>NC_090922.1:705227002-705874502 GCF_040938575.1 Ambystoma mexicanum | reverse complement strand
AAAGATCTACAAAATCTTTACTTCGGAAGTGTCTCTAAACATGCCCCTGCACAGGGATGTTGAAACTGCTGAGCACATTGTTTTTCTGTAACCAATAGCCTTGAAGTACTGGCACTAACCTAGCTAATCTACAAATTAGGTGCCTTCCTGTCTGCTAGGGCACTCTCACCCTTTCCAGAGCTAACTGTGAATGTGCATCTTGACTTATAAAGTGAAGCACAATTCATGGCACAGACTGACCTTTTAGTCTAGGAATAACATAGATAAAGTAGCAGGAGGAATGGGGGGGTTTATTCTTCTACCAAATATTTATGACTATACCGGCTAACAACACACTGGGAAAAAATGGTTGGTTTCGAAATGCCAACAATACAGATCCCAGTGAATTAAATAGGGAAATTCATTGATTTACTTTGATAAATATGCTGGGATCTACACGGGCAAACATGAGATTTTTCAATGGGGAAATAACTGAAACACTGCTGTAAAATATGGAGTCTACACAATCTAGGGCTTTTGGGTTAAATTCTACTTACAGGAGAGGTCTGGAATGGGCATCTGGAAGCATCAGAACACACTGCTGGGACAGCAAGGGGGTCAGACAAGGATCTCCTCTCTTTCCTTCCAAGCGGTCCTAAGCTGTTTCCATGACTCCTGGCTCCTATCTACACTACAAGATTAGGCCTCTCTCTGCTGGGATGTTTCTCGCCAGATTTCGGCAACAGGTCACCTCTTGGAATTAGTGGAACAACCCCAGTTCTCAAGCAAACTGACTTAGTTATAGGGCAAATGACATCAATTTGTGTCATGATTCTCACGAAAGGGATTGGTTGATTATCATACCCCCCTCCCACCTGGGTGCTAATAGGACATGGGGATGGGGGAGTGCTTTGGGTTAGCAGTGGGAGGAGAGAACTTCATCATCTCACTTTGACAGATGGGCACAGTTATGTTTTTGCACTTAAAATATCTCCACATGGCAAGTACCCTTAATTTCCAAAACTTTACATATATGAATACATTTTTCACAACTATATTTTAAGGTGAATCAGATGAAACTAAGATGGACTAAGAGATACTGCTTTTCTTCATTTACTCAGGAACCATATCAGTGAAAAATATGCCGTTTTACGGGCATCATATGAATTATAATTGCCATGTTTATCAACTTTTCACATCTCTGGTAACCACGAGAAGGCCCAAATCACATTTTCATTAATAACTTTTGTTGTGTTTATCCCACCAAAACCGTTTTAGCATGGTTAGAAGGGTTTAACTGTCACCTTTAATAAAAGCCTAGAATGACTTGTGCGATGTACATTGTCAATTTTACGCTATGAAATGCGATTCTCCCATTTAAAAGCAATGTGCAGTTTCACTCCTCAATTGAGAGACCCTCACTTTTTTTTAAGTTTCACCTCTCCCCAGTTAGGCACATTACGTCAGCAGAGGGATTGTGTGTTGATATTAGCCTACCCCTTCAAGGATGTATATTAAATGACCTCTCATAAGGCACACAGTTTTCAAAAATCTGTGCTAGTTGCTTTAAAATTGTCTGTGTGGATGAACTTGTGACAGGCAGAAACCAAGTTTGTATTATGAAAGTCTGGCTATCATTTTGCTGAGCATATTATTAGTCTAGATGGGGGAAACGGAATTACATGCTTTTATTTATTTGACATGTAAAATGCTTTGTTTCACTGCTGCTGCTTGAAAACACAATTCTGACATCACATTGAAGATACTGTGCACTGTGGTTTTCATATGTGTGGGTGCAGCTTTCCATAGATTTGTCCAAACATCATTTCCATGTGTCTTTCTTTTCCTTCATGAAAATCTTGCGCACATTTTAGCCTCCAGAACTTGAGGCCCACTTTCTTTCCTTTTTATTTGGGTTCACTAGGCCTTAAGTCTGACATAATTTCTGTGCTAGCCTTTTATTTTGGTGCGTCTTAAAACTGACTCTGGCCTCTTTATTTATGGCATCCGGGGCTATTTCACCCCACAGATCCCCCTTCTAGTACTTTGATTTATTTCACAGAGAGAAGAGCAAAAAGAAAGTAGGGTGTCTATTTCCTTGTGGCCTGGGTTCATTCCCGGGATCTCCATTTAGACCACAATTACTCTTTTCCTGGTCTTTAGGGAGTGGCGCTCTGGTCTGCACTTCACTCTTTTCGGATGTTTATGTTTTGATACTGAACCTCTCCCTTTCCAGCGGCTCCACATCGGGTCTGTAGAGGCAAGGAGTTATTTAATCTGCCAAGAATGAAGGAGAGGTTAAGTATTTCATACAGCACTATTTTCATGGTATTGACAACGAAACAACAAGAGACACATCACAGGTCATACGTCAAAAACATTTTTTTAGATGACAATTATTCATAATGGTTTCAAAATAAGTATATGTTTTTCTACTCCTTGTAAATGAGTGATTTTCATCATCCGGGTTCCAATTCTTTATTTTCACTCTTCTGATGGTTCCAGGGCTCTACCCTCACTGGGTTCTTCAATCAGTCGCAAGTTCTGACTAGGGGGACAGCTTTTCAACTGATTGATATGAACCCATTTCTCTTCCGTTTCTTATCCTTTAGGCATGCAGATCTTATAGGTGACAGGTGAGATTTAATCTACAATTTCGAAGGCTCCATGCCAGGAGGGAGGAACTTCCACTCTTTGGTCTGGTTCCTTTGGAAATTGTACAGGTAGACCGTGTCTCCTACTTGGTACTCTTTCTTGGTGGTCTTTAAGTCATAGTGGGTTTTCATCCCCTCTGATGACTTTTCTAGATTTTGCTGAGCGCAAAGAAAACCACGCTGAAGGTGGTTTTGTAAATTCTCAAGGTACTCATGGGTCATGGATGCATTGATTAGGGTTTGGTCCTGAGCTCTGTAGAGCAGATGCTGAGGTAGCACAATATTTTATCCAGGCATGAGCTCGATTGGTGATATTTTTGTCACAGAAGATGGTGTAGACCTGAGGGCCATCATGACAAGCAGTAATCGGATGTCCCAACTAGGTCCAGAGTCCACCACAAACTTCTTCAAGATGCACACAATTGTTTTATTTCACCTCTCAACTCCCCGACTTGAGGTTGAGCAGTAGGCAATGCAGAGTTTTCTCTTTACCCCGAGTAGCTCCCACATCTTTGTCAACACCTCGCTGGTAAAATTATTCCTCAGTCCGACTCAATGCTTTCGGGAAGGCCGAAATGCAAGAATATGTGATTGATCATCAGGGCAGCAGCTGTTTCTGCCTTGCAATTTGGGTCCGGAAGACATTCCACTCACTTGGTAAATAAGCATGTCACCGTGAACATGTACTTGTTTCCTCTAGAGGAGCAAATCACGGGCCCAGTGAAATCTACTTGCAAATCCGACCAAGGCAGTGTCATTCCCCTTTTCTGTAGGGGAGCTCTATGTGTGAGGGAACTTGGCTGAAACTGAGTACCCACAAGACACTCCTTTAAGTATGGATCGAGGTCCTGACCCATGTTTGGCCAGTATGCAAACACTCGCAAGATTTCCAATGTTGTATGAAACCCCCTATGACCGGCAGTGGGCGTGTCATGGCCATGACTTAACATCAGGCTTCGGAATGAGGTAGGTACCACCCACTGGTCACATCCAGAGATGGATATCTGTACCAACAAACCTTCTTGGATTCGGAACATTTTCAAAAACTTCATCAACACCCATAGTTCCTATTTCCTGATCGGATTTGGTCGGAGGAAAATTTGTGGGGTCTTCAATATGTTGAGAACATTTCCCAATAATTGGGTCCCCTTTTTGTGCCATAATCAAATCAGCATCTGGGGTTTCTTTACTCGACTAGGCAGTTGAGGGTTTATTTTGGGCATGTCTTTGGGACCTGGTGACAGCAGCAAACTGGATTTCCCCCAAAAGGGATTTGGTTTCTATGATATCCCTGTGGATGGCTGTGGTTTTGGCCAAGTGGTCAGCCAAGTCATTTCCAGTTTTGTCTGGTACCTCTATTTTGGAGTGACCTTTGATCTTTTACCAGTAGATGGTCATCTCATTGGAGACGACCAGATCATCAATGGCTTGGATGAATTTCCCATGCTTTAGTGATTTGTTATTCTCACATAGCATGCCTCGATTTTTCCAATTAATCAGGTGCACACAAACCCATTCCTTACCTAATCTGAATCCGTGATTATGACTAGTTCTTGGAGTGGTGTTGCACGGCAGTGAGGATGGCTTGATGTACTGCCATCAACTCGGCCACCTGGCTACTTTGGGGACCCATCTTGTACCCAGCATACGGTTCTGTGGCATTGTTCAACCAGGCATTCCCAGAGCCAGCCGCTAGTTCTTTTTCCCCATAATTATCAAAATGGTAGGAGCACACATCCACATAAACTGTGGGTATCCCCTGCCATGTATCTTCCTCATAGACTTTGTACGGGGAAGTAAGGTACACCTCCATGTTGTCTTGGGTCTTTAGACTTTCTTACTCAAGACAGTTCTCTCGAGCACAGTGATGCAAATCAGTCAACCCTTGCGCTAGGGGATTCTTCTTGTTGTGGCCATATCTGACCTCCACAGTAAAGCCTTGCATGGACAGAATCCAGGAAGTAATTCTGGAATTACTTACGTTCCATGTTCGGATTCGGTCCTTTGGAGATATGGCAAGGGCTGGTGAGAAGCCTCGACAATGATGAACGGGCGGTCATTCTTCAAAGCCCACACCGTTGCCAGGACTGCCTTTTCACAATTGTTGAATTTTTGCTACACAGAGGACAAAGTCGTGCTCGCATACGAGATGAATTTGTTGACCATGTCATGCTTTTGGTATAATACTGCTGTTAAGCAAGTATTTGAGAACCCTGTCTCTAAGAAGAAATCCTTGTTTTTATGGGGTAAGCCAAACAAGGTGATTGGGAAAGGCTTCTCTTGAGTTGTTTTACTGCCGCGGCTTGCTCTGGACCCCACTCCCACTTGACCCCAGCCTTTGGTAAATGGACCAAGGGTTGCGTGACCTCTGTGTAGTCCTCTATGAACTTCCTACTATAATTAGTAAGTCCAAGAAGGCTTCTTAGTTCACGCAGAGTCACAGGGTCTTTTAATTTCAATAAGGCTTCTACCTTTTCCGTCTGGGGACTGAGAACCTCAGGGGTGATTTCATGCCCCAAGAAGTTCAGGAGGGTATTACACCACTGTGCCTCCTGAAAGGACAGTTTGGTTCTGCCTTTCTGCAACTGGGTCAGAACATAACGTATTTCAGCTATGTGTTCCTCCACAGTTGAGCTCTTGATTAAAACATCGTCTACATAGGCTAGGTTGGAATCATTCAATTACTACACCGGGTTTACTGCGCCGGCCGAAAATGCCGACTTTATTATTTTTTTAAGCCCTTTTCTCAGAATATATATGTGGGGGATGGGGTAAAGTAAATAATTAATGTTGGGGAGAGTGTGAGGGTTTGCGGGATAGTCTGTGCAAAGGGGGTTGAAAAAAAGTCAGCATTTACATCTGGCGCAGTAAACTGGGTGGCAATAATCACATAGATCCGGCTAGGTTTCCCCTTTCACCCAAGTCAGGCATGGCCTTATGCAGGAAGATGTTAAATTCGTTGCCAGAGTTTATATATCCAAAGGGAGGTTGGATCCACGTGTATTGCTGCCCCCCAAAGGTCAAGGCAAGCTTGCACAGCTCTTCCCTACTCACAGGTATTGTCCAGTAACCATTAGTCAGGTCAATGGTGGTATATACCTTTGACCCCTGGATCTGGGCCAGTCCCTGGTCGATGTAGGGAAAGGGCCACCTTGACATGTGGACCTGTTTATTTAACTCTCTAAGCTCTGTGCAAAGTCTCCACTGGACTAATTATCCCACAGGATTCTACATTTTTTATTATCTCTGTGAGGGGCTCCATATACGCGCGAGGCAACCGGTATTGCTTCACAAATATGGGAGCCATCTCATGGTCCATTGGTATGAAGGATGAATGTATCTCTTTGCGACCAAAGTCGTACGAGTCGTACGATCTCCTTAAAATCCAAAAACACCTGTTTCAGCTTCTGCTTTTGCTCCTCGGTCTCACAGGCATCAGTGAGGTTGATTTGTACCTCAATCATTTGCTTAAAGCCTGGAAATACCTCAGGTTTTGCAATTTCGGCGGTATCCTCCAGTTGAATGGAGAAATCTCTTGTTATGGTGTTGACCTGGACATGAGCATTCAAGGAGGTGAGGTAGTCACTGTTGGCTTAAAATACCACCTTATCTTTCCTGATGTCACAGGTTACCTCTTCCCCACCATAAGGCCAGGAAGAGTACACCAAGAAATCATCACAATTGTAACTGCCATTTGGAATTGGTCCCATGATCTCATTCCCTAAGTCAATGGAATAATGTTGGGCATCAACCGCCATTCCAATAAAGGTGTCTGTGCCCAAATCAATACTTCCAGGGCCACTGTTATCCACCAATATTCGAATGGTGTCGTGTTATAGGTCATCTAGTGGTGTCACGATTTAAATACAAACCTTGCTGTTGGAGGTGATAATTCAAATGTATATAAGCATCCTTGTTTTTGAGGTTCTGTCCTCGCTTAATTTTTAGGGGAATTGTGAATTGTCGTACCTGTCCCGGGATGGTGACCTCTTCTCCCTTTTGAACTTCAACCACATAGAGTAGCAATTGAGCTGTCCAGTTGTCAAAGCCCATGGGGCTACCCGCCAGTCATGACCAGGCTTTGTAATTAATTAGCTCCAAATTAATTGCGAATCGATTGAGAATGTCACAGCCTAAGTAAAAGGCAGTGGGGACATCTCTCACAACTCAACAATTCTGTTCTATGCTTTTGTTGCCAATGGAAATTGTTAGCATGCACCTGCTAGGCAGGAGATGTTTGGAATTTGGAGTTTCCAGGCCTATTTCCTTATCAATTAACTTAAATGTGGGAATGGTCTGATTGTTTGGGAGTTTCCTGAATACTGCTTCGTTGATGAAGCATCTTCCCTTATTCAGGCATACTCTGGCGAGAAGAGGCCCCCCTTATTTACCTGAATGGAGAAAAACATCTCTTCCCCCTTTTTCTGGATGTCGGTCAAACTTTGAGCTGGTTTTTCATCACCTTTATCATGGGATTTGGGTTTTCTTCAGATTGTGGATCAGCATAGTATTTCAGAGCATTTCCTTCCAGTGAGGAATGCCACTTAAAACTGGGAGGAAGGTTAATTTTAAAAAATGGAGAACGGTTCCCATCACCAGTTTGCTCTCCTACAGAGATGACAGTGATGTTTGCGACTTGATTGTTCCTGAAGTGAAATTCTATTTTGTCAGACCGTTGTTCAATCATGTGACATTTTCCATTTGAAGTCATGTAATTGGTACTTTTTTAAATTTGATTGGCCGGTTAGAGGACCTTGTTCACGCAATCAATCAGGGGTGATAACCTCCGGAGGAGGTCATTCCCCAGTAGACAAGATGTGCCCTCTGGAGTGACGACTATCGCCGGCTGTTTCCCCCTATGTCGCCCAATGTTGAACTCCAGATCTGCAGTCCCCTCGACAGAAATATAATTTCCATCGAAACTTTGGAGTTGCCCAGAAAGAGGTGTGAGGGGTATTTTGTGACTCTCCCCCTTCCTGAATTCAATTGGTCAGAGGTATTTTTGGACAGGAGGGTGGCTTGGGATCCAGTATCCACCAGCGCTGAGATTGCACATTGACACTGTACCTTGATGGAGGCATAACGTCTCCCTTCCCTCTCTTCAAGGGGGCAGAGAAAATGTGCATTTTGTGCCAGCTTGGCAGTTCATTTCTTTATTTTGAAGTACAACACTGTGTGATCTTAGACAGTTTTCTGTGTCGGAATCCAGGAATCTATATATAAAGAAAATGTTGCACCCAGCAATAAACAGGCTAGGGAAATCCACTTTTCCCCAGATTCTTTGCTGTCCCCTTTTCCTTTGGTGTTTGGTGGGAGGATCCCTCCTTGCTTTAATAGTTATCTGGGTGACATTGTTGGGGGTCAGGAATTGGTGGTTCTGGGACAGTCTCCATACTTGCCCAGTCTACGTTAGGCTCTTTTGGGACACATTTTTCCTTGGGAGGGATCCCCAATCCTTGAAAGAGAATATTTTCTTCCCTGAATCCTCCAGGGATTCTTCCCCTTCAAACGGGATGACGCGGACTGGGTTTTTTTTTGCCATTGATTTCTCCTAATTACTCTTTGTTCCCTAGGTAGGAGATTTGTGTTCAGGTACAGAGGTTTGTAGGGGGGGGGTTCTCGGATGAGAAAATAAGTTTTGCTCTAGGGCTTTGCATCCCTCTCCCTCGGGCCTCTGAAAGCTAGCATTCCCCACAATTTCAGTAGAATAACCAAATAATAGACACTAATGGACACAGCCCAGTAGGGAATGAGACCAGGACCAAGTGCAAGTGAGGTAAAAGAAAAGACTTGTACTATAGGGGATACATTAGGTCATGGTTATTGGACAAAGGGGACAGGACAGTATCAATGCTGTAGGGTTGATGCTCCCGGATTGGTTGGTGCTGAGCTGGCAACTTCGTAGAGCACGCGGGTGAATCGTGCTATCTAATATTTGCCCTTGCGGCCACACACATTTTAACACCATCCATAAATCCCCACATGCAATACATTTAGATGATTAAGTGTTTGACCTGAACAATAAAAGTAAGGGTACATGGGTCAAGGTGTCTTATCTGACATAGGCCCTCATTACAACTCAGGCGTTAAGGGTTTAACGGCGCCATCAGCGCTGTTAACCCTTAACGCCTGATTACAAGTGTCCCTTTGCGGGTTGGTGTTTAACGCCTGCTTTTAGCAGGCGTTGAAAATCCAACCCGCAAAGGGACTTTGGAGCTAATTACGGCACCGTAATTTACGGTGCCGTAATTAGCGCCTTCCCCATTCCCATTATGCCCTATGGGGGCAAAAATGGGAATGGGGAAGGGCAAATGGTGAATGGGGAATTACCGCCCCACTCACCTTGGAATGGGGCGGTAATTCCGCCATCCACCATGGCGGAATCGTAACCTTAGCGGCATGGACCATGGTGCTAATAGCACCATGGTCCTCCACCAAGGTTGTAATGAGGGCCATAGTATTTTAGTATCACATTTATCAAGTGTTTCCTTAGATGTATTATGGGTGTTCTTACTATTTGTTAGTACAAGGAGAATATATGGCCACACAGGGGATTAGTGATAAGGGGTTAACTGAAGTGGCACACGGGTGAGGGGCATGCAACTTTTACATCAAAAGTGGGGTAAGGTTAGGGGGCTTGTGGTCTATATTTCTCTTTGGTAGGGGTCTTCTGGTGCAGAGGCAGATTTGTGGAGACGGATGTTTTGTTCAAGGACCAGGCTTCGGCTCGGTCACACACAGGACAATGATGTAAAAGCAAGAAGAGAGATACAGTGTTTAGCTGTTACTTTTCGCGCCCATGCTTCCGTGAGAACAGGACAGCTGCGGAGACTGCAGAGGGGAGGAGGTGGGGTGTTGGCATGCTGGCCGTGCGTGGAGAATGAAGGGGAGAGGTGCAGGGCTGCATTCAATGTTTTTGTGCGGCCTACTAGAAAATGGAGTTGGTAGCTGACAAAATGGAGTCTCGTGGCTCATAGGCCATGCACAGTTATGGGTCATTCAAGGGTAGCCCACACCTTGGCCAGAGGTGTCCTGCCAACCATGGAATGAGCATATTATGTGCGTGGTTAGGAATGAAGGGGGGCCTAGCAGACCCTTCCTCCCTCACATTTCCCGCTTGCGTTACTTAAGTAACGAATACTGTAGCTCCCCAAACATCTCCGTTCAGCTTCTACAGCTACAGCTTCATTCCAAGATGGGGTTCCCTTCCTTGGCATCCAGGCCCGACATACCACCCTTATGCTCTCCCCCACCAGTGCATATTCATCAGGGGTGCATGTCATGTAGATACATCCTCCATCCCCCTCCAGATCTACCCACACTTCATCATACCACTCCAACTCCCGGGGCTCCTTAATTGTTGTGTGCCAAAGTGGATCTACAATATACCCGGTGTTATAAATAGCAGTCATTCGATATTTTGTTCCTGAATCTTCTCCCGTTTGGACCTCAGCCTTGTGTGTTATCTGTACTACTCCTGCTGTGCTACCCATTGTCACCATCATCATTGCACTCTTAGGAATAGACTTTGCACAACACCTGAGTCCCAATTGGCGCATCAGCAGGAAAAAAAGGATGATGGCTCTCAGTAGCTTCAAAGTCATTCCAAGCCATGACGGGACCCACTCGAACAGGTTGTCGAACCATGTGCTTGACTGTACTCCTCCTTCTTCTTTCATCCTTTCACCGAGATTATGCACTGCTGCTATCACATGAGGTAGTGCCCCATTATCCGCATCGGCAGAGGGTACGAATGTGCAACATGCGCTCCCAATTCTTTGGCAAACACTGCCGCCCATAGCAGTTAGCAGGTCGAAGATGTAGCACTTCTGCATGCTTATCAACCACAGGGCTCTGAGCTCCACTTTAATGACATGGAATCCTTCTTCTGTGTCGTTGGCCAGCTGGATGAATTCCCAGCGCGTGATCTGGAGCCATTTTGCATTCGCTCGAGCTTGGATGCTTGGAACAAGGGATGCGAAGAATGTGTCTGCAGATGTAAAAAGTTTAATTTATCAAGGATTTGCACCAAGAGTTCAGAGGATTCTGCGGAGATGTAGTTTGATGATCTTTTCTTTTGGGACACTGTGCTTTGCAGCTGTTCTTCGGATAAAATGCCATACGCAGGGGGTTATTCGTTTGTTGACGGGGGTGCCTGGGACATCTTTGCTGGCACCCTCTCCCCTCGAATGTGGCTTTCTGGTATTACCATCAGGGCTGAATGCAGCGTTGCCAGAGCGCAGGTGCCCGTCCATGACTGTGGAAGGTGTAAGTACGCCTGTTTGCCACAAACCCAGTAAGTGTCCATTAATGCTGCTGTTCCTTTTTTCATTCTCGAATGATGAGAGTTTTGCTACAGTTCTTGTTAATTCCTAAGGGCACTTTCCCTTCTCCGTGAAAGCGTAGTTCATAAGATATTTCAAGCTGCACCTTGGTAGGCTTCTCGAGAGCTGTTACACATGTGATAAGCTGGGACCAGATTGGAGCGTATGTGCTTTTAATCGATTGTAGCTTCTCGTCCGACAGTCCTCGAAACGCCTCTGCCTTGCACATTACGTGCTCTTAAAGCCATTTATTGTCAGAAAACATTTTCCCTTCCATTACAAAAAGGGCCCCTTGATGCAGATTACTCCTTGCGGCTTGTTGTAGAATGTTTTTTCGTTTTTCAGCATTTGTAAAGTGACAGTGTGTGCCTTATAGGTGCTTTTAATTCTACACAGTGCAAGATGAATTAGACACTGGGCATCCGCAATAGGCACCTCTTGTGCCAACAACACCTTAGGTGTCCCCGAGGCATGGCGAATCAAGGAGCAAACATAGCAGCTTTCATTGGTAGCTTGCTTTGCCATTGTGCTCATGTCTGCATACCATTTGTTGGACTGGTGCGGGTGACGCAGATCTTCTACTGTATCTAGACCCAGGCCGTGATATTCATCATACCGTTTCCGTCCCGCCCCCCTTTTTTGCCTCCTGTTCCCCCATGGACCATTTTGTATTTCTATCAGTTCTTGGTATAGGATTGGGAATATTCCAGCCATTACCTCCGCCCCCCCTTTCTTCACTTTCTTCCAGGGCGGGTGTCTGGTTTTCATTATTTACATAGTCGTTGCTTGAGGTAGTTTGTGTGGTTGTATAGAGGTCGTCATATGGCAACGTGTATACATAACGGTTGGGGTCATTCATTTCGTACACGTTAAATTCAAGATCATAATAATCAGCTATGGAATAGTTCATAAGTGGGGCTCTAACAGTTTTATTTTTATACAGGGTGGTGAGGTTTGTGGGAACATTGTGGGACCATATTAACTTAAAGCCATCCCATACTAAGTGGGATCCTTCTTGTATTAGTTTTACCCCTCCTCCCCCCTCTTTCATATCAATATATATGAAACATATTGCCCAATATAATGCTAAGCCAAACAATAGCGTAAAAAACACAATTGCAGAAATACATATGCCACACTCAAAGGAGTGCAACCTAGTACCATTAACATTTCTCCTATCACTATCTACTGTAGTGTGGCTGGCATTGAGGGCCCTCGTTTCTGCCACTTGTAAACCTACAGAGTGAGAAATAATTGGGTTAAATGCACACTACACATTGAACTTCTTTGTTGAATTTTTAGTTTTCATCGCAGTATATTTTGTGCAATCATTTTCATTTCATTGCTCTTATTTTTTAGCATGCCATGCGAGTGAAAGTGTGGATATGAAAAATAATTTGTGTGAGAAAGAGAGAAGAACAAAAGGAGTGAGAGAGTGTGGGGAGTTCATTCTTGCAATTTCCAACATGTGCATTGTTGTACTTTTTGTCAGTACCACTAACTTCTACACACACTACACTTTTCTATGTACACCTTTAACTCTTATTTAAGGTAGTTTGTTTTTTCAGTTTAATTTTCTTTTTCTTATGGCTCTGTATTATTTCTCAACATCATTATCAACTTATGTTTGGGTTGTTCATACTTCAACATTTCTTTCTTCCTCCACTACAATGCTGTCACATGCTTTTCTTACATCTGATAGATGTATCCAGTATTTCGGCCCCTTCAGTTTCACTGCAGTGAGTGCACAGTAAATTACCTCATATGGGCCATGAAATCTTGGAGCATTCCATCGCCTCACAAAGCAGCGTACATATACCGTCTCCCCAGGCATTAGTTGTACAGTTGGGCTATCTGCTGCCGGAGTTACTGTGTCACTTTCATTTTCTCGTGTGAAGGGTGGGGCTATTTGCTTTGCTATTATCCTTGCTGCTCAATTTCCTTATGTAATCTTGGAACTCCTCACCCAGTACTGTTGCTGTTTTATGTGCATCGGACATCCTTCTTAAGGGTGATATTGCGGTGTGCATGCGCCTCCCTGTCACTATTTAATAGGGTAACAAGTGGTGGTCTTTGCTAGGCTGATTTTTCAATTCGAATATAGCCAACGGCAAGCGGTACACTTAGTTTTTCTTTATAGTGTGACATAATTTCGACATTTTTATATGATTATATGATTGGTTATTTATAACGCGTTTAATACCCAGAGGTTTCTAAGCGCGGACCCAGGGATCGAACTTGTTTTGCTCCATGCCGTCTTACTTCCAAGGCGAGCGTGTTGCCCCTAAGCTATCCTCCCGAGACCTACAACCCCATTAGCTTGTGGGTGATAAATCGAACACAGTTTGTGTTTTATCACTAGCAGTGCAGTCACTGCTTTGAATAGGTCATTGACGAAATACATTCCATTGTCGGATTGTATGACATCACATATTCCCCATTGTGGAAACACTTCCCTCACTAGGAATTTCACCACGCATTTTGCATCCGGGTGGTCGCAGCGTCCCACTTCTACCCACCGCGAAAAGGGGCAGACCACCACACTGTGTGCTCCATTACACCTTTCTCCCATGTCTGCATAATCAATATGCAGTTTGCATTAATGGTCCAATAGGGCTGGGCAGTGTTCCTCTCAATTTTCTCAAAGTAATTCCTGACTTATATGTTTTACATGTTGTACATTCTATCACCAATTTTGTCATGTGCTCCTGCAATCCTGGCATGAACCAATTCTCCTCAATATCTGTGGCTATGTGTTGTTTTGCAGTGTGTGCTAGGAAGTGTAGCTGCTGGAATGCTATCTCTAATACTTCCACAGGCATTACTACTTTTCCTGTACAATTTTGCTTTCAGAGAAGGTCAGTGGATGACTGTGTACACCCTCTTTTTACCCACAACTCCTATTCTTCTGGTGGCGCCTTTTTCTGCAGGTCAATTATTTGGGAAATTGACATTGAGTTGTAACCTTCACCTTTCTCTTCCTACACATGTCCATTTATTATGAATTCTCCTTCTATTATTCTACCTAAGTAGTCTGTTTCTTTGTCAGCAGCATCTGCTGCCGCGTTTCCCAAGGTGACGACGTCAGTGTTGTTAGTGTGGGCCTGGCATTTAACCAAGGCCACCATTGTTGGCTCTTGTAAGGCTTCTATGACTTCTTTTAGAAGCTTGGCATGTTGCACCGTGGACCCATCTGCTCTCCTGAACCCTCTCCTCCCCCAGCGTGATAGCCCTCTGTGTACTGTCGTCGTCATGTAAGCGGAATCTGTGTAAATAGTTACTGCACACCCTTTTGCTGAGTGTAGCGCCTCAATTAGCGCTACCAATTCTGCTGCTTGTGCTGTAAAATGTGCTGGTAACCTCTTTTGTACTATTGACTCATACTCCCCATCTTCCAATCGTACTACTGCGGCCCCTACATGTTTTTCTCCTGTCTCTGAATTTATTGACGCTGATCCGTCTACAAAGTATACTTCTCCACCTTCCAGGGCATTCTCGTTTGCTTTGGGCCTGTCATCATTCTACCCTCTGTATGTGGCACAGTCGTGTTTGCATATCTTCTATTGTACAGGCCTCAGTGAGGAAGGTAGCTGGGTTTACTCTTTTGCACCGCACTATGTGTATGTTTGGGCTTGACAGAATAAACTGATGTGCTGTAGCTCTCTGTGTTGTCAGTGTGGACTTTGATCTTTCAAGGATGGCAAACAATGAATGCTCAAAAAACAAAGTTACTGAGCATCCCATCACGATTGTGGCACTTTTTTCAATCTTGAACACGTCGGCTGCGAGAGCTTGTTCGCACGCAAAGTGTCCTTGCATTAGCGGGTCAAGTCTTCCGCTGTAGTATGCTAGAGGTTTGTGTCCTAGTGACATTTTTTGTGTCAGTACTGCTGTCATTAACATTCCATCACAGTGTGAGAACAAGTAGAACTCACGATCATAGTCAGGGGTCGCTAGAACAGGTGCTGTTGAAATCAATTCTTTGAGTGTGTCAAAAGCTGTGCTCATTTCTGGGGTCCATGTTAATGCTGTGTTTTCTCTCTGCACTTCTTTTAGTGCGCACAACAGGCATTTTGTGTATGCTGCATAGTCTAATATCCAGGCGTGGCAGTAATTGCACATGCCCAAAAATGTTTGCATTTCCTTAACTGTGTTTGGTTTGCTAACCACACGCACTTCTGCTGCTCTGTCTGTTATTATTCCCTTGCCATCTTTTCAGATGATCTGACCCAAATATAATACTTCAGTTAGGCAATACTGCAATTTTTCCTTGTCTACTTTGTACCCCTTGCGAGCTAGCAACATGAGCAGAATTATTGAGTCTTGTCTACACTCTTTCTCATTCTCTCCGCAAATTAGCAGATCGTCCACGTACTGAATAATTGTGCTCTTTGTGTCAATGTTCCCAAGGTCTTCATGTAGTATCCTGTTAAACATGCTTGGACTCTCACAGTATCCCTGGGGCAATCTGTAGTGTTCGTACCTCTTTCCCCCCAGGGTGAATGCTGTTAAATATTGTGACCCTGCATCCAGTTGTATCGAGAAAAATGCATTTTTCAAGTCTACCACCGTGAAACATGTCGCTGACTTTGGGATGCTGTACAGAATGGATACAGGGTTTGAAACAAGTGGAAATTCTTTTTGTATGACGTCATTCAGTGGCCTTAAGTCCTGTATCATCCTCCAAGCCCTGCCCTTCACTTTTTGATCAGATAAATGCAAGTATTACAGGGCGAGTTTGATGGCATGATAATCCCTTGCTCTAACAGGACATGTATTGTTTCTTTTATCCCCTCTTCTGCTTCCCTTGATAGTGGGTACTGTTTCACACGACGTATTATTGCACCTGGCTTGAGCTTGACCTTAATGGGGGTTACTTCTTGTAGGAGTGCCACGTCATGGGGCACTGTGGTCCATAATACGGACAGTACCTGTTGCATGTTTTCATCGAGAAATGCCAGCGTTGCACTGACAATGGCCATGAGGGGTGTCGTCACCTGCCTGTGTTGAATCATTACTTCACATGGGATGGAAATCTCCATTATTATTTCTCCATCAGTGTCATTGTCAGTGAACAGCTCCTCATATGATACATCACGCAGCGCTATACTGGGATCTATTCACAGCACTGTCCTCCATTCACACCCATGCATGTCCATACCTATTACTGCAATTCTTCGCTTGGATCTTAGCACACAGTGCAGATATATGGCCATTATCGACCCGGGCACCATCGTATTGCAACAGGGCAAAATATAAAATTCTGATGGTACTCACCATTCCTGGCATGTTATTTCTGGCACCACTCTAGCCAACACTTGTATCCGTTGCACAAACATGTCTGGGTCAATGAGTATCCCGCGGACTGTTAGTTCACTGGCCTGTGTGCGTATAAGTAACATGGCCCTCATGGCACATATCCCCGGTGGTGAACACACTATGCCTCTTTCTGTGAAGGAGATAGTCATATTGAGCTTGCTGAGGAGGTCCCTCCCCAGCAAATTTATGGGCAAATCTTCATAACACCATAGGGGTGCCCGCACTGTTCCCCCCCCCCACTGTTATATCCAAATCTTCAGTGTATGGAACCTCGACCACCGCCCCAGAAAATCCCTGCATCTCCATTTTTCTATTCAAAAGCGAAAACCAGCCTTCTTTTAGACACTATTTTTCTGCCGCCCGAATCCCCCATAAAGAGAAATTGTTTATTTCCTATCTCTGCCCCCACCAGTGGTTCCACGTCTGCGTGGAGGGTCGTTGATAGTACTGGACACACAAGTGCTTTCTGTGGACTGTCCTATGCTTAGTGTCTCATTATGTCATGATTGTGAAAGACATTATCCCCTACCACTGCTGTCCCTCTAAATGGTGCCTGTGCGCCATTTGCTGTTATGGCGAATGGGTTGTCGCGTGTAGGTCTCATGTGACTTTGTGGTGGTGGGTGTTGCTCTGTGCCGTGCAGGGGTGCTCTGTGTCCATATGCATACTGGGGATCTGCTTGTTCTTCACATCTATATCCTCCCATAGGCAACCCATAGGGGCAACCTGGGTGGGGGTTGCCATACTGTTGCTTATGTTGATAAGGTGCCATGGGGCGGCTGTGACTCTCCCTTGAAAAATTGCCCCATCTTCCACAGTTCCAACACACTCCTTGCCCCCCTCCTCTGGGCCCCTGACCTCCATACTGCCCTCTTGACCCTCTGTACCCACCTCTTCCTCCTCTTCCGGCACTTCCTTGCTATTGTGGCCCTCCATACTGCTCTTCATTGGCCCATTGTGCATGTCCATTTGCTGCCATCCTTGCCTTTATTGCTATGGGCTCCTCCTCCCCGTCTCCCAGCCATTCTGCAGGGAGAGCGGCAGCTACTGCTGCGACCTTCACCAATTTCGTCTGCACTCATTTGGCTTCATCCGCCAACCTTTTCTGCACTATCTCCTTTTCCCTCGCTTTGATCCTCCTACAGTGGTGTACTATGATGCTCTGTATTTCTGCCCAGCCTTTGGCGTCTATCCCAGCAATTTTGTCGAGTGCATTCTGTATTCCTTTGGGAGGCCTCTCTTGATTATGAAATAAAAAAGGGAGGTAGATTGATCCCAAGCCGTGCCTGTCTCTGCTCTCCACATATCCTGCACCCGAAGAATGTAAGCTGAAGCATCTTCGTCCTCCCCCATAGTGCACTGCATCACTGACTGCAAGTCAGGAGTGTCTGGAAATGTACCCCTCAGTGTGTCCCACACCCAGGCCCTCACAGTGTTAAAAGATGCCCCATCATGGCGGTCGCAATCCAGCGTTAACCCAGGGAACCCTGCCTTCGCCCATACCTTGTTAACCTGATCACCTACTGCCGAAACCAATAAACTCTTAACATCACCAATTGCTAGTGGGACCCCGGCAGTGTTTTTCTCAAATACGTATATCCACTTACTAGCCTCCCCTGAAAGTAGAGGCAATGTCTTTAATAGATTTTCTTTGTCCATTTGTGCCCACGTGACATAACGCAGCCTCCCCGCCCCCTTGTGAATTAGTGGCATCTGTAACTTGCTCTTCCCTCGTCCCATACTCACCTTTCCTCCCGTTTTGCCTACTACTGTTACCTTCCCCGTTCTATTCCTCAATCTCCCTTGCCATCCCTCCTCTTCTCCTTTTGTGCCCGGTGATGAGCCCATAAGGAGAGATGCTCCACCTGACCCTCCACCGTCATCTCACCTTCTCCATTCCCCCCTCCTCTTCATCTAGGTCGCTCCAATATTCTTCCTCCCTTTCAGATGACACACTCTCCTGCGCCGTACCCGCCTGCTCCTCTCCTTGCCCTATTTGTATTATCCTGGTGGGAGCGTCATTAAATCAAAATAAAATCTCCCCCTTTTTCCAGTCATCACTCACTACGTTCACTGGGGTACCAGGCTTCTGGGGTGACGACATCTGCTTGCCCCTATTTGCGGGTGTGCTTTGCTCACATATCCCTCTGACCCATGCTAGTTCAGCTTGTGTCATTGTTAACCGTGCTTCTAAGTCCTGTGTTAGCGGCTCTATATTCAGCAGAGGGGTGCATGGCTGTCCGAACAAACCTTTTGGATCATATGAGGGTGGGGTTGGGGCTGCTGCTTGTGACACGGGGTGTATTTGGTTTTGATACATACATTGGGTCACTATATCCCTCTGCAGGTTTTGTTAACATTGGGTACAGTCTAACAGCTTCGTTTGGCTTTTCCGTACTTGTCCCCTCCCCCTCACTGTTATTCGTTGCCTGGGGAGATGTACCTTGGCCCTTACTCTTACTTAGGGGTATGTCTTCAAACAACCTCCACAAGTCCAACACTTCTCTTCTGTTTTGGAGCAGTGTGCCCTTGTACTTAATGAACAGATATGTTGCTACCATGTCTAGTATGGACTTATCAAATGACCCACCTTCAGGCCATACCTGGGGCATACCTTCCCCTTTATTTTCTGTGCGCCAATGTTCGTGATACTTCTTAATTTTTTCGCTATACCCTGCTGAACTTTGACATATATGCATAAGTTGTGTTTCTGCCCCTATCGCGCTTTACTTATGTCCTGTGGTGTGTGTGCGTGCAAGTGTGGACACTCTAATATCAATTTGAACCGACCCTTTGAAAACAAAATCCTTTCTTTTTTACTGAAAATGCTGAAATGTGCTTATGGAAATACTTTTTCTACGCTTTTCAATTACCACATTTTGTCGTCACTAAACCAAAATTAAACAGGACATTGGCCACATGACATATAACATTCAATTAGGCAGACACAACATACATCATGCAGCAATAAACGAAGCATTATACACAGACATTAAAAACATGGACTCTGCCTGCCTGCTGTCCGCTATTTTCTCCCTGCCCTCATTTCGCCCATAATCTCCCCTCTATCCTGGCCCCTTCTAAACTACCTTCCAATGAACATGAAAGGAAGAAGGAAAAAGAAAAAGCGTTTCTAAAAAACTTCTCTGAGTCTTCTCTTTACACAAGACTCCTACTTTGTCCATTTTGTCACCTTTGAATCTCTGTACTACTCGAGATAGTACTATGCGGCGCTGCTTTCTAGCCCCTCGCAGAGCTAGGTTCCTGTACCTCTGTTCACCTCTTAACCTCTTTATGAACTCCTAATGGCCATATGCAAAAGGAAAAAAGCAGTAAAGAAAGGTCCCCTTGTTTCTACCCCATAATATATACTCAACACACCTCTATCTCACTCCTTTCCCGTTTCCCCCCTCCACCTTCTTTTAGGGTCTCCCGCACTTGATACTCATGTGTCCGTCTTGATTCGAGTGCCTCCGGAACCGGTCTGTCAAGATGCCACCCCACACTCAACGGCCACACCCTGCTCCGGCGAATGGTACGGCTGCGTATTTGCAAAGCCAGGACCCGTGGAACCTTCTGTCCTAATTGTGTGCACGTCTAATGGTACCAGTTGCCGTAGGTGGACAGCCTTGATGGAGCGCACCCTGGATCTTGCCGCTGTGGCCGAGGGACGTCTCATGCCAAAACAAACGGAAGGACGCTATCGCGTCGGGGTCACCAAAAGAAAGCTGGCAATTCCCACAATTTCAGTAAAATAACCAAATAATAGACACTAATGGGCACACCCCAGTAGGGAATGAGACCAGAACCAAGTACAAGTGAGGTAAAAGAAAAGACTTTATATAAAGTTAACATGAGGAATGCAGAGGACTCTGCTACTCGGAGAGCGCTCTGTCCAAATCACAGAAAATACATGTTATATTACAAATACGCATCATCTATGACGTGTACTATAGGGGATACATTAAGTTCTGGTTGTTGGACAAAGGGGACAGGACAGTTCGATGCTGTAGGGTTGATGCTCCCGGATAGGTTGGTGCTGAACTGGCAACTTCGTAGAGCACGTGGGTAAGCTGGGCTCATCTGGGAGGGGTGCAGGGTCAGGCGATGTCCAGGTTGCTGTGAATTGCGCTATCTAACATTTGTCC
Organism: Ambystoma mexicanum; assembly: GCF_040938575.1. Lineage (NCBI taxonomy): Eukaryota > Metazoa > Chordata > Amphibia > Caudata > Ambystomatidae > Ambystoma > Ambystoma mexicanum. The sequence goes on along the minus strand of NC_090922.1, from coordinate 705,854,078 downwards.
TTGCGGCCACACACATTTTAATACCATCCATAAATCCCCACATGCAATATATTTAGATGATTAAATGTTTGCCCTGAACAATAAAAGTAAGGGTCCATGGGTCAAGGTGTTGTATCTGACACAGTATTTTAGTATCACATTTATCAAGTGTTTCCTTAGATGTATTATGGGTGTTCTTACTGTTTGTTAGTACAAGGAGAATATATGGCCACACATGGGATTAGTGATAAGGGAACTGGAGTGGCACACAGGTGAGGGGCATACAACTGTTAGATCAAAAGAGGGGTCAGGTTAAGGGGCTTGTGGTCTATATTTGTTTGGAAGGTGTCTGCTGGTGCGGAGGCAGATTTGTGGATACGGATGGTTTTTCCAGGACCAGGCTCCAGCTCAGTCACACACAGGGCAGTGATGTAAAAGGAAGAAGAGAGATACGGTGTTTGGCTGTTACTTTTTATGCCCATGCTTCTGTGAGAACAGGACAGCTGCAGAGACTGCAGAGGGGAGGAGGTGGGGGGTTGGCATGCTGGCTGTGCACAGAGAATGCGAGGTGCAGGGCTGTATTCAATGTTTCGTGTGGCCTACTAGAAAATGGAGTTGGTAGCTGACAAAATAGAGTCTCGTGGCCCATATGCCATGCACAGTTATGGGTCATTCAAGGGTGGCCCCACACCTTGGTCAGAGGTGCGCTGCCAACCATGGAATGAGTATATCATGTGTGTGGTTAGGAATGAAGGGGGGCCTAGGAGACCCTTCCTGCCTTAAACCTCCTCCTCTGGATCCTATTGGTTGTCAGGGTTTTCTCCCCGTCATTGCTCCAGGGCACCAGACCCGGGTGTTGAGCTGTTCTGGGCACTCATGCCAATTTGAGGGATCTGCTGAGCCCTCAACATGCGACCCAAGTCTTGTGCCAAACTTTGGACCTGGCGCTCCAGTTGAGACATCCTCTCTGGTTGGTATGGGGTCTGGAGTCGTACCTTTGCTGCTCTTAGGAAGGGTAGCTGCCCCTTCTCCCAGAGTAGCATGGGAATTGAGGTTTTCCCTGATAACCCTCGATTGTTGGTTTCCCTTCTCCCTGATTTGGGGATCTATTGTCCTAAAAGCCAGGAGAAAGAAGAGGATTGTTCTGGAAATTGGGGTTTGGAGGGTATCTGGGAAAGAAGCTTAAATTGGAGGGTGGAATATTTCTTCCCTCCTGAGGGAAGTTTTGATGGACGTTTTGAGGGAAGCTTTGAGGGAGGTATCCTAGGGCAGTACTTACCTGATTGGACCCCCCCCTTTGTGCCGGGGGAGTCCATACATATCCCAAGATGGGTCTGTTGCCCTTGTATCTCGGGCTGATATAGGTGGCAGGGTCAGATGGAGCTTTTGTTGGGTACTCTGCCTGCCTACCATCCGATTGTGATGGATCAGATGGTCTCCTCTGCCTCTCATTCTGCTTATTAGAGGGAGCAGTATTTTAGGCCCCCCCATTTCCACATCCAAAATGGGGGTATTTTTCATCTCCTCCACCTATGCAGCGGAGGGTGTGTTCGATGGTTTGGAATTGTTGGGGTTATTTTTGTTCTCCGATGGCTTTTAGGCTTTTAGGCGTATTAAGACACACGAATGTCATATGTAACCACCCTCCGCTTTCTATCTCTGTAACTAAGTACCTATGCTTTCTATGTTTACATAATCTTGCTTGCATACACCTTCCTGTAACAGCGCCTCGATGTCTATGGCCTCAGTGTGCTCTACAATTGTAAAAAATAAAATAAAATAAATAAATAATAAATTAATGAACTCCCAGCTATTTGTGCACACCCGTCTAGAGGTCTGGGCGAAGGCCTGCTTCAGTTCTTGCACAAAATCTCTAGGTGCCTGGTCTTCTCCACACTGCAGGGTGTAGGCCACTCTGCGCGCCTACTGAGGGTTCCTGTGCACAGTGAAATGCTTTAAGAAGGCTGCCTTATAGGTGGACCATCTTTGGTGATCTTGGTCCTCCTGCCCAGCAATGAAGCTGCAGTATTCTGGGGAGAATGTCCATTTGCCAGACTCCCTGGAATTGTGATAATTTTTTATGCCAAATGACATCATCATCTGCTCATACAATTCTAAATGCTCCCATGCTGAGTATTTGGCATTTAAAGCTTCTGATGACTTTTATTTGCCGAATTGTGTCTTTCACAAGACCTCTTTTCTGTTTGGCAGCCTTCCTTTTCCGAGTCCACTCACCCTCTGACTCAGAGCTGCTACTATTGGTGGCCCACTCCCTGTCCTCTAGGTCTCCCTGCCTCCATGATACTGGGAATCCTTGCCAGACTGATGTGGTCTGGTCTCCTCTCCCCGTGGTACCGGGAGCTATCTGTGCCACTTGCCTTGGGCTCTCCTTTTCGCTCAGGGAAGTACCCATCTTCCTCTTCCCTTCTTCTGGGTGTGGTGGAGAATTCCCCACACCTCCCTGAATGTGTGAAGGTTTTCAAAATCCTCTTTTGAGGCCTGGACTCTGATTGTTCTCTGTCTGCAAAGCGGACCAGATGGTTCCTTTGTAACTTGTGTTTCTGCCAGTCTAACTCCCTGATATTCTCATCATAGGAGCCCTCCAGGTCAGATGTATCTGTTAAGTTATGTTTAAGTCTAGATAAAGATGAATATGCATACATTTCCAATAGGGACTGGCCATCCGGCTCAGTGATATTAGGCCTGATTGAGTCCAGCTGCCTCATGTTTACCTGTTCTTTCAAACTGGCAGGTATGAAGTTAGCAGCAGCCTGTCCATATAATGTGGGGAATTGGCTTGAGGTCTCTGGTAAGGGGGTCATCACACCGTGGTCGGAGGGTGCTCTTCCATACTCAAACTGTTCGGGGTGCCTCAAGGCCTGTTTGTATCTAGCCATTTCCTTCTCCAATCCCTCAGATTTGTCTTTCTCAGCCCCTATCTCTTGGTGATATATAGAAGCCTGAGTTCTGAGCTCTGCTAGCAGCGCTTAAGTAGTTTATATTGCTTTGTTTTGTGCCATTACTTGGTCACTGAGTCCCTTGTTCTCCTCACAAAGGAACTCCTGTTCCTTCTGTGAGGCTTGTATTATCTGGGCATACTCAGACCGCTTCTTTCGCAGGAGATCAATCAACTCACTTTTTGCATGTTTGACCTTGGTTGCCTGCTCTAGATCAAATTCTGCACTGTCATGAGTGAAAACTCTCTACCAATCATGGCACAAGCTCCCAGTTTTGTCGCGGTTTATTATACGATCACAGTCAACTCAGGGAGTGACTTTCCCCTAATGGATGTGGTGCACAACAAATCACTCTGAGTTTTTATTTGGTTCACGGTGGTAAGGCCTCCAACCATCTCGCACACAACCCCAACAAATACTCGGTGCCACAATGTACTAGGAACCAGGCCGGTGTGTATTAAGAAGATATTTATTAATTTTGCCAAATATCACAAATAGATCAAATCAGCCACCAATGTTGTGGCAACCCAAAAACACAATGGCGACAACATAGAGATATACTGTCACAATTAATTCCTTTTAAGTCACACACCAGAACCGAAGAAGAACAATTCACACACAGTGATAGCAAACAGGGTTATGCTTTTCTCCCAGCAACCCTCACCCCAAACATTAATTAGGCTTGACTCTTTTGAATGGAAGTCAGTGGCAGGGAGTGGGAACACAATGGGAAAATCGGATTTGTGGTCTAGCTCACAGAAACAATATGGGAAACAGAAAGGTAAGGGAACAAATCATTTTCAGAGCACAATGGGAAAATCGATTTTGGGATGTTTAGCACAATTGCAATGTGAGAAAGAAAATGCAAATATGAAATTAGTTTTGCAGAGCACAAGGGAACACAAGGACAATTTTGTTTTGCAACTTGCATATGCACAGGTACTACTGGGCTTCCCACTTCAGATTTAACATGAAGGGGATCAATGGGGAATTTTGTTTTTATACCCTGCGCATGCACGTGGAAGCAGGTTTGGGGGTTGATTTTTCTAGCAAATGTTTATGACTATACCGGCTCACAGCACACTGGGAAAAGATTGTTGGTTTCCAATTCCAACAATAGAGATCACGTGAATTAAATAGGGGAAGTAATTGACTTACTTTGATAAATATGCTAAGGATCTACACATGCAAAGAGGGGATTTTTCAATGGAAAAATAACTGAAGCGCTGCTGTAAAATATAGTGTATATCTAATCTAGGGCTTTTGGGGTTATTTCTACTTAAAGGAGAGGTCTGGAATGGGCATCAGGGAGCTTCGGAACACACCACTGGGACAGCAAGGGGGTCATTCAAGGATCTCCTCTCTTTCCTTCCAAGGGGTCCCAAGCAGTTTCTATGCCTGCTGGCTCCTGTCTCCACTGGAAGATTAGGCCTCTCTCTGCTGGGATGTTTCTCGGCAGATTTTGGCAGCAGGTCACCTCTTAGAATTAGTGGAACAACCCTAGCTCTCAAGTAACCTGACTTAGATATAGGGCAAATGACATCACCAATGTGTCATGAATCTCGCGAAAGGGATTGGTTGATTATCCATACCCCCTCCCACCTGGGTGCTGATAGGACAAGGGGATGGGGAGTGTTTTGGGCTAGCAGTGGGAGGAGAGAACTTCATCATCCCTTTTTAACAGATGGGCTTGGTCATGTTTTTGCACTTAAAATATTTCCACATGGCAAGTACCCTTAATTTCCCAAACTTTACATGTATAAATACATTTTTGACAACTATATTTTAAGGAGAATCAGATGAGACTAAAATGGACTCTGCACGTCCTTTCTGTGCAGAGATACTGTTTTGCTTCATTTACTCAGGAACCAAATCAGTGAAAAATATGCCGTTGTACGGACATAATATGAATTATAATTGGCATGCTTTATCAAATTTTCACAAATCTGGTAATCACGAGAAGGCCACAATCACATTTTCATTAATAACTTTAGTTGTGTTTATCCCACCAAAATCATTTTAGCATTGTTAGACAGGGTTAACTGTCACCTTTAATAAAAGCCTAAAATTATTGTTGTGTGACGTACATTGTCCATTTTATGCAATACAATGAGATTCTCCCATTAATTTAAAAGCAATTTGCAGTTTCACTCCTCAATTGAGAGACTCCCACATTTTTTAAAGTTTCACTTCTCTCCTGTTGGGCACATGACGTCAGCAGAGGGATCTGTGTTTATATTAGCCTACCCCTGCAACTTTTAATGGCACTAGGGTCATACTAATGCACTTTTTATGGGACTTGTGACAAGGAGGTCCCAAGTGCTGTAGAACAGACCTAACCTTATCTGGTTTTCCCGCAATTTCTGATCTAAGAGGTAATTATTTTCTTGTGTTTTTAGGGAATAGTTCTGCTAGATGAAGGTAGCCAGACCTGAATCTCCAGGGCAACAAAGGGGCCCTGGAGTTCTGTTACATATCTGAAGAAATGACCGTCCCTGTCCCTTGCAGCAAAAAGCCTATAAACTCATACATCCATGCATATTAAATGACCTCTCATAAGGCACACAGTTTCCAAAAATCTGTGCGAGTTGCTTTAAAAGTGTCCATGTGGATGAGCTTGTGATAGGCAGAAACCAAGTTCACATTATGAAATACTGGCAAACATTTTGCTTATTATTAGTCTAGATGAGGGAAAACGAAATGACATGCTTCTATTTATTTGACATGTACAATGCTTTCTTTCACTGTGGCTGCTTAAAAACACAATTCTGGCATCGCATTGATGATACTGTGCACTGCAGTTTCCATATGTGTGGGTGCAGCTTTCCATAGATTTGTCCAAACATCATTTCCATGTGTCTTTCTTTTCCTTCATGAAAAGTCTAGCACACATGTTAACCTCTAGAACTTGAGGCCCACTTTCTTTCCTTTTTATTTGGGTTCACTAGGCCTGATGTCCTGATGTCTGATATCATTTCTGCGCTGGCCTTTTATATGGGTGAGTCCTCATAACTGACTCTGCCCTCTTTATTTATGGCATCTGGGGTTATTTTACCCCACAATATTTCTTAATTGGCTCTGTCAAGGAAAGGATAGTGCGTAATTTCACAGGAAAATTAGATGAATCATATGTGTAATCTCATTTAATTTACTGAGCAGGCCGCAAAATGTGCGCTAAAGAGTGTGTGCTGTAGCTAGCCACAGAGAACAGTGGGTGGCTGAATGCTGAGCTCCTGGACAGGAGAGTGCATACTCCCATCTACCACTGTTCTTTGTCTCAAACTACAAAGGGGAACTGCTGTTTGTGCTTCTGGCACAGTGGCAGTATTGTCTTTGCAACCTGCACTGCTAGCAGCAGGCCATACCTTTGCTGGATGGCTTCACGCTCTTACCTCTGCTGAACACCTTGCAACTTGGTGCATTTTGTAAAATATGGCCACCAAGCCCTTGGCAGTTTGGTTTATAAAAATAGAGTGAAGGTAAAGTAGGCACATCCTTTCATCTCATGTAGTGATCTGGTCTACTCATTACGTTTGCACTTTTGTAGAGACCAGAGGGGTACTGTCATGTCTTAACCAAGTGCAGCCTTAGCTGCTTGATTTATTATCAGTATGTGTCTGGGGGGATAGCTCAGGGGAAAATTGTTTGTCTTGGAAGCAAGACAACACAGAGCCACACAGGTTTGAGACCTCCATGCTTAGAAACTGGTCTGGTATTAAGCACATAATAAAAGATGAATTAATTATGTGTGCCCCATGCACCTAAATTCTGTTAAAAACAAGCATTCAAAGCCAACAGTTTTGGCCTGAGTATGTATTAGATAGGCATTTGCCAGGCACTGCTATCATATGGTCAGGTACTCACACCATTTTACTGCTGCTACCATTAATGGCCATTTAGTAGTACTATTATGACAGTGCCTGGCCAATGCCTATCCCATGCCTACACAAATGCCAAAGCTGTTGGCGTTGTAAATGCTTGTTTTGTAGCATAAAGGAAGTTCTAGCTGTTCAACTCTACTCCTAAGCTCACAAAAAATGCTTGTTGTCAGTTTGTTAGATGTGCATCCTTTTGATATTCTTAGTGGGTGATGTTTATTCTTAAATGTGTACCACTTCAATACATGTGTGGTTCATCAGAATGCTTAGAATAATATTAATGCTGCACATTTTTATATTGCTTCGTGCTGGATTACTCCTGCTTCTAAGTGCTGTAAATAAGTGTTTTACCAAAGATTGTTTAGTTGATTGATCGCGGAACGCTGAAGCACTGGATTAGCGTTTACTGGAATCAGACCCATGACTTCACTTTACACTCAGATTTCTGAAGCAAGCAGGTATCTGATGATTAACCCCGCCAAATCATAATTTGAACATCCAGAAAGCTGTCACTGTTAGAGGCCATACAGGTGAGTAACTAAGTCAAAGTCAAAAGGACTAGAATGTTAAGAACTATTGTTTAGATAATTAGTGAAAGTCAACAGATATTGTTTGAGGATTTAGCAAATGTCCAATGTTAATACTTATTGTTTAGATGTTTTGGTTCAATGCAAGTAGCTATTGCTCATGTAAATTTGGCAAATGGTCAATATTAAGAGTCATTTATTGAAAGATAAACAATCAAATATGCAATTGTGTATTTTTTTATGAAAACATGTGTTAGAGAAGTAGACTTAAAATATATAAAAACAAATGTTTTTGTTGCATGTTTAAGTCATCATTAATAGGTGTGATATTGTTTGAGACTGGGTAGCTTCTTTGTGATATATATATATATATATTCATTATCTAAAAAGAAATAAGCAAAAGGACAGCACAGGATTGGATGCAACCTATCTACACTTTCAATTATCTTTCAGATCTTGTTTAAAGCCTAGATGCCATTTCAAGGTGATAGTCTGTGCTCTATAAGTTCTCACACCAAACCATTGGTCCTTTGAAACCGCAAACACATATTTTGTTCTCTTATTTGTATGTATATAAAAGAGAATCTTGAAAACACGTATCTTGTACTATTATGTGGGCAAGTGTATGTGAAACATTTAATTAAAATAGGCTTAGAGGAGAAAACCTATTTTCATTCAAATCTGTTTCACTCTGAACCAGGCTAAAACTGGCCAGTATTAATTCAATTCCTGAAGGCATGCTCGGACTGGTGTATAGGGCAATAGGGCAATGCCCAAACCAAAAATGCGAAATGCTAGTGTGGGCCAGTTTTTTTGGTTAAAGTGGCCCACTTTTGTGGCAAATATGGGCCAGGTTGATGTGTTACTTCACCATGTGGCTAGTAGGTTTGACCAGTGTTGCTGACTACATATTCTTTAAAATGCACAATTTGCATCTGTGGGGTACATTTACCAACCCAGCAGAATTCCTCTCCATCACCAATCTGCACTTCAGCAGTTACCAGCAGAACGGCTGCTCTGGCTCAGCAGAGCATCATTCCATGCATCAAACCGTGCGTTTTGCAGCTACAAAAATAATGGCTGAGCTGTCTTTGCCAAGCACCTATTGGGCAAGATGGAACAGGGAAAACACAGAGAAAGGCTGCCAGTATGTTTCCTTATGTTCACCAAAGAACAGAATTGAAAAGCAGTGCTGTTTTGTTGCTAGCTAAAAATTTCCCCTTGAAAAGAAAAAAAGGAAATATTTTAAATTTAAAATGATGGCGCACTGATGCTCTTTTTCATCTTTTCATCTGCTCAACAATACACAGTGCTGATCGAGGGAGACCCAGCTATGCCCAGCCATTTTCAGGTTGTGCTCCAACAAAAAGGGGCATTTGTCATTGAATGACAGGCTTTGCCAGGCAAGATCTGTGAAATCACCAAGAACTTTACTCCCAGCCATACAGAAAAATGCTCTACTTTGCAACAAAATATCACAGCTGAACTCTTCAATAAGAAGCCCTATTTCTCTATGCTTATGTTAGTGTCAGTGGACCTTTGCCTTGAACAGATTGCTGTGTAAGAGAAATTGACTAGGGCTGCAAATAATGTTCAGAATCTAGATGGAAGAGAAAACCGCATTGGAAGTGACAACAAAAGGAAAATTCACCACATGTAAAAAGGGTTGCTTTTTGCAGACAAGAAAAATATCTGTTTAAAAGTGAAATGGTGAATTAGACCCTGTCCTTGCATGGAAATGTGAGGGGGGGTTTGTTTGAAAACATATATGGGATGTTTCATTTAAACAGACTTGCTTCTGATTCTGAAAAAAATAAATAAGTAAATAAATGCATTTACTGTGCTGAAGCCACAGAACAAAGTTTCCTGGCCTAGCTTCAAAGGACATTTGATTTCTGGGAACAGGATTTGCCTTCCCCCAAAGGGCCAGCCCCTTGGAAACTATGAATGGAACAAGTGGAAGATCTCACCCGCTCATCAGACTTTGTGGATGGGCTCTAGCCTGGTACAATAGATTTCTGGGACATTTAGGTGTGAAATTTCAAGAAAGCACCTCCCCTCAAATTAAACTGGAGAGCTTCAAAGACAAACTCCAAAGCAGACCATGACCATATTTGGAAGACAAAGGCCAGCCCATCTGGCTCAAAAGACTAATAATAAACTAAATAAACTTAATTAATAAGACTGTTATTTCTGCGAACGGACAACGCAGTAATGTGAACGTTTTAAGTTTAAATGCAATTTTCGTGGCATTAAATTAAGACGTGGTAGCTTTCACTAGCATGTTGGGGACGGAAATGGCAGAAAATTGTATATTCTGAGGAAAGTGTATATGGTGCCACTTTGGAATTAAATACTAACACACTTAGTGATACTAGGTATACATATATAAAATTATAGAATTTTAGGTAAAATGTTTCCCACTGAAAATGGTGAAAGATTATTAAAAGGACGAAACAAAGTCCTAGAAGCTTGGGAGTGGGAATATTATGGGAATATTATGCTCTGCGTGGAATATGTGATTTGCCTATATGATTAGCGAAAGCACTACAACTGTAAAAAGGTGCAATTTATGTCATAACTGATCTTTGGTAAACTTAATAGTGGCAGGGCCTGGGCATAGTAAACCCACACCATAAAACTGATGTCATGTCTCTAAAGTCCAACCGGCTGACAGGAAGGCAGTAACAATAAACCCTGACCAATACAGTTGTTTAGAGGCATGTCCAGCCAAAGCCTGTCCCCATGGTAAATCCTGTGATGTCACCCGCTTTATAAAAGGGGGAAGCTCACAGAGACAGGGGACACACACTCTTCTGAATTTTCCAGCTCCTGCGTATCCAGAAATTTCATATTCATCCTGCAAGATTCCAGATCCACTGCCAGGCCAGAGCATAGCTGACCAAATCCAGACAGAACCAGCCTTCAGAACTAAACCCCATAACAAAATCCCACTAACTCAGGGAGAAAGGGGGAAAAGCTGAGGTACCCCTTTTGAGAGTATCCTGTGACCAGACCAGATTTTTTGCCCCACTACCTGCATGCCGCTGTCCCATGACCAGGCCCAGCTATTTTCTGCTAGGAGAGCCCCGCCATGGTGCTGTGACCAGATCCTTTGAATCCAGAAACCTGGTTGGCTGTCCTAAATCCCAAACTCCAGCGCTGATTGTGAGTATCACCCCATCCCATAGAAACACATAGTATACCCCAATTTGATACCTTGTCTTGGTTCCACCCTCTAAGTAATCCCATCCATACCCTGATAACTTATTTAAGATAGCTTGAATCCTCTGTGTATTCTGTTCCTTGATTTTCTAGTGTTAGCACAATTCTTCCACTCATTTCTGTCTTGTGTAAGTCCTTAGTCCTCTTTTTTATTAAACAAATTAATTCCCACATAAAGAGCCACACGGCGCGAAGGGGTTACACTTGCATAGTAACCTGTGTCACAGGTGGCATCTCTCTTTTCTAGCCATTAAATATAGTTTCTGTAACACTTGTCCTTTCCTTTTTAAACCGATTTTCTCTGTTAACTGCTTTTATATTTAAAACTGAATTTCCTTTCACATTGAAACTCTCATCCAGTTATTCAGCTAGAGTCACTCTTTCACTTTCATGTTATCCCTGTGATGTGCATCTATCACCCAGCCTATAAACCGCATTCCGATTGTGTCTATTTCACCCGTTTTTCAAACCGTTTTGACATTTAAACCTGTAAAAAGAAGAAAATGCAATTTTCCAATGTGTGATTTGGCTGCACTGTATTCTTACTTCCAAGTTGATTTCTGAACTGTATGCCCGTTGTTAGTATCTTGCCTTGTAGTTTGCTAGTGTTCTTAAATCTCTGATACTGTTATAACTCATATTTACCCCATTTATTCAACCGCACATGTAAATTAGTTATTTACCAATTCCGATATTTATGCAATTGCAAAGGTTTTTGAAATGTTTGCCTCCGATTTCGTGAGTGAAGGTCAGATTTTATTTCTGTTTGCTGCCTAGTATTCCTGACTCCTTGCTGCTCTTTTCTATCCACTCAAAATTCAGGGTTTGAGGGAGAATTGCAGGGGGAAATCCTAACTCAGGTGCTATCTACCCAAACAGTAAAATTGCTCCCATTCATCTGTACTTTGGATATGTGATAGTAGAAGGTCAACTAAGTGTATTTTATCATTTTACCTTGTAATTATCACCCCATTGTGATTGCTGCCCAATATTAAATTTGTGTGATTTCTTTGAATTTAAAATAAATAAATATTGTATTCCCACCCACCGGCCTGGTTCATGGTCCATTGTGACCCGGGGTATTTGTAAAAGGGGGTGTGAGACGGCTTGGGTGCCAGCTCAATCCAAATTCTAGGAAATAAAGAAAACGTATTTTAATTGTGCACTACCTCCTAGGCTAAGGGCAAGAGTCCTGGACTGGTGTGTGATGCCCGATTGGAATCCTTAACACATCACAGTTTATCAAAAAACTCCTCCTTGGGTATTATTCAAACCGTCTGTCACAAAAGGAATGAATTGCCTTTTGCAACTGTGGGCCACTGTTTCATTGATGCACAAGATGATTTGATGCCCAGCCCGAACCAGCCTGAAGGGATAGGCACAGGTCAGCTTGGGAAGTTTCCTGGGCCAATATAGGCTGGATTTGATGACTTAGTGCATGGTGCAGCTAATAGCACTGTTTATCACACCCCAGGTACTTCTAAAATAGTTTGTTGCAAAAGTCGCAATCAGTGAATATGGACGACGTTTATCTTGGTGCCTTCATAATGGTTTATTTGATCACGACCCTGCTCTTGCATACATTTTTGACTCACTGGTCCAGTTAATGCATGAACCCATTCTCGAGTATCAGAATTCAATGATGCACTTAATCCAGGCATTGCTCCTGATCTATTTTTTCGATGGCTTAGTCCTACCGCTCCAGTCATTTCTATTCTAGTAATATAACACATTTATTTTTCTATTAGATCATTGCATGATTTCATACAAGTGGTTATACACTCTATTACTTCTACTCGCCTTTAATTCAGCAACCCCTCCCTGAAGCGCATCTCAGAGTATCAGCTTCCTCACAATGTGAGCATATTTGTGACTGTCACCCTAATAGATGTTGTGTGGTGTATTTCCAGGGTTCACATTACCTAGGAGACAGTGCTACCCCCCCACCCAAACACTAGCGAATATGAGGATGCTACCCTTTCCTGTCCACCAGTAGAGCTTTTAGTAGATCCATTCTGATGATTTCTGTGAATAGCTTCTCAGAAATTCCACCACAGAGCCCCTCTGATCTTTTCCGCTACGACCACTTTCAGCCATTTAGAAAAGTGGTCTATCATTGTGGGTATACATTTCTTTTGTTTCCCTGTACCCTCATAGGGACCCACCTTATCAGTACCTACCCTTTCCCAGGGCCCCTTTGGCAGAGAGGTGGTATTGAGGGGATGCTTATTTCTTATTATGAGTATATTCGTGTCCGCATTGAGACATGTCCACCAGTTCCTTACTGTCTTTTTATTTGTACATCCATTGCCGGCCACAAGCAGCTTGAACTGAACTTATGTTTGGTAGCACCAATGCCCGGAAGCCCAAGAGGCCCCTTTTTCATTGTTATATCCCTGATGCTTGAGGCTGGATTAACTTCAGAACATGGACAGTATTGCCCATTTCTCTGATATTTCACTTCACTTCTCCCAGAACCCCCACAATTCCTGTGGCAGATGTCTCCTCTCTGGCCATCCCTCTCTGGTTCATCCCTTGACTGCTCCTAGTATGGGGTCCTGAACCTGTTTCTCTTTTGCCTTCCTCTTTGGAGATAGTACCCCTTTTGCTGTATCACCACCCCGGCTATTATGACTGCTTCCTCAGGCTCAATTGACTTCTTGTCCAGTGCAAGAGGCAACTTCGAGAGGCAGTGTGCCATGCAGTTTTGTCTTCCTGGAACATGCTCAATAATGTAGTCATACTCTTGAAGCCTCATGCTTAATCTCACTATCCTTGGTGTGGCTCTTGTCATGCCCTTTACTGATAACACTTTCACTAATGGCTTCTAATCCTTACGAATAGCAAGTCTTTGACCCATTATGTGTCTGTGGAAGTGCTCAGACTCCCAACAGCCGGCTAGTAACTATTTTTCTATGACTGATTACTTTGCCTCTGTTTCACCCTTGAAGTTTAGGGTATGTTTTTTCTTTACCATCCTTTCGTGCAGCACTGCCCTGAGACCTTTGATGCAAGCATCTACAGTAACAACGGCCTTATGCTGTGTGGACATCCTTTCAAGCACTCACTTTTTCATGTGCACACATCAGCAAAATCATCCTCTGCTACACAATGTGCTTTCTCTTAAGGGCAGTATTTGTTCTGTGTGGTTTGAGTCCAACATTATAAAGTCGTTCCTTTTTTTGCTATGCTATGTACATCTTGACTGTGGCCATGAGTCTTTCAACTCCATCAGGACCCGTGCCAGTCCCAGTAGTATTATCCTTCAACCCTCAAACCCTCACAGGTCCAATTTTGGTAGAGCACATCTCATGCCTTGAACCGTCAATGAATCCCACAATGTCTGTGATGTTATGAGGGATATGTGGGAGTACAAGTCTGTGTACAGGTTCACTTCGATCTCTTCTATGAATACTCAGCAACTCGGTTATTCCTGATTTCCGCTGATGACATTCATGACCTCAGGTTTTGTATGTAATGTATTCTGTACTTCCTTTTTCATGTAGATGCTGTTGGGATGCATGTTGGAATGCACGTACAGCGTCCAAGCCAGGCAAAAAGGTTTAGGCTGAGAAAAACCTATTAGCACGTGTCACAGTGTGAACAGGTTGAGTTATGGTGGTAGAAGGCACACGTATCACTTGCAGTTAGTTTTGACACATAATAGATACATCATATAGGAACACAGAATAAGGAACAAATGTATTAATCTTGCAGTTGCAGAAGTTATAGATAGGGCAGTGTAGTATAGGCCCTGGGTTTCGAAATAGTACACAAAGTTATGTTTCGAGTGCGAGAAGGGAGCTGAAGTAGGTGGAAGACTGAGTCAGAAAGGTATTGTGGTAAAAGCGATGTCAGTGGATAGATATGGTAAGTGTGCCATCTTACTGGACTTTAAGACCTAATACACGATCAACAGAATGAAGGCCCTGATGTGGAGCTGCGTCCCTGTTTAGCTCAATCCCAAGAAAAATCCCTTTTCATTCCCCAAGAGAGAACCCGAGGTCATAGGCACCAGTGTTGAGCAGATAAAAGCTCATTGTATCCAGCTGCGGAACCCGAAGGAGAAGGGAATGGAATATTAGCTGTAGGGAGGATAGGTAGGGATGCATCCTTTGAAGGACAAATGAATGAGAAAAGGGTTTTGTGATGCCAATAGGCCAGGTGAAGATTTAGAGCACTACTGCCCTCACCCAAGAAGCAGTCATTCCATTTGAATTACAAGCAGGCGCAAAATCAAAGCAAATAAATCCCTGAAATTATAGCCTAAGAGTGGTGCCCTGGTCACCTCATTATTGGGCACCTGAGGTTTAAGGAGATAAGGGAGGAGCTGTGTTTTGAACGTTCTGTGATTTAGGATAGAAGGAGCAGAGGAGATGCCAGTAAATTAATTCAAGGTTCAGGGGTACAGCTTGTGTGCACTGCGGCATCTGGTTTAATAAGAAGGCCTATTGTCTTATCGGAGCAGTTTTGGCCTCGCCAATCTCACTGTGCCTGGGTCGGAGGGGTGCACATCACGTGATGGTCAAGATTGATTTGTGTATCAATACAACTGTTAGCCAATCATTGATTAGGATTCAATACTGACGATGTAGTGTACCACGTGCATGGGGTAATGGGCTTAGATAAGGTATGGCTAATCGGTCCACGGACTATAGGTGGTAATAGCATGTTATATAGGGGCAGCCAATGAGGGTGGTGGGATGACTTTGTAACCTATGTATGCTAATAAACGTTTTTCTGATACATAACCTGTAATTTCTTGGGGCGTGACGAGATCTGTGTCAGTTCGGTTCTACGGGACGTTCTGAGACCTTTTCACAGGTGATACAACTTGTTTTCCCTTGCAGTGGTTATTGGGCCCTTTTGGATAATTTTTTATCGTACATGTTTTGGGTCACGCCTCTTTACAATGAAAAGCAAAACTTGATACTGTATTATGAACACTTTTTCACTATAGCCAGGCAACCTAGAATTGGCAAAGTGCTCCACTCATCCATACCTGAAGTACCTTGTTCTGCCCGTATCCACTGACAAGCCTTTGGGCTTCCTCTTTGCCCTCCTCGACAGCGGATGGATGAGCCCTTCTGTACTGCACCCTATATTGAGCATCCTTATCTCCTGCCCCCTTTCCTTGCCCTTACAGAATTTACAATAGCTATTGGTCCCAGCTCAAGTCCATCCATCCTCTTGTCCTTTATTGCCCTTGGCCATAGCATGGCGATCTCCCCTTTATTCACAATAGCTATTGTGTCCTGCAGTGATGGGTTTCCACACATCCAAAGCATTCTTGCGTGGTTGGATTATTAATATGCAAAATGAGCTGATCTCTGCTGAGTGCCCTGGGAGGCACACCATTCCCAAATTGGCATGACACTGAAAGAAGGTGCCCTCCCCTTCCCATCTGATTTCTGGGGTATAAATCATGCCTATTAATCGGGAAACGTGTTTTTGGAGCCCAGTATTCGTCTCATTTGTGATAGTGTCATGTTAACTTCGTTTGCTCCGTTGCATCACCTGTCACTGGTGGGAGTTCTCTGTCCTTCACGGCTTAGGGAATGCCGTAATATAGACGACTTCTTGGCTGAGTTGAGACCATGCGAATCCAACGTGTTTATGTAGTTTCCCTAGTAGGCTTTCCATTCTCTCCATGATATGAGTGGCTTCCCTAGTGCCATTCAGAATCATGCACTCTTCCTTTACAAAGCCCTAGCTCTTGGCTTTGCCAATCCTTATTCAAATCTGTTTCTGTCCTATGTGGTCATGACTTAATATATATGTTTTAAAACATGTGATGCCACTTTAAATTAGTAAAAATAGATAGGAGATTCTGAAATCAAAATAATAAGATTGCATATTAATTATGCAAAAACATGACTGCATTGTGCAGTGGGGTCGTAGGTTTCCATACAGTCGTCTTGGGTCTTCACGAGTTCACCAAATTCAATGATGTGGTTCAAATGTGGGTTATGGGCCATAATGCCATATCCTACTGTACTCCTTAGCATTTTCACATTCTCCTATACAACAACAAACAGATTAGACTGTGAACATGTCCAAAGAGTTGTGAAAGCCTGCAGAGTATCTTCATCATCGCGTCATACTGATGGAGCAGTCCAAACAAGTGAATAAGCACAAGAATAAGGTATATATTTTTAATACAAAGAAAAGTTTTATTACAAATATTGTACATTTCATGGCATCAAGCAGGATATAATTTATGAGTGATAACATTATTTGCACAGGAGCCCTTTTAGGTCAGCCTCAAAAATATGAAATCCTATCTAGAGTAGATATTTGGACCAGGACAAAAATGGGCACATTTGCTTGGGAATTCTGAGAGGTGCATGCACGTTGAGAAAGCATGCACTCGGGCACATGTGAGGCACTGCACGAGGCACTCTTTGCCCCAGGTCACCTGCATTAGGAGAGGACACGCGTCTACCATAAGAAGGTGCGACCATCATCCACACGCTCAGTTTGGGGTCCATGCAGAAAGCTGTGTGCATACATTTAGACCGCCACCAGGAAACTATCTTCCAGAATGTTTGCATGGTTTTATTTTCTGCCAAAATGCAGCCGGGGCTAGCTGCACCAACATGGTCCCTTTTCCGCCAACTAAGCATGCGGGGCCAGGTGAAGTGGCGTGCCATCCCAAAGACCTGCATTTCTTAATCTCCCTGCACCAACACTGCCACCGTGCTTATACACAAGTTGGGTTCTTGCCCATCTTCACCATGATCTCAAAGGCAGCACACAGAGTGGGCAGGTGGCACAGGCATGCCTTAGCATATTGGAAACCTTCTTAGTTTCGCAAGAGGGCACATATTTTCTGTACCAACTTGCCCAGGCAGATCACAACACTCTTTAGGACATCGCCACTTCATCTGTGCCTCTGTATGCCATGTGATAAGTTGCTTATGCTATGGCAGGGTGTCTCCATGCATGATACCTTGGGCAGCGTTAATCTTGCGGGTTGCGCGTATTGTCTCAGATTGCCAGACGAAGCCAAGTGAAAGAATGGCAGAGTCCCTACCCACCCCCACCCCCGCCCCACCCCTTTTGGCATTGTTACAATGAGTTTCTGATTTCCCTAGAGGAGATTCTCTTGCAATTCCAGGAAATGTATGCATGTGGAGCTTACATGTAATCTCCTGGTGCAGGCATAGCATGGCAAAGATGTGCTTAAAAAGAAGTGTTGGTCTTTTATGAAGAATTCTGTACATTATAAAATATCCCAAGTCATAAGCATTTAAACATACATTCATCAAGGTGTCCTGCTCAAACCACAGGCTTCAGCATTCAACAAACTAATTTCGTAGTACATTTCATTAAGATGTCCTTTTTGTTTGACAGACTATTCACAAACTACTGATTTTTATGAACGGGGGGTGGGGCTGGAGTGTGCTCTTGCTCTCTTCCATCACACAATATTTGAATGAATCCTGTAACACGTATGGTATGTGTTGGACATTAAGCTCGGAGCTCATTGGGTTATTGAAGGCGTACTTGGGAGCATTGAGAGAGCTCCCTGGTGCAGGTGGGTTATTGAAGGTGTATTTGGGAGCATTGATAGAGCTCCCTGATGCAGGTGGGTTATTGAAGGCGTATTTGGGAGCGTCGAGAGAGCTCCCGGATGCAGGTGGGTTATTGAAGGCGCATTAGGGAGCACCGAGAGAGCTCCCTGGATGCAGGTGGGTTATCAAAGGCGTATTTGGGAGCATCGAGAGAGCTCCCGGATGCAGGTGGGTTATCGAAGGAATATTTGGGAGCATCGCGAGAGCTCTCAGATGCAGGTGGGTTATCGAAGGCGTATTTGGGAGCATCGAGAGAGCTCCCTGATGCAGGTGGGCTATCGAAGGCGTATTTGGGAGCATCGACAGAGCTCCCTGATGCAGGTGGGCTATCGAAGGCGCATTTGGGATCATCGAGAGAGCTCCCTGATGCAGGTGGGTTATCGAAGGCGTATTTGGGAGCATCGAGAGAGCTCCCGGATGCAGGTGGGTTATCGAAGGCGTATTTTGGAGCATCGAGAGAGCTCCCTGATGCAGGTGGGTTATTGAAGGCGTATTTGGGAGCATCGAGAGAGCTCCCTTATGCAGGTGGGTTATGGAAGGCGTATTTGAGAACATCGACAGAGCTCCCTGATGCAGGTGGGCTATTGAAGGCGTATTTGGGAGCATCGACAGAGCTCCCTGATGCAGGTGGGCTATTGAAGGCGCATTTGGGAGCATCGAGAGAGCTCCCTGATGCAGGTGGGTTATTGAAGGCGTATTTGGGAGCATCGAGAGAGCTCCCAGATGCAGGTGGGTTATTGAAGGCATATTTGGGAGCATCGAGAGAGCTCCCTGATGCAGGTGGGTTATGGAAGGCATATTTGAGAACATCGAGAGAGCTCCCGGATGCAGGTGGGTTATTGGAGGCGTATTTGGGAGCATCGAGAGAGCTCCCTGATGCAGGTGAGTTATGGAAGGCGTATTTGAGAGCATTGAGAGAGCTCCCGAATGCAGGTGGGTTTTTCAAAGCGTATTTGGTCCCTCACAGATGCCCATGCAGTAAGGGGAAGAAACCCTGGCATCTCCGCAATTGGTGGTTGAACACGGGTCACAAGGAAATGCCAGTTAATGAAATAGACTCATCGCAACTTTCTTTCGACCTTCGGTAGGAAGACATGGACAAAGTCAACTCGACGTTCACAGTCACCCCAAATAGCCTAATACTTGAGAACGAGGGTAACAACAACTTCAGAAAGGTTCCTTACACTCGGAAGGTTTTGCAGGCATAAGCAGAGGACCCCTGCTTGCTCCTGCGAGCGGGGATGCTTTCAAATAGAAAAGTGTGCTCTTTTTTTGATTGTCCTGCTCTGACTTGTACTCATTCTACGACCCCTGGGAGGATGAATGAATACATGACTATACAAGTGATTGACGTCGAAAATGTTCATTAGAAGGAGCACGCTGCGAATGCATCGACTTTTAGTGCAGGCAAGCCAATCCCTTCTTGAAAAGTGACACCCCAATTTCTGAACCTCATGATTGGGCAATGATGTCTTTTCATTTAAAAGGGTATCGCTTTTAGACGGTGATATCAATATTGTATTGGCAACTGTGGATTTAAATGTGTTCATTTAAGGATTTCCTCAACACTGAACATCAAGTATTCCTGTTAACCCATTGTTGTGCAGCGCACCACTGCAGCGTGCCGCTACATATTGACTGTGCTCAATAAATACCAAAAATGAAATATCATTGAGGGGTCGCAAACAATGCTTGTCAGTCTGCCGGGACAGAGCTATCATGGGTCCGCCATTTCATGTTTTGTAGTTTAAGCACCCTCTTTATAGGCACTTATAATTATTTTTTTTAGTGACTTTCTCTACCTTTTCAATTAGATTGCTAAAGAACATGGTCACATTTTTTATGAAGCACTCATCCAGCAACAATGAAACGTGCATTTTCACGGATAATAATGGCATCGTAACATATCCACGGGTAACACGTATCATATTGCATTATTAAGTGTTCACCAGGACAATCTATATCCCATTGTATTGGCAACTTCTTTTTAATAGGAGAAGTTTGAAAGGTGTCTTCTTGGATTGACTTGCATTGTTCATGATTCTGATAAGACTGTCATATTGCTAAGGTGGTCTGCTATCCCTTGTCATGATAAGCCGGTCCTGCTGCAGGTGCAATGGGAGGTGCAGCCTTCCTGGAAAACCCTGGGCAACCTGAGCAGTTTACGGCTGTTTTGGCTGCTGACATGGGATCTGGAAACGAGATCAGGACTGTAATCGCAGCCTTGCTACCTGTCCTGGTGAGTGTAGTTCATTAATATGTGCGTAGAGATGCTCTGTTTGGATATGAACCTCTGAGTTTTAGCACACTTTCAAAAACAGCAGCTCCTGTACTGCCAAAAACATTGGACTTCTCCAAACAAGTATTTTCTATGCACACTTGTGATTTTTGGCACAAAAAGAAAAAAATACATATACCGTGGAAGAAATACACCTCCATGTCTTATTGTCTCTATGATCCTTCCTTTCACCGGATGCTTGCCTCACTTTGAAGTGTCTGTAAGCTCTAGCTTTACATAAATAGAAGAAAGCAATTTTCGGATAGTTTTTCTGTATCCCACGCAAACCAACATTAAAAGGCAGGGCAATGAGGGACCGGCCAGCTTGGAAGGCAATGTGACAGTCAGGGGTTCTCTCTTAAACAATTATGAATCACAACTATGGATAAACCTTGTGCATCTGTCATTCTGGAGGGAATTGCCCTTATTTTGCACATACAGTTCCCTTACTGCAGACCAGGGCACTTTGAACCGAAGATCACACCAGCCTCCTTGCAACTTGAAGATACACTTCGAATTGTGGTCTCATAGTCCGCTGCTGCGAGCACCATTACTCTTTATTGGCATAGGTGGCTGCTTGTCTGTAGTTAGAGAAAAGTGTATATCTTTGGCAAGGAAGCGCCGCACTCACACATACAATCACAACATGTGCTTTTATGATACCTGACAACATTTTAAAAACTACAGAGAAGGGCGTGGAGGTCTCTCTGGCATGGACAAGCCCTTGACATGTATTGCTTTTGCTTGCGAAAGACGCTGGAAAGCGGAATTGTCTGTCTAGGCACTTGGTGTTGGTAATTAACCAAAAGAATTTCTTGTGATTTTTGGTTCTTGTAAAAAGGGCACTTAGAGGTTTTATAACCCGGCGAGGGTCTGAGCGTATCTAGCAAAGCATGAAGAGAACAATGGGGGAAGGTGGTGGCATTGTCCCAGAGGAAGATGAACTGTGTTTCCGTGATTGGATTCACCCTGCGTTTCTCCATTTTGTTCCTTAGTCCACTTTCTGCTATTTTCGTAATGCAGGAAGTGCACAAGTGTTTTTTTTCTTTTTTTGAACTTATTCTTAGTTGACCGTTGGCACTTGGTTCCTTTGTAAACTATATTCTTTTGCCTTCAGTCGCAGGTTTGCAATGCTGTTGGCCATGTTCATACCCTGTTCGGGGCCAGCGTTGGCACAAGGAGGAGAATAAGTAGCCATGGCACTGTGAAAGGACAGAACAAAGAAAAGATGAGCACATTTTAAGCCTTCAGATGTTCACTTGGTTAAATGATTGTATCATTGCTATCATATCCCAACGTCACTGCTGGATGACAACATGTACACTTTGAACTTCGTAAACCTTCTTTTGGAGAACTAGCATTGTGGGCATGAACTAAATTAAAATATGTACTACTATGATATGCACAAATTGTCATACTACTATACTTGAACGATAAAGCACCACTTCCAAACCTGTCACAATCAAAAGGCAGTTTATATGTGTTTATTTATTTATTTTGCAATTTGTATAGTGCACCCAACCCAGAGGCGTCTAGGCGCGATGATCAAATGTTACAGAGTTACAAGTTCAAGAAGTGTTCTTGACACAGAAAAGTACAACAGTTCTTGACAGTGACACAGTATAGAGAGTTAACTGCTTACAGGGTTATCGAGGTGTTCAATCAATGAATGCAATAGTTGCAGGTTGCACAAATGTATCAATGGAAGCCCTATAGATGGATACTTAACCACAGAGCCTGCCCAAATAGGCTAGAGCCGGAGTACAACACTTCGGAATTGATGACGAGAATGCCAGGGGATTAGTGTGAGGCATTTTTGCTTAAATAGCATCTAAGTGCAGCAACGTTTTGCTGAATCTCTACCAAATTCCACCTGTCCCACCGAGGTTTGATGCCAGCTGAGCAGTGAATGTGGGCACTACAGCCAGCATTGAACAGAATGTCGTTGATCAATGGCAGCCAAAACAATGTTGACAAAATAGGCGGGATCTGATTACACTTCCTGGCTCTGACAGCAATCATGTGGCTGAATGGTTGCAGGGCGCGCTTGGGTGAGCCAGCAAGACCAGCATTGCCTCCATCCACACAGGGCAATGCTGACCACTGATCAGTAATGTGAAAGACTGTATTTCACACAAGAAGAAGAGTCAGCATACATGTCTGGTTGATTCCCTTGTATTTACGCTCGCTGCTCTGCATATGTACAGGGAGTGCAAGAGTACTGTAAATATCATTCCCCAGAGGTGTCATTAGGAGGTGGGGGAGCTGAGGGGGCTGTATCCCAGGGTCTTTCAGTTGTAGCCCCGGATAGAAACTCAGGAGCTACAATGAAAAGGCTTGCAATCCCCGAGTCCCGACATTAGCGTAGCCCCAGATCTTTTCCAGACCTAGCAACACACCTGACTGTATCCCTCCCCAAAAGAGTTGACTAAGAAGGTCCAGAAATGTGAGAGCATGTTTGGCAAAGTGGCCAAGAGGAAAGGGGTTCTTGTTATTCCCCACTCCCGCTCGAAGTGGTTGTATAAAGGTCTACATAGCAATGTGCCAGCATACCCTTAACATGCTTTTGAAGGACATGTGCTCAATAAAACTGCCACCGTGCTTCAGGTACCCAAGACCATGTTAGTCAGAGATGGGGCGAACGTGCTTCTGAGTGGGCAACTTGAAACAAATTGGCATCTACCATCACCACTTTTCAGAAATGTCTCCTTTTCAGAGAGCTGCTTTGATCTTGTAACTCAAGTAAGTCAATTAAACCGGCACTTCTCCTCATTATACAAATGGCAAGGCCAGCCCATTGTGCCAATTCACTTGGCAGGGATCTGAAAACCATTCACTTTCAAGGACTCCATAAAGGAGGGCCTATAAAAATACCTGCGGCTTAACTTGCATACACTACTCACGAGGGCAGATAAGGGCATATAGCTTTAAGCAGCAAGCTTACCAAAATGCATGTTCTTACATTGCTCAGTCTGCACCAAACAGATCCTGGCCTCAGGGCAAACCTTTTTCTTCTCCTTTCTGATTTTGACTTTTAGGTGCCACTTTACGCCACTTATAAGCTGAAAGTATTACATTGGCGTAGAGGCGCTGGGATGTGGGGAGCGAAACCCAGCCTATGGGTGTTCTTCAGTTATTTACCCACACACTGAGTGTTAATGCCCATATTAATCCATATAGCCCCTTCCACACTCATTCTAACCCTTTCTTCCCAAAAGCCACTGCTACTGTGATCTCTTTGAACTAGCTCTATCATGCAGCACCATCAAACGCTGTTCTGTATAGGGCCTGCAAATGTTAACTTGAATATTTTTTCTGAGAGTTAATCGCTTAATTCTGCAAATGATCTCCTACTATAATAAAACATGTTTCACCAAGTGTGCATTCAACCACTTGTTTATAAGCAACATCTGTTCCTTGAACTGAAACCCTGTTGAAAATAAAGTTGGGCAAAGCCAAGAGTTTTGGCTTACGTACGAGTTTAATGCATTTGCTAAGCACTGCCTGGAGAACTCACACCATTTCCAGGCTGTTGCCAACCTCTGACCAAGTAGCACCATTATGGCAGTATGTAGCAAATGTTTTTTTGCATGTATACAAAAAAAAGCCCAAACTGTTAGCTTTGCCAATGCGTGTTTATGTGTACGTCTTTTCTGATCTTTCTCTCCTGATCCTAATGTGTTACTATTTACTATTAGGAACGAATTCCTATTTGTATTGGGCAAACGCCATCAATGCCATGCTGGGTGTAAAAAAGCATGAAAAAGCCTTCCTAAAATGCGAGTGCGAGTAGAGTAGGCCATTTCAGCTAGAGAGAATGGAAAGAGAGATGAAGAGAGAGAGAGAGAGGGAGGGAGAGGAAAGGTGAAGCATTATATTAGCATATCATATAGTGGGAATAGCTAGTCTAAACCAAAATTCACATCAAAATGCACCGGAAAGGTCACTTTAAGAGGACTTATATTGTTCACATGGCTCTTCCTATGCAGGCTCGGATTGGCCTATAGGGCAATAGGGCAATGCCGAACCAAAAACCCAAAATGCTAGTGTGGGCTTGTTTTTTCGGTCAAAGTGGGCTCATTTTGTGGCCAATGTGGGCCAGTTTGATGAGCTACTTCACCATGCGGCCTGTAGTTTTGAACATTGGTGCTGAGTAAATATTCTTTAAATTGCACAATTTGCATCACATTTTATCAGAAAGTCTCGCCCTTGGGTACTACTCAAACAGCCTGTCACAAAAGGAATGAATTCCCATTTGCAACTGTGGGCCACTTTTTCGTTGGTGTCCGAGACAATTTTATGCCCCAGCTCGACCCTGTTCCTAGGTACCCCTAGAAGGGAATTTAGAATCTGACAATGTGTAGAAGCTGCAATATATGAGTGAGGGGACATATTTTTAAATCTTTAAGAGTTTACATGTAAGGAACAGAGGGTAGCTTTACCAATGTGTTTCCACAGTGGGAGAAAGCACTTTTTCTGTTAAAATATGCATGTCAGTCCAGAAACGATTAATACAGAAATAAATTAATGCAATTCTCTGTGTGCAAGAGCCCAAATACTTGTCTTGGCAGCATATAGAAAATATGTTCAATTTGAAGCCACAAGTCTGAGTAATGGAAGGCCCTGAAAACTCCCTGATTACATCAACACAAAACTAAAATGTCAGCATTAATAGATTCTAAATTTTAAGGAACCATAGCCACTAATTAAGATATTTTTGTTGATAACAAATGACTCCTAGCCCAGCACAGGAAACTACAATAATCCCAAAAATGTATTGTCAGTACTAGAGGTGCTGTTGTTGCTCTGACAGCCATGCAGGGCACAATCTAGCAGGGGCCCCCAGGAATTCTGTGGCCCCATGGTATTCTCCATGTTATTGAATAAGCCAGGCCATTCGGGAGAGGGAATTGTGTAGACAAGCCAAGTTGCGACTAAATAGCACAATACAATAAATGATGAAAGAAAGGAAACAATACATTACACCACACAACAAGTTATAAAATACTCATTTTCTGAGAGAAAAAGAGAACAATGAAGACAATGTAATTGATAAAGGAACTAGCATCTTCAGAGGGAGGATATCGTGCAGTGCTGTTTTGGAACAGTGGCCTCACATAGATGGAGAGGCACAAGAGAGTGATTAAAGCATCAGTTATAATGTCAGACTTGCCAGCACCCATCAACCGACCAGACTTTCAAAGGGGAAATATACAAAAATGTCACCCTCATTTGTGCGCCCCCCAGTCACTGCGACTTTGGGGGCACACAAAATACCAACTCCCATTACTGTGCCCAAGCAGAGCAGGGTTGCGGGGGAAAAGAATGTTTTTTTTTAAAACATCCTGTGGCATCCGCTCCGACCCACGCAAGTGGGAGAAACCGACGCTGCAGGGATAGCGAGGAGTCGGCGGCGCACACAGCAGTGTGCCGCCGTAAAGGTAAGTGGTATGGGGGGGTCGAGTAGGGTTATGCAGTGTGGGGGACCGTCAGTAAAGTGATCTATTTGATCACTGTGCCAAGCCGTTATTGGCGTCGACATTTTCATCGCCACAGTTACGGGCAGTGCAGCGATCACATAGATTCTTCAAAGGAGCCATTGAGGACTGAGGGATAAGTGCCAGCTCGAGTTCCAACTGCAAAGACAAAAGATCACTGAGGTCATGATAGCTGTTCACAGATCCTCACTAAATATGTCATATTTGAACTTTTTCTGCAGGATTGCAGGATCATTGATCATATGACCCTGCATGTTAAGCGAACGTCTACTGTGAATCCCAAAGTCTTCATATGCTCGACCAGTACAAGAGTAATCCTAGCAGCTGTAGAACCAACCCAACACTACTGCACCACTGCTGAGGAAGGGGAGGATGAGAACAGTAGGCCTATTGTTTTTCTGGCATTCAACATGAGGTGGTGGATGACCATCTATTTGCGTACGGCATCAAGGCAGATGCCAGCTATCCCAGCTCTGTGGCGCTCTGAGACATGCATACCCTTTGGCATCAGTGCCCAAGGTGATAAGAGGTTTCTCAGCATGCAACCTCAGCACTACAGGTGCCAAATACACCCCTGTAGGACAACACAGGGAATGAGGATGGTTGCAGACGTTTTGCCGTCAACCCCCAGTATTTATATTCATCTTAAAGCACGGATACAAACCACCTAATAATCAGGCCCGCAGATTATATTTGGGCTGCTGGTTTCCTCAAAAGGATCCATTGATCCACTGTATTGAAGATCTCAAACAGTACCAAAAACGAATGATTACCCTGCAACTGGTATCCAATGAGAGTCATCAAACACTGTAAGGGTACCAGAGTCTTGGTACTGATGGTGCTGAACCTGGTGCAGAAAGCAGATTGGTGAGACCCCAACAAATTGCCAAGGGTCATACGATAGGTTCGGATGAACTGCTCAATCAAGAACAGAAGCATTATATCACTAAGAACTCATAATTACATGTATATTACTAGTGTACCTGCAAATGGATGCAATTCCACCATCAGTTCAGGAAGAGCGCCAGCGGTGAAAAGGTTGCCGTGCATGTGGAGAGTATCTCAGCCCTCGGAGACCAATGTCACTTCAGAAACCTCTACAACAGTCTTACTGTTAGAATCATCTGTGCAATACCCATCCGATCTAGATGCTGAAGGACAAGGATTGTCCGGACAAATGGAGATAACTTGTCCAACAGGGGGATGGCATATGGAATATTTCCTTCCATTTAGATAAGGACATTTGAAAAAGGATCCATTGTGACTTTTCTCCGCAACTTAAGAGTAATAAATGATGAGCCATATTTGCATGGTGTTCAGCTCTCCAAAGGCTTGACTCTGAAAGGAGTTTTACAGCTATTGACAGAAACTTTTGAACAGCTTTGGAGCATTACTACATCAAAGAGCGAGCAACTAAAACATGATCGTACCTACTACAGGCGGCATTAATTCAGTCTGCTTTTCTTGAAAGAGTGTAATGTATGCAGAACAGAGGTCCTTTAAACTTCCCGTCTTTCCTTTTAGTATAAATGTGCTGGGTCATGTTTATGTTCTTGTCTTTATTCTACAGTGCAAGAGCCATCCACGTGAGATCCAGAATGAGCATGGAGTGCATGCGGTTCCTTTGGTAAGAAACCAACGGAAAACACATTGTTTAGTCTCTTAGCAGCATTATCTTGACCTCATTTTGAATGTTTAAGATTGTAAGATCCTGCCTCTAATGGGAACGGAACATGCACACAGACGTCTTTACCCTAAGATTAGGCTGCCCCTAACAGGGGTTCCTCTTGCAAACTTAGGCTGGATCTGTCCAAATGAATATACACGGTTCACAGTTACAAGCACTTTAATATCAGGGTCAATGTGGAGAAAGATGGATTGAGTAGCAAACCTACGTGCACCATGTACCTAGTGACTCAGGCACACAGCCCCATTATCACAGGCCTGATGGTTCATTATAGGAAGCTGTGATCATTTTAATATTTCAAAAATGTTCTTTGATTTTATGCAAAGCAGCCAATAACTTTTACCGGTACCAATTGTTCCCTTGCCTTTCTTCCAGGTATATTTTTTGAAAGAGTTCAATGAGAAATATGCACATAGTTATTCTAGATTTTGATAATGTGCCTTGCCTCAGTAAGACATGTATACCATTCTTATTATGACTAGACTAGGCGCTGGAAGTGATCAATAGACATTATTATTGTGTCATTTGTATTGGGATAGTTTACCATGTTTGTACAATTAAGCTATTTCCTTTCTTTTTATTATCTTCCTTTGCAGAGAACACAGAGGACCTGAGTTACAAAAATGTCCCATTGAAAACATTTTTGTTAAATCAGGCCCACTGACATGTGCCCTCCCTTTCTGGAAAGTGTTGCATTAAAACCAGGGATCTGTTTCTTCTGTGAGCACCAAGGCAATGATTAACTCGACATGCTGGCCACGGATGGGTTGGTGCCACACTCAGGGAGCGAGACAAGACAGTGAGAGCACGCCAGACTGCAGAGAGATAGAAGACAGAGAGGGCGCACCAGACACTGCAACCCTCGCCCACAGAGATAGAGACAAAGTTAACGAGAGAGCAGCTGAGAGAGGTTGGAACAGAAAAAGAGAGATAGACAACAAGTGAAAAGGGCTGGAGAAAGTGATCGCTAGTTTAGTATATGATACAAGTACAGCTGGTATATAAGAGATCCACTGCAATGAAAGTAAGTTTGGCTTCCACAGATTTAGGGTGATTGACTGTTCATGGAGTGCTCCCTCAATACTTGACTATTTGCTTGAGGTTAGGAGGTGAAGCTTTAGTAAGTAACTTTGAAGTACTGGATTTCACGTCATCGCAGATAAAAGGGCTATTGTCACAACTCTGAAGCTGATGTTTTTCATGATGGGATCTTTAGAGAATTTCCACTGAATGTGGCTGTGTGTAATTAATCATCTTGTGGTCTTGCTATTTGAGTCTTGGTAATGTATTGTGTGGACATTAGTGACTTTTAATTGTTCTCTTTTTGTCTTCAAATGCTCTGCACCCTTTGGCATAGTGGCAGGCTGTAAACATCACAGTGCCTAAGCCCAGGTGATAGCTTCCTGAATACTGTGCCTGAATGACCGGCTGCTATAAGTAATGTCATGTAGTCAACATGTATAAGTAGAAAGGATTGCCTCATTAGAGGGTTCATAGAGTGCCTCTAGCTTTCAGTCCACTTCAGCATTTCTATCCACCTAGTGCTTCACGCACGAGATTATGTAGTGCAGGCAAATAGCAAACAGATGGTATTTGGAAAGCTTGCATATCAAGGAGATCCTGGAGTTCTAATGAGCCACAGCGGTCTCCATAGGACCATGCATGACCCACCATTTTAGATCATTGTTGAAATCTGTACACTGAGTGAATAAGATGCATTCGTACTGCTCGCTACAACTTCAGGACAATAGAATTCATCCAAGGTGCATGGAGAGGAAGTTGTGAAGTACCTTTTAAGAAGGCTTCATTCTCTAAAGTGTATTTATCTTTGCAGACTGAACAGATTTTGAAAGGTGCACCTCATAAATGTCCAGTTGCTAGGATGTGAGAACGTTCATGCGCTATCTAGGAGGAAGGTTATGTTTAAGCAATAGGCCCTGGGCAGGGGGGGTATTACCACTTCAGTTAATGCCCGAGGGCATTACCTGAAGTGGTAATACCCCCCCCTGCAAGGGGCCTATTGCTATTAGTAGGACCATAAGACCGGGGTACTAAAAGTATTTTTTTCTGTTCTGAAACCCTCCGGCGTTTCGGAATGGAACATTTTTTTTAAAAGCAGGGGGGTTACCGCTGGTAATGCCCCTGTTCCGAGCCTCCTCATTGGCTGAGAGGCTGCCACACCACCACCCTATACACCTTCCTCCGCCGGGTACTAATAGGCTATACGGACACAACTCAGCTGCAAAAGCGACTCAATCTCATCCCTAATCGTTCTGCTTTCCTTGCATGAACATTTATAAAAGTAAGTGAGAGATCTTTGCTTTTAGGCAAATATGCTCCTCTGAACGGTAACTCTGTGGAATGGTGATTGGAGATGCTATCAAGCAATAATGTCCAGCTAACGTGTGTGGTGATTAATTTTCTGGATAAAATTCTTCCCAATGATGAAACGATGTGAAAAGTCGCCGAAATTGGAAGGAAATGCGGCTGGTTAGGCTTCTGCCGTGGTTTCTTTATTTTTTTTTTGCGGATCTTATTGCTGTGTTCTGGCTTGCATTTTGTGTTTTGTAATAAAAAGTTTTGTAATAAAAAGTTTGAATAAACTAAAAAAAAAAATCAAAACAAAAGAAAAGTAAGTAGGCAGATCCTGGGAAACATGATGAATATCAAGATTTAATTTAAGTGATAATACATGTAGTTAATCAAAGAAAGGCGCCTGTAAAATGCTCATAAAATGAAGGAAGCAGATGCTGCATAGTCTGTTGAATGATACACTAGCAGGCATTGATACTGAATGAAGCATTTGGATTACCACACACTACCTGATACTAGCAATGAAGATGTTTGGCTACTCACCAGTGATCATATTTGTTTACAGTTCCTCTCTTCACCAATCCTGGAACAGGTATGTTCTCACCTTGGGGGTTTGGCTCCACCCACTAGAAGCAGGAGGCAAAAAATGATGTGCAGTCAATAACCAGTATATGAGCCAGATCTCTGCTAACCTCAGTGAGGATCATTTTACTGTTAGCCGAAGCTAAGACCTAAGTGCTTATGTTGAGAAAAAGCACAAGGCAAGGCACTACCTCATAGAGGATCTCTAAAAAGTCATTCTAATTGGTGAAAGACTGACAATGTACACAATTTTAATTTCTTACAATGTTCTTAATCCTGAATAAAACCATGCCATTGTTTGGTAACGTGTAGTTTATGTAATCTCCTAATTTAGATCCTAGTGTGAAAGACAGTACTACACAAGAGGTTGTATCTCTAGACGACGACACATCAGTGGTGACATGAGAAGCAGTGAGTAGTTCTGCACCGCATAAGATATTTAAGTCATCAATAATCGAAAAAACAATTAAAGTACAAAACAAAATATAGCTGACATTTCAGTCTTCACTTTCTAAGATGTGTTCTTGTGCAGATTTATTTGAAAGAAAGACTAATAAGAAAACCATCAGTGGATCGACTCATTCCTAGGAATCTGGGTGTGTTGGTGATGCATGACTCACTAGACAAAGTCATGGTTGAGTTCAATGATAGATATGAACATTGTTAGTATTCAATGTACCTCAGAAAGAAGCTGGATCACATTACATCACTAATGGAGGTTCAGGTGAGATGGGAAATTTTCAAATGCTGCTAGTGAGTTTGTGTGCAAGAAAGGGATTTCTTTAGTGATAGATATAGCAATTAAATATTCGTACACTAGATTCTCTATCGAAACTGTCTTACCCTTGAGATTATGCAATCCCTTTGCTCGTGAAGTGTTTCACGGGCCTCCTACAATTAGTCATGTGATTCTACTTGGCAATCAACTGCACTGCAATGCAGGTGGAATAGAGAGGGATCCATCTGATTTAGACGGTGTTGGTGCAAGGGAAGAAGAACAGTGAATGATTGTCTTTCTAAGTCTATGTTTTGGATTTGTTGGGGAGCACATCAATAAGACCTTAAGGAGTTCAGGCCTGTAACACACGACAATTGTGCACGATTCTGGTTTCTTGACAGCAGAAAGGGCAAAGTCTGGCTTATACACTGGTTATAACAAGCACATGTATATCATCTGCTAATGAATAGAGCCAAATCTTTTCCGTACCAACTTACCTGCCGTAGAACAGGAAAGACTCTCACACACTGATTTCAGAAGAAATATTTTGGCTGAACATTTCTGCTGCTAGGTCATAAGCAATAAAGGAACCATGTGTGCGTGTGTGTGTGTGTCAATGTGCGCGTTCATGTGTGCATGTATGTGTGTGCAAATCTTAAATTTGGTCATGCCATCATAAAATATTGATGAGGTTTATCCTATTCCATCCACTTTTTAAATGGTGTCTCTGTAGACTGACAGTTTCAGAGTCAAATTATTTTTGTCACTGTAAATGATAGGTCCATGTGGACACCTCCTGAAAAATAAATTAGGGATATGGTCCTCAAGTGACCATATTTGATTGTAATCACATCCACCCAATGTTCTCTATGCCTTGCCATGCCCTGCCATGTGGTTTGAGGTTCTCACAATCTGGCAGGATTATTCATGCTTACATGGGGTGGAAGCACTGTATTTCAAAGGCATGTGCATGTCCATATGTAGCAGGTGTTAGAATGATCTATACAATTTCGCCAAGGCTATCTTTAGAAGTTGAAGCACTATTTTCATTGGTTATGACTTGTCAATGCAGTCATCTTACTGGATCCATTGAGATGTAAACCAGTTAGCTACAGGTTACATGCAGGTCTTTGGAGAGCATCCATTAGTCTACTAAGCTCTTTTATCAGCAACATTTCACCCAACTTGTGTTTGTTCTGGCTGGTGAATATCGAGGAATGGCCTGTCCTGGGAAAGTAATTCATTTATATATGTGTATGTAGGAGGGGGCTTCTATCTTGATCATGTATATGGGCTATTCTGCAACCTTTGAGCCACAGCATTATTTTTATACTGCTATACATTTGGAAATGGTTAGTCATTGTTAAACGTGTTCATCTTTTCTGTCCAGCTGTAGAAAATCATTTGCCCATTTTATTGAAAGGGGTCTAATAAGAAAACACAACAGTGTTCGGGTCATTTTCAATTGTCCATTTAGTGAGTAAATCCCCATACGGGGATATGGATCTCTCTGTAACTTGTCTTCCATACAGCGGAATACTGAGATGAACCTCAAGGCAAACTGCAGGCACAGATTAAGGTCCAGGCATTGGGCTGTTGCCAATGCTTCTGGAATACTGAGATGAACCTCAAGGAGAGCTGCAGGCACAGATTAAGGTCCAGGCGTTGGGCTGTTGCCAATGCTTCTGGAATACTGAGATGAACCTCAAGGAGAGCTGCAGGCACAGATTAAGGTCCAGGCGTCGGGCTGTTGCCAATGCTTCTGGAATACTGAGATGGACCTCAAAGAGAGCTGCAGGCACAGATTAAGGTCCAGGCATTGGGCTGGTGCCAATGCTTCTGGAATACTGAGATGAACCTCAAGGAAGGCTGCAGGCACAGATTAAGGTCCAGGCATTGAGGTGTTGCCAATGCTTCTGATTTATTTTCTTCATATTTTATCTTACTCTATTCCAATAAATCACTTGCTTTAAAACACAGATAATAGTTTAATTGCTAAGGATAACGGTTGATGTATTACATAAAATACACTGTAAGCACAAGAGTATTTATGTATATGTTAGCACGTCTGGTTCATTTTGGTATTACTGAGCAGGCCAGAGCTACATGGATGATGTGCTTTATGTTCAATTCATATAGGCAAATGAATTGTATATTCATATTTAAAACCTCAAATATACTTAATCAGATGCCCTAGCCCCGCAGTTCATCAGTTTAGACTTCTAATGCGAACCAACCAACTACCTGTGAGAGCCTCATATGCCTCCCAAAGGAAACTTGATACTAACCAGAGATTTTGCAAGATATGTAACAATCTAGAATCTCTTGAAACCGTGAGACATATCCCAACATAATGTCCCAAGCTTGAGAGTTGGTACCATAACTTATATAATCAATATGTATATTGTCACTCCACTATAGCCTCTATCCATTTTTGGCAATTTTGTTTAAATTCTTCAATGAATTCTTTGCACATTGCACTTTATAGGGTTTGGACTGTAGCTGAATTGAAGTGGAACATCATAAAGCAAAATTCGTCTTCCTCTGTCTAAATATAAGCTTATGTGGATGATAACTGCTCTCTAAATATTACCTGAGGGTACTATTATTATTAATTTAAATTATGCACTTTATAGCTAGGAATGAAGATTATGATGTTTCTGCGACATACTTAACTATACTATGTATGCTCCATGAGATGTACACATAGGAATTTAACAAAATGAACTGGATCTATATTAATGCATTTCTCTTTGTATAGGAATGTATATGATGAATGTATGATTATTATGTATTGTTGTTGCTGTGAGAATAAGTTGTTTGTTGATACAGTTGTTAAAGGTCTATGAACTAACATACAACTATAGAAATAAATGAAATAAATAAATAGGCAAAGCCACTCACAGAATTGAAAGTGGGCCTTTATACATATGGATGCGGCATTCCCCTTTAACAGAGTGCTTTTGTGCTTTTGTGCTTTTGCATGCTCCCATTAAGGAAGGATAAATAAGCATGGACAGTCTAGAAGGAATGGTACTGAATACCCACCACCCATTGGGCCATCAGGGAGATGTTTCTTCATACATACATCTTAGGAACTGAAAGGTTGTATTGCTCTGTAATCTTTAAATCAGTGGTTCCAA
The DNA here is from genome assembly GCF_040938575.1 of Ambystoma mexicanum. Lineage (NCBI taxonomy): Eukaryota > Metazoa > Chordata > Amphibia > Caudata > Ambystomatidae > Ambystoma > Ambystoma mexicanum. The sequence goes on along the minus strand of NC_090922.1, from coordinate 705,819,716 downwards.
ACTGTGATGTTAGGTTTGCTACTAATTAAATCGATGTTTGTAGTGTATTATATACCTATTATATAATGTACAGTATATATATATTTATATATATACTGTACATTAAAAAGTAAAGTGAATATATGTTTTCACAAAAAACCTTATTCTCTTTATTATTAATATTATTGTAATTATTATTTTCATGTATTAATCAACGGACTATAATGTTGTGGTTGATATTACTGCTGTTATAGACTGCTAATATTATTGTTTGTGAAATGCAGTAGTACCAACACCGTTGGTCATGTTATGAACTTTTATTTTTTTGCAATCATCATCGCTACTGTTATGATCACAATTTCTGCTATCATGCAAACTAAAAGACTTCAACTACTGATGTTCTGTAAATGTGGCCGGTGTACATTGTTTCGAAAGAACTCTAACACGTTTTATTACACACATATTCTGAACCAAAAACACGGAGATTATATTCAAAGAAAAGTGCACGTTTAACGAGCACCAGTTACTCCATGTGTATGTATCTCTAGGATGTATTTCTGTTGTGCTCCTTTCAAAACATTCTTTTAAGACACTTTTGTTTTGCCTTACAAGCCCTAATAGCCCATATTTCCTTGGGGACTCGGAATTGCTCCTAAGAGCATTGCTGGAGGAGCGCTACCCCTCCTCCAGTGAGCATAGCTTCCTAATAGGCCCTGTTCGGAGTGATTGATCTTATCGCTCAACCAATCAAACATCATATTCTTGTTGTCTAACTTTTTGCATCAAAATCTTTACCCCTCATAACAGAAATTCGCTTAAAAATAAATAATAAAAAGGTCGCAGAAGCAACCTGCCACTGGGTGTTGGGTGAGCCTTATCCCCAGATCCCATGGCTCTACACCTGCATCTGGAGATAAAGGCGTGGCAGATGCTCTCCGCCGGCATTGCCGTACCAGGATTCTCCATTCATCATATTTGTTATTGTATTTTATTGCTTATAGCACGGACCTGGCTCAAGAGCAGCGAAGTACCTTACATCAGGATTGATACAGTAACGCAGTACTGGTGGTGGAGGGAGGGAGTGATTTTTATTTGTCCAGCAGGTATTGCTGAAAGAGCCACGTTTTCAGTTCTGATACCATTGTACACATTTTTTTCATATTTATACAACAATGTTTTTCCTGACCGCAGACCTGCCATTCCACTAGGCATTCTAACTGTACTATCTTTTATAAAAATTGAATTTATTGTATCACTCAGGAATATTTGTCTTACCACAGCTCTGAAATGCTTAGAACCTGCACCAATTATATAGAGTTACCATTGCATTCTTCAGCACTCCATTATTTTATTATTCTAGTTTCAGAGGATAGTTTTACAGTGAGTAGTATGTCCATACAGTATGAATTACATATTTAAGCAATAAATCCCAACGGGTGGGGGTATCACCAGGTCAACTCTAAATAAAACTACAAAACAAGATGGCCACCCTGGAAAAGGGAGAAAGGAACTATATGTAGTCCCTTCTCACTTTCCATTGTGGCCATTGATGTGATTAGGGAAGCGCTGGGAACTCAGCGATCGCTCTGCCGCTGAGGGACGAGGAAGCGGAAGGTATGTGGGGTGGGAGGGAAGTTAGGAAGGAGGGGTCGAGGGACATGGAAATTGAAGGTGGTGGATTAGAACGGTGGTGCAGGAGACCACTTACCTTCATCCCTGCAGGGAAGATGGCAGCACGCCACTTTGAGGAAGCTCAGAACGGGGGATTTTCCCTAAGGGAAAGACCCTGTGCCAAGCTTCATTATTGGCTCAGAGGCCGCCTGACCCCTTATGGGGGTGTTATCTTTAATTACCATTAAGTTTTATTTTTCAAAAGGATGAGGGAGCCAAATTGCAACATTTATACCATTTATTTAAGAAAGACTGTTGTGCTTCAGCTCTTCCAACAAGCAGAATCTATTGTATTTGAGTACATATAGGATGGGTGGGAGAGGTGACGGGCAACAGAGAGCTTATGGGTGTTGGTGGCTTTTTACTTTTCCCATTGACCGTCCATGGCCTTGATAATCCCTAATGCCATTCCCACCCACTGCCTCCTTCCCTAAACAAAACACTGACCGTAATGTCGGACTGTGAGTTGCCTGGGACCTGCAATGGAACTTCTAAACCGTTTTCTGGGAGCTAATGGTTTACTTGCAACTGTAAATAAGCTCAGCTCCTGAGGCAATAAAGTGTCTTAACCAAGAATTATGTTTTCCAATCAATTGCTTGACGTGAAGTCCTGTTAAAAGCAAGCATTAAAAGCCAACTATTTTGGCTCCTGTATACGAATGAGAGATGCATTTTCGTGGCACTGACATCGTACAACCAGGTACTCACAACATTTTTCAGCTATTACTATCATATGGCCAGGTAGTACAATTATGGCAGGGCCTGTCAAGTGCCTACCCCATGCTTACACAAAAGCCCAAACTGTTGTCTTTGCCAATGCGTGTTTGAGTTGAAATATGCATGTTTCATTTTGCTGCTAAAGTATGTAGCCAAGATAGCTGGACATGCTGGGGAAATTGGTATACCGTCACTGTTTCTGTTCCTGTAATGGCTTGCATTCCTTTTTTTTTTAGGCATTCCTAAATTCAACGATGAAATGCTGTTGCTATTCCCATATTGCTATTATACACATTTTTTTAAAAAATAATTTTGGCCACCTTATGATATGACGATCTTAGCAAATCGCGTTTGGCACCCACATATTTTTTTTTAAACATTTTTGGTCACCTTATGAAATGACGATTTTAGCAAATCGGCGTTTGGCACCGTATGTTGAACATGCACTGACAACATTTCATCACCTGACATGCCCACAATACAATGAATCTCATTGGCAAGAACAATAGGCGTGCCTGATAACTATTGGAGACATATAGTAACATAACATAGCATAACATGACATAGCAGACATGCTGGTAGAGCACACGCCGCCACCACCAGCGGTATCTTGGCGCTATGAACAGATAAAAGATGTTTACTATGTCCACCAATGCAGTCACCTGTATGGAGAGGCCGTGCCCCAGGATAGGTACTCGTTGGGCCGCGGGGCGGGTCGAGGTACTATTGGTTGTTCCACAGCTGTCATGTCCCCAGAATAGGATTTCAGCAGAGAGGCGTTTTTATTGGCCAGCATGGCTCTCTCATTCCGGCGAAACTTTGCTCTTCGGTTCTGGAACCACACCTGAGCGCGACAAAACGACAAAGGCCACATATTAGACATATTGCATGAAATGTTGTTCCACTCGCAGTGCATATAATTGGGATAATACAGACGATGCCAATCCAAACAAGCACTGCCGGCTAGCCACACTACTCTTCACAGATTTGTGAACTGGAGTTGACATATGACCCCCCCAGACCCCACCCCCCGTGCTTCATGTAAATGCGTAGAGTGCTACACGTTCATGCTCTTCACACTTCACCCCGTTCACTCGTGTACAAGGCGGCAAGCGGACATTTGCAAATGGAAGCTTGTGTTGAATAGCAGTTCCAAAGTGATTACAATTTAATTTAAATTGGACCATCACACGACAATTCGAAAATGGCCGTGCAGGTGTAGTAATGTTGGGAACACATATGCTACTAGCGAAAAAACAACAGCAGTAATTGCTTGTGGCTTCTAATTATAATATCCAGCCTCGGACTAGCCTAGAGGGCATTAAGGCAATGCCCGAAGTACAGGCCTTGCATGCTAGTGTGGGCCCGTTGTATTTTCGAAGTGGAACAGTCTTTTGAACAAAGTGTGGCAGTTTGATGACTAACTTCGCTGTGCAGCTTGCAGTTTTGTCCACTGTCACGGAACACATATTCCGTAAAATGAACAATTTGCAACACATTTTACCAAAAAACCTGGGTACTTCTCAAACAGTTTGTCACAAAAGGGCCTGTTTGCCATTTGCGAGTATGCACCACTTTTGTAGCGGTGCACGAACTAATTGTATGCTCCAGTACACACGGTATCAAACTGCATCAGATCCCTTGGGAACTTATGCCATCTCGATTATTATACCGGGTCTTTGGAGAAACCTGCCCACGTGGACCAGATTCACAATTCAAGGGCGTAATTTTAGGGGGGACAGGGGTGTGTGTGTGTGCCCCAACTTTCACGGCACACCATTTTGTCCCCATTCATTTGACTGGGGCACCTTTTCTCCAGATGTCATGTCGCCCCCAACATTTTCAGCAAAGTTACTCCACATGTTTCCTCATTTGCACCAAGTGGAAACACACTAGCGAGGGAAAAGCTGTATTCTGCAGGTGACAGTTTTCACAGCTCTGAATCTTCCCGCGTTAATAACTGAGCAAGAACATTCCAGTAACCTACAAAGTGTGTGGTCAGGCTGAGCGCCAGCATCGTGGAAGGTGCTTTCTCGTGAGCATCACTGATGCACAAAGGACATTTGTTCTGGGACACTTCCTCTGTGGCACCATTGCCCCGTGGCGCACATGCCCTCTCATATGCCATGTGCACGGAAAGGCACAATAGAGGAAGTGACCTTTACATACCCCCACCTGCATTTTCTGTCCCCCAAAGAGAAACGCTCATGCATTTCATGAGAACTTCTCTTTATTTACCTTTCCACGACACAACACAGTGGTGGAAATGTAGAAATGCCATTAAGTCACACTTTTGTTGGAATGTTTGATATATAATATGCAGAGCTGTAATACAAAGATTTTACTACAAGAAAAGTGGCATGTCCTTTGAGGTCCATCATTGCAAATGTGCACCTGGCTCCTATGTGGATAACAGGCTTATCCCAGTGCTTCCCCCACGTGGATGATGGAGGGGCGCACACTCAGCACTCACATTTGCATGAAGGGCCCGCAGTCAGCTCCTCCCCCTGAGCGCATGCCCCTCCTATGAATCATGGGACGGGTGTGCAGAAGATGAGAGCAGAAAGCTGGGGGCACTCTGACCCAACTTTGTCTTTTCTGTCAATCTGACCCTTCAACTCCATTGGGACTTTTTGCCTGATTCAAAAGACCTTATTATTGAGTTTGACTTCGCTCTTAGTAAACCTTTTAAGGTTAACTCAAGCACCAGCTGCCAACAGCAGTCAAGGACCTTTGAACTTTTACAGTCTGTATGTAATACAAAAGTCCAAAACATAGAAATATATTTTTTTTAATGTCAATAAGGTTTATTGTTTTTATTTTAGTTCCAGTAAAACAGAGGTGTACATCTAGCTTCAAGGTCTTGATACTCAGAGTATTTGGCAAATATGTGGGTGCTGCTGGGAGCACATGTATTCTGTGGTAACCTTGACACGCTGCCCGCGTCTACGAAACATTCTTCCCTACTTTGGTGAAAGCATGAGGATATGATTTTATACTCACTTCGCGACCATGTTGTTTCGAGTAGATGTGGCTGTGAAGAGGGCAAGGGTCCTTCTTCTCAGGCGGCATCGTCCGTACCTGACTCATCCAGTCCAGCTGCCACCCTGAACCCCAAGGAGGTCCTGAAGTGGAAGATCAGCAGACAGCAGCATTACGGGAACATGCTTAGTGGGGAGCCAGTCATGCTCAGCCCTTTCATCTGGACAGGAAATCCGGCCACATAAAGTCGAGTTTTATTATGACTTGTGACTAGCAGACAGGAAATTGGAAATCTCTGCATTCCTCCTGCAGGAGAGCTCAGCTTTCTGGCTGGCGTGCTGTTGAACTTTGCTCTGATATCCCAACCAGCAAAGAGACACAGCATTGCACTGAACACACCACGAGATACAATACCTCGACTTCCATAGTGCCGTACCTGCGTGCAAAATCTGCTTTTGTGGTGAACGTTTGCACTTTTCATCTAAAATGATTATGTTTTATATTGTAGCATTGGGTTTACTGAGGTTCCTTTTACAGTTTCTTTTCTGAAATAATCCTACTGACTGCTCTATTCTATTACATCCATCTGATTTGTCAAAAAGGTTGTATTTCATTTTCCTGGAAATGTTTAATCAGTTACAGGTGAACCTATCTGTAGGGGAACCGCCTAACTTCAGGTGAGTGGAAAGAGGATACCGTCTTATAGGAGCATCTGGTTAGTGGCTTCCACAACCCCCAGGAACCCTTGACCCCATCTGAAGTCTGCCAGGCACCCACAGCAGGACTTAAAAAAATACCACGACCGCCTCCAGGAAAGTTCTGCTGGCCAGGAAAGGAGGCTCGTGTCCCTTTTTTTGATTAGATTTTCTTCTGATTCAAACAATATAAATTATACATTCATCCTAACTTTCACTATCATTCACCCTCGTTTCTTTAAATTTCCCTACATGTTGTGAAAAAGCCTGTATGTTCTTGTAACCCTTTCGTTTTCCATTCTTGCCTTTCATTGCTCTTTTTTACCCCGTTCCCTTTTCACCCAACAGACACGTTTTGGCTGGCACTGTAGGGGTGGGGGGGTCAACCTTCACCTCCATGCAGACGGCCCTTGGTGCCCTCAAACCGAGGAATAAGGAATACATACTGATGTGTGCAGTATTAAGGACTAAAATCATGTTGCAACATTAGGGTGGGTTCACTGACCCCAGATCAATTCCCCCAAAGAAGCAATGTCATTTCAGCTCTTTAAATCTGAGCATTTGCTCTTCACTTCCTGCGTAATTGCTGTAGGTAGAATAATCACATCTGCCGCACGTGAGCGGCAATTAATGCACGTTTAAGTGGGAACCCGAGGGTGCAAGAACAAACAGTGCTATTAAATGTTCAAAACCAAAGGATTGCACCTTCTCCCTCTTTACTTCAATAGAACATTCTACCTCTGAAACACTTGTGTACGAGCGTGATATAAATAAACTATCAATTCAATTCAATTCACCCCACACCCAGTACACCGCTATCACCCACTCCTATAAATGTTCACCTACACGCCTTCACAGCCTGAAATGCATCCTTGTTACTCCCTGGCTGACCATTCCCCACCATTAAGACCCTGTCCCTGGCTCACCTGCTACTATGACCTTTTACACAACCAGTCCTCTCAAACCTCTGTCTGTCCTGCTCTTGCACTGTCCCTGGATTATGTACACAGTGTTGTCTAATGTCAACTGGTCAGTCACCTGTTAGCGTTATTTACTCTGATGTAAGGCACCTGGTAGAGGATTGCCTTGTATATTATTGTTTCTCTGATGTAATTGTGTCTGGTACAAACCGCTTGTTCAATCAATAAATATACATGCACAATCCAGACTTGCAATTGATTTGGAAGCAACATTCAGAAAAGATCTAAAGTATATAAAGATGATATCAGGGACACATTTGGGGGTTATGAGGGATCGCAACTGCAACCCCTAAGGTCTCCCATGCTAGCCCTAAAAAAAAGTTTTTTATTAATTGTAAACTCCTGTACTGTGGCGGGTGCCTTGTGGCTCTTTGTTTCTGGAGTGGCTGGCTTTCTTGCTCGGGCCTCTTCAATAACATGGGGTTCCAAAAGTGTAACACTTTGAGCCGTGACCCTAAATATAAAAAAATAGGAATAACAAATCATGTGTGTTTCTGGAATTCTATACAATAATTGCTTACTCATTAAAGGTTTGTTCAGGCACACTTCTGCAGGTGATTCACTGATTTAGGGCCTGATTCATGGAACATTTTCCTATGGGATTGCGCCATTATAAAACACTTCCATGAATCAGGCCCTTAGTCTGTTCTTAAACACCTCAACTCAGCCTTTCATTCTTCTGAGGTCGCTAAATGAGTACCAACACAGGTTGGGTGATATTGTATGTATATTTGTTCTATATAAAGCACTTAAGCTTAAGTGCATATAACACATATGACCTTGGACGTCTGCTTGGATTCACAGTAATTTGGCAATATGGGCTTATGCACACTGATATTAATGATACATATGGTGATCCATTCTTGAATGAAATGTATATCCCATTATAGTGATATCATAACCATATTTTTTGTAGTGTACTTAGGAACAATGCTATGTGATGCCACTTCCTGTTTTGTCAAGGGGTGAAAGGTCGCATTCCATCGCTTCCCGTGATGTCACTTCAGGGTGGGGTCAAACGACATCACTTCCTGTGATGTCATCAGAGGCCATGGGTCATGTGATATCACTTCTGCTACCCCTGGCATTTTGGTGAAATGATGTTCCTGGATGATACTGGTGCAAATGTGTAAGTACATTGAATCTTTATAGCCTCCATTCTGGTGTTGAGAGTTAACTTTTCCCTTGAGTGTACAAAGGATGTTGCAACAGCGAACATCGAGGGAGGCCCATTTGTGCCCCACTCTTGGCACTCCTTCAACCTCACACCTGAAATTGAAGTAACGCATAGTGATCATGTCCCGCGCCCATGTGTGGACTCCACAGTGCTAAACTTGTAAGTGATGGTCAGCAGGTGTGACAGTTCAAGGACATTTGAAAATGAAGTGTCCATTGTTCCACAGACTTGTTATGACTTTGATCATTCTCACAAGATAGTGCCAATTTAAAAGAAGAGTAAAAACATTGATAGACAACATGTGGGATTATGCAATTTCCTTAGAAAAGCCTGTCAATAATGTCCTTATTATGCATGGCAGTCTGCAATACCTGTATAATAGATTTCTGTGACACTTTGCAGCCATTCATTGATAAGGAGCTGTTTATGGTAGTATGTTTATTATGTGCACTGATAGAATTTAACACATGAGGCCAAACATCCAACTGAATGATATTAGTTATTTTAAAGCACAAAACGGTTTAGATGCATTTTTTAAAAATTGCATAAACATTTTTTGCAACACATTAGAAGCTGGATATTATTTCTTAATCCAAGCCGATTCTACATTGATTAGATGTATCAGCAACTGGAAGACCTCTTGCGTTTGATCAAGCACAAAGCCAGGTATTAAGGGGGGTGACAGTGTGTGGCCATGTATCATAAGGAATACAATACCCTCTACAATATGTAAAATGGCTATTGCAAGTCAGGGTTCCCGTGACCATATAAAGGAACTTGACCTTTGGCTCTTGCTCTATTTGCTCACAAATTCCTCAGTGACTTGAAATGTCATTATCGTATATGGTAGGGGTAATTGTCACATAAATTATAGTTACTAGTAACATTACTCCTCCCCTGTAATAAGACAATTACATTACTACGGTAACTGTGAGCTTTTGGTGCTAGAGGGGGTGGGGAATTCCGAGGGGGCACCTTCATTATAAATTATTCTCAGGCAGCATTGCGGGGGGAGTTTTTTCATAAGAGGTGTGTTCATATTGTGCCCTAATTAAGGTTTGCGACAGAGTTGCGAGGCAAAGTCCCCTGGGATTTTTATTTTAAGCAATGGGTTAAAATGGTGCATTTTTATAGCACCATTTTTGAGAAAAACAGCGTAAAAGTCTGATTTACAATCTGTTTCGTAGAATAACAGTAGAAAATATCCAATAGATGGGTGCCATGTTGACCAACAATACAGAGGAGCATTCTACATTATTTTTATGATGCCTGACCCTTCAATGTATGCTAGATGTGTCACTGTTAACCTTTGTGATTGTGTCCACAATATATGTCAAGACTATTATAAAAAGGTTATTCTGGGACCAACTAGTATGGGACACTGCACAGAACATTGGAGTGATTAATGTAAAAAGACACAGCTGTCTGTCTCTTAAGCAACTGACTGCAGTTGACGTCTTTGCAATTGTTTAAACGCATATTACCTGAACATTTGGCAAACCCTACATATGCTTTGGTCAACATTATGTGTAAGAATGGTAAATTACTTGCAGGCATACTTGGAAGACCCAAAAATGGTCGTATAATTGTAGGAAAGAATGTAAGACATTTGTTACATAACATCTTATGTGACTCTTGTACCAGACCCAACCACCATAGCTAACGCTCTGACGCGCCCCAGGGCATCAAGGAGCCCTGAAGACCCCAGTACAAATATACATTAAAAAAGCACATTGCGCCACAGAAGGACTCTACATCACAAAACATTTACAACATCATTCAGCTAAAAACGTTTGGCAGAGATGACCAGAACTAAAATGCCATAACCAGCAGCTCTATGTGTTGACTGTGATGCACAATCTGCCACACCAGTCAATAAAACCTCATTGCACTTTTAATTATTCTGTGAAAAGGGAATACACATTCTGTGGGGTTTTTGTGTATTATTAATGCCCTGCTAAAATTAATCTTTGTGAGTGGAGGTTTCCTGAGTTTGTTTACATATTGTGATATTAGGGGGACCAGTGATTCTTGAGTTGCTTCTACAGGCTAATGGGTGTTTTTCTGGAATTCTTTGGAGAGTCGCTTTCTGGTGACTGGGGGACTTTGTGAGTAGGCTCCCTCCACTGAGTAGAAATTGAAAAAAGCGATATCAGAAAGCACAGATGTATAACATGGTTTAGTAAAATCTGTCCTTGATAAATTATAGGGTGCCTCAAACATGGTTGTGTGTTAGATGGTTAATAGTTTTAATAAATGTGTGCTTGGACTTGATGTCAATACGGTTTTAGAACACGACACAATTTTGGTGTTTTGTATTTAGGTGGTAAGATTCTTTGTAAGTGCACCTGTTATCCTGTTATAAAGATGCACACCTTGTGGCAGCCAGAGAGACAACCACAAATATTTGTAAGATGTCTGACCTGCAGCCACTTGTTGGGAGGGAGCAAACCCATCCCACCCTTGGAGGTGCTTTATGGTGAGGTGAGTCCCATTGGAAGAACTATAATAGTCCAGGTGGGAGGGTGTCGTTTTAAAAGTCCTCACACAATCATAATATTGTACGCAATTTAGACATTTAGACATCGCGCCTAGAACCACTTGTATACAGGCGCGTTATCAATCACTTATCATATCATATCATAGTGCGTGTATATAAGCAGACGCATATTGCAGGTATTAAGCAGTTATAGTCGAAGCATAGGGCCTGCACGGCCATGCAGTATTTAGTGTGTTAGGCACAGGCTGCAAGCCTAAAGGAGAACTCTGAATAGGCACAAGCACTGATGAGAGAGGCCCATGCTGCTAACTTCCACATAAACCCTTCTTTATTTTACAATTGCTGCCAATGTGTTTGTTCTAAGAAAGAATGCGCCCTGTAAAACCATGAGACAATGCTGGGCGCCATGGTGTACATGTTATCGGACACAGACCAAAGCAGACCTCCAACCCCCACCCAGCCAACCACGAGTTAGAGCCCCTACATCTGCCCCAGTCCCAAGACCCCTGAATTCCAAGAAAGCAGTTGACGCCAGACCACCAACCATAAACCAATCCACCATAAAAGATCTAAGAGCATGATCGTCCCACCTTTAATTCATAATGACATGATTTGTAATGTGAGGTACAGGGAGGGATACATTATAGTTCAAAAGCAAATTCAGAAGCCTTGGAAGCCAAAATACATGATGGGGATGAGTGAAGTGTGTGTGGGTTAGTGTGACCATCGAGACTCCCCCTGTGCTAGTCTTTGAGCATGCCAGGTGCGGTGCACTATATAATGATAGAATAGCACTATTTACAAATGTAGCTAATTGCTCCTTTGGCCTTGGTTCCCTGGAGACGATGAGCCCAGCAGACCCCACCTGATGGAAGACGGACGAACTGGGCTGGGACCAATGGTATGGCATCCCTTATAGAGCCGGCAGGACATGTATACGGTCGCACCAACCAGCCATGCAGGTTTTCACTATATGTAATGACAAAATCTATGACGCTGTATCGCTTCGTAAGCTTCTGCCTGTACCCTTTTTGCCAGAACGTTCCATGGCAGCAGAGTTCTTTGCTGACACACTTCTTTTTGTAGAAATAAAGCTTGTTATCCTTGCAAGAGTGTCTTGGGCCTTTTTCTCTAGCAAGTTGTGTGAGTGTTTAGGGGCGTGCCATCACACTGCATCTGCTCTATGCCTTCATCAGTAGCAAGAACTCACTAACCGACCCTGATGTACAGCAGGGAGAGAGAGGGATATTGAAACTGTATTTCTGCTTTTAGCGGTGTGCTGCAATGCCATGAGGAAAGCCGGTAGCTTGTTTGAAGTAACTTGTGCAAGTCTGGTGGAAGACCTTTCAAGTTTCATTGCACCATGTGTAAAGGCGGGTGAGTAAACCCCACTGCCAAAGTGGCAAAACTCAATACCCATTGGCTATATTTTCAGGAAGCATCTCTCCATGCCCTCTTTAATTATTACTTAGTTATCAGCTGATGCTGTGATCGTCTCAAACCTCTTAGGCCCTAGGCGATGTAACATACACATGGGGGGGTAAGCAGGGTTAACAGTGATCTTTACCATGACTGGCTGTCCTTTAAATTCAGGACAGGGGCCCATGTCTCCTTTTGGATGTACATACATTTAAACCGACAGCCATAGTAGAAATATGAGTGTGTGAAGGAAAGTCTTTTTTCATCTGATGAGGAAACGTTAGCTGAAGGGTTTGAAGGATCAGAAAGAGTAAGTTAAATAAGCCAAAAAATCATAGTTAATATTGTGGCTGTACAAGTGAATTGGCTTTTGCCCATTCATAATCTGGCTGTAGAAATATGTATTATATTGCGTATGCTGAAGGGTTTCTGCAGTCCAATGTAAACGGCACCACAGGAGCCCAATTTTTCACAGACAGATGCTTGAATAATTGTGCATATTAATTGATCAGAAATAAAATATAGGATGTAGAAATTATGGGCCTGATTCATGGAACGTTTTCCTATGGGATTGCGCCATTATAAAACACTTCTGTGAATCAGGTTTTATGTATTCCTATTGCTAAAATCCATTGTCTTTCAACAGGCCAGTCTGTAGGTGTATTTTGGCTACCTATGATAAAATGGGATTGAGAAACGGTAGGATTGCTATATCATACAAACAAACATGCAAACCCATGTGCGTGCATGCAGACTCACACACACTCAAGCTTGCATGCAGACTCATCTACTCACAAACGCATTTCATTCACAACACGCACCATTGAACCCAATATTTTTTTTAAGTTAACTTTCCATGAGCTGATGTCAGTGACCCCTCTCCGTTCGGTTACACTCTGCTCCAGGCTATACTTGAGGGCGGTGGAGGCTGCACAACATAGGGCCAGACCCCGGGCAGGTGAGTGGTGAGAGGGCACTGACTGAAAGGGGATACTGATTTGGCAGGCTGTGCTTTAGTCAAGGGTATTGGGAGGCTCATTTTATCAGCCTCTGCTGACGCAGACACCTACCTCTGGGGCACACATCGCATGGTGAGCATGTAACAAAAAACAAGATACAAGTTTTGGTGATAACCTCCATGTTTCGACAACACTCCTGATCTGACCTCGGGAGCATAGAGGGCTGTGTCAACTCAGTTGTGGTATCGAACCCATGACACATAAAATGTTGTCCTCATCCTATGGTGAGCATGCCATGCTTGAGGTATCTTCCTGAATGCATTGGGGCATCAAAATAATAAGCATAGGGCCAAATATACAATATCTAAGGAATATCAGTAATTGCATCCCTTAGAGAAATCACAATAACAACAACAACACTTGTATGTCAATCTATTTTGGGGAATTGACTATGTAAAGAATGATGAAATGTAGTCACCAGGCCTACAGGTAAGCAGTGTACCGGTGAAATGTACTCACTAAAAGCAGGCATAGACTCCCTATATATAAATAATGAGTAGAAATACTCACAGAACAAAGCAGGAAACAACAGACCCAGTGGAGCCTGCCACCAGCTTCCACTCGAACATCTCCACTGCTATGTTGAAATGAGTGGTACCAGGCAACCAGGAGATCAAAGGCACAGGAAGGCATTATACTATTACTAATGTTGATCCGTGGAGGAACTTTAACAAAAAATTGGTGATATAAATGTATGTATAGGTGAAAAGTAGTATGAATAACAAAACGATATCTGTTTTAGGGTTTAAATATATTTCCACTTGTCTAAAAATACCCCATTGTGACTAGGAATTAAATTCGAACTCCCTGAAAAGTCATATTAACCGCACTTTAATAAAACAGGAAGTTAAATATGGCACATACCATTTTAACTGGAGCCCTGACGGCCATTAAATACATTCCTTGCAGTGTTCCAGGCATATATGCCTTGTCCTGGAACCGGGTGCTGAGCCGTTTCTCATGTGCATCTTACTACCGTTTGGCTAATGGTCTGAGCATGTTTATGCACTTTCATTCAGGCGCCGAATGAATGAATGGCACCTGTGTGATTATATAATGGCTGTATGTCACCACCCTGTGCAATAATAAAAAAGATGGTTCAGCCATTATAGGCCACCAACATGATTTAACATTAAAATACCTTTCTTTCCTGTTCCCTCGTTCACTCCTTTTCCCCTCAATTCCTTCTATGATGTGCCCTCCTCCTCTCAAGGGTTACTTCATCCCTTCCTAGTTCTGCCTTCATCTATCCAGGCTCAGCATTCATTTCCCTGTTACAATTCCCCCACCAGTTCAGTTTGTCATTTCTTCGCTTGTTCCCATCATAACAGAGCTTAACATTAAGGAACAGACTTTACCATAACATATCATAAAATAACGTTAGGTAATATTCCCTAACATAACAATGTCATAACATCAAGTAACATACCATAACATAGCATACACACAGCTGTACCATTTACACCACGCACAGGCACACACATTGAAAGGTTTTGTTGTGGCCGTAAAGATGACACTGGGTCTTAGTGAGGGTTACATCTTTATTAACCTCATTGGGACAACAGGGAGGCTGACCACAGTTGCTTCACTCTGACAGCAATTACAAAGTATATGGGAAATAAGGCTCTGCAGAGAGCATATAACTATTTACAGGGAGATTAGTCCAGTGTCTCAGTTCCTTAAGAGGAGCACCGGGGTGCGTGTGATTCTCGCACTGCCCGCTCTCTGAAAGCCGTGACTGCGTGCACATGAGCTCCATGATCTCGCGAGAGCCGACGGCCCGGCCTCTCATCAGACTGGATCTCCACAGGTTTGCACACAAAAGATGTTCACCCTCAACATCCACACCTCACACACAAACACTTCTTTTTACCTCTTCATTGGAGTGATGATGCAGGCCACTCTTTGGTCTGATTTCTCCACGGGGCTTCACTTGCAGTTGGTGGAGAGCGCCTCAACCAGTGGTCAACGCAGGGGGCCCAGGGGCGATAATGGCAGCAGGGTGAACTTAAAAATGATGATAATCAAGCAGGCCTGCCCCGCGTGACTCAGCCACGGAAGTTCAGCCTGTGCTGGCTCAGGCACACACAGCCCACAGCGCATTTAGCCCCAAAGCCAGTAAGATAGCGCAGCGGGTTGAGCGCTCGCTGCTACGATCTGAGCGTGATCTGCAGGTTCAAATCCTGGCAAGGCCAACTCAGCCTTTCATCCTTCCGAGGTCAATAAATGAGTACCAATTTCGGTTGGGTGATATTGTATGTAAATATGTGCTCTGTAAAGCGCTTTGGATCAAGGCGCTATATAAATAACACATCATTATCATATAAAAGAAATGACACACCCTGGTCCTCACCAGGCTCAGAAAACAAAGATGGCCTGGTCTACAGTGCAGGGCCCGGAATTCAGGGTGGGGAATCACTCGCGTATCTGTCGTACATGGCACGCTCCGGCTGTGGCTGCATACGTCTCGTTCCCATGTCACCATCACAATCTGGAACCTATTTTCGAATCACTACCAAGGGTTGCAGACAAATGATTACCAGCTTGAGTGACATTCTGGCGACAGATTGCTTAATGACTCTAGCATTTGTAAGGAGACTTATTTAACACTATTTGTCTCCTCAAAAAGCACCTGTCCTCTTCCAACACATTCCAACACGTCCCCCGAAGAATCCAATGGATAGTCAGCCTATGGTGCTGTAAAACCATTGACTTACAGCATTTACAGCAAATGCACATGAAAAGCTTAAGAGAAGGTGCAGTGGAATCAGTGGTGCGATATGCAGGATTTTTGGTGTGTTGTGCCCCCCTAGGAGCAGAGCAGTGTTCTGCTCTTTATTTATCCCCTGATTACACTTGCTGGAATGTGTCCAGGGGTCGAGTCCTAAACATTTGGGTGGGGGGACTCATCAACAAATGCAATGAGAGGCGTTGTCGCCAGAAATTAGCATATCAAGGAGAAATATGCACATCTCATTAAATGGGCTTTGCATAACCACCCAATTTGCACAGGACAAATGGCATTTTCCTTTGATAAAATCAACACACACACAAAACCAAGAGAGGATATTTTCTTCCAATAGTTTTTTTGAAATCGTTAAAAGGTGTGCATGTGTTAAACTCCAAGAACCAATACAAAAGTTTTTTCTGGAACATGCATTACGGAAATGGGACATTTCACCTTTATTATTCATCAAGTTATATAGTGCAGTGGTGAAGTGTACGGCCTGCAAACCTGACTGCGATCCCTGAGGTCGCTTTAATTCATAAATTCAAACAAGACTTTCAATGTTTCTCATTTTAGCTGGGGGGACTGAGTACACCCTCTGAAAAAAGTGGGTGGACTGTGTCCACCGGCGTGTACCCTCGACTTGAGTACCGAATGTGTCATTGCGTAAACCTTCATGCTAAGCAATATTTTGCCTTTCGCAGGTGGAGTTATGTCTGGCATAGGCTCTATGACTGTATCTCTCACTGAGTGCACCTGAGTACATTCTCTGATGCAATTAGAGGTCCATGCCTCTCATCTGACCTCTGATGTCATCCACCTCAGCATCCCTCATCGGACACCTACCTGCATCCGGAACAGATACCGCCCACTCACCCCAAGCCATCAACACAATGCACAGAGGACCTCACCAAATCAAGAGAACATGCACGCACCCTCGAGGCGCTACAGCAGTGACTTTCAGACTCTTAGCAGCAATCTGACAAATAACCAGAAACACATTGCTCCAAGAATCGTCACGGATTACACGTGTTATCACAAAACATCACCTCACCACAAACAATCACTGGAACCAAGAAAACATACCTGGGCAAACCTGGCAACACGTGAAGCTGCAAGGAAAGTATCAGAGCTAGAGGCCTTCTCATCACCGCCAGCTCTATAGCTAAATATTCCTCAGAAATCGATGTCCTTCCTTTTGAGGAGAAAATAGACCTATGCGTCATCACAGAGACCTGGCTCACAGCGGGCTACACAGCGGTTGTACACAAAGCACTGCCCATTGGCAATAAGATTAAACTCACCAACACAATGAGCATGAGAGGAGATGGAATTGCATTTGTACACAAAGATGCTATTAATATTCAAATCTCAACATCTGATTTAGTTCTGGATTACAGACCACCCTCATATAAAGCCACCTTTCACTGATTACCCGACGGATGCAGTTGTTGACCATTCGGAAGAGTGGCCATGCATGGGAAAGGAAGACAGCACAGCTGCAAAGTAATTGCACACCTTGGAATCTTACACCTGAAGAAACTAGTTAGAGTATCCACGGATGCGATTTCACCACTTCCCTACTATTTATGCCAAGGTGAGACCACCACTCCATCCCTTCAAGCATCTTCACCCGATCACCACCACTACCAAAGCCCCCCCAACCTATTCATTGAAGGAAATCAAGCTAGACATGGTATTTGATAAACCTCAGGCTTCCAAATGCAGGCCGTGGGTGGAAACGAGACGGGAACTCCAGACGAATTACTGAATGACATTCATACCTGGATATCAAACACCCTCCACACTATCACCCCAAAATACCTTGCAAATATGCACGCAAGAAACAAGTCACCAAGTGGTTCAACCCAAAATGTAATCTCTGCAAAAATGAAAAATGTATGCTTGAGAAAAAGTAAAGAGAAAATGGCCTACCAACACCAAAGTGGCCTACCACTGACAGCTCTGTGTCAACAGAGCCAAAACGGTAAAAATTAAAAAGACTCTTTGCACATACAAAATAGAGCTGGCCCAACATGGGCAGCAAAAACCCTATAGCCATACCATATCAAGAGCTATGCGATGCAATTGCAGCAAACTTCAGTGACACAATTTGACAAATCCAGGACCAAGTAGGTAAGAAAGCACCGGCGTAACCAATCCTAGCGATGTAACCAGCACTAAGGAGGCCTCCTATTCCAGAACTGACAGCCTTGCATCCCTTCCTGGCGCAAGACCTTCTAACCACTGTCAGAGAGCGGAAGACCCATGCACACCAGAATGTACAAAGCAACGGTGAAGCAGCAACCCAGATTAGGTCTCCCCTTCCAAGCCCTCCCATCAAACAAGGCATCATGCCTCATGCTTTCAAATTAGCCTACGGTAAGCCTCTCTTTAAACATCCAATGATGGATTCCAGCAACCCAAGAAACCACTAATCAATCTCCAAAATTCTCAAAGCATACTTACCAGCACCTATGGAAACACGGCAAAAGAAACAGCCCCTTCCCACGCCCAACAATCATGACATGGATTCAGACCAAATATGGGAACACAATCCACACTATGTTATGTATGGAATACTCTAAAAAACTATGTGGATGCCAACTTGTCTAGTGCACTCTTCCTACTCTACATCTCTGGAATGTGTGATATTTTTACCCATTATATCATGCTAGATAAATTACAGGTCATCAGATTAAAATGAACTGAATTACCCTGGATCACTATATTCCTTACTGACCGGGATGAAACCACATACATGGCCCTCTTCAGGTCATGTATACACATACGCATGTGTGGAGCTCCTCTTATGACCCAGTCTGTTGCCTCTCCGTTTTAGCATGTACATGACATCACTTCTGAAACGTATCAATAACTCAGGCCTCACATGCTTTATCTACACAAACGATACCCGGAATCATCCACACGAGCACAAAGAATCCGTCATCAAATGCACCAGTTCTTACCACTTGCTTGTCATATATTGACTCCTTCATGATGACATATAGGCTGAAACTTAACCCAACCAAAACTGAGGTCATCGTTTGTGGAACCACATCACTGAACCCCACGTGAATTTCTGGCCTCAAGAAATTGAATCTAGAATCTGATGGACCGTGACCTCACATTCAGACCACAGATAATCACATTGTAAGTAGCTGCCTCTTTGAACATCTGAAAGATCTGACACTTCACAAATCACCTGCCATCCATGCATAGAACTGTGGCAGTTAGTACTTCTCTCAAGACTATACTATGCCACTACCTACAGCCTCTATCTAGGGCTCCTGAATCACCTACAGGTCAGGCTACAAAGAATCCAACATGGCAGATAGACTTCTTCAGATACTTCAAAGACACAAACACATCAAACCAAGCCCCCTGAACACTCCACTGCCTTGAGATCAAATGGAGGGTTCACTTCAAAACTTTGTGTATTGCCAATTGCACCTTCCACAGCAGGGACGCAGAATATACCAAAAGGAAATTCATTCATTACAAGCCATCGAGAACACGTCAATCCAAAATGGCTGCCCAAATAACTGTGCCAAGGTTCAACCAGAAATGCCATGGACGATGTGTCTTCTCCTTCCTTTCGACTGAACTCAGGAATTTGATACCCAAACATCTGCTCACAGAGGAAAACCACATGACCTCGGAAAATCCCTAAACACCTGGCTATTCAAATAATATCAGAACAAGAATATCACAAAATCCTCATCTGATAGACAGCCACTGGCGTTAACATTGATTAGACAGATCCTATTAAACACAAAGTTACACCAATATGCCACTTGCCCACACACAACTCATCATCTTATGACTATGGGAACTCAGGATTTATTGGTTTGGGCTGGACAGACATTCTTGTGAACATGCAATGGAACAACATTGCAGGCACCATTCAAGAAGTACAGAGGATCAGACACATTTGATTCAGTATTCCTGCATCCTTAAATCCAAACTGGAATAGCAGGAGCCATCACTAAAGGAGACGATAACTAAACACTTGTATTTGTGTTTGTCTTTGAGTTTGTACATAGTAAACCTAGCTAGAAAGCTCTACAATTACTTTGGGATCAAAAGAGGTTGGTACAATGGGAGGTTGCAGGTGATAGTAGCTTGAATAGCCCATATTACAGGGGTATTCTCTGAAAACTAGGAACTTGAATTCCTTTCCGCACTGAAGGAGCATTGAGCAGGTCTGATAGTGACTGGTATTGACTGGTATTGTGTTCCAGTGGGCTGATGTGTAGCAAGAACAGGCCTATTTCTCAGTTGTCTCTGTGCATGCCAGTTTAGTTTCAGGCATCGCAATGGTCTGGCTCTTGGGGGGAAGGGGATGTCCTACTTAAGCCCACACGTTTTCGGCATTAGATCGTCCGCCTCTCTCTCTCTCTCTCTCTCTCTCTCTCTCTCTCTCTCTCTCTCTCTTCTCTCTCTCTCTCTCTCTCTCTCTCTCTCTCTCTTTCTCTCTCCCTCTCTCTCTCTCCCCCTCTCTCAACAACTTGAGTCTCTGGGCACAGTCCCATGGAAGAGACACCCTCTCTCTAGCATTAATTCTTCTCCTTGCACCGGGTAAGACTTGGAATGCCTAACTGGTCATGTTGGGGCTTGTGCAGGTTCCTGTCAGTTTTACTTTCAGGCAGACAGTGGGTAGCATTCATGGTTGGCACTGTGTCTTCGTCGCACCTCCTACAATCACACCGGCACAAAGTGCTCGACTACGTCTTGCTTGCAATCAACAACACCGCAGGACTCAGAACTGCCTCTTGCTCTTTTCTTCCAGAGCCACATAGAGCGAGACTGACAAAATGGCAGGAGTGTGCTATACAAGAACACTTTACATTACATTACATCATCCTATTTAATAGAAATAAATGCAGCCTCCTTTTGTTAGGGACTGTAAAAGTCAGATTCTTTCTAATGATGTTATTTTTATCAGTCACTTGCTTGGACCTTATCTTCCATTGGCATTACCTCGAAGTTCCATGATATTCACTCTGATTTCTCAAACCATATTTTACTGGTACACAGCAACCTTACAGGGGAGTGTATTATTTTCTGTCTCATGGACTTCATTCTTTTGTACTACATACCTGGGACAAGGTTATTAACTACGCAGCTTTGTGAGTACTCCTACCCTTACTTTTTAGATGATCGCCATCTTGGGTAAAGATTTTGTTTGTGGGTCCTCATATTTTGTTTTGAAAGCACTCGCCTTCCTATCTTTTTAAAGAGCCTCCCACCTTCTACCTAGCGTCCCCGGTCATCCTTTGAGCCCCCGACCAGCCCTGTAGTTTGAAGACTACTCGTGTAGAGCATCTGTTTCAACGGTTGGCCGGCTGGATGCTTTAATCAAACACAAACGAAGAAAGTTTGAGCCCAGTTAATTCGATGATTTTAGAAATTACCTGAACTCTAGCCTCTGTGAGATTAACTCTTCGTGCAAGATCCTCTCTTACAAAGGCGTCTGGGTAATGCGTTCTCTCAAAAACCCTTTCCAGCGCCTGGAGTTGACTGCTGTTGAAGGTGGTCCTGTTTCGCCGCTGCTTTCTTTTTTTCTTCTGCTCTGAATTCAGCTGTTCATCTTAAAAAGAAGAGTTCATAGGTCATTAGCATGTCACTATAAGAATACCATTAACATGCTTTAATTTTTGGCATAAAGGCAGCATTGCTGTACTCTAAAAATGATACAGTCATGCGATCTCATGAATAAGAGGAACATCTGCTTTGGCAAATCATGTATTTGTCCTACAGGTGTTCATTGTGAAACGATCTTGATAATCCTGCTTGTCAGTTTCATCTGCTTGTATTTGAGCAATAAAACTCGTGGTGGTAGGCAAGATTAGCTGGTAATGAACTGGGGCCCAAATTATAGGCCTGAGTGAAGCGAGGGCATTAACGCCAGGACCATGAGCCGTTACCAACCGATTCAACTCACCACCGCTGCATTATTTCTATTGGCATCCCAGGGCTGAGCCCGGACCCTGAGGTGCTAATACTCGTTTGTAAAATAAGAGAGGACCCGTTGTGCGCATTTCGGTTGGTCGCTGTAAAAATGGAAGACAAGCACAAGGCAGAGCCCATCTTCTATTTCAATGACTGAGGAGGGTGTGCGGAAGACCAAGGAACAGATAAGTGGGCGAGGGTTCAAAGGCAGGGTGAGGGTTCAAAGAGGGAGGAAAGGAGGGAAGGAAGGGTTGGGGAATGGAGCAGGCAGGGACGAGTGGGGAAGGGCACTGGGAACAGCAGAACATAGTAAACTTTGAGGAAAGGTGCCAGCCCCGTAATGGAATGACGGGTCTCAGTACAGTTATGAGCTCGCCCAGCCCACCACTGCAGGGAGTACCGCTATTAGCACCCCAGGGCTGATCACTGAAGTGCTAATACCCTTTTAATACCCTTTTTTGTACAAAACAAATTGACCTCGGTTGACGCTTTCAGAAATGCAGGACACACTCAAGGAAGAACATGTCTTCTCTTTCTGTGTCCTAGGAGGCAGTGTCAGAAAAGAACTGGGAGCAGAGGACCAAGGAGCAGGTAAATAGGTGAGGATTCGCAGAGCGAGGGAACGAGGGTAAGGGAGGGTGTGGGACAGAGAAGGTGGGGGAGGTGGCAGGGAAGAAGGGATCTAGGGGCAGCAGAACATGGCAGGCTCAGGGGAAAGTGCTGGTCTTGGGATCGGCACAGGCTTATACCATTACATGCAGCCTGTGTCGCTGAGACCCAGATTGACGGGCGCCATTTCCCCCAGGTGCTAATTTCATGTATGTTCAAAAAGAGCACTCCACGGAAAAAAACAGTTATTCCGGATCATGCATGACAATACCTGCTGTAACAATATAGACCATCCTCCCATTTGAGTCAGACTCAGCTCCATCTAACGGAACAAAAGCAAGGCATGTGTGCGCTTCCGAGTCATATAGTGCCCAGTGGAGATGGGTCTCTGGAAGTCTACTTTGGGGCTCACGGGGGCATTCCGGAGGGAAGAGCCCCAATTGGAACCTTGGTTTCTCTTGGCTTCCCGTATCCACGCAGGTACGAATGTTGATTCTGATACATCTATTTCCATCTTGTGTCCACAGGATATTAGGTGCTGGCCGCCGTTGCCTTATACGTGGCGCCTCCATCACTACTGGGGGTTTATCCACATCTGGTACAGTTCCTAGGACACAGTAAGGAGTTGGACTTGACTTCTCCCCTTCTTAGCGATGGGACTCATCTTCCAAACACAGTGTTTAGCTTTGGTAGAGTAAGGATTAGTGTTGCACAAGGGGTTCCAAAGCTCAATACACAAGGTCCACTCAGGCAGCAAGCACGCATTCATGTAAGAGTGCGTGAATTAGGTATCCGTGCTGCACAGGACATTTCTTCTTTACAGTGTCTTTTGCTTTATGTCTTGAGGCATTTATATAGTGCATATCCCTGGGTACCCGACAGGAAACCTGGATCTGGGCGCAGTTGTAAGCCAAGGTGAATCAAATGGTACAACGATGGGAGGAATTAACAGGGGAGAAGGGATTACGTCCCTTTCTACATGTACCTAGTATGTCTGCCTTGTGTATCTCGATGGAAAGCTTTTTCCACAATATGGTCAACTTACAGAGGCGCATCTGGCGCCCCTAGAACACCAGCGTGAGTGCGGAACCACCAGTGAACTGCTACGCGCCGGCTTGATCCCCAGCCACAGCCGAGGGCAAACCTAAACAAAGATGCCCAGATCGGTCACTAAGAAGTGCCCAACCATTCATCTGCTGAGCAACGGCACAATTCGAAGGCTGGACAGCGCAGAATGTGTGCTTTCTCAAATGCAGGAGATGGGGAAGAGAGTAACAGCAGAGGGGACCCTGTCAGGGGTGGACTGGGAGCCAAAAGAGGTCCTGGAAATAATGTTCAGAGTGGCCCAATGTTACACATTTTCAGCCAGCCCAATCCTTTATAACTATGGAAACATTTGGAAATACCACACAAATAAGGCCCAGGGTGCAGAGGCCCACCTGGAAATCTCGAGAGTTCCCTAAGGGCCTCTCCTCCAGGTTTGAGATGCCTGAATTTGATATTGCTTATTCTCGACCTCGTCCTCTATCCCTGTTTAACAGCAACATTTGCCTGCGATTAGAAGCTAACCAACCCTAGCTGTCACCCCTGGCAAGGAGATGTCTAGCCACCTGCAAATTAGGGTCATTTCCAACAAAACACACCTGAAGCTCCCCATGCTACGGAATCCCAATTCCTGTTTGGAGAAGGGTCAGAAGAGAGAGTTGACCAGTGTACGTTTCCTGTCCCCCCCTTGACTATTGTAGCTCCAGCTGCATAGAGCTCACTTCACAGCTCACACTACAGTACAGCTACAGCTCTGCAAAACCACACTTGCAGAAAGGGCTTGCACCACTGCCATAGAGAACCTATCACACCAGCACTCAAGGCAATGTATTAGATTCCATTTCAAGCCAAGATCTCTCTGAAATGCCTGTGGTTGACACACACATATCTAACAGATGCCACGAGTACCTCAGAGCCTTACTGACTCCCTACTCTCGCATAGGAAGCTCGGGCCCTCGGGAGAGAATCTCTTGACTCCCCCCAAATTTAAAATAATAGGGCATGGGGGAAAAGCTTTGCAGTTTCCACCACACAAATATGAAAAGTACCCCCCAACCCCTTAGAAGGGAGCCCAACTACAACGTGTTTAATAGCACACTAACGCCAGTCTTCTTCAAGTCAGCATAACTTACCAAGTAGAGTGGCCGGGGGATACCTTCAGGGTGGACTGGCTTTCTCATTGCTGGGTCTCATCCTCTAGACGACATACATAAGGCACGACACGGGCGCTAAGACCCTACTGCACCCAGATGTGTCCTGTCTATCTGACTATTCTGCACATGTTTAATGTATTTGTATGCTTTGTCATCAAATAGGAAAAGTATATTGTGCATTGAAGGCTTAATTGCACTAACCCTTCCCATCCCATGTATAACCCCAACCCTGGCACTTTGAAACAACACTATTGTGAGTTCCTATGTCACAAAACACAAATAAAAGAGTTATCCGAAGGAAATGATGTCCTCTCTAAGGAGTAATTCGCTGTTCTGCTCCTTCATGTTAGCGCCTCAAGGTCAGGGCTAATGAACCTATCCCAAAAAACACGCTGCCTGCTCAATGCACTAACCATGCACTGGTTTCTTAAGGCCACTGGCTGCCTTCCATTGCCGCAAGTTGAAACACTCTTGCATGAGTTTAGTTTTATATGTTCACGTTTTAATTAAGGGAATTAGGGGTGGAAATCTGGAACAAGCATTCTGGGCGAAGGGCTTCGAAGGCCTGCCACCTAAAATGTACCGCCAGCACTGACGTGGGTGACAGGCTGAGGTCCCACTGCTGTGGCTCCCAATACCCCGTGGTTGTTGTAAGGCTCTGCTTGGACATATGCCTTGGTGACCATGCTTAGGAAACTTGGATCTGCAGGGGACGACATCCCGGGAGTCTGAGAAATGGACCACGGCAAATGCTGGGCAATGCCAGAAAAATATATTCTTCCTGCACCAAAATCCTCGTCATGTACATTATTTGGGAATGCCATTTCCTACAGCCACACTTCTTACATCATTTACATTGACACACATGGATGTATCACTATCTGAACACATTTCTGGCATTTAGGCACAACCACTGGCACTGTCCACATCAAACAGGTTGTTTGTCGTTTTCATTATTCATTTATATTTTTTGGGACAGTTGATTTTGCCTCGCAATTGCCCACCCTTAGCCCCCCTACATTCATTATTAGCCTAAACTCAACCCCCACATATATTTTCTGCAAAATTGATTAAAAAAACTTGACGAAATCTTCTGCGGCAAATCCTCCCATTCCCCTCAAACATACCCAAACTACACAGCATTTCAATCATGTACCTTTTCACATGGACTAGCCTGCATGACTTGAAGTACCAGCTCGCACGCACTCCCTCTACACAGATGGGTTTAACATGCCCCAACATGATACATTGGCAGGATCAGAGCACATCCCTGGCCTTTCTTTGGCATCTCGAATCCTGGGGTACCAGGCAATGGGCCCAGAACGCCACTCACTACCAGAGGTCAAGGACCCAATAGTTGCACATGATTTCAAAATGTTCAAGAAATTCTGATATTAACATAATTAAAGAAAAATATCCTAATTCACTTTCAGGAAAACATATAGTCCCTGATTCATGGAATTATTTGCGTGTAAAACAGGGATTTGCCTGCCATTCTGCCCGCAAATCCCCATTCGTCAAACAGGGATTTGTGACAGAATGGCACACAAATTCCTGTTTTACATGCAAATAATTCCATGAATCAGGGCCATTGTATTTAATCCATATGCATTAATGTAGGCTCACAGTCACTTTCGTAAGCATTTCGCCATTCTGAATGTATGAATATACAAGGTAATTCCACATTAGCACCCATGTGTAACACACATTTGTTTTGGGGAAACGGTATCCCTTTTTCAGGAGCTCTATGAACAACAGAACTCAACAATAATCAATAAAAAAGCAACTAGAAGACGTGGACATACCCCTAAGCTAGCTGCAATACAGTCCTGGTGCGCCTCCAATGATCTCTGCCTCAACGCCTGTAAAACTGTGATTGTTCCCATTGGGACCCCTGCTCCCTCCTTCTTCCCCTCACTCTGGCCTTCCTCCTTGGGCTCTCCCCCCCTGCGCCTTCAGCTGTAGCCAGAAACCTTGGAGTCATTTTCGCCTCCTCTCTCTCCTTCCTCCCTCACACTAAGACATTGCCAAGAAGTCCAACTATCGGCTCTTCCTTCTGTAGGGGAGGATTGGTCCAAAAGACCCCCCCTTGCCTATATCCCTTCCCCAGGTGAGGGCCATGGCTCATCGGGCGTCCCCTCACACCACCAGGGCCCAGGTGGTGGAGGGCTCACCTGCTGAAGACATTGCCCACACGTATTGAATTTAGCTAGGCCTCAGAAACCATTTTGTCTAATAAAGATGGTGTGAGCTCAGCGCACTGTAGCGCGGCCCCCACCCTCGGAGAGTTTCAATTATCCCTGTGGCCGCAGCTCCCTGGCAGATCCGCTGTGAGCCCGTTCCCACGAACAAGACGGACATGAGCTAGTGTAAGATACTAACACTGTAACATTTCACCTTCTGCAGTGTATCACTGCTCCCAGCATGACCCGGCCCGCGAGGCCTGGGTGAAAAGGAGAACTGTAAAATGATCCTCAGATAAAAGCAAAAGTTCCCAAATATTAATGCCAAGACTACTTGCAAAGCATGCATTCTCTCCACAAAACTTCTTCTATTAAGGAAACCTGTAAAATGTATAAACATGATAGAATGCATGCTCACATTACATTAGCAATGAGCAACCCACACCACTGCAGTTGTGTGCAAATAATAAAAAGCGTTCCGGGGGACTATTCATTATGTGTATCATTGAAAAGCGTACACCCCACGGTCCCGCGCCATAACTGAACTAATGCTGCTAGAGTGCAAGGGAAGACGAATGCAACCATACAGAGGGCTCATGTGAAGGACGCGCGCAAATGCACCTGTCATGCTGTATGTCTAAGCCCCTTATGTGCCACTACCGTCACGTACGGTGGCGAGTCATTTTCTATGTGCTCCACCAACCTCACTACTACCTCACTTACTGCAAATGTGTATGCATATAACTAAATGTTGTAGTTGTTAAAACATAGTGTACAAATAATGTGCTCAGACTGGCTATATTTGAGAGACATTTAGCAAAGTTAAAATGTATGTTTTCGAGTGATCCAAATGAGTATTATAGAGTGTTCAAATGTTTATGATGTTTTCACCTAAAGTCGGCAACACACGAAGAAGATACCTTTGTGAATATGTGCAATGCCATTTCCCCTCCCACCCTGCGAAGACTGCCAAACAAGAGAGCAGAGGCCCGCGCCGCGCTGCTCCACCTCCCCCAACTAGGCTGGAGCCACTTCAAAGATTTGTAGTCCCCTCTGCAGCACCCAAGGCCACGGCCTGCCACCTGCATTATTTACAGCACAGCAGTAAACCTCCGCCTGAATACACAAATCCAAAGGCGCCCCCTCTTAAACCCCACAACCCACCGGATCACCTTAGACTTATGGCCCTGTGCAATTAGGACACCCAATACTGTGGCAACATACAGCAGCCCATTCATAATGACTTCTAACAAAACAGAAAGACATGTACCGCCTGTCCCATGCCCTGAGACTTAGCCCTTCGACCTATGGTACCGGTCAACAGGACACTGGTAACCACGCACTGATGAATCACCATCAAACCCCTCACAAGGTGCATTCCTCCTGTGTTGCATTAACCTGTAGAATAACCTATTGAAAGATTTACTAAAGAAGATAATATTGCAATAACTGAATGACTGCGGTGTACATGGCCTAGGGCAAATAAGTCAGGAAAAGACATTCATCTCTGACACTGGCCACAATGGCACAACAACACCGTCCGGATGAACTCAGCTGACCTGCCAGGCCCAGCCCAACCCACGAGGCTGACCAGTGACGTCCTCCAGCCAAGGCCAACCACATCGCAGCAGCGCCTATAGCTAGTCATCGCCACCCAATCCCATTGAACTTGTGCCCCTTATAGTATGTAGGTTCTGATGACGTGTTTTGTAAATATATACGCCTGTCTTTGCTATTGTCAGACAGAGCGCTCTCGGAGTTTGCAGAGTTCTTTGCATGCCCTATTCTGATTGATAAACTCCCATTTACGCTCACCCGCACTCTGTCTTGGCCTTATTCCCATTCTGGGAGAGTCCTTCATTGTCTCTCATTGCGGGGAGGATCGTGCTGGTTGGGGACGCTTGCCTTCAGTGGTGACCCCGAAAGCGTGATTATCATTATTTTTTCCCAACCTATCACTACCGTCCCCTTTTGGCACAAAAATCTCCGGTCGAAAAGGGATACACATGGTGCGCCGGCTCCGGGAGGCTGCCCGCCAACGGCGACCGGTACGCTCAGAAGTGCGCACTCAACATAGAGAGGGTACGGGATCCCGGTTGAAAAATCCCCTTTGAGTACCGCTCGCCGGAGCCGGGGCTGACTGTTGAGCGGACGGCAGCACTGCCTGGACGGACCCAGTTTCGGAGACTATCGGTTCAAGATGGGCACGTGAGTATTGAGTGCGAGCGATCATAAAGGGAGTAGAGGAGGAAATTTAGGACAGGGAACGAGGCGGGGTAAAAAGGGGCTCATTGGGTCTACTAAGGACCATCTTAAACTTTCTTTGCTTTTTCTTTGCATATGGACATTAGGATCAAGAAGGGATTAAGAGACAAAAGTGACGGAACCTAGCTCCGAGAGGGGGTGGAAGGCGGCGCCGCATAGTGCTATCTTGACTAGTACTGGGAATATATGAAGAAGTGGATAATAAGATAAAAGTGTCTGGCAAAGGGAGACACGGAGAATATATTAGTGACTGCTATTCTTTCTATTCTTTTCTTTAGGGTTGGGGGGAAAAAAAATAAAAGTGAGATCAGTACAAAACCATAGAAATAAAGTAAGAGACAGAGAGTTCTACTGTAAGAGTGAAGATCAAACTTATATATATATATATATGCATACATATATCTGAATAAGACGGACAGGGACAGCCGGCCAGGGAGGAAAGGGAGGGCAAATTGAACTGTGAATAGAGTGTTACAGAGAGGTGTGTGCACATCGTATGTGTCCGAAGATAATTTGGTGTGATGGGTGTGTAAAAATGGCCATAAATGTATAGCCATTGAGT
Source organism: Ambystoma mexicanum (assembly GCF_040938575.1). Lineage (NCBI taxonomy): Eukaryota > Metazoa > Chordata > Amphibia > Caudata > Ambystomatidae > Ambystoma > Ambystoma mexicanum. The sequence continues at coordinate 705,790,077 of NC_090922.1, read as the reverse complement.
GGTCATGGTAAGTGTGGCCGGACAAAGTTTTACAAAGACAAGAGTAATAAGGTGAAGTGAGTGTGTGCCTTTTTGATTTCTGGGTTAACGTTGTCGAAATCACTGATGGTTTGCTCTTGTATGTGCCCCCCAAAGAGAACAGAATAGAGACTGCGCACAACCATTTTTATGGTGCGCAGGCAGGGGGAGGAACACAAAGGCACCCACTATTGAATAAGACATAGAATACGAGGACTCACATGGTGACACGTTTACATTGTAATTTTGAGATACATAGAGACACACAAGTACCAGGAGGGCACAAAGTATGGGGGCAGAAACACCCTTATTACATATTTGTGAGAACCTACCGGGGTACTCGGAGCGAATTAAGAAATATCATGATCAATGGATCACAGAGTTGAAGGGAGAGTGGTTGCCCCAGATATGGCCCGAGGGGGGGTCATTTGACAAAAGTGTCCTAGATATGGTAGCCACATGCATTCGTTTGAAATACAAGGGGAAGCAGTTGCATAATAGGAGAGAAATATTAGATCTCTGGAGGCTGTTTGAAGAGATACCACCGCCTAAAGCACCAGAATTAAATCCCGACCTACCATCTACTACTGACAATCCACTAATGATACAGAAAGATGCTAAAGAATTGCCAAATGCAGAGCCACCAATAGAGGTAATAAGTTTGTACCTGATACTAAACAAGCCTGTGCCCGCAGAGGGGTACAGTGATCCCACTTATGTGCCTCCCCCGACAACTACTACACCCCAAAGGCCAACGGCACCCCCGCCATACGAGAGTACTAGGGAGCGAGCCCAGGTAAGTACACCAAGGGTGGACATAGAAAAGCTAACAGACGATCTGGAGTCAAGACTCTCAATAGCCAAAGATGAGCTCTCGAGGATAAAAAGCATATGTGAGCGAACAGCACTTAATGCAGCGAGATCAGAGCACACGTCTAGAGTGCCGAGCGAGAGTAGAACACTTGAAGACGGGTGGAAAAAAGGTGAGATACTGTTCAGAATTCAAGAAGAACCAACGCGAATAATTGAACTAGGGGCAGAGAGGGATGTACTGACAATGAAGAAAGGCCTATAGGGGACAGGGAGGAGTTACTATGTGATATAAGAGATGATTTGGAGGAAAGCGACAGGTTGAGCATGGCAATGGGAGGGGGAAGCGAAGGGTTGGATGGTGCATGTTCAATGAGAACACTGGATGATGAGTGGACGGGGCGATTAAGGAACAGGGTGGGGAAAATGGGGAACATCCGGAGTGAAGGCGGGTGCAGACACCACAATGAAAGGAAAGTTGCAGCTCCCGCTAATACATAGGGGAGGGGGAGGCCAAATTATATACCCTGGGCTCAGATGGACAAGGCCAACTTACTAAAGTTATTGCCCCCGTTATCGGGAGGGGCGAGCAAGTGGATATACGCCTTTGAGAAACACACTGCCGGGGTACCCCTAGCAATAGGGGATATGAAGAGCTTACTTGTATCAGCAGTGGCGGATCAGGCTGATAGAGTATGGGTAAAGGCTGGCTTCCCGGGAGTAACATTAGACTGCGACCGCCATGATGGGGCCTCCTTTAACACAGTGCGTGCGAGGGTGTGGGATGCCTTGCGGGAAACGTTTCCAGATACGCCAGACTTACAGTCAGTAATGCAGTGTACAATGAATGACGGGGAAGATGCTATGGATTACATTTTTCGGGTCCAAGAGATGTGGAGAGCAGAAACGGCACGCCCTGGTATTAATCGACATCGTTATTTTACTTCATTATAAAAAGAGGGCTCCCAAAAGAGGTGCAAAAGGCGCTCGACAAGATAGCAGGTATTGAAGCGAAAGGATGGCCTGAGATTCAAAGCATAATAGTGCACCACTGTAAGAGAATAAAAGAAAGAGAGAAGGAGGTGGCGCAGAAAAGATTGGCAGACGAAGCGAAACTAGTGCAGACAAAATTGGTGAAGGTCACAGCAGCAGTAGCCGTGCTCCCACACAGCAGGGAGGGAGATGAGGAGGAGAAGGGGCTTGTAGCAATACAAGGAAGGATGGCAACTAATTGGGCTGGAGCAGGACAGCGGCAGTGGAACGAGCAGGAGCAAGGCGGAGGTCGCAGTGGCAAGAGTGGGCCCCTCGAGGGGGACGAGGTGGGTACAGGGGCTATTCTGCTATTCTTTCTATTCTTTTCTTTAGGGTTGGGGGGAAAAAAAATAAAAGTGAGATCAGTACAAAACCATAGAAATAAAGTAAGAGACAGAGAGTTCTACTGTAAGAGTGAAGATCAAACTTATATATATATATATATATATGCATACATATATCTGAATAAGACGGACAGGGACAGCCGGCCAGGGAGGAAAGGGAGGGCAAATTGAACTGTGAATAGAGTGTTACAGAGAGGTGTGTGCACATCGTATGTGTCCGAAGATAATTTGGTGTGATGGGTGTGTAAAAATGGCCATAAATGTATAGCCATTGAGTGGTCATGGTAAGTGTGGCCGGACAAAGTTTTACAAAGACAAGAGTAATAAGGTGAAGTGAGTGTGTGCCTTTTTGATTTCTGGGTTAACGTTGTCGAAATCACTGATGGTTTGCTCTTGTATGTGCCCCCCAAAGAGAACAGAATAGAGACTGCGCACAACCATTTTTATGGTGCGCAGGCAGGGGGAGGAACACAAAGGCACCCACTATTGAATAAGACATAGAATACGAGGACTCACATGGTGACACGTTTACATTGTAATTTTGAGATACATAGAGACACACAAGTACCAGGAGGGCACAAAGTATGGGGGCAGAAACACCCTTATTACATATTTGTGAGAACCTACCGGGGTACTCGGAGCGAATTAAGAAATATCATGATCAATGGATCACAGAGTTGAAGGGAGAGTGGTTGCCCCAGATATGGCCCGAGGGGGGGTCATTTGACAAAAGTGTCCTAGATATGGTAGCCACATGCATTCGTTTGAAATACAAGGGGAAGCAGTTGCATAATAGGAGAGAAATATTAGATCTCTGGAGGCTGTTTGAAGAGATACCACCGCCTAAAGCACCAGAATTAAATCCCGACCTACCATCTACTACTGACAATCCACTAATGATACAGAAAGATGCTAAAGAATTGCCAAATGCAGAGCCACCAATACAGGTAATAAGTTTGTACCTGATACTAAACAAGCCTGTGCCCGCAGAGGGGTACAGTGATCCCACTTATGTGCCTCCCCCGACAACTACTACACCCCAAAGGCCAACGGCACCCCCGCCATACGAGAGTACTAGGGAGCGAGCCCAGGTAAGTACACCAAGGGTGGACATAGAAAAGCTAACAGACGATCTGGAGTCAAGACTCTCAATAGCCAAAGATGAGCTCTCGAGGATAAAAAGCATATGTGAGCGAACAGCACTTAATGCAGCGAGATCAGAGCACACGTCTAGAGTGCCGAGCGAGAGTAGAACACTTGAAGACGGGTGGAAAAAAGGTGAGATACTGTTCAGAATTCAAGACGAACCAACGCGAATAATTGAACTAGGGGCAGAGAGGGATGTACTGACAATGAAGAAAGGCCTATAGGGGACAGGGAGGAGTTACTATGTGATATAAGAGATGATTTGGAGGAAAGCGACAGGTTGAGCATGGCAATGGGAGGGGGAAGCGAAGGGTTGGATGGTGCATGTTCAATGAGAACACTGGATGATGAGTGGACGGGGCGATTAAGGAACAGGGTGGGGAAAATGGGGAACATCCGGAGTGAAGGCGGGTGCAGACACCACAATGAAAGGAAAGTTGCAGCTCCCGCTAATACATAGGGGAGGGGGAGGCCAAATTATATACCCTGGGCTCAGATGGACAAGGCCAACTTACTAAAGTTATTGCCCCCGTTATCGGGAGGGGCGAGCAAGTGGATATACGCCTTTGAGAAACACACTGCCGGGGTACCCCTAGCAATAGGGGATATGAAGAGCTTACTTGTATCAGCAGTGGGGGATCAGGCTGATAGAGTATGGGTAAAGGCTGGCTTCCCGGGAGTAACATTAGACTGCGACCGCCATGATGGGGCCTCCTTTAACACAGTGCGTGCGAGGGTGTGGGATGCCTTGCGGGAAACGTTTCCAGATACGCCAGACTTACAGTCAGTAATGCAGTGTACAATGAATGACGGGGAAGATGCTATGGATTACATTTTTCGGGTCCAAGAGATGTGGAGAGCAGAAACGGCACGCCCTGGTATTAATCGACATCGTTATTTTACTTCATTATAAAAAGAGGGCTCCCAAAAGAGGTGCAAAAGGCGCTCGACAAGATAGCAGGTATTGAAGCGAAAGGATGGCCTGAGATTCAAAGCATAATAGTGCACCACTGTAAGAGAATAAAAGAAAGAGAGAAGGAGGTGGCGCAGAAAAGATTGGCAGACGAAGCGAAACTAGTGCAGACAAAATTGGTGAAGGTCACAGCAGCAGTAGCCGTGCTCCCACACAGCAGGGAGGGAGATGAGGAGGAGAAGGGGCTTGTAGCAATACAAGGAAGGATGGCAACTAATTGGGCTGGAGCAGGACAGCGGCAGTGGAACGAGCAGGAGCAAGGCGGAGGTCGCAGTGGCAAGAGTGGGCCCCTCGAGGGGGACGAGGTGGGTACAGGGGCCGAAGAGGAGGTGGACCGCGGTACGGGGGAATGGGAGGAAATGGATGGCAGGGTCCTAGAGGAGCGCAAGGGAGTTGTTGGAACTGCGGAAGATGGGGACATTACTCTAGGGAGTGCAGAAGCAGACCCAACAACGGGTTCCAAGAGGCAGAACATTATGGCCATCCCCATCCGGGGAGCCCATATGGTCTCCCAATGGGACAACAACAACAAAGAAACCCAGGCCAGGGGCACAATGAGCAACAACAGGGGCATCAGTATAGAACACAGAATCACCCACAGAACAATGACAATATGCAGTACACCCCAGGCAACCCTTTTGCGACAACAGCAAATGGGGCCTCCGCACCAGCCCCCTATAGTGGCGTGTCAGTGGTTTCAGGGAGCGTCTTCAATCAGGGGGGCAATGAGACACCCCGCATAGAACAGCCCACAGAGAACACTTGCGTGTCCAGTTCTATCTACAACCTACGATGCAGCAGAGGAACCATTGGTAGGGGCGCAGATAGGAGACAAGCAGTTCATATTCATGGTGGATTCGGGAGCGGAGAAATCATATATTAGGGAGGGCCGGTTCCCGTTATCTAACCGGAAGTTAGAGACGCAAGGGTTCTCTGGGGCTGTAATTGAAGTTCCTTACACAGAAGCATTGGATGTAACAGTGGGGGGCAAAACTGTAAAGACACCCTTACTGTATTATGAACACTCACCAATAAATTTATTAGGGAGGGATCTCCTGAGTAAACTCAACATGACCATATCCTTCACTGAGAGAGGTATAGTTTGTTCAACACCCGGAATATGCCCATTACGTGTAATGTTGGTAGTACAGGCTCACACAACCACACAAGAAATACGAGGTTTGCCAGAAAACGAGGAAATGTTTATTGAAGGACTAAAGACACTGGCCCTCATAATTCCAGAGCTGAGAAGAATGGATTGGAGGATTCCAGCGGAGTTCCTCTTCCGCCCAATAGTGTGCCCTGACACAGCACCAGGATCAGTGGTATCATTAGATTTTCACGCTGTACAGGTATCTGCGAAAAGGATTTCTGTGATTGGAATAGATATAGAAGGATGTGAGTGGCGTACAGTACTGTGTACAAATGCCAATATCGCCCTAAGAGACTTAACTGATGAGGATCTCTTCTCAGATTCAGAGGGGGATGGCGAAATAGTAATGGAAATAACGATGCCCTGTGACATTTTGATTCAAGCCAGGGAAATCCCTGTTCAGCTGATGGCAGTGGTAAGAGCACCGCCGTCATTCTTCGATGATGACATGAGGCTCGTACCAAATAATTTGTGGACAACAGGCCCCCATGATGTAGGGTTGTTGCATGGAGTACAACCTGTGATAATAAAATTAAAGCAAGGAGCAATTCTACCCCGAGTGAAACAGTATCCATTGTCCCGTGAAGCTGAAGAAGGGATAAAAGAGACAATAAATGCACTACTAGCACAAGGGATAATAGTGCCCTCAAACTCCCCATGTAACACATGCATTTACCCAATCAAAAAAGCGAAGGGAGGGTCTTGGAGAATGATACAGGATTTACACCCCCTAAATAATGTAATTCAGAAAGAGTTCCCTTTGGTCCCGAACCCTGCATCAATACTATGCAGCATCCCAAAAATGGCATCACATTTCACAGTGGTCGACTTGAAAAACGCATTTTTCTCCATCCCCCTGGCTGAAGAGAGTAGATACCTGACAGCATTTGCACTAGGGGGAAAGAGATATGAACATTGCAGATTACTGCAGGGATACTGTGAGAGCCCAAGCATATTCAACCGCATATTACATGAAGACTTGGGAAACCTATCAGTTGAGAGTACAATCATTCAGTACGTAGACGATTTACTCGTCTGTGCACAAGACGAAGAAACATGCAGAAAAGATTCAATAACACTCCTGACTCTATTGGCCAATAAGGGGTACAAAGTAGACAAGGGAAAGCTACAGTAGTGTCTGACAGAAGTTCTATACCTGGGACAGCTAATATCAAAAGATGGAAAAAGAATAATCCCCGACAGGGTAGAAGCAATAAGATCAGTAGGAGAACCCACAACAGTGAAAGACATGCAGAAATTCCTGGGAATGTGCAACTATTGCCGAGCATGGATATTAGATTATGCAGCATACACCAGACCCTTACTACAAGTGCTCAAGGAGGCACAGCAGGAGAACAAAAAAATAGAATGGTCAGAAGAAATGAGCGCCTCCTTTAAATCATTAAAAGAGTTAATTTCAAGTGCTCCAGTGCTCGCAAATCCTGATTATGGACGTGAGTTTTACCTGTTCTCACACTGCAAGGGAACGCTCATGACAGCTGTACTGACACAGAAGACGTCCCTAGGACACAAACCTTTGGCTTACTATAGTGGCACTTTAGATGCTGTGATGCAAGGACATTTCGCGTGCGAGCAATCACTAGCTGCAGCCGCGTTTGCAATTGAGAAAAGTGCCACAATAGTAATGGGATGCCCTGTGACATTGTTTGTGGAACATTCATTATTTGCAATACTTGAAAGGTCAAAAAGCACACTGACAACACAACGGGCAACCGCCTATGAGATAATATGGTCCAGCGCCAACATTCATGTGGTGCGATGCAAGACAGTGAATCCAGCAACATTCATTACAGAAGCATGCACACTAGAGGACATGCAGGAACACGATTGTGCAACTTACACAGGAGAAAGAGGGGAGGACACAGTGGTGTGTGAGAATGCTCTGAGCGAGGGGGAAGTGTACTTCGTAGACGGGTCAGCATCAATTGACATGGACACGGGAGAGAAACATGTGGGTATGGCAGTGGTGAGATTAGAAGACGGTGAGTATGAGACACTAGTGCAATACCGCCTCCCATCACATTACTCCGCACAAGCAGCAGAACTGATTGCACTCATAGAAGCACTACATGCAGCTAAAGGTTGTGCAGTGACAATATACACAGACTCAGCTTACATGACGACAACAGTACATGGGGGTCTAGCAAGATGGGGGCGGAGGGGGTTTCGACGAGCAGATGGAACTCCAGTACAGCATGCAGAATTGCTGAAGGAGTTGATTGAGGCCCTACAAGATCCCACAGCGGTAGCAATAGTGAAGTGCCAAGCACATACATCCAACACAGATGTTGTGTCTTTGGGAAACGCGGCAGCGGACGCTGCCGCCAAGGAAGCTTCCTACTTTCAGAAATATGAAGCAGGTGAGTACATGCTGCAGCACAAGATAAACGAAGAGCTCCCAGAAGGCTACAATATGATGCCTATATCACAAATACTAGAATTACAGGAAGGAGCTAGTGCAGATGAAAAATTGATGTGGGCAAAACGAGGGTGCAGCAAATCGGCGACAGACTTACTGTGGCGACAAAATAACTCAGGAAAAGTGGTAATGCCAGTAAAGTTATTGGAAATTGCGTTTCAACAACTACACTTCCCAGCACACAATACGAAACAACACATTGCAGCAGAGATACAGGAAGAATGGTTCGTGCCCTGTCTCCAGGAGCACATATCTCGATTAACACTGGAATGCACAACATGTCAGATATACAATTCAGGAATGACATTACGTACGCTCCGGGGAACAATTCCAAAACCAATTGGGCCATTCAGAGAGCTACATATCGACTACGCGGACATGGGAGAAAGGTGTAATGGGGCACGTTACATGATTGTGGTTGTATGCCCATTCTCAAGGTGGATAGAAGTAGGCCCATGTGCACGACCTGATGCTAAAAGCGCTGCAAAGTTCCTAGTGAGGGAAGTGTTCCCACGCTGGGGAATTTGTGACGTGATTCGCTCGGACAACGGCACTCACTTTGTAAACGAGCTCTTCAAGGAAGTAACTACATTGTTGGGAATAAAGCATAAATTGTGCTCGATTTATCATCCTCAAAGTAATGGCGTAGTGGAAAAGATGAACGGACTGTTAAAAGGGAGGTTATCAAAACTATGCTTTTCATTAAAAAAGAACTGGATTTACTGTTTGCCCCTTGCAGTATTTGAGCTGAGAAATCAGCCAAGCAAGGACCACCATTTGTCCCCGCACGAGATCGTGACTGGTAGACGAATGCACACACCACACTCCCCACCGCGCGAACACTCAGATGCACACAGAAGCGCAGCGATATTGGGAGACGAGTTCACAGACTATTTGAAGAAATTGACAAGGGCAGCGCGCGCAATATCAAAGCAGCTCTCTCCACCCTTCACGCGAGAGGAAGGAAACACAACAGGGTCTGTTACGGAGCCTGAACAACAGCTACAGCTGATGCCAGATGAATTCATTTATGTCAGGAGTTTTGTGCGTCGGTGGAATGCACCACGGTTCCATGGCCCATACGAAGTAGTGTTTTGCACGCCCACGGCAGTTAAAGTGAAGGGCCTGAAGTACTGGGTGCATTTAACAGACATACGAAAAGCATATAACAATGTGCAGGAAGAGGTGGATGAGGAGGCACTGACAACAGCAAACAATGCTAATGAGCAGAATAGCTGAATATGAACTTGTGTTTGTGACAGTAATACAGATGAATGAAAAAATGGCTGACAAGTATACTTGTATTTTTTATATTACAAAAAAAAAAAACATGTTTTCCACTTGTGAACGTATATGTAATTAATGATATGATAAAATTATGAAGTGTTTACACCCTTATCTGTGCATCCCCATCCCAACAACCCTACCCGCTTCCATTCCCTTTCAATATATACTGGCACTGGTAGTGCCAACAAAATGTTTACATTCATGCACTTAATGCACTTTTATATCTCAAACAGGAGCTACCATGGCATCTAACGGGCAGCCTGCAACGGATAGATTTACTAGACTTAGAGAGTGGTTAACTGAGAGATGCAGATATTCGTATGAGTGTGGATTATCTGTGTGTATTACATTGTTTTTTACAATAATGTTTGGCCTGGTTACATATTGGTTCATAGCGTTCATCTCTATCGAGATGAACGAGGGGGGGAGGGATTAACAGCACTACTGTGATCAATACAACCACGAGTGTCAATACTAAAGAAGGTGACTTTTTGGTATGGGACGGAACTAAACTTGTATGGGGTTATTATACCACACCATCCAATGCTGTCATCTCAAAAAATGAAGGTCTACAGGGTGAAATGCAAAATAACACAGTGTCTCCGCCAAAGATATCTAATTACAATGCTCGCGGTTTAAATGACCGAAACCCGCCCGCTATATTGTGGTTGTATAACACCCCCACCAGCCAGCCTGCCCCCATAGTAAAAAACACACTGACAGATAACGTCAAGGAAGAAAAGGAAAGGATGAGAGCAACACACAAAATATTATATGATTACTGGGCAAAGGGGGGCGGGAATGAGAAAGGGGGGCCCATTTTGTCCATCGCCCATGAGGCTGGGAAGTACATGAGGAACAAAAATAACAGACGAAAAAGGGAAGCAGGGAGGAGGAAGTATGATGAGTACTATGGGTTAGGACTAGATAAAATGGAAGACCCACGACACCCCCACCAGACGAATAAATGGTATGCGGATATGAGTGCAACAGCTAAACAAACAACAAATGAGAGCTGCTATGTCTGCTCCCTCATTCCCCATGCTTCAGGCACACCCAAGGTATTGTTACCCAAAGAGTTGCCTATTGTAGATGCCCAATGTCTCCTTCATCTCACGTTATGCAGGATTAAGAACACCTTCCAGGCACATGAAGTTACTTTTAGAATGCTGCAGAACGAGAAAACTTGCTACCCAAAGACGGTAGGAGTGGTATGTCTGGAAGAACCATTTTTTGTGACACAAGGGACACTTTTTTCGGACAACAAATGGAAGGATGAAGAAGTAATGTGTAAAGCTGAAGCGCTGAAGGGTGTGGCACCAGAGAAATTGCAATGAATAGAAGAAACGTGCACACCAGTATAGAAGGAACACATTTCAAAACTAACTTGGGTAACAGCCATTGAAAAACCCTTCAAGCTGCAGAACGAAATAGACTATGAACTATGTTTTAAAGGAGAGGGGAAAACCTATATGGGGACAAACATGAACTGTAACAAGACCCTTACCATCCCAGATCTGAGAAAAGGGACAGTGGCCCTGATGGACACGTATTGGGTATGCGGCAACCAGGCATACCTGCACCTCCCCCAATCTTGGAGTGGCAGCTGCTCAATGGCCACTCTGCACTCAGCCCTAATGGAAATCCCAGAAAGCCACATTGATGGGAGCAAAAGAACACGAGAAAACACCCAACAGAGTGCGGCCCAGCCGACTGCAGAGTCGCAAATCTATGTCCTGTCTTCCGGGAACAAGGAAGAGGTGCTGTCCCGAAACAGACGAGCATCAAACTACATATCAAAGGCATCCTCGGAGTTGCTGGCACAGATCCCAGACAGATATTGATTATTCAGCTCGGCAGAAACATTCTTTGCCTCACTCATCCCAAGTATCCAGGCCAGAGCAAACGCAAAATGGCTCCAGATAACACGTTGGGAGCTGATCCAGCTGACAAATGACACTGAAGAAGGGTTCAACGTAATAAAAGTGGAACTAAGAGCTTTACGGCTGATGACCATGCAAAACAGGTATGTCTTGGACCTGTTGACGGCGATGGATGGAGGTGTTTGCCGAAAAATCGGAAGTGCCTGCTGCACTTTCGTACCTTCTGAAGACGCATAAAACGGCTCCCTGTCCCATGTGATCGAAGCAGTACACAACCTAGGAGAGAGGATGAAAATGGAAGGTGGAGCAGAAGAAAGCACATGGTTCGACAATATCTTCTCCTGGGTTCCCTCATGGCTGGGAATGACTGTGAAATTTTTGATGCCAGCTGTGGTGTTCCTCCTCTTTATTTTTTGCCTGTGCCAGGTGGGTCTTCGATGTTGTGCTAACGCAGTACCTGATGGTGCAATGATGATGCTGACAATGGGCAACACCCGTGGTACAATACAACTATGCAGGAAGTGCAGGTACAAACAGGAACTGATGACACACCCAGGTATCAGCTAGTGCCCAGGTATCACGACAAGGATATCGTAGACAAATTGTGGCATACCACCATCAGAGAGCCCTGTATACTAGAATGGTACCAGGAGGTGTGGGTAGACTTGGAAGGAGAGAGCGGATGTATATACCTGACCTGTACCCCAGATGAATATGCTAGGAGGGGTGAGAGCTTAAGGGGGGTGTGCAGAGCGTGGATGCCCATAAAAGGCACACCAGCATGGGATGACGCAATCATTGACGAAGAGGAGTTTAGGAGATTGGAAGAGTTAAAGAATTTGTTACTTAAGTAACGAAAGGGGGGAAATGTAGGGGAGGATTGGTCCAAAAGACCCCCCCTTGCCTACATCCCTTCCCCAGGTGAGGGCCATGGCTCATCGGGCGTCCCCTCATACCACCAGGGCCCAGGTGTGGAGGGCTCACCTGCTGAAGACATTGCCCACACGTATTGAATTTAGCTAGGCCTCAGAAACCATTTTGTCTAATAAAGATGGTGTGAGCTCAGCGCACTGTAGCGCGGCCCCCACCCTCGGAGAGTTTCAATTATCCCTGTGGCCGCAGCTCCCTGGCAAATCCGCTGTGAGCCCGTTCCCACGAACAAGACGGACATGAGCTAGTGTAAGATACTAACACTGTAACATTTCACCTTCCGGAGTGTATCACTGCTCCCAGCATGACCTGACCCGCGAGGCCTGGGTGAAAAGGAGAACTGTAAAATGATCCTCAGATAAAAGCAAAAGTTCCCAAATATTAATGCCAAGACTACTTGCAAAGCATGCATTCTCTCCACAAAACTTCTTCTATTAAGGAAACCTGTAAAATGTATAAACATGATAGAATGCATGCTCACATTACATTAGCAATGAACAACCCACACCACTGCAGTTGTGTGCAAATAATAAAAAGCGTTCCGGGGGACTATTCATTATGTGTATCATTGAAAAGCGTACACCCTACGGTCCCGCGCCATAACTGAACTAATGCTGCTAGAGTGCAAGGGAAGACGAATGCAACCATACAGAGGGCTCATGTGAAGGACGCGCGCAAATGCACCTGTCATGCGTGTATGTCTAAGCCCCTTATGTGCCACTACCGTCACGTACGGTGGCGAGTCATTTTCTATGTGCTTCACCAACCTCACTACTACCTCACTTACTGCAAATGTGTATGCATATAACTAAATGTTGTAATTGTTAAAACATAGTGTACAAATAATGTGCTCAGACTGGCTATATTTGAGAGACATTTAGCAAAGTTAAAATGTATGTTTTGGAGTGATCCAAATGAGTATTATAGAGTGTTCAAATGTTTATGATGTTTTCACCTAAAGTCGGCAACACACGAGGAAGATACCTTTGTGAATATGTGCAAGACCATTTCCCCTCCCACCCTGCGAAGACTGCCAAACAAGAGAGCAGAGGCCCGCGCCGCGCTGCTCCACCTCCCCCAACTAGGCTGGAGCCGCTTCAAAGATTTGTAGTCCCCTCTGCAGCACACAAGGCCACTGCCTGCCACCTGCATTATTTACAGCACAGCAGTAAACCTCCGCCTGAATACACAAATCCAAAGGCGCCCCCTCTTAAACCCCACAACCCACCGGATCACCTTAAACTTATGGCCCTGTGCAATTAGGACACCCAATACTGTGGCAACATACAGCAGCCCATTCATAATGACTTCTAACAAGACAGAAAGACATGTACCGCCCGTCCCATGCCCTGAGACTTAGCCCCTCGACCTATGGTACCGGTCAACAGGACACTGGTAACCACGCACTGATGAATCACCATCAAACCCCTCACAAGGTGCATTCCTCCTGTGTTGCATTAACCTGTAGAATAACCTATTGAAAGATTTACTAAAGAAGATAATATTGCAATAACTGAATGACTGCGGTGTGCATGGCCTAGGGCAAATAAGTCAGGAAAAGACATTCATCTCTGACACTGGCCACAATGGCACAACAACACCGCCCGGATGAACTCAGCTGACCTGCCAGGCCCAGCCCAACCCACGAGGCTGACCAGTGACATCCACCAGCCAAGGCCAACCACATCGCAGCAGCGCCTATAGCTAGTCATCGCCACCAAATCCCATTGAACTTGTGCCCTTTATAGTATGTAGGTTCTGATGACGTGTTTTGTAAATATATACGTCTGTCTTTGCTATTGTCAGACAGAGCGCTCTCGGAGTTTGCAGAGTTCTTTGCATGCCCTATTCTGATTGATAAACTCCCATTTACGCTCACCCGCACTCTGTCTTGGCCTTATTCCCATTCTGGGAGAGTCCTTCATTGTCTCTCATTGCGGGGAGGATCGTGCTGGTTGGGGACGCTAGTCTTCACTTCTCAAAGGAATTTGACCTTTTCTCACTTTCCCTCAGAGGCTCAATGTGACTCAAGCCCTGGTTCTCTCTAGACTTGACTACTGTAACAGCCTTTTAATGAGCCATTTTGGAGGAGTGGATTGGACAGCCACAGGATAAGCAATACATTGAATGTTGGTTGAGGCATGTCTCAAGAATTCAGATCTTCACAAACCATTACAGGCTGATTCAGTGTCATTATGTTATGTTATGCTATCTGTACTTGTAAAGTGCACAATGGCCCGACGGCATCATGGCGCTGGAGAGGGAGGGCTGACCAATTAATAGAGACACATAAAGTAAGATGCTAGAAAAGAGTGGTCTTAAGCGCTCTTCTGAAGGCAAGATGATTGGGGATTTTACTCATTGTGGAGGGGAGACCGTTCCAGAGGGTGGCCGCGGCTATGGAGAAGGCCCTGCCTCCGACCCTGGCACAATGATATCTTGGGACAACAAGAAGATCCACAGTGGATGAGCGTAGTGGTGGTGACTGTAAATTACCCTTGGAGAGACACTAAGAGGTGTTACCAGGAGTAAATCTGGCTTCCGCCAGACTTACTCCTGGAAAGAGTAAAGTAAGTCAGGAGGAAGTCATTCCAGAAGCCTATAAACACCAGGTGATCCTGAGTAAGTGTATAATAAGGCTTTGCATTTTCTGATGTGGCAAGGGCACTTACCCTCTGCATATCACTCTTTAGGCAATTTCTGCTGAAAGGTTTGTTTTCATTCATGCAATTAACTGGAGAGTTTTAGAACACTTTTTCTATGTGGGCGCGATACCAGTTACCGCGAGCCAGGCATCCAATTCATTGCATTCAGTGCAAGGGAGAACAGATAGTGGTTTCATGGCATCGAAGGAACATAGCGAGAACTGAGAAAATCCAAGGGTTGCTCCATTTACTTGCGTTTTAGTGCTGGTTGCAGACATTAACACCAAGTCCGCTTGCACACCACTATAGAGGTTTGCCACTCAGTGCACTTAATGGTACCACAGGAGCCACAACGAAAACCAGCTGATTGGATATTGGAGATGAATTGGCTACCCCCCATTATGGCGACGTTAAAGAAGTCACGAAAAAACCCTTCCACCTAAAATGCAAGAGTAGGTAGAATATTTTGCTTCAGTTACCAAGCCACCCATCATAACACCACCTAGTGGCCCTTCATAAGGGAGCTGCACTGGAGGTTAAGGCCACTAGGTGGCGCTTTGGCATGTGTGGTTTGCTAACTGAAATAGCCTATTCTACTCTTGCACTAAGGTGGAAAATTGGGTATGCAAGTTAGCTGAAAAGTATGCTTTTTTTCTCTCCCAAATATTGTTTTTTGCTTATAGGACAGCGCTATTTTACCACCCACATCTGCATTTCACCAGCATTGGCGGTCATCAGTACCGTCTGACATCTTTGTGAGTGGAGCACTGGGGTATGGGCAGCAAACAATAGAGTTCACATCTACTTAATGTTCACAATTAGATGTAAGTGGGTAATGTTCGGCAACATGCATGTAATTCCGAAGTAGCTAGGGGAAACAGATGCTACTCCTGGCAATCGCCTTGGCGCCCCTGGCCTAGTGGCCATCACCCTTAGATGTCAAAGAGGGATTTATCGCATCGGGAAAAAACACTGTTGGCCTGAAATAAATCACATTGGTTTTGGCACTCTGAGTCTGTATAGCGCCATCCACCTTTTCGAAAAAGTATGACTGGTTGTGCATTAGGGGCCACTGCAAAAGTTGTTTCTGAATCATCATAAGCCTTGTCCAACTGCATAAACAAAGTAAATGTTTTTCACACTAGCACTTACCATGTTATCTTCAGAATTATTATTGTGTGGGTAGCTGCAGTGTCTGTGGGTGCCCTCTGTTTGTTTGAAATTTGGTTGACTGGGACGTTTTATGCCTAATGTGTTACACTTCTTTGTTACCTGTGCAAAGCAATTATTCCTATGTACCTCTGTTCATTTATGAAGTTACCTTTGAGTGCAGTCTGTGGAAATGGAGGGGATAGTTCTGAGAATTACGTGATTACGAATTGTCTTGTGTTCCTCCTGCACCGCATCGCAATAAATCATACTTGTTTCCCCCAACAGGTGGCAAGCTTCGACAAACAGACGAATGTGATTTGACGCTTCACCTATCCACTTTATTAAACACAAACACATGTATCTGCCCATGAAAGAACACAAAGGAACAATATTAGTATGTAAGTGTAAAATTAAAGAGGACATTTTCTCAGCTGTGATCTATTGGGGAATTTAAAGTCAATGAAATAGGCACAAGTTTTGCTTCTCCACCTGACTAATATGTGACCCTGGCCAAAATCACTTCACATCAAGGGGCCTAATTTCCCCTAACTTTTCAAACTGGGATCACCAAAAGTGGTTTAGTTAAGTTGGCACTATAAAAAACAAAAATGCTGAATCCCTCATCTGGAATTTCAGACTTTATTTGGCATGAGATTACAGTATGTGCAGTATGTGCGCGATGGAGTCTGCACTTGGCAAAGTGTTAGAGAGAATTCTCATCTATGGCTAATTTCCCTCACCTAGTGAGTCCCCCAGCAGCTTTGCTGGACTTCTGGAGTTTATTTTTTTCCACTTGGTAAGAGTGAGAGCTTTTCCCCCACTCTTGCATGTGTTTTGCTATGTGTTTTCACCTGTTTTTGTGATTGTGGGCTCTGAAGTACACCATTTCAGTAGCCCCTTTATCTGTGTGTGTCACACAGCACCTTCTGTGCAGTGGCACAGGGTTGTCATTCAGACTCCCACCGACTCAATTTCTGAGGCGACTACTGTCCCCCAGAAAAGGGTAAAGTTACCATTAACTGTACATAGTCAATCTACCACAGGTCCAGTACACCCATCTTCCATGGGGTACTGGAAAGGGTTAATTTGTATCCCTTTTTATCTGTACCTCCTAGAGCACTGTTTCGCTCTTTTAACATTTAGACATGGCTAGTGGCAGTGGTATCTACCCTAACTTTCTACCGCGGTTATCTTATATAACCGTGGTACTATTGTAGGCTATTGTGTTAGCCTAGAACCTTAAACCCGCTTGACCAAATCCTTTTTCTTTTGCCTCCGGTGCGGTTTATTCGCCATTTCTTTTTGTTAAACTCCTTCTTGTGTTTTGCTTTGTGCGCCAAACCAGGTTTGCCTTCTTTGTTCGCTGTCTTTTGGTGGGCTTCTACCTAGAAGCCCTCCTCAAGGCGCCTGGGTGTCTAGGTGGGCTGAATGTGAGGGAGGGGTGTGTTAGGCAGAATCCTGTGCAGTGCCCTTAGGGACCACTACACACAATTAAGACAACAGGTGACAATACAAGTTTTACCTTTGGTACAAGCCCGTACTACTAAGTTATAGTGGTAGCAGTAGCAGAGCAGCCAGCCTTATCTCAAGAGTTTATGAGCAGTAGCAGAGATTACACAAAGGGACCACAATTACTGTGACTCAAGCAAACACTGACTCAAGGTTTCAGGTAAAAAATATAAGTACATTTATTCTTAAACCATCAGTTATAAACACAACACCTCTATTAAACTTTAAACAAAACCACACGTTAAATATACAACTAACCAATTCACTTTGTACAGTAAGTCTCAAGGTAAGTACCCTGTGTTTGAATGAACCAGTTTTATGAACAACAAACGATATTGCGGATACGGTTGCGATCACTTTTTGACAGTTCGGTCTACTAAATAAACATGTATCCGTGACATTAAATGCTACCGGGGCAAAAACACACGTAGCACCTGAGATACCCAGAGGGAGTTGGAGGCAAAAATCATAGGCAATATTTAGGTTAGGCAGACAGTATCGAGAAACGCTCCGAAACAGGAGTTCAAAAGTCAAAGGGTCGGAGCCAGGTTTAGATGACACCGGAGGCCTGTGCCGAAGATCACACCGTTAAACAGTTCACGATTCCGTATAGCCCAAGAGTACTTGAATATTGTCAATGTTCGGAAGCAAAAGTTATAAGAAGGAGGGAAGACCAGGACGAGCCTTGGAGATGAAGAAAAGGGGTTCACCCAGTTTCCTCGAGTAGAACACAGTACATTATTTCCACAATGCAGCTGGAGCCCTGGCAGTTGTTCCTGTTGCTTTCCCGCAGTCCCACGATTCCTGGAGCTTCGTTGTGAAGGACAACGTCTAAAGGGGGTCTGCACCACACAGGGATGAACGAAAAGCGACAACGAAAAGGTGTGCTCCTTAAAAACAGGAGAGGCTCAGCAGGTGGCTATCCAGACCACTACTGCAGTGTACAGCGATTTCAACTACGGTGGAGATCTCTGGCTGAAGAAGATGAGCTGGTTATCCCCACCAGGTTCAAGGGAAGAAGACTCCGGACTGGATCTTCTCTTAGTCATCGAAGGGTAGATAGCTCAGGACTGCAGCAGGGCTTCACCGGGACGGGGTAGTTGCAGCAGCCGTCGTTCTCTCCACTTCTCTTCGGTTCCTTGTAGTTCCAGAGGCAACTCTGACTTCTAGCCCAAGAGACCTGCCTTTTATGCGCAAACCCCCCCATTCACACAGCCTGGCTGTCAATCACGCAGCAGGGGGTTTGTCCAGCTGGGTACCACCTCAGCCAATCATGGCAAAGTGCAACTTGGGTTTCCTAGGATACCCTGTGCAGGGGGTGACTACACCCCTCCCTCACATTCAGCCCACCTAGACACCCAGGCGCCTTGAGGAGGGATTCTCTGCAGAAGCCCGCCAAAAAGACAGTGAACAAAGAAGGTGAACATAGTTTGCCACGCAAAGTAAAACACAAGAAGGACTTTAACAAAAAGAAATGGCGAATAAACCCAACCGGAGCCAAAAGAAAGACGATTTGGTCAAGCAGGTTTATGTTCGAGGCGAATATAATAGCCAAGAACAGTAGCTCGTTTATCTAATATAATCGTGGTAGAAAGGTTAGGGTGGATACCACTACCACCAGCCAAGTCTAAATGTTAAAAGAGCAAAACAATGCTCAGAGAGGTACAGACAGAAAAGGGGTACCGATTAGCCATTTCCAGTACTCCATGTAAGATGGGGTGTACTGGGTCTGTGGTAAAAACGACTATGTAAAATAAATGGCAACTTTACCTTTCTCTGGGGGACAGTAGTCAGGCCCAGCGAAATTGAGTCAGAGAGAAGTCCAAAGGACAACCCTGGGTTACCACACTGAGGTGCGGTGTAACCTCTACAAGAACCGGGGCACCTGGAGTGGTGTGCTCCAGTGTCCAAGATCACACAATGGGTAAAAACACATAGGCCAAAACACATGTAAGAGTGGAAAAAGATGTACTCTTACCAGGTGGAATAAATAAACCCCAGAAATCCAGCAAAGCTGCTGGGGTACTCACTAGGTGAGGGAAATTAGCCCTAGAAGGAGAATTCTCCCTAACACGGGTGTAGTCACCCCTGCACAGGGTATCCTAGGAAACCCAAGTTGCACTTTGTCACGATTGGTCGAGGTGGTTGTCCTGGCTGGACAACCCCCCTGCTGAGTGATTGACAGCAGGCTTTGTAAATGGGGGTTTCGCACATAAAAGGCAGGTCTCTTTGGCTAGAAGTCAGAGAGTCGCCACTGGAACTACAAGGAACCGATGAGAAGTGGAGAGAATGACGGCTGCTGCAACTACCCCGTCCCGGTGAAGCCCTGCTGCAGTCCTGAGCTATCTACCTTCAACGATTCAGAGAAGATCCAGTCCGGAGTCTTCTTCCCTTGAGCTTGGTGGGGATAACCAGCTCATCTTCCACAGCCAGAGGATCCTCTTCCTTGGTCGAAATCGCTGCACATAGCTGTAGTGGTCCGGATAGCCACCTGAACAGCCTCTCCTGTTTTTAAGGAGCGTGTGGGATGTATTTACCCATGCATCCGAGCCCTACCTCAAAACTGTGCAGTACTGACATGAAAACATCATGATGGCCAGAGCTTCCCAGAAAATGCACAGGGAAATGCAGGAAGAATAGGCTGCCACCCATTTTTGCCGATGTTATGGGCACAGAAGGACACTGCCTAAAACCACCATTGGACTACCCGCACAGTAGTCTGAAACCATTGGGAATGGCAATGCTGATTGCCAAATGCAACCTAGAATTGTGGGGAATTCATTCTTCAATCCCAAAAATGGGTGCAGTACCAGTACTCACCACTATCCAAAAGCCGGCGTTTTAAAACCACCCTGTGTTCCTCTGAAGGCAAGCCAAAGTGTCTATTTTAAACATTGCAACATGTGCAAAATATTCACTGAACACCAGCAGACATTTGGCAGAATGAGGTTTTGTGTGCTTACAAAATCTGGGAAATGAAGAGCCCAAAACAGTGCTTATAACAAAACTGCTATGGAGTCAGCAGTTTAAGTTGCACTGGATTTAAAGACACTAAAATCGAAAATGTTTAGATTAAATGAGTGACCTATGTTTGGTGTCACATGCCTTTGCAATTGTTTAAATGTTATAGTTTAAACTTAGAATCAGCATTCTAGCTGCATGTGTAAAATTGCAAGTTAATTTAAAAAGCAACAAAAAAAACATGACAGTTAGCTGAAAGTCTGGCTTAAGGAACTGAATTCTGCCTGGCAACTACCCCCATCAGGAGTGAAACTTGAGTCACAGCTGTGTTCCCAGGCCTAGCTGCCCTTTTGCTGCTCACACTAAGGATATGCCATCTATCTGATAATTGAATTACCTGTGCTCTGCAGGAAAGTGAACAAAGCCCTGTCCTGGCTCAGGCAAAGGTTTTATTGGCAGGAGTCGTAAATGGTCGTAAAAAGTGGCTTCCTCCTGAGGAAAGGGGAGGAGCACTGCCTGTGAGAGCAAGCTGGCTTGGCAGAACTGGATAAACCAGTATTTCTACCTTGTGCTGAGAGGAAACCACACCCCTTTGGAGCCAGAACATAACTTTAAAAAGATGGATAACTCATAGAGCGGACATGTGAAAATTTTATAAATGATACCATAATTCTTGTGATTTTTCTGCCCACAGTTTAAGAGGTTTTTAGAACCGGTGGTATGTTCAGGGGGGTGTCAGCGGAAAAGTGGATATAACTCTAAATGTATGCATGTTAAAAATCTGAAACTTCATCAGTTAATGTCCATACTCCCTGCGCACATGTATGTAAAGTTGGGTCAATGTCAGAAATTGAAAAATCAATTAAAAAGTAAAATATGTGCCATTTCTGAATGCAAGCTCCCAGGAAGAGCAGAGTTTGAACAGGGGATACCTCCTGTAATGCATGATGGGTGCATATGATTTTAAAACAATATGTACCTCTGCAAATATGTATTTGTTTCAAATCTAGATTTGTGTGTAAGTTGACAGGAGGAGTGGACTTTCTGCAGGCTGTAAAATGACATCCCTCTGACTCACAGTTCATTCCCCAATCAAATGATAAATGGAAGTTTGACCAATTAGAAGCTGAGAGAGAGGTAGGGTCAGTGATGCTAGAACACACCCACATTCTAAACACATAAAAGCAGACAGACAGGACAGATAGAGACCTTCAATTCCATCTGCAGCTGGAAGCTCTGCCGGAAAAATCCATACTTACCTCCATCAACCTCCAGAAAGCCAAACTAGAGACTTCAATCTATCCAGAACTAAGAGACCAGACCAGAGAGAAAGCAGTGCTGTACCCAGAGAGACCCAGACCAGCAGAGAGAGCTGACCCAGATCACTGTGAAGTGCAGAGGCCAGACCAGACCAGACCAGAGTCCATTTTAAAACCCTGACCAGATCCGTGACGAGGCCCATTTAATTCAAGAATATAGTGTGAGTACCCAGCAGAACTGTGTAGAACCAATCTCTTAGTTTAAATTCATCTAATTCAATCTATTTAACCTAAGTAGAACTGCCTGATAGATCCAAATCTGTCACCTGTCATTCTAGCTGCAAAATCTGCCACTTGTCATTTTGAGCTTTTAAAATTTGCAAAACCAAAAACGACCTCTATTAAATCGGTCATAACTCTGTAACCGTTTGGGCTAGAGACTTGCAGTAACTTTTATCTGAAAGCTTAGAATCGTGGCTTTCCTATGAACCTAGAACCGCATTCCTACCCCTTATAGTTTTACCGCAATCGCGGAACACGCATTCGCGAATTTTACCGCGATTTGCAAATTTCTTCACATGTAAAAACAGCTGCTGCTTGCCTTCCATCTGCCAGAAATTCGTTTAACCTGCTAATCATTCCTGAATCATTGCAAGAGTGAGCCTGAGCTAATATTAACTAGATACCATTCACCCTGAACCTCTGAAAGGGAATTAAAAGCATTTTAGCATATTTTTTTAATTCATTGCCAGCACATATCAAAGCAATTTTGCCTGTGTTTTCAAACTTCTGTAGTCTAAGCTTGCTGGGGTGAACTGAATCACATTTGATTGCATTTCTGAGAACTGTGTGTTTTCCTTCCATTTCCTTGCCTTGCATCAAGGGGGGGAGGGGATTGCCAGAGAAAAGTGATTTCATTGTTTTGTTGAAATCATATTGAGTATTTTCTGTACTGCATTCATTGAATATTGCATCCACCTGAGCTTACATAAAGCATCCTCTACCACATTATACTTTTGTTCCTATTTACCAGTGTGCTACCTTATCCATTTCATGTCAACTCATTAGTGATTATAAGAAGTGTGCTAGTGCCAGATTCTCCGTTGTTGATCTTTATCATATCAGATTAAGTGTGCTATTCAATTATTAATTTATTATAAAGTGTGATATATATATTTTAAATTATCAAATAAACCTTTTAAACTTGCAAAACAGAACTACTTCTTGGCTCAGTGGGGTCAGGGGGATTCCAAGAGAGGGGTGTTATATAGGGGTAGTCATCCAGAACGCATGAACTGGACATAAAGATATATCAATAAGGGTTTTCATTCAGTATTATAGACTAGGCGTTGACTTAGCTGTAGTGTTGAATTGAATCCTCTTACAAGCGCACCTTTTATTCTGTGTCACTGCTGCCGGCCTCATCCCTGTGTGGTGCAGACCCCCTTCCGACGTTCCTTCACAACAAAGCTCCAGGAATTGTGGGTCTGCGGGAAACCACTAGGAACAACTTCCAGGGCACCAGCTGCACCATTGGAACAAGGTACTGTGTTCTGCTTGAGGAAACTGGGTGAATCCCTTTTCTTCATTTCCAAGGCTTGCCCTTGTCTTCCCTCCTTCTTATTACTTTTGCTTCCGAACATTGACAATATCGAAGTACTTTTGGCTACGTTCAATCTTGAACTATCTGACCGTGTGATCTTCGGCAACAGGCCCCTGTGTCTCTCAACCCTGGCTCCGGCCCTTTGACTTTTTGAACTCCTGTCTTTGAATGTTTCTTGATTCTGTCTGCCTAACCAAAATATTGCCTGTGATTTTTGCCTCCAACTCCCTCTGGGTATCTCAAGTGCTAAGTGTGTTTTTACCCCGGTAGCATTTCATGTCACGGATACGTATTTAGTTAGTAGACAGAAGTGTCAAAAAGTGATCGCAATTGTATTCGCGATAACGTGTTTTGTTCGTAACACCGGTGCATTCAACACAGGGTACTTACCTTGAGACTTACTGTTCAAAGTGAATTGGTTAGTTGTAGTATATTTAACGTGTGGTTTTTATTTAAGTATATTAGAAGTGTTGTGTTTATAACGAATGGTTTAAAAATAAATGTACTTATATTTTTTACCTGAAACCTTGAGTCAGTGTTTGCTTGAGTCACAGTAATTGTGGTCCCTTGGTGTAATCTCTGCTACTGCTCATGTACTCTTGAGATAAGGCTGGCTGCTCTGCTACTGCTACCACTATAACTTAGTAGTACAGGCTTGTACCAAAGGTAAAAACTTGTATTGCCACCTGTAGTCTTAATCGTGTGTAGTGGTCCCTAAGGGAACTGCACGGGATTCTGCCTAACACAAAGATCACAGCACCTGGGCTTGTGAGTCTTCAGCTTTCATGTTCTTGGCTCTTAAGGCTTAACTTGGCATAAGATGGCACTAAAGTGTATAGGTGGTTGCACTTAGTATTTTATAGCAGTGCTTGGCATTTAATGCACTATTTAGCATATTATGTCTATAGCTGCCAGGTGGGGAGTTAACAAATATGCCAGTGACTGGCGACACAAGGAAGTACTGGCATAGGAAAGCAGTGCTCCTGGCCTACAGTGGTTCTGCTGAGTCTACCCCAGCATATCGTAACTGCACCCATTACATACGGGGAGGCCTAAGTAGTTCATACATGGTTGAAAACTAAAATAGCCTTTTGTCTGCTTTAGTTTTGTTTACTATTTTATTCATTTATAAAAAAAAGCTGATATGTCATCAATTACTTTGATGTTGTCATGGTCAAATGTCATGTGGTGTCACTTCCTGTGATGTCATCAGGTATGAGGTGTCCCTTCCACTACCTTGGCATTTTGGTGAATTGGTGTCCCTGTTGGCAAATCCCCCAAATGGCACAAGCAAGGTGATTAATGCACTATGATGTGTGCCTGAAACCTTCTTCTGGTAGTTATTTAGAAGCGTTAGATCCACTGGTATCTTCCTCAGGCCCCCTATATGTACACTCCTTTCTGCGCACCTGGAGCCTCTACAGATGATTACTTTTTTGGGGGGTTAACTAAGCATGTCAAAGTTGTATTTAAACAGCAGGGGCCTGATTTCCAAAAGCATTTTACACGCGGTGCAATAGCAGTGGAAAAAGCTTTGTAAATCAGGCCCCGTGTGTCTTTGAGCTTCCCAGGATGCCTGAAGCCAAGCTGGTTGAAGTTCATGGGGGGTATGGGGGAGGGGACAGAGTTCTGTCTGAAGGCAGCCGCGAGAATAAATCCAGCATTTGTACACATGCCTTTTGCGTGGCCATCCTTAAGGGTTAAAACCTTTGGAATGCATTGCATGTGGGTCTGTGGGATAGCTGGGCTTTGCTATTAGCCACCCACGTGCGGATGGAGCATTTCCCTGCTTGCCTGCCTACCTCAGCTATTGAACTGAAAGGGAGAGCACTTCACTTGCGGTAAGAATCCCTGCTGCCTGGCAGGAGGGCAAGGGGGGATGTCATGAATAATGCGCAGTTCGTATGATGAGTTCATATTGCTGACCCAAAATACAAACAGATGACACTTATAGCCTGATTCATGGAATTATTTGCGTGAAAAACGCAGATTTGCGCGCCGTTATGCCCGAAAATCCAGATACTTCAAACAGGTATTTTCTTGCAGAAAGGCGCGCAAATCAGCGTTTTTCACGCACATAATTCCATGAATCAGTCTGTAATGTACAATCTGAAAACATTACGGGAGATTGGTTTATGTTAGACTCCATTTCCAGTCAGTGGCCTGCAGTGAGTCTAGATGGTTGGCCCGATACAGAGAAAGTAGGCCTGGGCCATCAGCCGAAAGCTATTGCTGCTATTTGCGCGAGTTCCTGGTACCCTTGATAATATGCAGGTCACAGGCCACCACACTAATGAAACATGGAATTCCTGGATATATGCCGCAGTAATGAATACAAACAGCATTCCTAAATCAATATCACATGTCAAGTTAACAAATTAGTCCTAATCCTAGGGCAAGCCTCTGGCGATTAGGAGAGCTAATGCTAATATTCACATGGGGGCTTGTCCAAACTTTGATGTTTCATTGCCAGACTGAACTGTAACAGAAGGATGTATTTAACTAGAGGGTTCACTGGTCTTAAGTGGGAAGGCAAATGGTAACTTTCTAATGGAAACAAAAACAGAGAAAAGCTAGGAATCTGTGTTTACACTGAACACATAACACATTCATATTAACTAACCCCCTTATGGCGCTCACTGGGAATACCGTTAGGTAGTGCTAGTTGCTTAAGTCACTAGTGACTGCACAGATGAGGCTCCGATTACACAATAGTAAGAATAAGTGGCATTTTAGAATCCTCCTATTTTTAAAATGTCACCTAATTACAGGTTGGTATTTCATGGGGGCGTAACGCACATTGTCCCCATCCAGCGCATCCTATAGGAAGTACTGCATGGGTAAATAACGCATAATGTTCCCATCCAGTGAGTTCTATAGAAAGGAAAGTACTGCATGGGTAAATACTGCATAATGTCCCCACCCAGTGTGTTCTATAGAAAGGACTGTATGGGTAAATAACGCATAACGTCCCCATCCAGTGAGTTATATAGAAAGGAAAGTACTGCATGGGTAAATACTGCATAATGTCCCCACCCAGTGTGTTCTATAGAAAGGACTGCATGGGTAAATAACGCATAACGTCCCCATCCAGTGAGTTCTATAGAAAGTACTACATCGGTAAATAATGCACAATGTCTAAATCCAGTGAGTTCTGTAGGAAATACTGTATTGGTAAATAATGCTTAATGTCCCCATCTAGTGAGTTCTATAGAAAGTACTGCATGGGTAAATAACACATAATGTCCCCATCCAGTGAGTTCTATAGAAAGTACTGCATGGGTAAATAACACACAATGTCCCCATCCAGTGAGTTCTATAGAAAGTACTGCATGGGCAAATAACGCATAATGTCCCCATCCAGTGAGTTCTATTGAAAGTACTGCATGGGTAAATAACGCTCAATGTCCCTATCCAGTGAGTTCTATAGAAAGTACTGCATGGGTAAATAACGCATAATATCCCCATCCAGTGAGTTCTATAGAAAGTTCTACATGGGTAAATAACACATAATGTCCCCATCCAGTGAGTTCTATAGAAAGTACGGTATTGGTAAATAACACACAATGTCCCCATGTACCTGTAAGGCGGCTATTGCATGTGAAGTGGGTCACATGTTTGCCCAATTAGATTGAACAGACAGCATCAAGTCTGCTATGCATTTTCTCACCAAAAGTTTAATAGCCTTGCCTTTTGGAGAGAACCAGTTCAAAGGCGTGATTCATAGATAATGGTTTATCAATAACAGGAAGTCAAATCACTGTGGCTGACTGTCACTTTAAGAACTATACAAATAATGTAATTACCATAATGTAAAAATCCACACTATAAAATCTTCATTATAACATGAAAAACTGTCTGGAGTAAAAATAGTAATGTTTTAGAACCCAAATAAATACAACATATGCCGATATGGATTGCAATGCCCTCTTCTGTATTTTATATACAATGATAGGCCAAATTAATTTGCAGACACATATTTAAGTTAAATCATGATGAGACAAATTACACCTAACAGCATTTCATAATTCCTAATGTATCACAGTCTACGAATTAAAGAAGGGAAGGACATCTAAACACGCATGGAAGGCATCCTAAGGGTATTCAAACGTGAAATGCTTCATGTGCCCCTGTCATGGTTTGCCAGTTTGCTCATCCTGTGCCATCCATGTAACAATTTCACTCTTGCCAAACTACACATTTGGACTGAAGAAACTGGGAGTGTATGAGCATGCTGCTTAAATGACCTCAAACACAGTTAGTGAAAATCTGAAAAGTCGATGTGTTCTTTGGATAGGAACTGAGTTAATTAATGTTAACCAAAGAGAACAATGTATTCAAATTCTGGAGCGGAAAGACACGTTAATTTGTTCGCTTTTAAGTAAAACAAACTGGCACCTATTTGCAAATACAGTGAATCAGGGGGTATATCTTTGTTTAAAAAAGCAAGGAAATCCAATGAAGGCAGCGCTGTTGATATGCTATTGTAGCTTCATAGATCATCAGCGAGGACCGTAGCAGGCGTTATGGAACCCAAAGACCAAGTTAAAGGCCAGAGTGCAGGGAGGGCCTTTAACGAGGTGTGAGAGACCATAACACCATACCAGGGGTTATGGACCCCAAAGACCAAGTTAAAGGCCAGAGTACAGGGAGGGCCTTTAACGAGGTGTGAGAGACCATAACACCATACCAGGGGTTATGGACCCCAAAGACCAAGTTAAAGGCCAGAGTACAGGGAGGGCCTTTAACGAGGTGTGAGAGACCATAACACCATACCAGGGGTTATGGACCCCAAAGACCAAGTTAAAGGCCAGAGTACAGGGAGGGCCTTTAACGAGGTGTGAGAGACCATAACACAATACCAGGCGTTATTGACCCCAAAGACCAAGTTAAAGGCCAGAGTACAGGGAGGGCCTTTAACGAGGTGTGAGAGACCATAACACCATACCAGGGGTTATGGACCCCAAAGACCAAGTTAAAGGCCAAACTGCAGGAAGGGCCTTTAACGAGGTGTGAGAGACCATAACACAATACCAGGCGTTATTGACCCCAAAGACCAAGTTAAAGGCCAGAGTACAGGGAGGGCCTTTAACGAGGTGTGAGAGACCATAACACCATACCAGGGGTTATGGACCCCAAAGACCAAGTTAAAGGCCAAACTGCAGGAAGGGCCTTTAACGAGGTGTGAGAGACCATAACACCATACCAGAGGTTACGGACCCCAAAGACCAAGTTAAAGGCCAGAGTACAGGGAGGGCCTTTAACGAGGTGTGAGAGACCATAACACCATACCAGAGGTTACGGACCCCAAAGACCAAGTTAAAGGCCAGAGTACAGGGAGGGCCTTTAACGAGGTGTGAGAGACCATAACACCATAACAGGGGTTACAGACCCCAAAGACCAAGTTAAAGGCCAGAGTACAGGGAGGGCCTTTAACGAGGTGTGAGAGACCATAACACCATACCAGGGGTTACGGACCCCAAAGACCAAGTTAAAGGCCAAACTGCAGGAAGGGCCTTTAACAAGGTGTGAGAGACCATAACACCATTCCAGGCGTTATGGACTCCAAAGACCAAGTTAAAGGCCAGAGTAAAGGGAGGGCCTTTTACGAGGTGTGAGAGACCATCACACCATACCAGGGGTTATGGACCCCAAAGACCAAGTTAAAGGCCAAACTGCAGGAAGGGCCTTTAACAAGGTGTGAGAGACCATAACACCATACCAGGGGTTATGGACCTCAAAGACCAAGTTAAAGGGCAGAGTACAGGGAGGGCCTTTAACGAGGTGTGAGAGACCATAACACCATACCAGGGGTTATGGACCCCAAAGACCAAGTTAAAGGCCAAACTGCAGGAAGGGCCTTTAACAAGGTGTGAGAGACCATAACACCATACCAGCGGTTATGGACCCCAAAGACCAAGTTAAAGGCCAAACTGCAGGGATGGCCTTTAACGAGGTGTGAGGGACCATAACACCCACTGGGCACTGTGTGTTTGATCTATAAAGCTATTATAGCCCACCCCTGTTACTAAAATGAGCATGTCTGCATGGACCTATTCATAGCTTATAAATCCACCTGGGAGGTTTGTGATGAATTGGATGTGGGTACGCTCTGTGTTGCTGCCAGTATCATTCTGGACAATCCGCCAGATATTGTGCAATCAGTGCGCACAATGGCCCTTGCAATGGCTATAACACGGGTTACACCTCCCTCTACAAATATTGATCTAAAGGTTTTCTCACTTCTGAAACATGGGATTCTTTGAAATATTAAAAATGGCATTTAAAAATAATTACTTTCATTTTGTTGAGATATTGGTAAGGCTTAAATGAGTTTAGGTTCTAGGTTGCAGTGGCACACTAATGCAACTCAGAACGCTCATCATTTGGGGTAACAGGACATGGCATCCTTGGTCACATATTTAGAGGCATCAGAGAGAACAGCACTACGTATCAACATGGCGGATGAGAGAGATGGAAGAGGGGAGATATCCACTTTCTATTTCTACCTTCCTTCGTATTCTCTTTTATAATACCCTCGTTTCCCATTCTAATGCACCATTCTTTATTTGTTCCTGCTTCCTTTTTCCACGTGAAAATTCCATCGCTCCTTTCGCCTTCATATATTTTAATTGCGAAATTACGTCTTACCTTCCTTGTCAACTTCCTCAGTACATAGTCCATTCCTTTACTTTGACATCTTCCCTTTAGCTACACATTTTCATTCCTTAAATCTTATTAATTCTGCCTTTCCTTAATACTGATATTTGTATGTCAATATATTATTTACAATATTCATTCCACCATTCATCACAAATTTGTTTTTTGGAAGGTAGGTTTGTGGCAAATAAAAGAACACCATTTTAGCCCGCGAGGAAACTGTTCGAACCTTTGAGACTCTTACTTCATCAGTTGTCTTTAATGCTCGAAAGTCCTTTGATAGGGTGCTATGACATTTCTCGAAAGCTGTTCGGAATGTTGTATTGGATTTCTAAGACGCTTCTTAGCAAACAGCAAGAGCTGTCCTGCCAGTGCCCGGCGTAGCATCCGAACACTGTACTCTTGCACTAGTCACAGGTTGCGGATGCTCTCTTTCCATATTTGTTTAATCCTCACTCTTGCATGCATAATTAATCAAATATCAGAAATCAATTGGTTGCAAAAGAATGAACATAAAAAGAAGATGGCCATTTATGAAAACGATCTATTGTTAGCAATGTCTTCACCGGAAACACCAATCCCTGCTGAGTATCCAAACATAAATCGCTCTCTTGAGCTACACCTTACACACAGCGAATCCTGAAGTGCACCTTAGTAATATGATATTCCTACAAAAAGACAACTTTTTTATGACACATTTGAAATACATAGTGTTGTTCTTTCTCTCAAGTATGGGAAATGTGAGAGGGGGAAACACTAGATGCGTGATTGAGAGAATCAAAGACCGGGTTCTAAGTCGGTTTCCCAATTTCCGCACATGTATGGAAGGCCATAGTTAGCACACATATCAGAATTAAAGACAGATAATCAATGTGTCTATCCACCTGGCAAAATACCTTTTCAGAAACGTTGACACAACATGACATTAGGTGTCACTGGGTGCTTAATAAAACTAGTCTTGGCCTTACTAGACTTAAACTGAAAAGAATGTTGTGCCTTAAACACACATAAGTATAAAACAGCTCTGCTTCTCTTTGTCTTAAGAAGCTGGTGCTGGTTGTCCCTATGCAATCCTCAGAGCATCCCTGCAGCAGAAGAACATAAACAAAAAAGAAGGTAACTCTACAGATCCGAGAGGAATGTGCAACATTGATCACTTTCAAAAACGTGCAGGGATCCTATTCCTTAAGCCAGTCAAACGAACCAGCTAAACAAAATCCAAATGTTAAAAAGAACATCTTTGTGCAGAAACTCCAAAATAAGAATTGGAACAAATATGCCCTACACTGCATCATAGAATGAAAATAACATAATAAAATATGATTTCCTTATTTCTAAAACAATTGACACTAATATAAAAGTTAAATATCTCAAAGTCACAATTTTCTGAATTTGAGAAACCTACAGATGCAGTGCATAGACCAACACAATCTCCTTGGGATGATAATTTAGAAATTCAAATCTTCCTCCCCCTCTATACAAGAGTAAGCACAGTTAAAGAAAAGGATGTTTTAAATGGGGTTACACGGTTTCTAGGCTGTTTGCCTGTTTTTGCTCCTGCATAGTGTACTGGACAGCACTATCCATGGCGTGATTGAAAGCGGTGGCTCTTGTCTTCAACCCGTGGAAATGGTGCACATATGGTTGGCTGGGGAAAATAAGAAAAAGTACTTGCATTGCACTGATTCTGGCACTTGGTGGAAGACTTGCAAAGACAATGTTGGGAGATACTGATAAGCACCATTTTCTATGGTCATACTTTCATCTGTCAACGACTTACAAAGGGGGTCGTGGAACTGATTGAAAAGACTGAAAAGGCATTCCATATACGCAAAACATGGATTTTCTGCCTGGTCCTCTATTTTAAACAGGATCAGGGGGGTGAATCGGAGCTCTACTTGCACCACTTCCCATGAACACCCCTCAGTCTAAGGTCTATCGACACCCTGGCACAGTCACAAAATGTGACATTCTCAAATAAGGCCACAGTGTTGGGGTTGGGCACAGTATAGATATTGGCTGACATAACATAACATCGCAATGGAGGCAGGGGTGGTTGTACAGTTTTTCCAACATTGTAGACAAAGATACGACAAAGGCAAAAAGCAAAAATTATTGTTGCTGTCCAAACAAATACAAAACAAAATCCCTACACACAAAACTCATACAAAAGCACGCTATTTGTATGCTATGTGTGGTATCTTCAGCTATACGGACAACCAAAAAGGACGAAATGGCAAGCTTCATTGAGGACTGAGATGGGTTTGCAACCCATGAGGAAAGGACACCTCGATTTTGTGAGATGAAAGCAGCTCATGTGAGCTAGAAAGCACAGCGGGTGACGCTGCAGTGCTGAGGCCTCACCACATGGGTTACTGTCAGCGAAGTCGACTGCAATTGGCAGCAGACATACAACTAAAAATAACTCAACTCGAATAAGTCAAGGAAAGGAATATAATCTGTTGTTGACTATCAGGGGAATCATGCCATCCCTATTCATTTAAAGGTAAGCTGTCCAATGAAAACTAGTGTCCATGCAGGGGTAAAGCATAGGCCTGGCTGCTTGCAAGCAGGAGAACTCAGTTCCAGAGGGGTCTTAACTTTCGGTGGATATCCTTTTCCCTAGCTTTTACTAAAGCTTGCAAATTAAAATAGAAAAAAACCGACTGTAAGTGATATGAATCCAATTAATATCAAACTGAATGAAAATGGATAGTTCTTGGAGCTGGAATTAGGTAGAACGTAACGCAGGAACAGGACTCAGGTTATGGGTGAGCGTTAAGGCAGGGATAGGCTTGGGTACGGATATGGGATGAACCATCGGGCAGGGGTTCAGGGCAGTAATGAGACTCAGAGCATGGAATGGCGCTTACAACATGGAAGGGCTTCAGAGGAGAGGTGAGCATCTGAGCAGGAATAAGAATTAGGAGAGGGATTTGCACCAAGAAGGGATGGATGTTGGGTCAGAGAAGAACTTTGAGGGAGGGATAAGCCATAGGGCATTATAATGGGGATCATCACAATGTAGTCTGCAGTGTAGGAAAGCCCTATACTTATTAACTTTGAATTCATCGGCTGCTAAATATCAAACAAGAAACAAATGTCATTTTTTCTTGATTGATAACGTAAGGGATTTCATACCTGAAATACGGACTGCAATCATGTAAACTAGTCTACATCAATGGACCTTGAGGAAGGGTTAGCTTCTATCCCTTGTCCTGCAGAATGAAGCCATAAACTCACTATTTGGCCTCCCTCAAGGTCCATAGATGTAGACTGTGTAGCTCAACTTTGCAGAATCATTAAGAACATTTTTGTAGTTATGGTTATTTTGGATCTGAGAGGAATGTTGATATTCTAACAACGTTGGCGCCATTGAACAAAAAAATTCAATGAAAACCTAGTTCAATCTCATTTATAGGGCAAACCATTAGATGAATTTACACCAAACCCGGGGTAGTGGTTGCTTTCTGGGCCAACTGACTATTTTCAATTAGTTTAGTAATTTTGTATAAAGTGGGCTAAAAAGCCAAAACTGTCTGTTGTGCCCATGGATAGTCTGCAGACTGAACTAAATTCTAAAGTACGAATGTGAGTGGCTGAATAATTTTCAACTGCCTTCCATCTTAGATCGACCCATCTCTGCCTCCCCCTTTGTCGTTTGTCTGGAAACACTATTTAAGGAATGAATACACATCAGAGTGTTGGTGGACCATTTTCTACAGCTTATTACAATCTCTGTATTATATGTAGTGTAGTAGTGCCACCTCGTTTGAACAAAGCCTTGGTCACTCCATTGTTAAAAAGGCAGTTTATTTTGAGGATTTACCATCCAATGTTATTGTGATGTCATCAGTGTGCTTACGGGCTCTGCAATGGGGATCTCATAGTTAAGGTGGCATAGCTTCCAACAACTGCTGGATTGCAGGGGTTTTGTTGCATTAAATGGGCAGCTTAACATCACTTCAACTACAGTTTTTCAAGATGAATTTTAAAGATTTTGTTCCACTGAACTTATTCACTTTAACTATCCCTCCCTAAGGTTTTTCACAGAATTTCAAGGTTATTTTTATACTTTATCTCCCACCACCTGTAATTCTGCCTTTTTTTCTTCCGATAGGATAAGTGATGTCAAATCTGTCAAATATGTCAATATGTGTTCTTCATCTATGCAACATGGGGTATATCAAGTATTTCATCTTTTTACCGTACATTAGATAAGATTGGATTATTAATGGCGTACTGGGATGAGGGAAAGGGAGGTGGGGAAAAGCAATTGATTACTAATGTAATGAGTGTTGGGATGAGAAAAGGTGAGGGAGGTGTTAAAAGAGAAGTGAGACGAGAAAGAGAGAAGTGGGAAGTGATATGCTGGGACAAGAAAGAGGGAGTATGGGTCAATGTATTGGCTTACTAATAGGATTCTGGGACAGGAAAGAGGGAGGTGGCATTCATGTAATGGATTATTAATGGAGTGCTGGGGTGAGGAAAACAGAGGTGGGGTAATGCAACAGAATATTGTTGGGGTACTGGGACGAGGAAGAGGGATGTTGGGGTAGTGACATGGATTACTATTGGAGTACTGGGATGAGGAAGTGGGATGTGCGGGCAATTACATGGATTACTATTGGAGTATTGGGATGAGGAAGAGGAATATAGGAGTAATGACATGGATTACTATTCGGGTACTGGGATGAGCAAGAGGGTTGTGGGAGTAATTTTACTGACTACTTATGGGGTACTGGGATGAGGAAGAGGGATATGGGGCAATGACTCGGATTATTATTGGATTATGGGGACGAGGAAGAGGAATGTGGATGTGGGTGTAATGACATTTATTTATTTCATTTTATTTATTTTATTGGGCATTTGTACATTGCTTATAAATCAAGAAATTGTGTTTCATTAATTGCTATTGGGGACCGGGACGAGGAAGAGGGATGTGGGTATATTGACATGGATTACTATGGGGTAGTGGGATGAAGAAGGGGTTTGTGAGGGTAATGACATATTAATATTGCGATACTGGGCCATGGAAGAGGGATGTGGTGGTAATGATGAGGATTACTATTTGGATACTGGGATGAGGAAAAGGGATATGTGGGTAATGAGGATTACTATTGGGTACTGGGATGAAAAAGCAGGATTTGGGGGCAATGACATGGATTACTATTGGGTACGGGAACGAGGAAGAGGGATGTGGGGCTATTGACATGGATTACTATTGTGCACTGGGACAAGGACCAGAGATGTGGGGTAATGACACGGATTAATATTTGGGTACTGGGATGAGTCAGAGGAATGAGGGGGTAATGACATTGATTACTATTGGGGTACTGCGATGAGGAAGAAGGATGTGGGGTAATGACAAGGACGATGAAGAGGGATGTGGGGGTAATGACATATATTACCATTGGGGTAGCAGGGAACTATGGCAGGGAACAGTGAGTTGTGGGTAGCATGGGACTCTGATGAAGAAGAGTGAGTTGGTGGAAGTGGGGGACTGTGGTGAGGAAGAGTGAGGTGCCTGTAGAGGGAGAATATGACAAGGAAGAGTGTAGTGGGATAGTCATGGACAGTGATAAGTAAGAGTGAGGTATGGGTAGCATTGGATTGTGATGAGGAAGAATAAGGTTGGGTAGTCAGGGACTGTGACAAGGAAGAGTGAGTTTCGGGTATTGGAGGACTGTGGTGAAGAAAAGTGAGGTGTGGGTAGTGGGGTTGCGATTAGCAAGAGTGAGGCAGAGGTAGTGGTGGACTGTGATGAGGAAGAGTCAGATGCACGTAGTGTCAGGCTTTGATGAGGAAGATTGTGGTGGGGTACTGTGGGAAAGTGAGGAAAAAGAGGGATGTGGGGGATACAACATGGATTACTTTTGGGGATACTTGGATGAGGAAGAAGGATGCATAGTAAAGGAGAGATTTTCACTGCTGACGTGCCTTCACTGTTAAGTTTTGTGAAAAGCTTGTCCATTCAAAAGAAACACTATTAAAAACCTGCCTCAGCAGCACTTGATCTCCTGTTGTGCACTTTTTATATAACGTCATGAACCAATTGAAAGCTTTAAAAGCAAATCCAACACTCCCAAACAATATAAGCCCCCTAACACCCCCTCTCACTCACTTCAGCTTGATATAGGTATTGATATATATTTTTATAATTAAAACAGGGGTTGCCCCCTAAATTAACTTAAAATACTACTTTTCCCCTAACATATTCTGTGATGGACACAGCTCAATATATTATACTTGTAAAGTAAATACTCTTTACTTTTGGCACTCGAAAATCAATCTTGATCTGAAAGTCGATGTTCACAATGGCAGTTTTTCAGAAATGAAAAGTCTTGGATCCAGCAATGCATCATGGGAGATATAAATAACGTTTTGCTTTTGGGGTACATGGCACCATGCTATTTGCAGAATAAAAAAAAAATGACTGAACATATTTTTGCCAAACCAACAAAGGATTTTCTATGAGTGCTTTTTGTCCAACATATCTCTTATTTGCCGAAAGTCCATTCAGCATTTCGACTGTGCGTGTGAGCACACATTTGACATTTTCCCTATTGGAAATCAATGCAAAAAGTGGTAAACATTCCCCTTTTGACTCTTTAAATCAATTGAACCATAACCTGATTTGCACTAAATTTTCCAGTTGTGGGTGGCCAAGGCCAGACATCTTGTGTGGAGAATTTTGTGTTGATCCATGCTATGGCTCAAAAAATATATTAGACATAGAATGTTAACATTTTCCATGGATGATAGTTTCAGCTTAACTATAGGGAGACAAGCATCTCCCTATTATATTTACATATCATCAGTGTATGTTTATTTCAGATAAAGGAAATATCCATAAAAACACAAATTAAAATATATATAAGTAATTGTCACTGTCCTAAATTGCACTTTTAAAAATGTGCCAACTTCTTGGGACGGTGGGATCGGGCGCATATTAATCTAAATCAGATACAGCTGTCCAAATACTGTTACAGCTAAGTAACATTTCCCTTTTGAAGTGTGAATCTATTTTAGATATCATAGAAAAGCAAGAAGTTAGATATAAGTGGATATGTCTTAGTGGCACAGGTTGAACTAATTGTTTTAACACCACCTGCCCAAACAAACATCTTGTGCTAGTTTGTAAATCAACACATAAATGTTTTGTGAAAGTGTGAGTGGGACAACATATGACTGCTTTTTACATATTTAATAGAGTTTTATGGAAAAGTGATATGATTGCAGCTCATGGTGCCCTTGTAGGCTTCTGTTAGAGTGCCTTGATCTTAGTTCATAACAATGTTGTATACAAAGGACTATCTTCTTCACTAATGTACCCTTTCTTATAGGCTAGATAGAGTTGACATGTTTTCACTACTTTCTTTGCTTTATGTTTTCTCACATCAATTTCTTACAGTCTTTTTT
Source organism: Ambystoma mexicanum (assembly GCF_040938575.1). NCBI lineage: Eukaryota > Metazoa > Chordata > Amphibia > Caudata > Ambystomatidae > Ambystoma > Ambystoma mexicanum. The sequence continues at coordinate 705,752,850 of NC_090922.1, read as the reverse complement.
TTATATCTCAGATTGTCGATTTGTGAAGGATACAGGTAGGCCAATACTTTGATTTGTGCAAAATGTGCAAATTAACTTTAAGCTAAACGGTGGCGGTGTCCTAAGTGTCACCTGATCATTATGTGTCTTCATAAAAGGTTCATCCAGGAACAGTGCCTGCAGTTCTCTCACCCGTTTTGTTGAGTTGATCAGTATTAGAAAAGCTACCAATTTAGATGCATGACTTAAGTTGAATTTAAACACTGGTTCAAACGAGAACACAAATTGGTTTCAAACCACATTAAGCTTCCATGTTATTGCCAGTCTTGCCATGGGTGGAGTAATTATTGTAACCCTTTCCATATAAGCCTTGACTACTGGTGTTTACCAAAATGACAGCAGGTGCTATGCTGTGGATTATTCTGCCAATGTCATTATATGTGCCTTAAGGGAATTGCAGCCAGACCCTGATCTAATTGACATGTTAAATTACATTTTTCATGCCATTTTAGTGAATTGATGGACCTGCTCTTACTCCAAATAACAAATGTTCCTGTTATTCACACAACGGAAATGTGTATTAGGTCTATAAGTTTCAGTGAGGACATTCATGCAATTATAGACTGTGTCCACAATCTATGAATTAAGGAGCCAATTTGCTGTATATAGGTTGGAAAGAGTCATCTTAATTTACAGCATGTTAATGTGTTTGGTCTTGTTTTGCACGTTATGTATGATTCTATCACCATCTCCCTTATATGGGGGGGGTGCAAGACCAGTCACGCTATTTTGGGAGTGATGAGGATATTCATGAGCAAATATCACATAACAATTGATTCTGAATCCATTGACCAATGAGATCCTTTGTGAGGGCAAAGTGTTGAGGTTTTGCCATTATGCATTCTACTTTGTTGCAAATAGATCTGCTTCTGGTTTGCCCCAGCGCTTGAATATTGTGACCAGGCCCTGCCACTCAGTTGCTCCACCCACCTCTAGTTTTCGTGTCTTCCAAACCTCTAGTTAAGGACTCTAGGCCAGTTCTAGGCAGACAGCTTTGTGTAGGCTGCTGGTCACGTGACCAGGCCCTGCCACTCAGTTACTCCACCCACCTCCGGTTTTCATGTCTTCCAAGCCTCTACTTAAGGACTCTATGCCAGTTCCAGGCAGACAGCTTTGAGTAGGCTGCTGGTCACGTGACCAGGCCCTGCCATTCAGTTTCTCCGTCCACCTGCGGTTTACGTGCCTTCCAAGCCTCTACTTAAGGACTCTAGGCCAACTCCAGGGAGACATATTTGAGTAGGCTGCTGGTGACCAGGCCCTGCCACTCAGTTGCTCCGCCTACCTCAAGTTTTCACATCCTCCAAGCCTCTACTTAAGGACTCAAGCCCAACTCCAAGCAGCCAGATTTCAGTAGGTTGCTGGTCACATGACCAGGCCCTGCCACCCAGTTGCTCCGCCCACCTCTAGTTTTTGTGCCTTCCAAGTCTCTACTTAAGGACTCTGAGCCAACTCCAGGCAGACAGATTTGAGTAGGCTGCTGGTAACATGACCAGGACCTGCCACTCAGTTTGTCCGCCCACCACCCATTTAATCAGTCCTCCTTAGGCTTCCTCATCGCCGGCGTCCTTAGCAAAAGACTGGCAAAGATAAGGACCTCACGTGTTTGTGCTTATTTGGTCCTGATAGGGCCAAGGACCTGGCCCGCTAAACTGCATTTCACTACAAACTAATCGCTACTACTGCTACTCCCCAAAAGACATCACAATGTGTCTCCTCCCCCCACAGCCAATACCCACTCTCACTAGGGTTCGAATGGCCAAGTGCCCTGGGCAGCCCCTGCAAGCTACCCTAGTGAACCTCATCAATATTGCCCTTGCCCCCATCCAACACCCACGGACCACATGCACACGCCCTCTCAAGTTGATCAGTGCTCACTCAGCAGTTGCTCACGCTGAAGAGATCGCTGACCTCATTTCGTACAACAAATTTCATGGCCCATTTATAACTAAAACATGGTTTACCCCATCCTCCCCACATGTTTTTGACATCCTCCTACCTTAAGGCTAATGCATTCGACATGCCAACTGGCCAGGAAGGGCAGGAGGAGGAGTGGCAATCATCCACAAGAGTGATTGGCCATGCTCGATCATCCCCTCTCCCAGACCAAGCTTATTTGAATCACTCGCCTGCCGGTTGCCTCTATCACACAAGGAATTCATCACCTTCCACCTCATCTACAGACCCTACAGAAGTTACTCTTTCATTGCAGACATCTCCAACTTACTCCCTTCTGCCAAATTAGCACATTCTCGTAATGTCTTTTTGGGTGATTTCCACATCCCTGAGTCGCAGAGGAATGCCTTGTGCCACCTGGAATTACTTTCTATGAAACTGGTGGACACTCATGCCCTCTTAAAATGCAGCCAGCCAAAGACCAACCCATCCGTCCCATGGTACCCCCCTGAACTAGCCTCCAACAAATGCTCAATCAGCCCTAGAGAAATGGTGGCAGCAAAAAAAAACATAACTCAGGAGACCTCACCAACCTCACATCTCCCTGCGCAAACCATAGGATTCTGATTATTGTGGACAAAGCTGCTTAGTACTCCACCACCATTGCGGCAGCCTCCAACAGAGCAAAGCCCTCTTTGAAGTAGTAAAGCATTGTACCAACCACTCAGCTAACCCAAAGGCACCAGAAACTCAGGGAAAATGTGATGGAATCAACACATTTTTCATTGAAAAAATAGACAAAATCAGAGAGATCATCGAATAAACCTCTCACAGCATTAGCATCCCCTGCACCCTGGTAAGCACACTGCCCCTCTGCAGAAAATTCTCTCCTCTATTTCCCCTGGATTTCCTAAAAATGATTTCCTCCCTCAAACCTACTTCTTACTCTGACGATATAATTCTGGCCTCCATCATTAAACAATAGACGGGCCCAGTGATCGATGCGCTCCTGCATCATCAATGTCACCCTCGCAGATGGATAATTCCCAGACACCCTCAAAACTGGTCTCATACGACCTCTTTTGAAAAAAAAACAACACTAGATCCAGATGACCTAGCCAACTAACGGCCCATTACGAACCTCCTGTTTATTGGCAAAATCGTGGAAAGGGTAGTTGCTATGCAACTACCCCACCTCCTAAAGGATTATCAGTCAGGGTTCCACCCCAAGTGTAGCATCGAGACAGCCACCATCCAGGATGTGGATGATGCTCTCCAAATAATCGATAAGGGTGACTTATACATCCTCATCCTCCTTGACCTCTCTGCTGCATTTGACACCGTCGACCACTGCAGCCTTTTCTCCCTCCTTGCTGACAGGATGGGATTCTCTGGCGCTGTCCTGAATTGGTTTACCTCCTACCTCTCAGGCAGACACCAGGCTGCGCAAATTAACTTATTGCGATCTAACCGACTCCAGGTCTACTGCAGATCCCCTAGAGTCCTCTCACCAATCCTTTTTTTACCTTTACATAGAGTCTTTGGGCACCCTCCTCAAAGATCCCAATATAGCCATCCACCAATACGCGGACGATACTCAGTTGTACATGAGAGTAAATTGCATGCAGTACATCATTCATCTCTGCAGTTACCTAGCCATCATCCAGTCCTGGATGTCTACTGCCTACCTCAAACTAAACCCATCCAAGACTGAATTCATCCTCATTGGTCCGCCAACTAAAAAACAATTTGTCAAACATTGGCTCAATGATATGCGCCCAGAACAATTTGATCCACAACTCTCAGACTCAGCAAAATCCTTAGGCTTCACCATCGACAGCAGCCTGCCCTTCCAGAAACACATAGCCAAGAAGACCCAAAAAGCCTGGCCACAATCTTTACCCTACAAAAAATCAAATTCTTCATCCCACCACAGGATGTCCGGACCGCAGTGCAGGCCCTTGTGGTCTTGCACATAGATGAGAGAAATGCTTTCCTGACAGGGCTCCCAGCTGCTCGCTTGGATTCCCTAAAAGCAGTCCACCACCCTGCAGCATGTCTTATTACAGGAGTATGGACATTTGACTGAATTAGCCCCATCCTACGCGAACTGCATTGGCTTCCACTCCAAAGCAGGATACTGTTCAAGACTGTGTGCATCATCTACAAAGCAGTCACGAGAAGTACACAAGCGTACCTGGAGGCTAAGCTCCACAAATCTGGTGGCACACGCTCCTCACGCAGCAAATCGACCAATCAGCTTGAATCACAACTTGTCAGCAAAGAGGGGACTTGCAAACAAATCTTCTCTTGTCATGCACCCACCCTCTGGAACTCGATCCCAGTGTTGGCTTGGAATGCCCCCATAATGCTCCAAATTGGCAAATACCTCAAAACATGGCTCTTTCAACAACACCTGACCAAGGACTAATTCCAGTGGATGCACATACCGATGCACAGACCTCACTGTACTGTACTATTGTTAAAAGATAGCAGCCGAATGCAGGCTACCCACACTCCGTACAGTTCTAAAGCTAGGTCTGCACTTCAAACAGAAAACATTTTAAAAATTAAGAATTATATTGATTACAATATTTCCGTTTCATACTGAGGTGTGCCTTTTCCGGGAACATATTCTGCTATTACAGAGATGAGATAAGTGTGTTCTCCCTTGTTTGGCAATACACGGCATCGCTGTAGTGCTGTCTGTTCTAACAAGCATATGTGTGCTTGCAATTTTTGACAGAAAAGACATTAGTGCAAAAATCCACAATCAATAATCCGAGCACATTCATGTGTAACTGCTTCTGGGCCATTATCCACCATAACCATTAGAAATGTAATGTCAAATATTTTCAATTCCCATGGAAGTTGTGACTTGCAAAGCTTTACAAGAATTGCTTTTGTCCTACCCTTTTGAAAGCCCACTTGACATTCTAGTAGTTAGTTATGTATCTGTTAGCTAGACTTTGTCCAGCTTACTCTGAAAACTGCACATTCTCAAAAAATGTAATTTATGAATCGGATGTAACTGGATGTGCGAATAAAGGGGAGCATGTTATGTTAATGTTAAAGGACATTTGTACCGCGCACTATCACCACCGGAGTGGTCCCCTGGCGCTCTGGTGGCTCTGAAAGAGGAGGGGAGGTTGAGTTAGTGGGAGGAAGCAGGATGTTCTTAATAGGGTAAAGTAAAATGAAAGTGTAAAATGTGTTTGTAAACATGTTACACATGGATCGCATGCTATATTTTCATTCATTTGTATTGCAGAGAGTGGGCATGGAACGGAATCTAAGTTTCCGCCTCCCCCATCCTCTGACAGCATTTACGCCAACATGACATTTTCCTGCTTGTGTAAATGCTGTGGATTCCTATGGAAACCGCCTGCTTGATACACCAGCAAAAAGGAGGAGGATTCAATTGCAAACGCTGCCTGCCATGTGCAAGTGGCGAGCATCGTTTATTCTCTTTTCATTGCGAAGTGCAAAAACGAAGGCCTGCAGGTTATAGCACTTGCATTTACACCTTTGTTTTGCACTACACAGTGCAAATGACAAAACCTGCACGGAGGAGGTCTGTTGGGTGCCCTCAATTCAATGTACGTGAGTTTTGAAGTTGAGCCCCAGTATTTGTAGCATGCCTTTTAAAATACGCTCGTTAATTCCGGCTCTAAGACATCAAACATGCTTATTGAAAAATAACACAAAATGCTATTACACAGTACTACCGCTTGATTCCTATGTGTGCAACGCGCAAGAATCCACTGAATAGAGCAGGAGGGATTAGCTTCCCGGTATTAGCTGCCAAGAATGGGAGCGCACTGCCTTTCTCACTAAGATCCGAAGCGTCCTACCATCTGCTCAGAAAGAAGATAACGCTGTGGCTTCTTGCGCATGATAGCAGTAGGCCCCTGTGATATTGACAACCTGGACTACCTCACACTTCACCAGATCTACCTTATTCACAGCTCCGCACTTAACGGAACATTGTAAATAGGTTAGCATGTATGTTAAATATCTCTATGCCTCTACCAGTGGCGTCACTGGGGGGGGGGGGGGGGGTCTGGGAGGGCCAGGGCCCCCCTGTGAAACCCTGTGCCCCCCTTGTGCCCCCCTACCTAAAACGAGCAGTGACCCTGTTCGCCCCCTACTTTTGTCTGTGCCCCCCTACTTTTGTCTTTGGCCCCCTCTGTGCCCATCCTAAATGTGATTCCTGGCGACGCCACTGGCCTCTGCATGTATGTACATGTGTTACCATGTAAGTGAAATATCTCTATGCTGCTGTTTATAACTAAACTGTCACTGTACATTTCTGCAAACTGCAAGATAAGTAAGTGTTCTCCTTTGTAACATGCAAGAGAAGCGCCCAGATGCCTCCGGGCTTGGAGTGCTCTACAAAGAAACAAACTAAACTAAACTAAACTAAACTAAACTGAATAGGATTATAAATTCGAAAGGGTTACACATATATCCACCAAATAATGTGCAAAGTTATTTTTCTATGGTCAAACAAAGGGGGCCCAATTCACAAAACAAAAGTAAAACAGTAACAGATTAGGAATTCACAAAATTAACCTGTCATCGACCGTGAAATGTGACTGTTTGCAAAGAGATCAAGCTCTTCTTGCAAGGCGTGCGCACAGATGTACTAGTCATCAGAGGAAGGAGCACATTTTGCCCCAAACTTCAGTACTCATCAAGAAGCTTCCTTATGAGCAAATGCCATGTGGAAATTACAAAATTGTTTTCGGCAATTGAAGAAGTGTGTGCTGTGCACTTTCACGCCTGACTTATGACAGATAGCCATCGCGGATCATTGTTGGGTGCTTTAATTATAATTACTGGTGGTAGCTCTTGGCAGCTTCCTCAGGCGTCGTTTTCAGCCAGCTGCGCCTTTACAAAAGGGGGAAAAATATATGCAAATCGGTCATGTTCCCACTCAAAAAACGGCTAGTCCCTTCTGTAGGGTAGCACAAGCAACCCAAGCCATGGTTCAGCTGCATTGGGCGTCATCAGTTAGGTGCAACTTGAGCTGGTAGGGGCGAGTTATGGCAGGAAAATAACAGTGACTAATGGTTTACTGTTTTCTGGATCACCTCACAATGTGTGTATTCAGTTTTCCGTCTAGCAGTGTACATTATTTGCATTACAATTCCTTTGCCGCGCTTTCCACCACTCCGTGTTTACCTATGAAATGTTGATGTAATCTGTGTTCCATACCTGTCCATCCCTCATCTTTAAACTTGTTTGCATATTTACGCATTTGCAAACTGATCAAACAAAGCGTACATAAGAAATTCAAGTAGAAATATGGAGACACATATCACTTTTTCCCCAGTTGTGGATGCACTATATTTTAGATGTGTGCGAATACAGTTAGCATTGTGAAGTGGAACTAGCACAGGCAGAGCCAGACTAAACATTTGGGGGGGGGGGGGGAGGAGGGGGGTGGATGGCAGTTTTGAAAGCTGGTAGAGAGTGGGGTCATACAATCCATTGCTCTCTTGACCCCTGACCCTTACCTTTGAGCCCAGAAGGCTAAGTAGCCATTTTAACTTCCTTTGCCCATCAGACACATCTTTCACCACAATTCAAAGGCTGTTTAGTTTAACAGAGAGGCTAATCATTGGAGGTGTGGGCCATCTAAAAGCTGAGCCCAGCAGTTAGCCTTCAGATTCACCATAGGGCAGTAGCCTTCAAACTTGTGTATGCCAACTTCCACCAAAGGTGCTCTCTCCGCCGATGCCTGGTCTTGGGGTTCACTGGCATGCAGACAGAGGGGCATGTGGTATGTCGAGCAACCACTTACCCTGAGGTTGGCTGTGGGTGAGAGCATGCCAAGATGCCACCTTCACCCACTGTAATGCATGCTAGTAAACATTGTTAGCCTTTTAGTGGAAGTCCCCCTTGGATGCTTTTGAGAGTTATCCTATTAAGGTCAAGATGGCATTTGGTTTGCTAGGAGGGTGAAAATGCGTACCAAGGAGGACAACACCACGAGAATTGAATAGTGTGATTCTGCGGCAGGAGGATTGGAGAGGGGCTGAAGCCAGCGCATCCAACCACTTGTCTCAGATTGCTTCACTGCAGGTGGATGGGAGGGAGCATATGTTTCAAATTGGAAAGATCCAACTCTTGATCACTGAGGATGGAATTTACACAGCATGGAACAGGCTCACTCCAAACACAGTGGCAGACCACCCCTCCTAGATCCGTCCGGGTGGCCTGGGGCACCTCCCAGCTTCCCACTGGTGCCCTATTATCTGCCCCCTACCCCCACGGCACCAAATTCTGCCTCCACTAATGTCATAACATATGTCTTTTCATTTTCTCAATTTGAATTGCCTTCTTTTGTTCTCTCTCGCCTTCCCCACTCTTTCCCCACTATCTCTACATTCTTCACACTCCCTCCTCTGTTCTTTCTTTCCCTGCCGTGTTCTGTCATCCTTCCCTCTATCCCTCCTTTCGGACATCCTGTTTGTACTCTTACGCACTCTTTCACAGTCCTTCTTGTCTTCTCATATTCCCTCTTGGATTCTTGATCACTGCTCTATTTTACACCGCTACTAATTAGTGCAGATAGCCTTTGTTGCTCCTTCCTGTTCCTTTTGTATCACTTCTTTTTCCCCCATCCTGACTACATTTTGTTTAGTTTCTTCCCTTGATGCCTACTATTCTCTGTACTCTCCCTCTCAGGCAATCTCCTGATCATCCCTCACTTCAATTCTGTCTCTTCACTCACTCTTTCTTTGGTTGAGTCACTTGGATTGTCCTCCCTTACATTCTCTTTCTTACCCTCCATCATGTTCTTTCACTTTCACTCCCTTTTAATCTTGATTTTCTCTCCCTCTCATTTTGTCTCTCCTTTCTTCTGCTTTTGGTCTGATCTATTTTTACTTCCAATGTTGTACTTTTTCTCTCTTACTCCCCTTCTCCAGAGCACTGAAGTTGCAGCATGCCACCCACCAGTAGGTCACCCAGTCCTGGTGTTTCCTTCCCAGCAATACTAAAAGTCCCAGTATGCAAAGAATAAAGCCTGGACCGGACGACTCAGTTATATACCATATGGGCAAATCCTTTAGTTCTGTGTCTGTCTCTCTCACCCCTCATTCTCACTCCCTCCCTCTCTAGCTAGCTGTCCTGCTATTTACCTCCTTCTCTCTCTCACTTCCCCTCTATCTCCGCCTCTCCCTTCCCTACACTTATTCAATCTCTTGCTTCCCTCACACTCACATGCTCTTGCCTTGTGCTCGCACTTAGTCATTATATCTCCTCTATCATTCGTAATTTCCCTCCTTTTCAGTTTCCTCTGTCTCTCTATGCCTCTGTCATTCCTGTCTTAGTATGGCTCTCTGTACTCCTTGACCTCTCATCCTTTCTCTCTTTCCCCCTGTCACAATCTTTCTCATCCCTGTTATTCACCCGTTACATTTATATGTGGCTGTCGCGCTTCACCCTTCTGGTTCTGTTTCTGCCTTCAGCTGTGTATATGCTACTGATTCATATATGTTGCCTGTGTCCCTTTACTTTTATCCTACTCTGCTCTTTCACCTCCTCCCACCCCTTCCCAGTTTTTGTTTTATCTCCCTTCCGTTTTTTTGTTCTCTGTGTGACAGCCACAGTTGTCTCAGACTCTGCTGTCGACTTCAGTAACCGAGAAATGAACACAGCCTGAAACTTTCTTTCAGGCTGTGCTTATTTCCAATATTGTGGCAATTCGCAAAGAGTCTCATTTGAAATGCAGATAAGCCTACATTTATTAATTTAATAGTTTTTTAAAAGGCGCCTAATACCATACCCGAGTTCAGGTTCTAAGCGCGAATCTGGGATTCGAACCTCTGTTGCTCTTGCTCCCAAGACCAGGGCGTTTCCCCTGTGCTATCCTTACATTCATTGGTTTAGGTGGTGCTTCCAATCCCTGCTGCCCCCTGGAGAAGGTGCCAGAACACCTGCGAGGGGAGCGAGCGCCATACTTTGAACACCACTGGGAGTCTATTGATATTGCGTTGGTAGGATTTTGTCAGCTGCCACTGTGTTCACTGCTGCTGCTGGGCTGTCACGTTAATGATTGTTAAAATACGCTGAGGTGAGAAATTTGACAGGCTCTTGCCATCAGTGTGTGCTGGCCTTCTCATCAGAATGACCCAACGCTGGCGCCACCCAGTGGCACCAGAGAGATGATTGTTGCCAGGGTAGATACTTGCATAATGGATTTTTCTCTGACAGGGCATGCCTGCTGGTTTAACCTTAGCATGCAGTTACATAGTAAAGGCAAATTATTGTTGTGTGGGCGCAAATGGGATATAGCTTTTAACTTTCATGGCGAAATCCATTGCGAAAGCATTATATTGCACACATATGGACTCAGACGTTTACACTCATTTTCTTAAAAGCTGCCTGCACATGCCCTCACCATTAAAAACCAGGCCTCGCTGACTCTTTGAAACTTGAAAGGTGATTGCAAGGTGAAAGCAGTTGTTTGTGTAGATAAGCAAAACGTACCCCGTTACTCTAAGAAACATGATTATCAGTGTAAAATAGCATGTTATAACATTGCCTATTTTAGGTAACCTTTGCCATGATTAGGGTTCGTTGCACATGCGCGAATGCCATTGGCGCGTGTCCAATCGCATACGGCCAAGTCAAAAACAGGTGCACTGTTTCTGCCATGGTGATGCCCCTGACCACACTGTAACCCAGCCCCGAAAGGCGGCATTATAAAGTGTCATTAGACTCAAATCCTGTGTTGTGGCTTGAAATCTGCAACTGACTACACAGTATATTCAGTCAAAAACAACTTTAGCAAAAACCTTGCCAATGGGGGTCAAAGTGCAAATATTCATCATCCATAGAGAACATCTGGGGCCTGGTTTACAAAAGCATTTTTCAATGGAAAAGTCCCACTGATAAGCACTTTGTAAAACAGGCCCAGGCTGCAGTATTACAGAAACTTTGCACTGGTGCAGGAAGACAAAAATGGCCCAAGTGCACAAAGCATAGGGCCTGATTTACAAAAGTGAGTGACAATGGCGCAAACCCATTGAAAAATGCGTTGTAAATCAGGCTCAATGCATTATCTCACTAGTGCAATTTTGCACTAATACCAGTTGTGCTTGCACTGGTGCAAGGATTATTTAATATGGCTCCTAAACTGGGAGGGTGCGGGGGTCAGTCTGAGGGACGTGTCTGTAATGGCACAATGCCCTGTTGCAAGGTGTCTGGATTTACTGCCTTGTATAACTCTCCAAATATTAGCACAACATAAATGGCTGGAGAGTTCAGACTGTTGCAGTCTCTCAATGACACAGAGTCTCTTTACAGAACATATGCTTTATGCAACATGCAATCACAGCACCACCTGATTAATGCAGGATAATCATTCAAAGGGCTCTGTCCCAAGGTAGCAATGTTCACGTCAGACACCTTAGTGAAAAAGAGAAATGTGCTTATGTCTTTACTTATGACTGACCCGATAAGGTTAGCAGTGGTTACTCACTTGCAGCACTGTGCTGGCTGTTGAATCCATTACCATCCACTTAAGTAAAAAATAACACAGGACATATGCTTTGGTATAGTCAAGTCCTGAAAAGAACGATGGCCACAGTACTTCTAGAAGACAGCGTGGAAAAATACAGGAAAAGCAGCCTGCGCTGTGGAAAGAGACAGGAAACCATGCCCGATCCCGCGAGAATGGCCGCGGGGTTAAACACGTCTTCAGAATGTCTTGTGCATCTCCAGATGATTTCACCCTGGACACGTTGAGGACATTCCCCAGACGCTTCTCCGCGAGGAATCAGTCAGGGCAGGATGTGGTCGGGAAATTGAGACAAGAGGAGTCCGGCTCTTAGTTTCTTTCTGCGTGATTAGAAAATTCGAGTTCCCTTGTAATCAACGGCGAATAACTCACACACTGTATCGACTGTTGGGGGCTGCTCCGGTCCACCGGAAAGCCCCATGTTATGGTCGGGGGGCAGCCGACCAGGCGCACATGGACAGCGCTCACGCTGTAGGTACAAGGGGTGGGGGTTCATCCCACCGGCTCCGGGGACACCGGAGCTCCACACATGGGCCGGATGGCAACCGGCTTACCGCGGCCCCGGCTCTGGGGGCACCCGGGCCGGGGTCGCCATCCTGGCCCGACTCACACGGCCAGGGCAACACACAGGGATGGCGTTGCCCGGCAGGGGCACCATCCGGACGGCGTTGCCCGGCAGGGGCACCATCCTGGAGCTGGGCCCCATCCTTGGGCCCAGCACACGTGGTGGGGCACCCGCATGGTGCCCCCAAAGACACACACACACGCGGAGTCAGTTGGGTCTCGACTGACGAGCCGGAAGCGGCTCGTTTACTTTATTAACTTGGTCACGTGGTTCCCCACGTGACCACTGCAACACGCTTGGGCGATACCATGCCTCCCAACAAGGGAGACATGTAACATCGACTACTTTGTAATATTGGCATAATGAATTGTACTATCATGCCTTTATAAAACAAACAAAACACTTCTAATCTAGATGTAGAATGCAATCTCGCTTTGAAATGTATTGTAGTTCAGTGTATTAAGTGGTTCGATTTAACCCCCACAATGCTCCATCGAAGACGAGTTTTAAAATTGCTATTGCAGTGCACTACGGCAATATCAAATATTACAGATCCGTACAGATGGTAACTATCACCCGTGTTAAAAATTCCGTGGGTAGAACTAAAATACCAGCAGCAAAGTGAATTTCTGGGTTTGGAGTAGAGATCCTGCAGGAAAAAGAAGCATTATCAAAGCCAACTTTTTTGTCTTTTGTGATGGCAATAAGAAAACCGTCTGAGTACTTAGGCATATGATGTGATACTTATCAAATACCTATCAAAACAAGGCATAACTGTTGGCTTTGCCTCTGCTTTTTTAACAGGACTTTGGTGCAAGCAACAGATGCGAGGACACACACATTTCATAAAAATCAAATGTCTGAAGGCACACTTGGTTAATATATTTTTACTACACCTGAAGCTCATTTACAGCTGCATTGACACCTGAAACTCTCAGAAGAGCAAGTAAAAATAGCATTGGCAGGCCCTATGCAGCACACACTTTGGTTTAATGTTACTGCATGATAGAAGTGGCTCATAGAAATCCTGGTATGGGGTGTTGGACAGGGGATACGTGGGGAGATAACATGGAGATCGGGATCAGTTAGCATTGCCAGGGGTGGTCAAACATCCAAAAGCTGTGTGCCCCTCCTCACATCCCATCTGCCTCCTCTCTATATTTCATTGCAAATAGTTTTGGCTTATAGTTGAAGAAGAAGTACCAGGTAATAGCCAAAACTAAAAAACATGTTGTGATGGGGATTAATGTGGGTTATACCTTTAGCTATTATCTTGCCACTGGCAGTATTTCTGCTTGAGTTGGTGGTTTCTCCAGTGTAACTGTATTTAGGCATCACGGAATTGGAGTTACTCGACCACCAGCAGTATTTGCCTTCCACCAGTAGTAACATTATCATTGTTTTTAGAATGATAACTCTTTATTTGGTTTTCATTGCTAACATTTTGGATTCTCTCGTTCCATGTGTCTGGCTGTCCGACATCCTTACGGAATCCCAGGAACAAGCCTGCTCTTTTGAAGTAAAGAAGCAGCCATGAGATTGTATTTGCATTTAGACATTTACTCCACAACTCCACAACAGACTTCAGTCACAGCAGACATATTGCCCCCCTCACGCACTTCCACCATGTCAATTGTTTTATGTATAAATACGTACAGCAATGTGGCAATCCGCTCTTGATTCCCTTTAATCAATGCTGGACATGGGTTATGCATGGGTGTTTTTTCTTTATTGTGGTTTGTGACTTTTCAGGATTGTTGAGGTATGAAAGGCTGTGGTGTTTTGCCCATACCCTTCACACCCCAATCTGAGAATTCTGAGGACATTGCCTGCATGCAACAAGCACACTTGGGAAGCCATGACCTCCCATCCCAAAATGATAATTGCTCCCTTGAAACCCATGAACCTTCCCCACAAAGTTTGGGAACAAAGATTTAGTCACACCCAATTCTGGGCTGGCCTGGACCATCGGGCAGACACAATGCACATGATGGTCATACTGTGGCAAGGGCATGCCACGCACTGCACCAGGTGAAAGATGCAAGCATGTGTTTTAGCCAAATGTAGTTCCCTTTTCCTGGCTCTAACCCAAGCCAGGGAGGATCCATTCCTGACCTAGCTCGGGGACAGTTCCCATGGAACCACTACCCCAATTCCCCAGCCCGTTGGGTAGGCAGGGGCACTGCATCTGCTTAATAAAATACTGTTAACAGGAGATGGGCTACAACTTAAGTTCTTAGATCACTGAGGGGGGACACAGACACCAGAGTGGATTTTATGGGGATCTGAAAGGTGACCCTCTTTATTTATAAAAAATGCATTTATCCTTTAAACGTTTTAGTATCCCACGTCAGCTCACCCTTCCTTGGAGGGGCCCACTGTATATTATAGACATTGAACAGGCACCAGCCATGGATCTTAGCGCAATATTGGCCAGTGGTCACAATCTTTGACTGTGCGCACTATATATTCTAACATATAAATGGGTCACTTGCCATGGCCTTTGACATTCAGCAGTCTGTACATCTTTTGGCCATGTCCAGTGTACATTTTAAAATAAAAAAAATGCAATAAGTGATGGCCTTTGCGCGTGCCCATTGTGTATTACACAACACTAACCAGACGCTAGCTGTGGCCTTCGACTGTGCTCACTGTAGATTATATACACTAACCAGCAACTAGCCGTGGTCTTCAACACAATACTAGCCAGTGGCAATGGCCTTTGGCTGTGCCGACTGTATGTTCGGACATATTAAAGGACACTAGCTATGGCTTTTAGCCATGGCCACTGACTACAGCTTTGAACGTTGCCTACTGTATATTTTAAAACAGTGATGGGCTACTAGGCATGGCTTTTAAGCATGCACATTGGTATTTTTGAACACTAACCAACCACTAGCTATGGTCTTTGGTGCTGGCCTCTGACCCCAGGCTTTGTCATGGCCAAGTCTACGGCCAACATTTTTATTAAGGTAATTAAAGTTTTCATGAGCTAACTCCTAAATGATGTTATGTCTAATTCCATTATTGATGTAATCTGTGGGATGTTTTACCCATGCAACCGAGCCTTACCACAAAATCGGTGCATTACTGGCATTGAAAACATCATGATGGCCAGAACTCCCCAGAGAATGCACAGGGAAAACATGAAGAATAGGCTGCCACCCATTTTTGCCTATGTTGTGAGCACAGGAGGGCACTGCCTAAAACCACCATTGGGCTACACACACAGTATCCTGAAACCATTGGGAATAGCAAGGCTGATTGCAAAAAGCAACCCAGAGCTGTTGGGAATTCATTTTCTTGATGTCAAAAATTTGCTAAAATCATGGGCACAAGACCACTCTATTGAAATGCATTAATTCAAGACAGATCCCAAAAATGGGTGCAGTACCAGCTTTGTCCACAAACCGGCACTAGCGGTCTAAACTCTGACAGGAGAACTGCTACTTCAGAAGCTAGTCAGCCTCCTGAGGCAGCTGGAAACTTTAAAGGCCCGCTGGTTAATTAAAACTCTTAACCACCTGCTGTTCCCAGAGACAATCTGATTGCATTAACAGGCCAAGAGGCTGGGAAACCTTCTCACCTCAGAGACCCACACAACAGCCCAGGAAATCACAGGTTTCTGTTAATCAAATGCAGAGTGGCCCCCCTGGTCTGTTGACCTCAGCCTGCTGGACACAACACAATAGACTCTTTCCCTTGAATGGGGTATGTTGATTTTCAGTGTGGACTGTAAACAGAGCCCTGCCTGGGAGAGGAGAGACATGTGGTACTCCCAAGTTTCTGGGGGTGGACTCATACACTTTTGTGGAATCATATTGCAGCATATATATGTTTAAGTTAAATGCTTCTAAAATATTGTATTAAGCTCACAAAAATGTGAAATTTGGAGAACCTTAATCTAAGAAATGTACCCACAATTCAAGACTTGATTCAACTTTGTACCATGTTCTGAGGCAAAAGCCCGCTATTTATTGATATTACAGACACTGGGTTTATGCTAGAGACCTATTAAATTAATGGAATATGGGTAGAAAGGCAGTGTACATGTGTGCCATTTTTGGTAAACGTCCGATATTGGTAAATCAACTAAAAACGAAAATAAGTTGTCATTTTTGAATGCAAGCCCCCAGGAAGATCAGAGTTGGGCCAGAATGTACCTTAAGTAATCTGTAATATGTACATGTAATGTCAAACAACGGTGTATCTGGGAAGTATGTGTAGTTATGAAAAATGATTTTCTAAGGTAAAAGCAAAGAGGCGTTTCTTCAATAGATCGTAAATGGCTGGCATCACTCTGACACACTATCCTTTCTCAAATCAGGGACCAAATAATCCTTTGGCCTATCAAATCTTGAGAGGGTTGGGCATGCAGAATTAGCCGACCCACCCACTTTCTAAACACATAAAAAGAGCCACTGGAAGCCAGATAGGAGTTTTCTTTTTCACTTTCTGCCGAGCATTTTGACCGACAACTCCACATCCAGACTTCAAATCCATCAATCTCCAGAGACCAGAAATTAACTCCAGAATTTGTAGCAGAGAGGCCTGAATCCACAAGCTGAATCCTTTTTCAGCAGGCCTCCAAATCATTGGCAAACTATTCAACAGCCGGGCGAGCTGTTTGAATTTTTGCCAAGAACTTTTGCCAGAACCAGAGACCCAGAAGGCAGAATTATCCGGAGAGACCAGACCCAGACCAGATCGCTGTGCAGTGCTGAGAGCTGACCCAGATCGCTGTGCGCGGAACCAGTATCAGAGAACCGCAGCCAATCCCGACCCGATCCATGGCGAAGTCGCATTCCTATCCAGAATATAGTGTGAGTACCGCCAGAACTGTGCAAAACCCAATCTCTTAGTTTAAAATAATCTAATTCAAACTATTTTAACCTATTGAGAACTGCATCCTAGAAATTGTGTGTTCCTTCTGTGACTTTAAAGCTGCAAAACTGTAATCTGTCATTCTGAAACTGTGATTTAATTTCCGAAAATCTACCTTCACAAAATCCTCCGTATCTCCGGAACCGTTTGTGCTAGGATCGAGTTTTAACTGTCATCTTAAAGCTAAGATTCTAAGCTTTCCAACAAGCCTAATCCTTATAGTGCCTCCGTAATCGCGCCCGATGCACTCAGAAAATTTGCCGCGATTTGACATTTTGCTTCATTTTAGCCACGTGTAAAAATATTTTTCTTTTCTTGCGTCCCTGAAATCTGTTTCCAACCTAATAATCCCTCATTAATCATTGTAGCACGGACCTGAACTCATTCCAAGTATCAATCACCTACCCTGAACCTCCTATAGGGAATAAAAAGCAATTTTAGCACATTTCTCACTTCATTGTCATCACATTCAAAGCATTTTGGGCCTGTGTTTAAAACTTCTACCTGTTTTCCTCTAAGCTTGCTAGGGGGGGAACTGAATTGTATTTGATTGCATTCCTGAGAACTATGTGCTTTCCTTCCATCTCTTTACATTGCATAAAGGGGGGGGTTGAATTGTTACCAGGGGGAAAAGTGATTACATTGTTTTGGTTGAAATCATATCAAGTTTATTTTCTGTACTGCATTTCATTCATCATTGCATTGTCTTTGAAGCCATATGAGCATTCTCAGCTACTTTATCCTCTCTATATCAACTTCTAAGCCATTAAAAAGAGTGTACCACTATAACATTATCCATTGTTGATCAATATAATATTCTCAAGTGTGATATCAAATATTAAATTATTATAAAAGTGTGATATATATATATTGTTTAATTTTCAAATAAACCTTTTAAATTTGCAAAACAAACCTACTTCTTGGCTCAGCGGGGTCAGGGGGATTCTGAGAGAGGGGTGTTATATAAGGGTTGTCATCCAGAGTAAACGAACTGGACATAAAAATACATCAATAAGGGCTTCCATCAGCATCCCAGACTAGGCATTGACTTAGCTGTAGTGTTGAATTGAAGTCGCTTACAAATCAATTATTTACAATGCAATCAGTGTTGTCACCAGTGATGTGATATATAATGTCATTATTGTTCTCATACAACATATAATTAGTGATATCATCAGTGATGTGATCTGTGATGTCATCATTGTGGTCATTGTCTGTGCAACAGGGGGCATGAAGTTAAAGTAGCTTTAACTGAATTTCCAGGGTTTTGTTACATTACGTTATCACATTAACAGCCCTGCAACTAATGTTTGTTTTCTTAAATTTCAAGGGTTTTCTTACAAGATATTGCTCACCTTCGACTTAAGTTTCTTCCAGGAATTTCAAGGGTTTTGTTATTCCATACACAAAGTTTCATATTTTGAAAAAATATTATAATTTGTAGCCGCAGCTACAGCATCAGCCAATGAAATACAGGATTTTACATGTAAAGCTAACACGAGCAACGACTGGAGTGCTTTTATTCGAAGCTAAACTACTAACCCTGTTAACAGTGTAATCACGTAAACAAACAATTGGGAGATTTCAATTACTGAAACTGCATAGAATAAATTACGATATTGCAGTCTGTGTTCAATTTGATCCATTTTTGTAACTTAAAAGGCAACCCTTACAAGGGCCATTTCAAGGGACGGAAAGAGGCCGATGGAATAGAGGAGGAAAACACGTAAGAATGAGACATCTAACAAAGGGAATTAAAATAAAAAGCAACATATATATATATATATATATATATATATATATATATATATATATATAATTTTATTATTTTTTTTAGAAAAAAGGGGGGAAACTGCCACATAAAACAAGAATTAAGAATTACCGGTAATCAGGTATTCAGCGATTAACTTCTACCATTCCTCAAATGTAGCACCTCCCTTCACTACCCGTTCAAGACATCATCCATACATGATTTGCATCATGGAATGATCGGGGGGTGGTAAAACAGGAGTCTGTGCAGTTGACACCACTGCTGAAATTGATTATGCATATCCACAACTCACAGCTACAGTAAAGATATAAGGCCCCATATAAGTCAAAAAAGACTGAAGCCCAGTATGGGCAAGATCATCTTGTCCAATTTCCAATATGCATAATCCAAATCATTCAAGAAGAATCGCATCAAATGACTTATCATGATTAATGTCCCCAAGATTTGAGACAGAACATTTGAAGTCCCACAGGGTAGAGCTTTGTTGCAGAATGTGCAAAATACCTCCTCTGTCTCTTTCATGGAACAGTATTTGTAAACTTTAAAGAAACGCCAACTCTCAGCAGTGCTATTCATGTGAGTTGCCTTGTTCCTCAGTGCCAATGAATTCATAAACCAAATGATAACATCATCATTGCTGGTACTCTCATGATCGGACATGTTGGAATGTCCAACCGGGAAGGAATATGTAAAACAATAAAAATGACAATATGAAAAAGACAATGGGCCTCATTAGGACCCTGCCGGTCTGAAAACAAGGGTACCGGTAAACTCACAGGCACCTTTGTTTCCAGACCGGCATATTACAGGTCTGCCTGCTGGAGCTGCTGTGCCAGAAAGGTCTGACCCTGCAGGGAACAGTGGCCACGGTAGAAAGACCCATAATGGAAGCACCAGAAATGTTAGCAACAGTGCCGGTGCTTCTATGTCCCCACTTCCATATAGTCCTATGGGACTCTATGGGAATCAGGATTAACAAATTTAATGGCGCCTGACTTCCTGGCCGCCAGACAACATGTAATGAGCTGGTGGCACCAGGAATTCAGGCGCTGGTACATTTTTACGGGTCCAGCGGTAACCCGCCGGTAGCACTGGCAGGGTTACCGCTGGACCCATAATGAGCCAGCATGCTTCGAAACATAAAAAAGGGAATATTAGAAGGGCTACGTATTACTGTTTTTTTGCACAATATTAGAAATATTCAAATGTCCAACTGGTGACGAAAATATAAAATAGCAAAAATTACAACTCTAAAAAGACAATGGGCCTCATTATGATACTGGCGGTAGCCGTGCCAGCAAAACCGGCACGGCTACCGCCAGCATCATTTTTTTCTGATGCCCATGAATTATGTCATTATGGCCTTGCTGGACCCGGTAATTGCCCATTTGCGGGCACCGGAAAAAAATGCTCCCCATGCGCCACAGGGCTCAATGGGAATGGGGAGGTCAGATGCACCGGCACCATTCAGAATGGTGTCAGTGCATCTGACATGCTCAGCTTGCAGGTGTCGGTCTGCCCGCCAGGTCAGACCTGCCTACAGAGCGGCACCCGCAAGCACAACTTGTAGTTTGCTGGTCCGGTAGCAACGGTGCCAGTGGTTTACCAGCACCCTTGATACTGGACCAGCAAACTTTTAATGAGGCCTAATGTCACAAAATATGAAGCCACCTCTCTGAACCTCTCTACCATTTCTAATAACTCTCCAAAGAGAGTGCTCCAGATCACAAAACAAAGAAAAATAGCATTAGGGGAAAAGTGAGTCAAAACAATACATAATTTTAGGGGTATAGTGCCAAAAGTGCTTGCAGTTACTGAAAAACACTTTCATTAGTAAGTACAGAAAGCAATGATAAATGTAAACTTTTTTTGTGGTTGTGATGATTATTCGCACCTACAGACTTTGGCGCCTGCAGATTGGATGGTTTCGTATGCACAGATGTCATGATACGGCCGCATCAATAGATCCAAACGTGCAATAGCGCTGTCCATAGACACAGCTAGACAATACCACAAAAAATTAAGCCACCTCTGTGAACCTCTCTACAATTTCTAATAACTCTTCATATACACTGCTCCAGTGCTACCATTGTTTAGAAACTCTGGCTGTTGCTAGAAACACCTTTAATGGTTGGAGGTTGATTAAGCACAACCACTGCTCACAGCTACAGTAAAGATATAAAACCACATATAAGCCAAAAAAGACTGCAGCCCAGTATGGTCCAGACCATCTCATGCAATTTCCAATACATATCACCCAGTCATTTCAGAAGATTTGCACCAAATAATTTATCATAATTGATGTTCCCAAGCTTCATATCCCACATTATTTCCTCATTTTTCAGTTCTGAAATGCTGCAGAGTCTTCAACCGAATAAAAACATTATTAGTACCCCGGGATCAAGTGGATGAAGACTTCTGGCAGATACATTGCATAAGAAAGAAAAGATCCTGCAAAGGCCTCTCGCTCATCCAAATGGTACTGATGGACATGCAGCACATCTGCAGGCACTTCATGAAAAGCCTCCTCTCTGAAAATCTCTACCATTTCTAATAACTCTTCAAATAGAGTGCTCCAGTGCCAACAGTGTTTGAATACTCTGGCTGTTGCTAACAGCACCTTCAATGGGTGGAGGTTTATTTTGTACAACTACTCACAGCTACAATAAACATATCAAACCACATATAAGCCAACACAGTCTGCAGTCCAGTATGATCCAGACCATCTCATGCAATTTCTAATACACATCATCCCAAGAGACTTGCACCAAATGCTTTATCATAATTGATGTTCTCAAGCTTCATCCCACATCTTTTTCTTTCCTTTATCAGTACTGAAATGCTGGTGTGTCTTGAAGCAAATAAATACACTATTAGTACCCTGGGATGAAGTGGATGAAAACTTCTGACAGATGCATTGCATCAAGAAGAAAAGATCCTAGGAAGGCCTCTTGCTCATCCACGTGCTACTGCTGGAGATAGGAGCACCACATCTATAAACACTTCATGCAAAAAGTCTTCTCTCTGAACCTCTGTAGCATTTCTAATAACTCTTGAAATAGAGTGTTCCAGTGCTGCCAGTGTTTGAAGACTCTGCCTGTTGCTGGCAGCACCTTTTATTGGGGAGGTGGATTCTGCACAACCACTGCTCAAAGCTAAAGTAAAGATATAACACCACATATAAGCAAAAAAAAGACTGCCCTCCTGTATGGGCTACAACATCTCATGCAATTTCCAATACACATCATCCCAGGAGACTCCCCACATGATTTATTATGATTGTTTTTCCCAAGCTTTCGGACAAACCATTAGAAGGGCCACACTTTACCGCTTTCATGCGCAATGTTACACATGTTCAAATGTCCAACTGGTGACAAAAATATAAAATAACAAAAATGGCAACTCTAAAAAGCTAAAAAGACAATGCCGCAAAAACTGAAGACACCTCGCTAGAATTTCTAATAACTCTTAAAATAGAGTGTGCCAATGCTGCAGATGTTTGAAAATTCTAGCTGTTGCTAGCAGCACCTTTAATAGGTGGAGGTTGATTATGCACAACCACCGCTCACAGCTCCAGTAAAAATATAAGACCACATATAAGTAAAAAAAGATGCAGCTCAGTATGGGCTAGATCATCTCATCCAATTTCCAATACACATCATCCACATCAACCCAGGGCACTAGATAATTCATCATAATTAATGTTTTCAATTTTTGAGACGGAACATTAAACAAGCCACATCTTCATGTTTTCTAACCCAATGTGATTTTTACTGTCCATAATTTCTCTCAAAGTTTCAATATCCTTTTTAATTGATTGTTCTTATTTCCCAAGATTAATTGTCATTTTGATTGTTTTAAATAATCCAGGATCTGTTTTGTGAGTAGTTGTTGTAGTGCTTCTTCTTTGATTCTTTGTCTTACTACAATAACTTCTTCACCTGTTTGAAAATATTTCAAATATTTTGAAACAATTGAAGATATAATACACTTTAAAATAATTGTGTTGTTGTATAAATAATTTATAGTATACAGATAGTCTATATGTGTTTGGTGACTAATATTTCTTTCTTAAAAATATTACTGTTAGTCTCATTTTACATATACATAAGAAGGATGTGTAGTTTTAGGAGATTGTGCTATTTTTAGTGTACATTTATTCTTGGATTTGATATTTCAAACATGCAGCCCATTTTTGAAAGAGAGGGTTTTTATTGTTCAGAACACGTAGACATTACCAGGCAGAAGAACTGGAATATGTAAAGTAGACACTATTGTCAAAATCAACGGTTCATTAAGTATTGGTGGCATCTCGGCGTGTAGCCAATTTCCATACACATAACACATGAGCCCCAAGCATTTTCATTTTTGTAGTGCTCATGCAATTTCCAATATGCATCATCCACATCATTTCAGGAAACTTGCACCACATAATTGATCATAATTAATGTTCTCACACTTTAAAACGCAACATTAGACGGGACACTCTTCACATACATGAAAGAACTATAAAACTCCTTTAAGAAACATATTTTTTGCAACACATGCTTATGTCAGTTGTTATCAGCAGTGCATGCCAGGGAAGGAAATCATCATTCAATTGCCTATGCCATACAACTGCACCCTGACCCCAACCATGCCTAAGCCCTATTATTCAATGCACCTACCCTGCATCCTATTTCAGTGTCCACTATACCATACTAATGTAACCAATGACCACTGCTCATTGCTTGCAACCATGGCAAAAGTCTCCAAATCCATGGAGCATAGGCACCAGCCATGCTGCATTCCCCAATAAGCATATCAGAGTACACATTTGCATTTGCTGAGGGTCAGGCCCACTTCCTAGACACCAAATAATATCACTAGTTTTACATACATTCTTACACTTTGGAAAAATAAAACACAACACCTATTTCCAAAAACATGCCTGCAGGTCCTTGCTAAGGCTCGTCGCACAAGTTTGTTGTAATCTAGTCCACCAATTTAGGCTGTAACCACAAGCTAAATATGTTTTCCCATTCAAGCCTACTGCTTCGGCCATGCCGCATGCCCCAATAAGCAAATTACAGTACATATTTTCCTAGCTAGAACCCACACCCATTGCCCATTCACCAGAGTTATATCACTGTGTTCTGTACTTACTATTTATACTTTTTTTTAAAACACAGGACATATTTGCAAAACCATGCTTTCCATTTCTTTTGCTGCAATCCCATCCAGCACTTCAACCTGCACCCATGAGCACATTTGTTTTTCGCTTTCAAACCTATCCCAATTTTAAAGAACCTTAACACATACCCGGTCCTTTTTGCACATGGCCACTTTATGTGGTCCTGGACATTATTCAGATTGTCCAGGTCATGATCTTATGCCACGACCCAGACAATGTGGCCACTGCCCATGGCCACAGGCGATATACCTCAATAACCACAGATATATCACCATTTTCTGTGCCTCCATGATGACACTTGTCAGAAAAATAATCATGTTTTCAGGTCTTGCCAATGCTGCTTGCACGGCTATGCTAGAAATCCACCCATGTTTTATTTTTTCAAAACGGTCAAAATCTAAGTCCATACAATAGTCATATGACTTAGCCCCACTTCACAAAAACCATTCAGACTTTGCACAAACATTCAAGGTTGGGTCTATAATCTTTATGAAAACGTTTGTCCACATTCATCAAACGGCAAAAAAGTTATAAACCATTCACAAATGTTGAGACCCCCCCCTCTAATTTTGCCCGCTCTTCACAAAATCCCACCAAACGTTGGAAAAACATTTATATCTAGATCTAAAATATTTTTGCAACCTTTTCTGCAGAATCGTCAAATCGCACCACATTTATCAGCCTTTACAATATTTTGGGACCCCCCTCTAATTTTGTTCCCTCTTGACAAAACAGCACCACACTTTGCAAACCATTCAGAATCAGGTCTAGAATTACATTCCTGAATGTCATGCAGTTTCATTGAGTGGCACCAAAGTTGCAAGCCATGCAAAAACTGCTTTTCACCAACCCTGTAATACACAAATAAGCACAAATGCCCCCGAACATCTAAGATGTTCGTGGACATCACAGGACTGTCCGGGACTGTGTGCCCAGTAAAATGACATTGACAGCTGCCAGTATTTATGTAGCAAATAACAGCATAGCAACAAGAACATTAAAACAAAGCAGTGTTTCCTATTTAAAACTGTTGCACATGTAAACTTCAAACAAACCATCCCAACATTTTACAACCTCTAATTTCTGTTCTAAAATAGCATTTCCTAACACATACTGTGTTTCACATAATAGGAGTTTGCATAGCATTAAGCCCAAAGCCAAGGGGACATTCCTGCGTCTGATACTGCCTCAAAGTCTTTATTGAAGCCCTCACAGTAGTCAGAACCTTTAACTATGGGGCACACTAACTATCACACCATACCAGCAAAAGAAAAAAATATTTTTAAAAACAAAGTCATTTTATATCAAAATGACTTTAACACACAGCATAAGTGATTGAAAGAACATTGTAGATAAAATCACATTTCTACTGCTCTGTGATAAATCTTTTATTTTGAAAACAACAAGCATACTTCATGATTTAATATCATGCACCTCACTAAATTTGAATTTCTTTCCTATTAGTATCCAGTGAGGGTCAATCAGAATGGAACAATGAAACTGATTGGCCCTCGCTGGGGCTTTACCCGACCGGGAATCCCTCTACCGACGATCCTTTGCTTTGTCCCCAGCGGGGTGGGGGCTAGTGGCAGCCCCTCAGCCAATGAGGAGGCTCAGAACGGGGTAATCCCCGCTCTGATCCACCACACGGCAGGAGGCTGCCATCTTCTCCCGCCGGTGGTTCAGGTAAGTGTTTTCCCTCCCCCCGCACGCCCAATCCAAACAATCCCCTCCTCACCCTCCCAACCCCACTTACCTTCTTTTTGCTCCATTTCGGGAGCGGACACGCTGGGAACACTTCTGGCCCCAGCGTGTCCGCTCCCGATCCGGGACAAATCAAACTTTCAACACATCAATCACCAACAACTGATTAATGCCAATCATATTTTATCATGGGTAACATGAACTGCACAGTGTGAGTTCTGCAGTGAAAATGAGAAAAGTAGACAAAAAGGCAAGCTTCGTACTTTCCAAAATCAAAACTACAATAAGAGGACTATGCTATAAGAAAACTAATCAAATGGACGACATGTTCACTGCAACCTATCACAATGAAGTACACATTTACAAATTTAACACTACCCAATTAGAAACACCAAAACATATACAAACCCTGCTCAGCGTCAAACGTTGCTGCAGATATTGAACAAGGCTACAAAGCTCACTTGTAGCCACGGGTACACATACATTTTTCTGCAAGCCTCAAAACAAACTAAATTGGCCTTGAAATATTTAAATCAAATAAGTGAACAACCAAGTACATGAAATAACATACGCAAATACCAAAAATATGTACTGTATCATCCACATAAAAGTATGATTATTGCACAGAAAATGCAAATTTATAGACCAGGCTTTAAATATACCCGCGGCTCCAGCCACAATGAATGAAATGCAGAGTAGAATCGATGCACCTACGTACATGCTTTTTTATAGACACAGCACAAGAGCCCCTCTTAACCTCTGTTGATAGCCGTGGCTATCCAGAAAAAGTTTGAATTCAAAATTGCATTTCCACTACACCAAACACCCAAAACTGTCCCCAACATGCCTACCAGCCCCCCTCCACTCCTCATAATCCTCCTCCACTCCCCTAGACTCTTATAATCCCCCAAAACACTCATTACATATAACATGGCTCCCCACCCAAAATTTCAGATAGCCGCGGCTACCACACAGCCACAAAAACACAACATGTCATCTGCTCTAATATAGCTGCGGCTGCACTGCGGGAGGTGTCTACCCACATATAGCAATGCTGCACGCTGGGCGGCTGTTCATTAGCCGCGAATACTAACAATAGCACCATCCACCAATTAGAAAGTACAACACACACACATCATACATACCCTACACATACAAACTTCTAGAAATTCAAAGAAGGGATAATTTTCCTGGAAACAAATACTGCAGATATCATGGCTGCTTTCAAAACTGTGTGGCTGATTGGAGATAGTTGGCTGTTTGTTCCACGTTTTTCCACAGTTCTTAAGTCTGAGAAGTACAGGTCACCCAGACGTCATACTAATTCATTGTGGAGGCAATCATTTGGGGAATGCACGAGGGGTGTCCCTTACTTTAATGATGAAACAAGACATGGGAAAACAAATGGAACTATCTTTTCCAATCTCACTCAAAAGCATTCATGATAGACCCCAATCAATTATGGATTTTGAACAACAACATTCAGTTCTACATGGCCAGTTTCTATAGGCATGTCAGAGTACACCTAACCGATGAAGGAAATGCAGTGTTCCTTCATAACATCAAAACAGTACTCCTGGTGTGCTAAAGTTCTACACTCTGTGTTCCCCCAGCGTGCATGCAGAAAGAGCCAAGCAAGCTAGGGCATTTTGCTTCCCTACCCTTGCACGGCACATTGGGAATGCGGGCTGGGGAACTGTAGACCTAAATGTTACTAAGGGGTCGCTCCAGCACCTTCCTGAAAATGTAGGCCTCTATCTACACCACAATTGTGCTCCGGAACTGAAAAGGTGGTTCTGCTCCTTGGTCCCTGTGCATGCTGAGCGAGAGCCATAAGGACATTGTAGCAAGCGGCATCTGTTCTGGGGCTGCAGGTAAGGAAATAAATGTTTTATTTTATGTATGAATTTAAATTTGTATGTATGTATGTATGTATGATTGTAGGCATGCTAGGAAGTGTTTATAGCTATATCTGTGCACGAGTGAATGAGAGAGGGTCTTGTGTATGTGTGCGCGAGTGAATGAGAGAGGGTCTTTTGTATGTGTGCATGAATGAATGCTAGAAACTTATGAATGCATGTTTGAATGAGAGAATTCAGTGAATGAATGTGCATGAATGCATTTGTGTGCTGGGGAGCTGGCCTCTGATTGGGCGTGGGGGAAGAGGGAGGGCATTTGAGCAGCCAGGAATTGCCATTTTATACTGGCAATCGAAGGTAAAACAAACATGATAAGTGTAATTATTAAGTGGCCAGACTGACCTAGGTTGGTGGGCCAGTATGGATATATTTTCTTACTGTGGCAAGGAATTTTTGAATGGGCATCTAGAGTAAAACAAACACGATAAGTGTTATTATGTGGCAGTACTGACCAACATTGGTGGGCCATTTTGGATATATTTTCTTATTGTAACATGGCATGCTCTATTGGGAATAAACATGATAAGTGTTATTATGTGGCCAGACTGGCCTACTTTGGCAACCCCAGTCAGACCAAATATTCTTACAGAAGCATGATATTTGTTACTGGAAACCAAGGGCAAAGGAAAATGGTACATGGTATTAAGGCAAGCTTGCCTATGTCGATGGGGTTCTTACTGTGGCATGGCATGTTTTAATGGGCATCAAGAGTAAAGTAAGTTAAGCAAAAATGATAAGTGTTATTACATGGCTTGACTGGCCTATTTTGGTTCAACCAGTCTGGATGTATTTTCTGGCATGGGATTGCATTTTTTATTGGCATTTTGGGGCTGATTCATGGAATTATTTGCGCTGGAAAACAGAGATTTGTGCGCCATTCTGCCAGCAAATCCCCCTTTAACAAATGGGGATTTTTGGCAAGAATGGCGCACAAATCCCCATTTTTCGGAGCATAAATTCCATGAATCAGCCCCTAAGTGTAAAGCCAGCATGATCAGTGCTGGATTCTATTGGTGCTGCCAAACTTGACATGTTTTCTTATTGCGGCACGTCATTTTTAATGGCAAAGCCAGCAGGAGTATATTCTTACATGGGAATACTGGTATAAGTTGGTAACGCCAGCATGGACACCTTTTCTTATATTATCATCACTGGAATTATACACAAAGCAAACCTGAGTGTGTTCTGGGAGTGCTGACAGGTATTGGTGCAGTCAGCATGGAAATGCCCGGGCACAACACTCATGAAAATGTTTTTCTACTGACGTATATTGTGGGAAAAGGCAGCATGTAAATATGTTGGAAAATGCTCCTGTACACTGTTGGTGACTTGCATCAATTAGATGATTTTTTTCAAGAGTTACCTTACAAAAACAGTTGCAAACTATTTTTACGCAATTTTCTTTTAAAAAAACGTCCTGTAAAATGCTACATTTTAATCTAATATTTTAAAAACATTCACAAACCTTCTTGGTTGATTCACGCTCAGTCACTCACTCATTTTTGTGGGAAACATTTACGCCCCCCCCCCCCAATAAAAGAAATCAGCAGCCACCACTGAAAGATTCTAATTTTCTAATAGGGGAAACAAATAGGTGTACACTTATAAGGTGCTTTCTCAGCCAAGGGCCTAACCCATTTAGGCTCAGCAAAAAACGTAATCACGAGTAGAAATGCAAAAGAATCATTGCAGATGAAGGGCCCTTGGAGGCCCTTGAAGGCCCATGACCTGGAATATGCACCAAGCTCCCATCTGTGAGCAGAGGACTGGGAGTCTGTTTACATTGGCAGACTGCCCATGCCATTCAGCTACCTTGAAGCTATGACACTTAGGGATGCAGGGAGGGCAATCTGTGACCAACTCTCTCTAGGGAACTCCCGCCCACCCCCACTTCAGAACGCCCCCTCTATGTGAGCCAGGGGATCATAGAGTAGAGCTTCCTGGGCGCAGGTTGCAGTGGGCATTGTGCCTGTTCATGGCTTCATACTCCCAATAGGATACATAGATCTAGCCCCTATGGTTGTTTTTCAATAACAGGCCCAATCTTATGTAGTCTTCATACATGTTGCATTCGTCCTTAATACTTCCAGTTCCAGTACTGAACTGGAAGTATTAAGGACAAATACAACATGTATGAAGACAATATGCTAAGTATAGAAATTAACAATTATGTCCTGATTTGAGAAAAGAGGGAACCTGGCCTAGCAGTTCGGGCTGGGCTGCTACCTTCGGTGGCGGCAGCTGCTGACTGATTTGCACATGGCTGGTCCCCTTTTGCAATGGCGCAGACGGGCTAAAAAACGGTGGTGTGGAAGGTTGGCCCAGAGCAATTGCCAGTGGTTTAGATTAATTCGAAACCTTCCACCCATCACTTTTGTGGTCAGTTTGTTTCTCCTTGTGAGAGAGGGTATGCCCAGACGTGGGTCCCTTGCTCGCTGCGCCACAGGGAACCAGGCTGCACCTCACTGAGGAGGTCCAACAAGGCCGAAACATGTCTGGGGTTGCTTGGTTTTCTGTGCAGAGGGAACCTGGCCTAGCAGTTCGGGCTGGGCTGCTACCTTCGGTGGCGGCAGCTGCTGACTGATTTGCACATGGCTGGTCCCCTTTTGCAATGGCGCAGACGGGCTAAAAAACGGTGGTGTGGAAGGTTGGCCCAGAGCAATTGCCAGTGGTTTAGATTAATTCGAAACCTTCCACCAATCACTTTTGTGGTCTGATTTGAGAAAGGCCAGTGGCCGAAACACGTGTCATCCAAAGGGCACTGCACTATGATTTAAAATATCCCATACTATGAAATAAGTATTAAGGTTCGACACATCCA
The DNA here is from genome assembly GCF_040938575.1 of Ambystoma mexicanum. NCBI lineage: Eukaryota > Metazoa > Chordata > Amphibia > Caudata > Ambystomatidae > Ambystoma > Ambystoma mexicanum. The sequence continues at coordinate 705,722,546 of NC_090922.1, read as the reverse complement.
TTTGGCGCTTGTCTTTAATGGAGTTTTGTGATCATTTCTACTACAAGCGGTTTTTGTTTTTTTTACCGCCTTTCTCCAATAGCGTGACAACCAGACTATTGTAAGTAGTGTGACTAACAGGTCGCTGAGTCAAACAGCAGAAGTTAAAAGCGCACCGGCTACTTTTGCCGATCTTATGTAGGTTTTGCCCCTGTGGACTGGAAACCAAAAGACACCATGGAAATAATGTTCAACGTGGCCCCATATTACACATTTTCAGCAAGTCCAACCCCTTTCTTCTAAGAAAATGTGGAAATGACATAGGTTACCACACAAACGAGGCCAAGGGAGTAGAGGCCTAGCAGGAAATCTCTCGACTTCCCGATAGGCCAGTCCCGGCCTGGCTCTTGCTTTTGGCAGGAGGCCCTTTTCTCTCTTCCAATAGCCAAAGAAAGAACATTGATGGATGCGCCCACTGCATTTCTTTCCACGCCCTGACATATTGTAGGCTGTTGGATCTTTTGAAAACAAGCTTAACACTATTTAATGCTGAATGGAATGTATGTGTGAAGGTCTAAGAGGAATTAAGCATGAATACATCAAAACAGTTTTTAGAAAATAATAGCAAGTGAACTTTTCTGTTAATTGTTCAAGTCACACGAAAACATAGAAATGAAAACTTATCGTGGACGAATGTGAATACTTGGGAAAGACGCCTTTTTTAATCTAACTGTAAAAAATTAAAACCAAGCAGGAAAACTCTTAAACCTAGTAAAGAGCAGGGAATATATTGTATAGTTTGTATTCTTAAATCCTGTAGCTTGTAGTCATACTCTGAGCCGAAACCTCTGGTTTCTTTCTGCCTTTACACCCCACATTCAAATAGGGAAACATTGCTCTCTCTGCTCGCCATGGATTTGATTTTGCAGCAAAGTGGAAACTTTGTTGTACGTGTCAAGCTAATATGTTGTTACTAGTCAACAGGAAAGTGGGGTTTGCATGGATTTTTATTGTGCAAAAATAGTGTAATGCACCTGTGAACACTCAGTCAGTCGATTCGTTTTGTTGGCCTCTCTTGACCCCAGGAAACTACTCGTCAATTCTAGGCGGCTCAATCATTCCATGGATCCCACCCATTTAAGAGAACAGAAAACATCTGAGCAAGCGCTGAAAACTGGCACGGGGAATCAGGCCCTGAGAGTCCAATGAAAACTGAAATTGACTTCCAATGTCGCATGCTCGTGCCGTGAAGCTGGTGCTGCTGCTGCCCCTTGTGGTCATCACTACATGACATTCCAGAAGCACAGAACCCCTTCACCTGAAATGCCTGCATCAAAAACTTTCCACACCTTTGAGTGAACCCTGCATGGTGACTCCTCCTCATGCCTGATGCCAACGAACTAGCCATTATTTGTACAAACTGCTGAAATATTTCTCCTTGGAGAAAGCGGCAAGCCGCCATTGGATAAATCCACTCTGTGCAAACAGTACAGCTAAAATTGGTGAATCCTCTATGTCTGCCTTTGAATAGTAAAATAGTGTTAGGGAGAATTCTCATCTTATGGCTATAGAGTCCCCCAGCAGCTTTGCTGGATTCGAAGGGTTTTTTTTTTTCTCCTGCTAAGAGTGAGACTCTTTTTCCCACTCTTAGGCATTTTTGCTATGTGTGTTCTACGCTATTTTTGTGTTTAATGTCTATGGGGTTTCTCTCACCTCCATAGGAACCATCTTTACTCACAAGTATTGCACAGCACCCTCCGTGCAGTGACACAGGGTTGTCGTAGCGACCCCCAAACATAGACTCCATACCCTGGGACTGACTACTGTCTCCCAGGGCATGTAAAGTCCCCATTGACTTTACTAGTCAATTTTTGTGAACTAAACCAGTACAACCCATCGGACTATGGAGGTACTGGGAAGGGTTAATAGTTTTTCCCTTATGTTCATTTTCGAGAGGGTACCGTACAGTCCCTCTCTCAAAAGTTTCTGGCTGGTGGCAGTGGTTACTACTGTAAATATTCGACTGCAAATATTTTCCTATGGGATTTTCCCATTGTTCGAGGCTACCACATTTTCTGACAGCCTCTAACATACCGCCGGTGTATTTTAAGATTAACTTTACTTCGGTAGGATTTATTTGCCAGAACTTTAATATAACTTCTTTCTCGAGTCTTTCTCTAAACTCCTAACCCAGGTCGGGGATCCTTTGTTCATCCTTTTGGCGGGTTTCTACCGAGAAGCCGTCCTTTTGGCACCACTGAGTCTGGGGTGGGTCCATTGTGTGGGAGTGGGAGTAGGACCCCTGGACAGGGTTGCCTCAGCAACCCATGTCACACTCTATCCTAATAGGCTTGAGGGTCTCCTACCAAGATGACCACTCCACTGTGTGAGTGACAGCTAGGCTGTATGAATGGGGATCTTTTTGCATAAAAACAGGGTCCTGAGGACTGGAAGAGCAAGATGTCACCACTGGAAATAAGATGCTGAAGAGGAGAGAAGCCAAAGGCATCTGCAACGACTGAACCCCCGGTGAAGCCCTGCTGCAGCGTCTCACCACTTTTCTCCACACGACGAGAGAAGATCTTCATCTGCAAGAGCCTTCTTCCCTTGAGCTGGTGGGGCCAACCAGTTTGCCAATTGCCTTCCCGGACCTGCCTTGGTCGAATCGCCAGTACCCTGTACTCGGAGACCGGATAGCCAGGCACCAGTCCACCCGGACCGCAATTTAAAGGAGCGCACCTTTTATTCGTCGGGCAGCACTGCGGCTGGTTTTATCCCTGGGTAGTGCAGTTACTCGAACCTTCCTCCATGATGAGAGCCTCTCTTTCTCTGCTGGATCCCCCGAATTGCAGGAACTACCAGGAACAACCGCCACCGCAGGAGCCACTTCTTCATTTATAAGGTACATTTTTCCACCAGGCTGCCCTTTTTGCGTGGTAGTGCTAAAGGTGTTTTAAATCCTTTACCTACCTGTTGGGTTGGCCGCCCTCTCTCTTAAACATTGTCTTTCAACTTCTGCATCCAAATTTTCAAAATCGTTAACCAAAGACTTGACTGCAGCTACAAGAACATTTTGCTCCTGGGCAAGGGTGTGTAAGAAGGTTTTTCTGTATAACTTGTGCATTCCCTCCCTTGTGAGAAATTGCTAGAGTGCCATTTGTGTTTGGTTTGCACTGTGCTGTTTTGCTCAGTTGTCACTCTTGCTCAAACCTGTCTACAATTTAACTAGGGAGTTGTGTATACTTTCTCTGACCGAATTTAACTTGCTTTAAGAACTGTAATAGATGTGTTTAACTAGAAGTGTATACAATAAATATATATATTATTTTACTCCAAAGCTTTGGTCAGTGTTTCCTTGTTCCATAGATCTGAAGGCATATTGTGTAAACCCTGAATACTGCTCATCTCCCTCTTGAGATAAGTCTGACTGCTCACCCACAGCTACCAACTAAATCTTTGTGGTACGGACTGATACCAAAGGGGATTTATTGCTCCCACCTGTAGTCCTAATCTTCTGTAGTGCTCCCTAAGGGAACTGCACAGGATTCTGCCTAACAAATATAATATTTAAAATAATGTTTATACTATGGCGTTAAATACCCGTTCCAGGGGCTATTCCGGGGGTAACATCCCAGGGCACGAATTAAAGGCCTTTCCTTGGCATGGGCCTTTAACTCAGGCACCGGAACATTTCCCCATGGTATAGCCCTTGTAACGGGTACTGAACGCTATCAGCACCCATTCCACAGGCTGGAATGGGGCTAATTTGAAGTATTTTCTTTCAATGAATGGGACGCCTTATGGCATCCAGTTCACGGAAAAAAAATACTGTTCCACGATGGCCACCTTTGATTGGGAAGTGGGTGGCTCAGCACGGAGCCCCTCTTCCATTTCCATGATGGTGTCACAGAGCAGTGCGGAAGGATAAGCTGAGATCGGCAATCCGCCTTTGCTGCTGCATTGAGGTAAGTGGGGAGGTGGGTTTGTTAAAAAAGGGGGCCAGATAGTGGGGGAAGATGGCTGGATGGGGAACCAGCCTTCAGGCAGCTTGGAACACAGGCTAGATCGGCAGATTCAGCCCATGTTCCAGCCTGCTGATTGGTTGGCTCCCCCGTACAGTGCTAAATATACATATACAAATTGTTATTCACTTTGTAATATGTTTCATGATATTCACAGAATGCAAAATTTAAATAAATAAGGAACATGCACTAGACACTCTTGATTAATACATTAACAGTTGTTATTTAGAAATTATACATAAAATGGTTGTCCTCCGTCAATAGAGGGGATTCTCCTTTGTTTTAATGAACCCTATCTCCCCAGCCCTTCTAACACTATCCAAGTGATTTTTGGTGTGTTTGAGCACAGACCATCAGTACCTTTTGGTATCGGAATTACCACCACTTTTTTCCCACACCGCCAAACTTGCAATGAGGCCCAATGTGTAAAATTGGACCGATTTTTTCATGGGGTACAGCGCAAAGAGAGAAGAGATAGCAGGATTAAGGTGAGAGCAGCACGTTGGGCACCGTCTGGTTTGCTTGCTTGGCCCTACAAGTATGCAGCTAACAGAGACTGAAGGAATGAGACAGCAAATCTGCCTACACGTGGGACCCCTTTGTGAGTCAAGGCCGCAGCACAGGAGGGCAGGAAGCTGAGAGAGGTACTTGTATCCCTGTCTATGGAATACGACTCTGTATTGCTGCTCTTGTATCGCAAACTTGCTAGGAGTTATGTGCATGTGCCACGCTGATCAATGACGGTGTAATTGGACTTGGAGGGAGCAAGCAACATTGTACATAGCAAAAACAGGGCCCACACAGGGTCTAAGGAAAAGCATCACTGGCAAAGTTTAAGACTTATAATAAGGGAGGGTTCTCCTGCAGTTTTGTAGGGTTATAGTCCGCATGTCAGTGAGGTCTCTTCATGTATCTGAAAGGTCAATGTCAGCTACATATATATATATATATATATATATATATATATATATATATATATATATATATATATATATATATATTATTTTTTTTGCCGGACGGATTCTTACACAGTCAATGAAGAGCACTTCCCAACACGGAAACAAATCCTCTGAAACCGTTAGTGCAGCATTCTCTTTATTTAAATAATAACGTGCAACATCACAGCAGGCAGTAAAAGCCAAACAGAATGTGGCTCTCCTATAGTGTATGGCCCGAACTCCGCAGCGTTTACGCGTTTTGCGGTATTCTTACCGCTTGATCACAACAAATGGCCCTCACACAGGTGCAAGTTAAAATACCCTATGTGACATGCAGTTAAAGATAGAACGAGGACTGTTCTTTGTATTGACTAACATTAGTGTCGGCCATCTTAGACTGGATTTACCTTCATTTCCAAAATCCAATGTGCCATCATGTAGTCATTATAATAAGCCTAATGCACATATTCCATATCCTTACTGGATCCTTTCTTTGACATATAATGTAACTAATTTAGCATTCAATATTATATAACATTAAAAGGTGTATTTATCATATTGTCATATTGTAGTTTTGGAAACAATATATATTGTCAAATTACTAGCCATGTATATGTTCGGGTGACATTTAGTCTTTCGTTTACTGTGCCCTAGACAGACTAATGTTTTTGCACTTCTCGAGTTGCACATATAATGGGCCACATGCAGTATTCAAAGTTGAACATACATAATCATGCTACCAAAAAAACACAGGTTTGCTGTCAAATCAATTACTCGTGAATGCTTGTGTGGCCCTGTGGTTGTCTAAATAAACTTGAGAACAAAGCGTAGTGCTGTCAAACGTGTACGCTCACAAAACATAGGTATGTGCCTCTGATAAAAAGTGCCTTAAAGACATTCCCAAAATTAAAATGCATGAGCTGATGCATCAGACAGTCAGACAGTATGTGATGCGTCTGCACCCCAAAGTGAAAATGCACAAATAAATCCCATTGAATAACATATGTCCGAGACATGAAAGTATCAAATCAATTTGCAATCTGCTCGAGCCCCAGTACCTGCCACATACCTGTCCTGGCTACCAGAGATGTTTTGCTTCCGTTCAGGCCCATTCCAGCCCTCCGCTCATGACAATCCATAGCCCTATCGGAACCGGGGTACTGCCTGGAATCACAGCGCTCCGGCCCAGGTGGCCGGAGGAGATGCTAGAAAGCACAAGCCGTGCCTGGATCCTGGAGCATGAAGGTGGTCAGAGGAGAAACCCGCCAGTCCACAACCAAGGATCAGCCATACGTGGCAGATGGCAGCTGCAGTCATGCACCCAGGCCCACGGTGTACTTTATTATCTGGGCACGGGGGTACTAGAAGTTAGAAAACTGCTCAGGAAAGTGGGAATCCATCAGTGCCGAGTCAAGGCTTCTCACGAATATGCTCAATTGCCGTCTTATTTTTCTTCTAGTTAAGCTATTTAAAAAGATGTAAAATAATGGCTCCACTACAAGACTTTCTGTACAGTGGGTACTTAAAACCTGATGCCCAGATTAAGAGCAGGGTTTTGGTAGTCTAGAGGCATGTTTAAGACCATAGAATGTCATCATCAGCCTACACTCGTCACTCTGTCCCAGGAGACCAGTGCTTGTGGGCCACTGGGCATGTCAGACACTGTAGCCATGCCACATGTAAACACTTCACCCCTTCCAACTATTCCCCAGCCTTTCAAAGTTCTGTCCTCTCAAGACAACCAACGTGCTTCTCCTTTGATTTTGTGCAACTCTGCCCATAATTAATAATAACAGTTCTTTGTGTAAAATAATGAAAACTTCAAAGTAAAGACCTCAATATACTGTTTAGTAGTCGCTGATTGACCACCAAACCGCAACAACCATACTGTAGTCTGGAGCCACATCAATGTTAAGGTTTGGGGGCAGCCATTTTCTTTTTCAGTAAGTCAAAATGTTATCCTCCAGAATATTTGATATCTATAACTGGACAGATTACAGGCATAAACAATCACTTGAAAAATGTATCGAATTCCAAGTATAATATTATTATTATAATTATTATTATTAAGTGCAGACCTAGCTTCGTGAAGCAATGGAGCACTTACAGATTATAGGGAGATGGACACGGTGAGGGAAACAGAGATATAAGAGAGGGGGCAGCTAACAGCGGGGGGTGGGGAAAGCATGACATTTGGCAACATTTGTCTTGGGAGGATAACTCAGGGGCAACGTGCTCGCGATGAAAGCAAGACGACACCGAGCAACACAGGTTCGATACCCAGGTCCGCGGTTAGAAACCTCCGGGTATTAAGCGTGTTATAAATAACGTATCATATCACAACAAGGGATCTACATGCAACTAGAGGAGGAAACATGGGGGGAGCAGATCAACCAGTCTCAGGGAGGGTTGGGAGTGGAGGGTCTGTGGACCCAGCTGATAGGGATGAGCTATTGCTTGAAGAGGAGGGTTTTGAGCAACTTCCTGAAATGTAGAAGCAAGGAGGGCAAATCTGATGTTGACCGGGTGGAGGTTCCATAATCTGGGGACCTAGAGTAGTCCTTCCTTTACCTGTCCATGTTAGTCATGCAACCTCGCCTAACCACACCTTCATTATTTCCTGCTGCCTCCATGTCTCCTCTTTCATCCTCAAAGGGCGCACATGCTCTTGCAGTAGAGATGTGCAGCTGGCTTCCCTTGTCTGTCCTCATCTGCTGTGAAGTTCTATGCATGTAGGATCCTGTAATTTACTGCTACCCACTGTAGTTGAGTACGACATTGTAATGCAAAAGCAAAAAAAAGTGCTACTTCAAGGCATTGTATGTATATGTTCAATGTGAAAACTGTAGTTGTGCTAGCATAGAATATTGACATACACATAATGATTGTCTAAAGGATGAGCTCAGATGATGAGATTCTTGAAATTAGCGCTCCTAGTGGGGGAAATGTACACATATTTCAGCATTGGTAGACGATTTAGGCATTATGTTTCCCAGAGATTGCACCAACTGTATGATTCACTAATCTTTAGCTGTTTCAGTGGGCGTGGGCTTCAATTCATTTGGATTCCCTTTGTGTGTTATCCTCAACGGCACTGTTGCCTATGTGCTAGCTTTGGTGGCCATGAATACATCCCTGTGTTAATGGAAGGAACTTCAGTGCTATGCCTTCCTCATCATTTGCCGGATCCCCACAGAGATGCTGCAGGGCAGGAGGTGGGCAGCTCCCACAGTGCACTTCGAGCTGAGTCCAGCAGTCCTGATTGGTTGAGATTCTAATATTCCAGGGAGATTCCCCAAAGCTCTTTACTTCTTGCCCTGACCTCGTCTGAAATGGGAGAGATTTGGCAGGATCCTATATCTCCATGGTCTTTTGGATTGATCAGCCCACCTTTTCCCAGAGTGATGATCTCCTCCAAATAAGAAGGAGTGTAGATTTGCATTAATCACCCGGGTTCATTGCTGAATTGGGAAACACCTGTATCCCAGTTAAATAGCTATTTTTAAGTTAGTGGGCCTCATTACGAGGCTTGCGCTCCCGTAATGAAGGGTGCCGGTACGGGACCGGCACTGTTCATTACGGGATGCCTGATTAATAGGTTCCCTAGCGGGATCCGGAACAGACATCTGGTAAAACCAGACATCCTTTCCGGATCCCACAAGGTGACCAAGGAGTTAATAACGGGCCCGTTGTTAACGGGCCCGTTATTAGCTCCATCCCCATTCCCATTGAGCCCTATGGGGGCTCAAATGGGAATGGGGATTGGTTTTGTGAATGAGAAATTACCGGGTCCTCCAAGGTTGGAATGACCCGGTAATTCCTCATTCACCGAACCCGGTACTGGAACCCGGTATGGAGGAAGCCATGCCCTTATTACGGGCATGGCTACCTCCATACTCGTAATGAGGCCCAGTGAGTGTTCTTTTGTCACTGTTTCAAGATCATCGATGCTATAGAAACCGTATTACCAATATGTTGGCTACTCGAGTGAGACAATAGCTCATCTTATGCTCTTTGATGAGCCCTGATCCTCAGATGGGTTTGGTGCTTAAAAGGTTTCAGGAGACCCTCTACCATGAGATATGTAATGCCGTAAAACGTCTTATTCAACACTCAATTAGATGCATGTAATTCTCATGCTGGTGAACACGATGACTGTCTGTAGTTGAGAATACGTCCATGTTTTTGGTGTAATGTTGTTTGCTAGCTGGCAGGCATTCAAAGACATGGTGCTGTTTTGGTAAGAGATGCTGGATTGCGGTTTGATTGGGCAGGGAGTAGGGCTCCAATGTTGACGGTAGATTGATGTTTGGGGAATGGTGCTTTCAGGGTAGTTTAGCATTGTGGTCTGGGTTAGTTTTGAAATGTGTGTTGTTACCTGTATTGGAAATTCAGTGATAAAGAAGAGGCAGGACACTGCGGAATGTGTTCATTTACTGCAAGAAAAAAAATGATTCTTTTGTCTCTAATTGTTCACGGCTGTTTACTGCTTGTGTCACGAAATAAACCCTCCCCCCCGCCCCCCCACGTAACCAAGTCTCCCCAAGAGAATTTATGAATTAATTTCACAGTGTGTGCCAACAAATTCCCTCCTCCGCCCCCAGAGATTCTATTTCAGAATAAAGTATTCGGGGGAGAATTCATTCTAAAATTAAATCGCTGTGGGGAGAGTAGGTGCAGGGGCAGATAGATTTTCGGCTGTGAGGAGTAAATAAAGCCAAATGCATGTAATTCTTGACTCAAATTATTTAATAAAACACTGTTTGGCTTTCATCAGAATTGTGCTATCCTAAGCAGATACTTTTATTGACAAATGCCTCAGTTCTCCTACCTTGAAAAAAATGTGGAACAATTATTTTTTTTAAAAAGATGGTCCTTGTATTCAACTGTGTACAATGCATGGCGTGTACATATAATTCACAGTAATTAAAATAATAACCACATTCATTGAAACTAAAACTGACATTAGAAGCCTTGAGCGGTCCATACATGACAGACATCTTCCAGCCTGTGCTGGTTTAAACATATACTAAATCATTGTATTTGTTTTAATAAATTACAATCGTAGGTCAGAACGAAGCTCAGATGAAAAATCAAGCGTACCAAATATGTATTCCATAGAGGCTTCATGAAATCCCAGTTGAGGTTTTACATTTTTTTCCTTGCATGCCTTTGCTGTAGCCTTCAGAGGTCTGGCAGTTGGAAAGGCCTGCATGTGCATTTTTTCCTATGCATTAATTTAAGTCTATCAACTGCTTAAAGCCCTGCCACGAAGTGCCAGAAGCGGGTTTAACTGATTCCATGTGTGGCGTCTGAAAAATGTTCGCCAACTGCTTTGTAATGTACTTTTTCTCGCAAGTTTGGTATCCATGTGTGAGATTGCAATGCTTCAAAAGATCCTCGGCCAGGCCCCCGCCCGAAGAGCCTTCCCATGATAGCATACGGAATACACACACTGCGCTCCACTTGGCGGTCCTGGCCGCCATACTGCACCCACGTGACACCCGCGAGCTGCCCCAGCCTCAGCTCCCTCCAGATTCCAGTAGAATCAACAATCCGTGAATTTATTGCGCGCGCTGAGTGAGTCGGGCAGATTTACCCGCTGATTGTTTTTCCATGTCACATCACTTGATCTTTCTAGTGCTTTCCACTTGGGTTTGATTGCGAGCACATTAGGCCTCTCAGTCAGGTTCCTGCCTGCGTAGACTGCGCCCCCTTTCATGGTTGGACACCTCCTCCCTTTGCAAGAAAGCAATGTTTTCTTTGACTCAGATGTTGCATTCAGCGTTCCCAGATGAGCTCTGTGCTTGTTTCGTTTAATCGTATCAGTTTCTGGCCAGGGGTTTCTTATTTTGAAGAGGGATTTACCAATGTAATCCATGCAGTACAGTGTTTTAGTGGCCTAAAAATAATAGTATGAATGTTACCGTGTGCATGTAAGATGCAGGCCACGCATAAATATCCCAGGCAAAGCCAACTCATAATTACGTGGTATTTTAAAAACAAGCGGTTTTAAGGATATCACATTCCTTTACTGTTACCACCAGAGCTGGCCTTAGGGGCGGGCAGGTCAAGCGACTGCCCGGGGCGCCATGCAATTTGCCCCCCAGCACCCAATTTTGGGGGAGTCTTTCGAGGTCTCCCCCAAGCTGGTGTGGTGGTAGAAGGCGTGGCATGCGCCCTATTGAATTTAAATGTGCTCCGCTCTCGGGACCTGAGCGCATTTAATTACAATAGGGAGCTGATCAGCGCCCACTGAAAAATGTGTCGTCGTCCCCGGCATGACCAGGGGCGCACTTGAGGTGGGGTGGCTGCCACATTTTTGTTTTTCCGCCCATGGTGCTGCGGCCGCTAAGGCCGGCCTTAGTTATCACCAGGCTCGTAGTGAAGCTTGAGGTACTACTCATACATTAGCTAGACGATTACCCAAATCTTTGTGCATCTGATTGTAAAACATTCACACTATCAAGAATATCTGGGTCGCAATGTATGTCAAAGTAGTATTCCATCGTTACCAAGCCCCAGCAAATCGCACATGTTCACCCAGGTTCACACCGAACTTTGCGTATTCTGCACGCCCCTATTAAGCCACAGGGTAAGAAAAACAAGGGGGGGTGGAGGGCGTTAGTAAGTGGCAGCATCTTTTTACCCGTTGCTGTCTTTAGTCCGTCTTGGATGGCATCCTCCTTTTATCTTGCACAGTTACTTTTTATGAACAGCCATGTTGTATGAATGGGATATCTTTCCTTGCAACAGAGGCTAAGCGTTCACTTTCTAAAATGTGTTTTTAATATGCACAGCTGGAAAAGCAGCTTTTAATAAATTAGAGCAAGAGTGTTTTCGCACTACGGGTGTTCGATCCGTGCTCTTTTTACTCTATGGAAAAATGGATGGGACTAGGCCGAAAACAGTGATTTTTGTTTTATTAATAACCTTTCCACCTTTTCACAAATATTCTCTAACATTGCCATTTGGGTGGGGCGGGGCACATATTTTGGGAGGGGAAATGTCATCCATATTCTCAACCGAGTTAAATGTTATGGGCAAAAATATTTTGGGAAAAGTCTATTTAAACAGGTTTCACTGCAGCGGCCGGGCAGTGACCAACGCCCCATAATCGATACAGATATATATTAGCTTCAAATATCGAACATTAATGAAAGGCCTAAAAAATGTGCGCCATATGTTTTTTCCCCACTGCAGCTCTCTCTTCGGTAATTTTGATAGTCAAACCAATAAAAAAAATATTGGTCACTCTATTTAAATGCGTCTAACTATACATCCCTTACTGTCTGGCTTGGGAGTTTGATGAATTAGGTGGTTATTCCCAGGGCTCCAGTTAATATTTGGAGATGGGCATATTTGACTCCCTATTACGTTCTAAAGTGAGAGTAAAGTTACTTTTGAGGGAAAAATCCCATTGCCCATAGGGTTATTTGTTTATGTTTAGGTGAGTAAAACTCTCTTGCGGTTGCAAAACTGATATCGTATTTTAATCTATATCTCTTTACTACTAGTAATTCATGCGAATTAAAACTGTTACCCTACAGATCCTCTCCAAATCAGCCAATACTATTAGCAGAGCCACTTCCCGCAGCACGGATCTGCTAGTATCACTCATCTCAATATATCTGTGCGGTCAAAGCAGGTGGTAGACATCTGTTGTTTACTATTATTTGTTGGGAGTATTTTTACTCCGTATTTAAGTTTCATCAAGAGTATTTGGCTGTTTTTATCAAGTGAAAGTGGATGGTACACCACTTATCTGGTTCCATGTAAAAATGTCCCGGCAAAAAAGTCCCCTGACAAAATAAATTGCAGTTTTTGCGCAGACATTATCACATTGAACATGTGGGGGACACCCACGCAACCCACGTTTTTTTTCAAAATGGGAGCCGGGGACATCCCTGCAACCCATCCCCATACATAATGTCACCACATATAGTGTCGCTATTGCTTTTCCCGGCGACATTGTATATGAGGACATTATTAACTGATACCACTTATGTGTAGGGCTGGTTGCTCTTCAGGAGGAAAAAGGTTAATGCCTCTGCCTACGCTGAACGAATGGGCATTCAAGCTCTGCTGGCATGGTGTGCTTTACACTGTGTCACACATAAACCGTAGCTCTTGCGCAAAGTTGCTTTTAATGAATAGCCATATTATATGAATGGAATATTTTTCCTTGCAATAGTGCTAAGTCCACCATTTCTCTTTTTTTATACATATTTATGCACCGTAGGAAAACAGCTTTTAACAAATTAGGCCAAGAGTGTTGGCACATACACAAAGGCTTAAGTATCGTGGAGCACCGCCTTGCCCTAAGGAAGCACAAACTTGTGTTATTCAGATCGATCGAAACACTGACCTTGTGCAGAAAGACCGTAGTCTTCCATTGAGCAACTGTGGCTGGGACTAGAAAGAGTAGACAGCTCAGGCATTGAGAAAGGGGTAGGATGAGACCCCCCAGGAGGATCTTCATGGACACACAGCTTCAGTCCAATGTGCATGGATCACTTCTGACATGTTCACATTAGAGAAAATCAGAATATGGATCGCATATTCTCGCATTGATATTTCTTTTCGTAAATGAATCAAACATTCTGTCTTGTAACGATACCTAATGAGTTAAGCACTTTCCACAGCCAACACTCCATCCTGCACTTCACAAGTTTGAGTCCCAGCAGGGCCAACTCTTATCCATGTATTTTAGTGGATATTGTGGTAGTACCAAAGAGATGGGAAGAGTGAGGAAGAACTTGGCACATCAAAGGTATCGCCAAAGCTATGATTTACCTACGATATTCCATTAATACATGGTGCGCAACATTGCAGGGACTCCATAAATGGTTGGAAGATGAGCCTGCTCAAATATAACTACACAAAGACCAACCCACAGTTAGGCAGGTAAGATTTGCCATTTCACTGAAAGAGTGCCTCCATTTGAGTCACACGCAGAGTAGAAAAATACCATTATAGAGTCTGAATATAGCCGAGGAGCTATAGATTTCGCTTGGAGCAATGAAGATCCCAATGGAGGGAACTTCAAGGTTGGTAGGCTGCTGGGCTACCTGCCGTGGATCATGAGCCTGCCGTGATCTTCAAGCTGGTATGGTGGGATGAGGATATAAGGATTTCCTGGAATCGGGAGGTTCTCCCATTGCAAGTGATAACTTACCTAGGGGGGTGCAGAAAGGGGAGATCAGAGATCAAAGAAAAGTCATTCCCAACCCAACCGACTGGTCCCTTGACTTAGTGTCTGCTTCCAGTGAGGCAATGTTTTCTATGACATCATTATTTCATTGGAGGATGGTCTCTGGTCAGAACTCCCAAGCCATAAGAACCTTTCACTCTTTGGGAATGCCTTGACCCAGGGAGAGATGCATTCCAAAATGTAAGGTGTGTGATGGACATGACCCATCATCTGCAACTGGGGGGCGTGGTATATTGACAAGAACTGCACTCCAGAAGTTTAACAGTTAAATACTCAGAGGATGCACATTGAATTAAAGACGCATCACAATCCATATTGAAATGTAGGGGATTTGGTGACAAGAAAAACAACACGACCACAATCCTGTTATTTCAAAATGCTAAACAGAAGGAGAAGATGGGTGGGCTCCAATTTTAGGTGGAGGGCATTACAAAGGAAAGCTATCAAACTACCAGTGACAACTTATATTAACTGTTCACTCCGCAATTTCATGCTCCTTTAGCTTTAAGAAGGATATAAAAACCCACCCTTTTAACTCCAAGGATTAATATATTTCCCTATGCTATATGATTTCCTTGGACTTTGACTTTTGCTCTTCTCTTCTGCTTGTTTGTCTCCAGTGTGTGCAGTGACTCCTTCAGGCGTGTTGCACATTTTAAAAGCAGTAAATAATAATAACAATATTAATAATAATAATGATAAAAATAAAAATAATAATAAATGTGTCCACTCTGGCAAAGTATTTCCACATTGAACTAGTGCAGTACAACCAAACGGAATGTCGGAATTTCTGTGGCATCATTAATATCACCATTAATCAACCAATTATTTCACCTTTCTGAAAACGATTCTTACATCTTCATAATTTAAGAGAGCTATGATATAGTGCAGATATTGGCTGGGTAATAAAGGGCAATAACCATATCAAGCTGAAAAGAAATGAGACAGCCCCTTCCTAAAGAATTCAAAACATGAAAAGTCTGAGGTTATGATTGTGAGGTGGGTTTGCCGGGTCCCACTGACATTATGCCTCATTACAAGTTTGGCAGTATTCTGAGGGTAAATCCACTAGAGTACCCTACAACTGAATTACTGTTACTGCCACCTGGTCCGGCGGAATTAACACCAGATTACAAGTGGCGGTGGTGGACTAAATCCCTGTTTTTTCAGAGTCCATGGGACTCTACGGGGCTTTTTCTGCAGAATTACCACTGCAGTAATTCTACCGATCTTTCGATTTTTCAGCGGACAGTGGGAGGATTTACCTCCAGCATGATGCTGGAGGTACATCCCCCACTGCAGGGCCATACTCGTAGCATGGCAGTGCGTAATGAGCCCCATTGGCTAAAACACCCAAGCTGCCATGTGGCTCAATGCCAAGTGTTACACCTTCATCAGTCCTTCCACCGTAAGCAACATCTCTTCATGCACTGGGACTTGAGGGACTGTAGTGTGGAAAATGCAAAACTTCAGGCCCCAGAAGCCAAAGTGCTGTTGGCTAAAGAGAGAGGTATGGCTAGCTGGTGGGGCACGTGCCACGGAGCCACTTGGCAGCATTGTGTATTGCGTCTGCCTCCACAAGAATGGAGCTATCAGATGGGATTATCCACAATTACTCAGAGTTAGGGGGATAAGGCTCAACAGTCAGACACACTGCCCGGGCTTACATCTCTTCGCACTTCATTAGAGGTTTAATAGGAAAAAATAAACTGTATCCAGGTGGACTGCATCAAATGAGTCGCCATCTGAAAGGAATTATGAAAGCGGTACCGATTGCCAAAGTAAATCAATGGCTCGCTATAATGAAACCGGGCAGCAAAAACAATTGATCATAAGTATCATGATGAAAATGTAATTGTATAAATGCCAAAACAGAACAAACAAAAAAATGTCATCGCTTTTAAAGCAGCAGTTAATAGTGGAACATTTATGTGCCGTGTACAATGCGGTCAATTCCTTTGAGTGTGTCGGCCTACACTAGAACCTGGTTCAAAGAGGGGAGCTAGGTTAATACTACACACTGCCTTTTTAATGCAGCCCTTGTCACCACAGTGTTGCTATTACTTAGCAATGTAAACATCAAGTGCAACAATATCAATGTAATGAAAATCAACCTTCTGTCCCGGAAAGATGGGGCCCCAATGAGGCCTGTCTAGATTTGAACCTGTGATCTGCTGGTTGGACAGAGATTAAAGCACTTAATTCACTGAGCTAGCGATCCGGCAAGGAATACAAGAACAAATTAATCAAAATTGTTTAAACTTGTTGTGACCCTTTTTGCATTCACGCGCCAAGTATTTAAACAAAAACTCCACACAATAAAGTTGTAGTTATATAGCGGTGTATTAGGTGAACTGTTGCCCTATAGTGATGACACATGTTTCGACAGACCCAGCCGTCCTTTTCAAATCAGGGCTAAATTGTATTACAAAATTAAATTTCTACATTGACATACATCAAAATGAAACAGCATTCAAGTAAATAAGTTACCTGTGAACACCGACATCAGTAAGTGGGTAGGGGAGGATTGTTTAGGGTGGAGAAAACATATATCGTTGCATATATAGACATAACACGGTGGGGGGAATGGGAAAAAAAGAAGAAGAAAAGAGAGAATACAGTAAGTACATCTATCTAATAAGTCACACTTTTCATAGCAAAGAAAGGTATATCTGATGGTCTGGAGAGTAGAAAGGAAATGTTCCCACCCAATAGTATTGAATTATAATTTGGAACACAGCTTATCAGTAAAGCAACACGTATAAGTCATGGGTTCCATCCCAACCTGCCAAGTAAACTTGTAATAGTTAATCCTGTGTTGAGTTAAATGACACCTCATAGTTGTATTACTGGGGTACTACTTTTGGAATATGTTATGCAGAATTCTGCTGTCCCCAAATGCGATTATTATTCTTTGTGTATCATATATCTCATATGAGAATTTCAGTTCAAACATGAAAAATAGATGAACAGAAAAAAAATTCTCTTTGGAATTAGTCTCCTGATGGTAAAAATACTTTGTGTATATTTTAGTTTGGAAGTGCTAGTAAAGTAAGAAGATCTTGTGTAAATTATTCATTTTCAAAAAGGAGCGAGGGTTGCACATGTCTAAGCTTAAACCGAGTTCGTACATTATTATTGTATTGTTTGATTCGTTATAATCTATGATCTTCTAAGAGGCTATGGGGGGCTAAGCGTGCCGTGAAGGCTTCGCGCGTGCAGTCATCAGCTTATTCTTGGCTTACCTCTGTCATACAGTATCCAGCTCCGTGCAATTCTGTCCGCGTTCGTATACGGAAAAAACATTACAAAAGCACGTGACCAAGCAACGCAGCTTTGGATGCTATATACTACGCTTTCTCTCAAGATACAGTGTCAAGTTACCAATCAATACAGATGCTTAAAGAAATGCTGCTCTTGACTTTCAAAAATAACATTTTTCTTTTTAACAAGGAATATTATAGACAGATATGTGGTGTAGCTATGGGAGTAAAGTATGCTCCAGCACTTGCTAACCTTGTAGTGGCAATGTACGAGGATCAACATATTTATTCGGATCCTAATTATGAAGAAAATGTTGTTTTATGGAACCGATATATAGATGACGTTTTTTTCATCTGGAAGGGCAATGACGACCAGCTGCAAGAATTTAAACTACGAGCAAATCAAAACACTTTAGGAATACAGTTTCGTGAACATCCAGCATATTAGAAGTCAATTTCCTAGACTTAACAATTTACATAGAAGAAAACGAGATTATGACCAAAACATACAGGAAACCAACAGAGGCAAACTCAACTTTATTTGCGACAAGTTGTCATCACAATCCCGTAATTAAAAACATCCCTAAGGAGGAATTCATACAAGCTCGAAGGAACTGTTCGGCAAAAGCAGCCTTTGATCAGGAGTGTAAACTACTTACAACCCGTTTTCTAGCCAGAGATATGCCACAAAAAACATTGCTAAAGCACGCGTACAAGCAAGGGGACTTAACAGAGAGAATGCACTTATCTCTATTATACTAAATCAAAACAATCAAGAACGGATCAGATTCATTACAACCTATTGTGATAACAACTCTGTAATAAGGAAGATCCTCAAAAAGAATTGGGAACTCTTAAAATTGGATCCACATATCCAAAATTCTGTTGATGAAAATCCTTCTGTAACATTTAAAAGAGCAAGAACTTTGAGAAATATCCTCAGTCCTTCATTTTTACCTGAAGAAAAACATGTAGAGTCAACTTCCTGGTTACCACAATTACCTGCGGGTTTTCTGAAATGCAGTTCATGCTCCATGTGCCAATATGCAATGTGTAATAATGACATTTTTGAATATTCCTATGACACTAAGTACAAAATCACTGACTTTATTAATTGCAAAACTAAATTTGTGGTGTACGCAATCATTTGTCAATGTAAAAAAGATGTACATTGGGAGCATTATTAGAGAAATGAGAATCAGAATCCGTGAACATATGTCCATTATTGGCAGTCAAAATACCAATTTACCACTGGCAGCTCACTGGCAAAGAAAACATCAATTAAGCAACAAACAAGACATTACATAGTTGGGTCTCAAAAAAGTAACACTTGGACCGAGAGGAGGTGATCAAGAGAAGAAACTGAGACAAGAGGAGGCGAAATTAATATGTAGATTTCGGACAGTAGATAGAGGTCTGAACTCAGACAATGAGATGTCCTCCTTCTTATGAGACATTTGAATTTTGTATAAACTATGTATTTTCTGCTAGATACCTATCTCAAAGTCAATGCATAACAAGCTTACCCTGCATTGCAATTAACAGCTCAGAATGTTCGTATTTGAAACTCATTAGACAATTGCGTACATGGACAGGAAGGTATATTTCTTAACATTGGTTCACCCTCTCTGTGTTCTGTAATACTTAACTACCTTACATTCTTCTATTTTTCTATTTAGCCTATCTTAATCTGACTTAATAACACTTCCCAAAGATATACTTTGTAAGCAATGAATTTAATTTAACATGTTTTATATGAGTGCTCTTATTTTCAATCTTATTGTATCCATCCAGAACATTAACATCCGGGATAATTGTTCTCAATCTGAATCAGTTTTGCTTTGTATTTTGGTGACATTTCTTATCTTTACTTCACAAATATCTTTAATACACGTTATGTAATCTTTATTATTTTTAAAGCAAGATCATACGTAACCATGGATAATAGGCGGTACGTTTACACAACACTAAAAGATGGCGCTCATATCAGTAACTAACAAAGGACTATTGAGGTTGCTGTGACAACCACACCAACAACTTTATAAAGCCGCCATTTTGGATTCTTCCGCGAACGTGAACAGAATCGTACGTAGGTGTTAATGCGGTACTGCAGAGGTAAGACACGCTTAAGAGATTATTTTGCTGCCCAAGCCCGCACGGCATGGGAGAAGACCGATCTAATGAGCACATGTAGCACAAGGAGATATAGAAGCGCACTCTCTAAGCAGTGCAATGTTAGATTGAATGGTACAACTACTGTATCAGACACCCGGAAATTCTTTTACTCTTTTGTTTGTTATGAGCATGAGAGATGTGCTTTGTTTCTGTATTCACAAGAAGACATAATTGAACGGAGATACCTGATCATATTAAAAGATAAACAGGATTTATTTAATCAATTACACTCTTTATGAACGTAATCATACCTCTTAAAACACTAACTAGACAGCCATGAGCTAACAGATATGCCAATGCAGAATCTAATAACCCGAATATTGTTTGGCAGGCTTGGATTGATCCGTGAATTTTTTTGTTAAGCTGAAAAGCAACGTTCCAAATTAAGCAACTTATAATATTGGGTAAGATTCATTTATTTCAAAAACGATTTTATATTCTATTTGCATATTCATGTTTTCAGAGACAAATGAACTCATGGCATTTTATTTGTTTTTTTTTCTCTCCAACCAAACCCTTTCCCATTCCTATCCCGTTTTTTGTCTCCAATTTATTGCATGGCATCACACAATGAATCTATTTCTGTTTTGATGCTTAATGTCACACTGTTCATCCCAATTAATCCTTCCCATTTCCCACCCTCTCTGTCTGTGCTACACTTGACACATTGAATGTTTTTTTTTTAACTTTAACTTTTTATTTTTGTTTTTATTTGTATTGTATCATTTTTTAATTAATTAGCCCTGATTTGAAAAAGATGGCGTGGTCCGTTGAAACACGTGTCATCACAAAGGGCCCTTACCCGCACCAATAAGAAATGTATCTCTATATTCCAATTGAGTGGAGTTCTCTTTGTTTAAGTGACGCATGAAAAAGAGAGTGCAACGACATTTTTCTTCTTTGATTTATAAAGCGGAGTGGAGGAACCACTTTTTCTCCGCTGTTGCGCAACTCATGCGACACGAAATATCGCTGCAATAGATCTAAGGGCGCTGAGGTCCATTTTGATAAGTGTCCCTTGGAGAAAGGTTCTTCAACAGGATTTACTTTTTAACTCAACACAGGATTAACTATTACAAGTTTACTTGGCAGGTTGGGATTGAACCCATGACTTACATGTGTTGCTTTGCTGATAAACTGTGTTCCAAATTATAATTGAATACTATTGGATAAGAACATTTCCTTTCTACTCTCCAGACCATCAGATATACCTTTCTTTGCTATGAAAAGCGTGACTTATTAGATCGATGTACTTACTGTATTCTCTCTTTTCTTCTTCTTTTTTCCCATTTCCCCCCGTGTTGTGTCTATATATGCAACGATATATGTTTTCTCCACCCTAAACAATCCTCCCCTACCCCCTCCCTAATGTCGGTGTTCACATGTAACTTATTTACTTGAATGTTGTTTCATTTTTGATGTATGTCAATGTACAAATTTAATTTTGTAATACAATTTAGCCCTGATTTGAAAAGGACGGCTGGGTCCTTTTGAAACACGTGTCATCATCATAGGGCAACCATTCACCTACTACACCGCTATATAACTACAACTTTATTGTGTGGAGTTTTTGTTTAAATACTTGGCGCATGAATGCAAAAAAGGGTAACAACAAGTTTACAACATTTTTACTAAAAGGGAGTTGATGAACCACAGCACTGTTACCGAGCTCATGCGACAACCTTTACTTTTTTCAAAAAGCATTAGGGCTTTGAGGTCTACTTCTAAAATGTGTCCACTGTGAAAAGGTTCCTCATCCTTTCTTGTTTGAAACAAATTAATCAATGCCGAGTCAAGAACATGTTCACTTTCATTTTAAATCTATTCAGAGAGTTCAAAAGAACGGAGCCATCTGATGGTAATGCATAACACCTGTTTCCGAGCACGCTGAAACTGAAATTTCAGTATTGAATGCTACAGAAGACCACAAACATTGTCGTTGTTCTTCTTGTTATCAATAACTCTTGAGGATCATTAAAAATTAGCTTTCACTGGTTGGGCCCAAAGTGAAAGTGGGAGGTTCAATGCAAAACATATCAGGATAAAATACATGTTTCTTCTTTTTTACAAACTGGCATAGGAGAGTCATAGTAGTAATTAAACATTCACATGGCGTAACCGACATTTCACTTTTACTCCCGGAGTTGCAGCCAATTGCCAGGCAGTGTCACAAACTCCATAGGGCATTGGCCCATATCTAAGAATTGTCAGCGAATACCCAGGTCCTTTCCTCCTTGCCAAGGATTAAATGCCCAGTAATTTGGCCATTCTGTAAGATTGGCAACAACTGCCCAGGCACTTGCCACACTACCAATAATTTGCAGTAACTGCAAGATGCTTGCCCCATTATCAAGGACCATTATAAAATGCCTGAGAACCATCCTAATTACCATCGACTGAGATCAAATTCCCAGGAATGTGCCCATTTGTCAAATGTTGACACCAATTGCTTAAAAATTGCCTAAGTGCCTTTGATTATCATCAACTACCCAGTTACATGCCCCACTACCAACAATTGGTATTAACTATCCAGACACTTGCCCCATTGCCAAGTAACCTGTTGGGGTGGTCAGGAAATATCCCCAGGATTATGAGGGGTTCATTTGCACGTGCCGTATTAATAACTTGGGGTGGAGGCAAACTGGGCGCTATGATGCTATTTCATATGTATCAAAGTGTGTTAATTATGGATGGGATATGTTACTTTAGTGTTGCTGTTGTCTAGAATCGATACATATTAGTTTGCACGTGCATACAAAGATAAAATGTCACACCCACCAAATGCAAAAACATACATGCACATTAATACAAATACATGGGGCATTCATGAATCTCAATCAGAAGGATAGCTCAGCGGCAACGTGCATGCCTTGGAAGCAATATGACACGAAGCAACACAGGTTTGATTCCCGGGTCCGGGCTTAGAAACCTCTGGGTGTTTAAGCACATTATAAATATGCAACTAAGACACACAAAAAAAAGAATACGTTCTGTAACATCACCTCGATGCCCATGGCCTGTATGAGCACTATAAAAAAAAGTAAAAATAAAATAGATATAGTGGCCTTTTTTTAACAAATGAATCAAAACATGGTAGACAGGCTGTTTTACAAACTTAACTTTGAAACTGGTTCTGTGAGGTTTTAGAAGCCAGTGGATGGGTGAATAAGCAACTTCATGACCGTCACGGTCAGCACAGCTGCAGAAACTAGCCATGCGTGTTATGATCTGATAAACATTGCAGATGGCACAGGTAGTCTCTCGGTTAATGGGAGCGTGACAGAGGTGTTTCACTTTTTGTTTTTGCTAACAGTAAAACATGGGGTGAGCCAATGCCCAATTCTACCCAGGAGTTTCAATTGTGCGATAAAGTGGCAGTTATGTATATAGGAAAGTTTCAATGGACAGTGACCTGGGGAATGAGATAGTATTGCTAACTCAAAGAGAAATTATTTACCTAGCCTTGCTCATCTCGCTTGAAATATTTATGTGAACCATGTGTAAATTAAATGTTAATGCTAAAGAGCTTAGGCCAGTTAATGCTAGTAATAAATTATGTTTCAATGCCAATGTTTAACCATGTGCTGACATCATGACCTACCACGGATGAATCCTAAGAAGAGGCGTGTTCTATATATGATCTGAAGATGACAATTAAGATAAAACTGACCAATGAAAATGTAGGAATTGGGAAAAGATGGGGCTTCTTTGAAGTGGCTTTTGTCCAATCATTTGTGGGCGGTGTATTGTAATAAAGTATCTGGGAGTATTTTAACTGTTGCAAAAATGTATATAAGATTTGAACTGATGTAGTTTGTTGCGACTTGGGTTAGTTTGGTCCTGCAACATTATCTAACTGCCCCCCGGATAACTATACAATAAACCTGCCTTATGTACAACTGTGTACTCACTTTTTAAGTGGTTGGGGTTGTTTGGGTTAAGTTGATTGAAAGCCCACCCGCACAAACCCTAGGAAATGCCCAGGGACTTAGCTTTTTTCCGAAGACTGCATTAAAATTCTCAGGTCCATGCCCCATCACCGATCATTGTATTGAACTTCCCACATACTACATGATTACCTACCTCCCTTCAATGGCCCCCGGGCCTGGATCCTCAAAACAGCTGGTGCATGGTATGATAATGTATTAATCTTGCAATCTACTCCCATACACTAGCACTGTATAGGAGCCAGGCACAGAGAGGTGTGCCCCATTGCTGCACTCTCATGGCCCTGCCTGGTTCTCTTATGGAACAGGGATGCTGGTGTGGTTCAGGCAGTAACGCAGCACTGCAGCATGCTTTCTCTGTACCTTCCTACTTTAGTTCCCCTCTGTGCCATTAGTGGCATCTGGAGCAGGGAGGCATGCACAGGAGGCGAGCACACACATGGCAGTGGGAAAGACATTTGGCATCCTTGCTGTTTCCTTACCCTGTGCAAGCAAAGCATGAGGTGTTGCTAGACCAAACAGACTAAAGTACAGGAAACAGAATCCGTATGCCTAATTCCACTGTGGGGTAGTTGATCTAAAAGACTCTTCTTTCTCCTGCTTATTATGTCTTGTTATGATGCGGGCAGCAGGAGTTAGTACTTTGTACCACAGGAGTAGCTTGCAATGAGAGGCTTAATGCTGTGCTCTCTTTCTGGGACTTCAAGGAAAGAAAAGACAGGCTATATGCCTATGTCAATGCAATGAAACACAAACACTGATTAGCATTCTAGTGTTTGGGACACACAGAGACATGGGTGTGTCATGTATTAGAGTGGCACACAAAGGACAAATTGCTTACCAATAATGGTCTTTCTTTGGATTCTTCTCCCACATATTCCTCATCTTGACATATAGGTATCCAGCATCGGCTGCTCGGAACATTTTGCTCGACAGGGGGGTGTAGTACCATTCGATATCGTCTTTGACAACTCGCTCATATATGGCCATGCAATTCCTCGATCAGACGTGACATCGGGAGTCGTATAAAACTATGTACTATGCCCCCACACCTTGGTTCCGCACACTCAGCATGCTATTCAGAACGTGCTTCATTCTAGTATTCAATACTGCATCAGTATGTAAGGGCCTAAGCCATCCGAGCTCAAACAATACAAGGCCTGTAACTCCAAAATATCCCACACAGACCCATACACTATCTGTGTGTGGTGTCTTGGTGTTGGGCATGACACGGAGCAATGTGGCTCTTTCTTGGCTATGAACCCGAAGGCAGTGAAGAAACGCTCGGTCAAACTGTCGCTCAACAAACTGCCATCTGAGTCACAAGCTAAACCGCTTCCATGATCATCGAAGCATGATGCTGAGGGGCTAACTCTGAGAAACATTGTGAAGGGTGTCACCATAAGAAATAAATGAATTTCTTGCACACCCGTAGCAAATGTCACCACTCCTCATCGTCGTCATTGCACAAAAGAAACTTGATGCAGCTGCAACTCCGACTCGTCAGACGAAATGGGTAAGTCGTACCCTGTGAAAGGTGAATCCAGGGAGACGTGGGAGGATTTTAAAACCGAAATGCTCATGGTTTTTGAGAAGGCCTTGGCTGGTAAATCTTCCGTCTCGACATTGCAGGTCAATACAGGTCCAACAACGCGTGGTCCTCCGGCACAATGAACGCCAATGTGGGTAGAATGCCCTCGAGCAAAACCCCTATAGAGAAACATCCTCATGCGATGAAACCTTCTGCTGCCCCCTTGGGCCAGGAAGACCCTCGACTGCTCCTGCAAGATCGAGGTTTTGCGCCAGACACTCGATATGTGTACTTGAACTCACTGCAGTCGATTTTCAATGAAGAGGGCAACCCCATAACTTTTGGGTTCGAGCCGATGGAGGTACAGACTTGGATCTGTTGCTGGATTTTATGGCAGATCAAGCCTGGTTGCTTCTACTGGCGAAGTGCCTCCATGGTGCCAGTGGTCTGGGCACATCCCTGGATGTGGAATTCCAGCCAGTGAATCCATATATGCACCCAAACACACATTACCGCAAGACGAACGTCGTGAAGGTCATCGTGGCCTTGGGGCTCAACACTCTGTCGAAGCCTGTGTCACAGTATGACCTCACTGACATCCAGAGGAGCAGAGTGCTAGGTTTTGGGCAGCAGCTGCTGGCTGCAAGACTGCCCTATTTCTTCTGGTTTAATCTCCAAGGTTGAAATATGGAAAAATAAGATAAACAAATAACTGTTGTTTGCTGTTGTTGCGTTTTTTATTTATATGCCTTTCCCCATTACTGCATGTTTTCTCATGCAGGCTGAGTTCAGAGGGAAAAGGTGTAGAACTCAGGTGTGGGGGCATAGTACATCATTTTAGACAACAGCCAACGTCACGTCCGATCGAGGAATGTTGCGGCCGTATGCGAGGGAGTCGTTGACGATGATATTGAGGAGTACTCTGTTCCCTGTCAAAACTAATTCCGAGCATCTGATCTGTCAAGAGAGGCATACAAAATAACAATTTTATACATCAGTGATTTACGTCACTCTAAATGGCGTTTTAAGAATCACAATAGGAAGCTAAGCCTAAAAAGTACAAGGATTGGGTGAATTGTTCATGCCTATCATGAACCATCTTGAAGTTTCTCCACTAAACAATAACAAAAAAGTAAGATGAAACTATTTGATTTCAAGAAGCGGTTTAATGTCCAAGAGAGCTAAAATTGTAAAGGACAAACTGGGAGAGGTTACCTATTATTGGGTCATATATTTTAAATGGTAAAAGACACATTTTTCACTTTAACCACCAGTTGACATTAGATAATGAACTGCATGAATTAATTTCCCACTAGCTCATTTTTCCATTAGTATCTCCAGAATGTATCCTTTCAAAGCTCTGGGCCAGACTGAACATCATCCCAATTCTCCCCTGCCCCACCTTCTAATCGTGCACTCACTCTCCTCTCCTCATATTTCCCTGGGTTTGCCACCTCTGGCCTTTGCACTGGACATCAGCCCCACCGGTCAATGGATCCTCAGTGTGCTGCTTCCTGTGTGTTGTTCTAACTTTAGAACAAATTACAATGGCAAAGTAGCTGCAGGTAGTCCCAAAACAGGTGCCGCCAACTCCTGGTGGCTCCACAGTTCGAGATATCTCTTGTTTGGGTTTTGTGCATCCTGCCCCCAACTTGGTACCAAAATCATTACAGCCCTGAGCGAGGCACGATATTGGCCAGACGGTACTCTGAGCCCACATTAATGTTCCTCTCAGGCTTCCCTGCACTTAATGGCTGGCATTACTGCAGCCAAAACTCCCTACACCTCCAATGCTTAAATAAAAATAGATCTATGTAGGTTGTGCAGCTTTAATGCTGAAATGCTAACAGATCCGTTATTTCATTGTTTGATAAACTAAATGTTGAAAGCCTGGCACTAAATGTCATACTGTGCTGTAAGGTATGACACTACTAATGATTTAAAATTGTGGTATCTGAGTTTGAAGCACCGAAATTGAAGAACCTACTCCCAAGAAGCTTCCAAATTATCAAGATTCACCATCATTAATTGAAGGAATTGCATATCCGTTGTGTCAATTAGAAAGGACTCAGGTAATGCCATTGGGTACTGTGACGAGTCTGGACAATCCGTCCCTCCTCCGTAGAGGGCAGCTATCCCCTTTGTTAATGTTAATGTTAATGTTGAAGGATATTTATACCACGCACTATCACCACCGTAGTTGTCCCCTGGCGCTCTAGTGGATCTGAAAGAAAGGGGGGTAGGTTACGGCAAAGGACAAAGTTTGGAGACAGAGCAAGGGAGCTGTGATGTGCTGTTTGCAGCTTCAATTCGGTTAACAGCGTTCGCTGAGCTTTTTGGTGCGGTATCCCGACGGAGTCCGTCGTGTGCTGTTGTGTAAGGCTCTGTGTGGTGTGTTTGTTATTGGGGTGTGGTGAAGTGCGTGCTGGTTGCTGCCATTTAAGAGGTGTGGTTGTGTTCATTTAGTGTTTGAGAGGTGTGTTTCGAGATTTAGACAAAATGTCTTCCTTATAGTGAACTAGTTTCAGCAAGACAGGGCTTTGAGTCTAGATACGTGAACCCAGGGTGCAAGACCCTCTCTAGGGGTCTGGGAAAGAACCTTCTATACCTCTATTGGCTACAGCTAATGTTGAACACAGCTTGAATGCCATAGTCAACGAACAAGGACACTGTTATATTTATTCCTGTGATGTGTACAAGAGGAGAACAGATTCTAAAGGGAAGATAGACTCCTATGGGGTAAGAGAATGGCTAGGCATAGGCAAGCCTCCACAGGATCAACGTCCAGGTTTGGCAGAGCCATGCTGGGCCACGGAGTCAGTGGCAGTGAGTAGGGCGAGTGAAATGCTAGCCAAACGCCTAAAGTTTGGTGTTCTACACAACAGAGGTGTTGAGGTCAGAGAAGAGGTGAAGGCGGAAACACGTCCTTCCCATCTGGTGGCACGACACAAAGGAGCTGTGTTGGGGTGGTATGCAGGTAGCGAACAATGAGATCCCATTGTATGAGGGAGGCCAGGTCCCCAAGCTCCAAACAAGTCAGACCACAGCTACCAAGACAAGTAGCCACGAGGAAAGCCAATGAGGTTGCAGGAGCCTGAGAAAGCCAACAGAGAGCATACCGCTGAGAGATACAAACACGTTAAGCGAAGGCTACGAAGATCGACGACAGAGAAAATAGAGCTACAAGGTGTGAATATTGTGAATAACGGCTGTGAAAGCCATAAAGGTTATAGGAGCCTGACGAACCCGAGTATACAAATACCCTATGTAAGGGAAAAGAAAGAGACATGAAACTTTTGAATTAGGGCTGAGAAAGCCACAGAAGTTACAAAAGTCTCACAATCCAGGGTGGACAGTCGCATTATGTGAAATAACTTGGTTGAAATAAAAACAACCTGTCTGAGGGGTAAAGGACTTTGGGAGAGTCCCAACGCCTCAGAGGTGGGAGTGTTTTCATTTTCAAGAAGCCCTGGAGGGATAGAAATGCTCACACTAAGAGACAATTTTCTTTGTGAAAAGGAGAGAGTGAAACCCATAACTTGATATAAAGACTGGGAAGAATATCCTGCTGTGAAAATGGTACTTTGAAGACTGAGAACAACTCAGGTATAAGTTGGGCCAGGCAGAAGCTCTGCTGAGGCTCCTGTTCAAATCCTCCCCTTTTCCTTTTTAATTAGGTTTTTTCTAAAGTGGTATGGCCATTTAGTTGTATAGGATTCAGACTGAAGAACGTTATTTTGGACTTTGAATATGATCCTTAATCATCCAAGTCGTCCACCACAGAACCCTGAGGCAAACGAACACAGAATGAATGTGCATTTATCATGGCTCAAAATTGGCTTCAATTATCACACACTCTCCTCTAGATTCTTGCCCATGCTGAGAACTTGTGGAGGTTGCAATATCTGACCCTCTACCACCCTGCTAGTTCCCACTTAAGGTGTCAAAAGGTTGCAAAACCCGGCCCCCATCAGGGAATCAGTCCCTGATGGAATCCCCCTTCTGCCATATGGTTATCTTATTTTACCAGACATCCGTCTGCACCATGAAGCCAGACAGATGTTGGACATTGCCCTTCATAATAACTCATAGAATAATATATGCGCCTCAGTATACTCTTTGGGGCTCTTGATCTGATATATTTCTCTCTGCTGGATCCGCAAGCCTTCAGTTATGACTACTAAAAGCAGTGTTAAATTATAGCGGATGGTTCTGTCATTTTCTTTCCAGAAATCCTTACAGTTGCCAGATGACTACATGTTACCAATTACACAAGAATAAACTGTTGGGCTTTTACAAAACCTTCTAACACATCATGAGCGTCGAAGGTTTATTTCATATCACTTCAGTGAATCTGAACAAATTGCCAGATTACAAAGGTTTGCGAAGGGCAACTATTCCATGACTGAAACATCATGGACATAGTGATAATTTAAAGAGTCACCTGATCCCCTATAAACCTTAGAAAATCAGAGGCTTTCCAGCTGGCTTAGTAATTGATTTTTGGAGATTTTGCCTTTGGAACAAGAAACATTCAGGAATATAAAGTCCTGAGGAGTTTAATGTTTTGTGGACAGCCTTTAAGAGTGGCTCAACACTAACGTAATAGTAATACTTATGGCTATGATGTTGCCTTCTTTCATGAGATCCCTTTTTTGATAAATACAAATATATCCTGAAAATCTGGAAATGAGTGACATAATATTTCAACCTAGTACTGACATTTCAAGGTGCTATTTGTGTTCACGAGTCTTTTAGAGTTAATTGATACCACCACTAAAAGCATATATCGAAACAGGCAACTTATGTACCACATGCTCATACTATTATTAACAACTAATTAAAACAGTTCTGAAATCTTATGAAGTCTTTTATCACAGGAAACAATGTATTATGATACCGCAACAATAGCCTGCAATTCATGGGTAAGAGATATGAAGCATAACCAATAAGCTGGAATGGGCCACCAAGAGCACCCTTCTCACAGGACTATTGAGGCAGTAGGACCTCCACCTTCTGGGAGCAAGGTGCACAACGGCCATCAGTGCAGTCCAATATTGTAAAAGAATTGGACCACAATTGTAAATAGACCATATTGGACATCTTTAAATGAAAACCAAGTGAGTGGCCTGAATTTTAATATCAGTAGCCACCACCGTTGCACAGGAGTGGTTTGTTTTAAGATTGACTTCTCACCTAGACCTCTGAAGAAGTGGCAAGCAGGTCATATTGCTCATTGTCTTTGATGGCCACACTCAATTCAAACCTTAGGTTTACAGTCTGCTCTTCACCACATCACATTATATAACACATGTAGCTATGCCCAAGGTGAAGGCTTCAAGCTAGTGTGATGACGCATCATTCACACCAGGCCACTGTGTAGGCACATCTTTCCAATGTCATTGTCACTAGGGAGATACTGGTAAAGGTGCATTATTGGAGTGGTTTGCCAGGAAGGGAGGAAGGGATAAGGGTTTCCTTTAGGATGGGGAGTTTTAAATGAATCTATCGATGAATGAATGTTTTTGGTTATTTGTGACCTGGATGGATTAAGAAACTAGTACAGATGAGATGAGGGGAGTAAAGTAGATTCATTAAAAGACTCATTGAAGTGGGACATGTAGGGTTCAAATCTTGAAAAAGTGAGCATCTGAAAATAGAAACGCAGATGCAAATTTTTTAGATGGCAAATTGTTGGAAATGTACAGGTCACTAAATTTGCAAATGATTTGCTGGCCAGACCCCTTTCATACATTAGCATTGGGTGCTTGCTCCTAACAATGCACTCAGGACCCATGTGGGTGCAGGGTGAAGATTTGACAGTGTTGTGTTCCTCAAAGTTCCTGTTATTGTAAGGCGTAACATAAAAAGGGTGTTTCTATCCCTGTTTGAGGGATAGGAATGGAAGATGAACAGAAGTGACTGATACCACCAGTGTTTTTACTGAAGTATATGCAAGAAGGGACAGAATGGCCCTCTCACACATTGCACATCCCTATCCATCTATTCCAAAGAGGCTTAAGGGACTGCTTTTATCCACGTTCGGAGTATTAGTATCTGTGAGACCAATGAGAGAGAAGGTAATGACCCAATTTTCATAATGGATTTGTAACTGAAGCATATCCCTAAATTTGTATATATGTAATTTAACAGGTTTTGGAGTAGATCTTCCCATTCCAGAGATATTTTGGGCAATCTTAATATTTTCCAATGAGACATATGGCCTGATTAAGAGTTTGGTGTTAGTGGCAAAATATCCCATAATTGCCACTACTGGATATCTTAGCACACTGCAAAACCCTGTAGGCAAAACAATTACCTAAGGCTAACTACCAATTTCTACTGCTGTTACCTACTGCTCTGAGAGATATTGGTTGAGTTTATGATGAATGTTTAAATATTGCACTTTGAAAGCTCTCGCTAAAAAGGCAGTGGAATTTGTGGAGGATTACCGCATATAGTAATTACTTTTACTGCATGTCATAATGTGGTAAACCCAACTGATCCTGAAAATACCACTGGTTGGGTGGGTATTTGAGAATATCTTTCACCATTCCACCCTCATTTACATGATGGAAATGAATTGGGCGGCACAGTAACCAATCATAGCACTACTGTACCAATGTAGGCTAACATGTGTTATGATAATCAATCAGTTTGTGTAACCCCAAGTTAAAACCTTCACAGTAACTCTATATTCTCATTGTATTTTAATATATGGTTCACTTTTATTCCTATGTGTTGCTCAGTCACTTTTGGAACCAGTATTGCACTGTTTGCAGTACCTGTTCTGCAGTTCTCTTTGTGGAGAGTAGTAGCATGTGGCTACACTCTTCTCTCTTTTTTCTCCACTTCATGATACATAATTTATGACTAACCCCACTCATTGTTTATGTGGCCTTTGCTTTTACTTATGTGTCTGCCTCGTATCTCCTGAAGAGGCTTGCCTCCCTCAAACCTACCTCCTAAAATCTACCTCCTACATTGACAATATCATCCCACCCTCCCTTTTTAAACAATTGACAAGCCAAGCATGCTACACACTCCTCAGCATCATTAATGCATCCCTCACTGAAGGGCCATTCCTGAAAACTCTCAAGACTAGCCTCATACAAACTCTTTTGAAAAAAACAACCCTAGACCTAGAAGACCTACCCAAATACTGGCCCCTTACGAACCCCCTGTTTTTCAGCAAAATCTTGGAAAAAGTAGAAGCTACAGAACAAATCTCCATCATCCGGCAACTACAACTCCTAAATGACTCTCAGTCATTGGTTCCTCCCCAAGTGTAGCATCAAGATAGCCAACATCTAAATGGTGGATGATGCCCTCCAAATCATGTTTAAGAACAACTCAAGCCTCCACGTCCTCCTTGACCTCGTTACTGCATTTGACATTGTATCCTCCTCTCCGACAGAATGGGATTCGCTGGCACTGTCATGAAACCTCTGACCTCTCTGACCTCTCTGGCAGACACCAGACCATACAGATGAATCCATTCTGCTCATGCCAGCTCCCAGTTTCCTGCTGAGCCCCCAAGGCTCCCATCCTGTCACCACTCCTCACTAACCTTTATATGGCTCCTCAGGCAACCCTCCAAAAAGATCCTGATATAACCATCCACCAATACACTGATGATACTCAGTGGTACATGATAGTACAAATCCCAAAGACCATAAGTCATCTCCATGATAACCTAGTCATCATCCAGTCCTGTCGACTGCCTACATCAAACTTAACCCCTCCAAGACTGAACTCATCTTTATCGGTCCCCCAGCCTAACAACAACTCATCCAACAATGGCTCAGTGATACACGCCTAGAAGGATTTGATCCACATCTCTCCTATTAAGCACAATCCTTCGACTTCACCATCAACAGCAGTCAGTCCTTCTGGAAACACATAACCATAAAGTTCCAAACTACCTTGCTCCAAATCCATACCCTTCGAAAAAATCCCTTCACCCCACTGCAGGACTTCCAGATCATTGTGCAGATCATTGTACTCTTCTGATGGGGCTCCCAGCCTCTGACTTGGCTCCCCTAAAGGCAGTCCACCACACCACAGCATGGCTTGTTACAGGTGCACAGAAATGTGACTAAATCTCCCCCTTTCTATGCGAACTACATTGGCTTCCTCTCCAAAACACGATACTGTTCAAGACTGCATCCATCATCTACAATGCAGTCACGAGAAGCACATCTTCTTACGTTCCAGCTACGCTACACATATTTGGTGGGACACGCTCCTTTCTCAGTAAATTGACCAACCAGCTAAAATCACAACTCGTCAACAAAGAGAGGACCCACACACAATCCTTCATTTGCCATGCACCCACCCCCATGGAGCGCAATCCGTGTATTAGCTCGGATTGGCCCAACAATTCTCCAATTTAGCAAATCTCTCAAAACGTGGCTTTTTCAATAATACCTGAGCAAAGACTAATCCCAATGAATGCACATACTACAAATCACAGTACTGAGCTGCAGTTAAAAGACACAAGCACAAACACTGGCTACCCATACCCTGTTCAGCGGTGCACTGCTCATGAGCTAGGTCTGCACGTTCGACAATAAAATAAAACAAAGGAAATATTGACAAGAACACTATGAGCAGTTTCCCTAAAGACATGAATGAATAATTAATATGGCTGTGTAAATATAATGTTTACAAAATGAAGTATTCATAATTACCAATGTTTGCTTCGTGAACGTTATATCTTTTCAAAACGACACATTTTGAATTAAACTATTCTGATAAGGTGTAAAACATGTTTTTATTGTTAAAAATGAACTGTGACTGGGGGGCGCTGTTGAGCGCTGAACAAGATGGCCGCCTGAGCGTTCCTCTCCGTGGCAGGCAGATCTTATGATCCTTCGTTTGACACATTCCTGCCTGGTACTCTGCCCTGGAGGGCACAACTCTGCTTATTGAAGATATTGGGCACCATCCGCCCCGATCCCGATCGAAATCGGAGCCGGGTGCCCCAAGATCTGAACGTCTCTCTCCCCTCCCCCATCGGCGCTGCGGCTTTGCGCCAACATCGAGCCTGACGGGGGGAGACTGGCCAGGCCTTTCTCGCCCGCATCTGCTGGTGCATATCCTGCGGGGGCGGGCCCGTCGGAGACGCGGCCCCGTACCTGCTACTGGACCACCCCCGGCTGCTGTGGGGTGCCGCGGCTGCGTCCGCCGCAGCTGTGCGACCTCCTGGAACCTGCTGTTCGCGTGGGGGAGGGCCTGCCGGAGGCTTTGTGGACCCGGCCCCCCTCTCCTGCTTTTGCTGTCCCGTGTCCCGTGGGGACGGGCCCCTGGGAGACGCGGCCCCGTGCCTGCTCCTCGACCGTCCCCCGCTGCTGCGGGGGTGTCGCGACTGCGGCCGCTGCTGCTCTGAGACTCGCCACCACATCAAAGGATTCCTACAGAGTCGCCGTGTCCTGGTCGTGCCGGTGGGCCCTCCTGAGGCTGCGTGGGGCTGAGGCGCGCCACAGGACACCGGACGCCGTGCCCCCCGGTCGGCCCTGCCGGTGTACACCCGGTGTTGACGGGGAACATGGTGGTGGGGTGCCCCTCTCCTCCCCCCCACCCCCTCCCCGCTGGACTCTGTGATCTCGCGTGCTGGACTGGCACTTGGCACACTTGAACCCCCCCCCCCTGGAGTGCCCCTCTGCCATCACCTGCTCGCCTCGTTGGGGGCGCCCTGGACCTCACTTGCCTCTGGATCGCCGTCTCCTGAGCAGTCTCAGGTCTGCTGTATCACATGGGACCTGCCAACCAGCGCGCCCTAGGACTCCAGGTGCAGACTCGCAGGGGGGACTAAGGTACGTCAAGGGGGGGTGCTGCTGCGCGCCCCCCCTGTCTGGTTTCGTGATCCTGGGGCAAACCTCGAACACTGATCTTCCCCCGTGCCCGCTGTGCATGTACTCCCATTAGCACCAACTCTTCGGTGTGCCCCCCTGCTTGGTGGTTCTCCCTCCACTCATTTGTTCTACTGGGGGCACCCCTGGGCCTTGCTGGTCATCCATACCCCCACTCTTGGGGGTCTCCTATCCCCTGGGTGGGCCGTGGCGTTCTCGGAGCTACCACTCTACATAGGTTCTGCCTCTCACCTAGGACCTGCCTCACCCCATATCGCTGCTCCCGGGGCTGTGGCCGGCCCGCCCCTGCTGGGTCAAGCATACCTGAACCCCTACATCCACGGCGACGGCCGGGCAGCATCGTCCCCACTCCTGGGGTCTCCTGCTCTTGTGCTCCCCTGGCATCGCCCCCCAGACCCTCCTGGGCTAGCTAAGCTTCTAAGCTTCTACAATCTGTACTGGCAGCCGCAACATTTCCATTTATTGATCCATAGCCTCTGGCTCCTTCGGGCTACCCCCGGTTCCATACCACACTTCTGTATACTGTGCCCCGTGGTGCCTGGTCCGCGTTCCCCCCGCCATTCTCCTTGGGCTGTTGGATCCCCCCTCACCCTGCCCGACCTTCAACACTGCCAGGATGACCAAGGGGGCGCGAGGAAACAGAGTACCATCAACATGTTTGCGAGGTGGCGGTGAGTTCGCTGGAGGAGACCGCTGGGCAGGCCCCTGCCGCTTCATCTGATATAACCCCAGACTCCCAAAACATGATGGACTTTATCCGGGAGGGCTTCACCGCACTCCACTCAAAATTAGATGACATGACGGCACTATATCCTCTATTAAAGCCCACATCGAGAGAACGGATAGCCGAGTGTCGGAGGTCGAGACACGGGTCGGCTCCGCTGAGGACGCACTGGGTGCCCTGCGCTCTGAGGTTGCCGCTCTCTCCGGCCGAGTCCTTGAGGTGGAAAAGAAGAATGAAGATTTGGAATCCCGCTCAAGGCGTAACAACCTCCGCATTATTGGGGTTCCCGAGAACGAAATCCATGAGCCGATGGAGGATTTTGTTGAGCATACATTGCTGTCGCTCCTGTATTCACCCAAGCTTTCCCCTCACTTTGCTATTGAGCGGGCACACCGTGCCCTGACGGCTAAACCTAAGCCCGGGGCTCCACCTCGGCCCATCATAGCCTAGTGTTGAACTACCGTGACCGTGACGCCCTCCTCAGGGCCGCAAGGCTCAAGGGTGAGCTATCACTGGGTGGCGCAAGAATTCATCTTTACCCGGACTTTTCAACAGCCGTCCAACGTGAACGCAAGACTTTCCAAGCGGTGAAGCGAAGATTGCGAGACCACTCAATCAAATACGCTATGCTCTACCCCGCCAAACTTCGCATAGAACATGCTAACCAGGTGTTTTTCTTCACGATCCCAGAGGAGGCCTCCAAATTCATTGACTTTCATTTCCCTGGCTGATCCCCCTCCTCCGACCACGGCTCTACAGTTACCCTTTTGTGCCCGACGGGAGAGGCCAGGCCCGGCCCCCCCCTGCATCGGGACCACACTGATCCTTTATTCCGTAATCTGTTTGTTCTGCTCATTTTACAAATATGTGCCATACCACCATGTGCAAAAACTTTGCCCAAGTTACTGGTAATTCTATTGTGGGCACCTCTTGTTCTACTGGACCTGCCGTAGCCCGGAGCGACGCGGCCAGTCCGGCCCACAGGCCCCCAGGCGCTGATGCCTCTGGTTTGGTTTTGGTTGAGGGGGGTTGGGATTGTCATCCCTCTGTTTGGGGGAGGGATGTGGGTGGGGTGGGACATGTTTGGGGTTATGTTATTAAAAAGTTAGCGCCGGCAGCAAGGGCGGACCGCGAAGCGGCACTCAGGTATGGTTGCCGCAGGACTGCGGAACTAACCCACTGGTTATTGCCATTTTCTCTTATTCAAACGCCACTGCATCTGTGACCGAGAGTGACTTGATTTTCATGAGCTGGAACGTACGGGGGTTGGGCAATTATAAAAAGATGAGACAGCTCCAGTTGCAGGCCGAGCGCCATGGGTCCAAGATTCTCTTTCTTCAAGAGACACATGCCCGCACGGAACAGTGCATGCGATTTGCCAAAACCTGGGGCCCCCACAGATTTTTCACCGATTTCTCTACTCAAAGCCGCGGGGTTATGACCCTTATTCACAAGAGTCTCAAGTTCACTCTTATTCCCTCACAGATTGACCACCAAGGCAGGTATGTTCTGCTTCATGCCACACTCCAGAACAAGGAAGTGGTTCTGCTGAATATTTACGGCCCTAATGTAGATGACCCGGAGTTTTATGTACAGATCACGTCCCTCCTCGATGGCTTCCCCCTTGTCCCCATCCTCTGGGGTGGTGATTTCAACACAATCTTCGATGTAGCCCTCGATAGATCTGGCACCAAGCCCCGTCATCTCTCCAGGGCAGCTTATGCGGCCCTATCATCCTTACCACGCCTGGCCATGGTAGATGCATGGAGGTTCTTTTACCCGGATTCCCGCATTTACTCTTTCTACTCCTCAGTCCATGACTCCTATTCCCGAATTGATAGGTGGGTGATCTCCAACGAATTGGTTAAGAACGTTATACAATTAATGATTCTCCCCAGAACCCTGTCTGACCATTCTCCAGTTACGATTACTGTAGGTTGGGGCCCGGACCCCGGCTGGGCTCGCTGCTGGAGGATGAAGCCCCTTTCCCTACTGGACCCGGAGTTCTGCTCTGAGCTCGAGGAGTCTATCGAAGAGTTCTTCGGGTTTAACACGGGCTCGGTAACATCTCAGGCCACTCTATGGGAGTCCTTCAAGGCATATATTAGAGGGGTTGCGCTGTCCAAGGAGAATGGGGTCCTTAAGTCGATCCGGAGAGATCTTGCCGCGAGCGAATCCAAACTATCGACCCTGGAAGCTACATGCTCACTTCACTCTACCCGGGGTAACCTAGCGGACATCGGGGTGGAGCTTGATACGTTTCGATCCCTCGCGGAACCCGAACAAAGGTTTTTGGACAATCCCGGTATTGTGAGGAGATACGGGGAGGGTGAACGCCCTAGCCGATTCCTGGCGAGACTGATCCGTCACGAGACGGGGTCCCCACACATACTGGGGATCGAGAGACCTGATGGCTCCATGGCTGTCTCCTCACAGGATATCAATGCGGAATTTTTCACTTTTTATGAACCCCTATATTCTAACTCAGATGAGGTCTCGATGGCGGAGATCGACTCCTTTCTCGATGCCCTTCCTTTGTCGATTCTATCTCCGGAGACCGCTGGTTCCCTTGATTCCCCACTCACGCTAGAGGAGCTCTCAGAGGCTATCGACTCCTTATCCTCGGGGAGAGCCCCTGGCTCGGACGGTATCCCAGTCGAATTTTATAAGCGTTACAAGTCACTGCTGCTCCCCCATTTGCTGGCTCTATGGGAGGAGTCGGTGGAGGCTGGTGTATTTCCCCCTTCACTCCGTGAGGCCACAATTACCGTATTACTTAAATCCGGCAAACCCCCCTCGCAATGTGGCTCATATCGCCCGCTATCACTTATAAATTGTGATGTCAAAATATACGCAAAGGCTCTGGCGCTCCGTCTAGCTGCCCTTTTACCATCCATCATCCATACTGATCAAGCGGGCTTCATCACAGGTCGCTCTACTTCCCGGAACCTGAGGCGTCTATTCAACATAATTAACAGAATCAGCCCCGAGACACGCGCATTGGCGGCCACACTCGACATGCAAAAAGCATTTGACTCAGTTTCATGGCGGTATCTGTGGCGGGTTCTCGAGAGCTGCAAATTTGGTCCCTCCTTTCTCTCCTGGGTTAGATTGCTTTACTCAACCCCTGTGGCCAGGGTCCGCACCGATGACCGTTGCTCCCCTCTCTTTGAGATCGCCAGGGGGACTAGACAGGGGTGCCCCTTCTCTCCTCTGATCTTTGCGATAGCGATAGAGCCGTTCGCTGATATGCTCCGCCAATTTCACACTCACAGAGGCCTCCGCACTGCGGGCCAGGCGGACATAGTGTCCCTATATGCGGATGACGCATTACTGTTCATACGCTCCCCCTCCACCAACCTACCCCCGATACTGGACGACATCATTCAGTTTGGTCGGATCTCGGGCCTTAAGGTGAATTGCTCGAAATCCATTCTCTTCCCACTCACGGAATGCACCCTCCCCCCTCCTGACACACTGGGATTCACATGGGCTCAATCCACGTTTACCTACCTGGGGATAGCGGTAACACGCCAGCAGTCACTGACCTTCAAGGAGAACTATCAAAAGTATCTCACACATCTTACGGCCAGAGTTCTAGTCTGGGACAAGCTCCCGATATCCCTCGCGGGCAGAATAGGGCTACTGAAGATGGTGGTGTTGCCTCAGTTACTTTACAGGTTTACCAATGTACCCTTGTGGCCAGGTCGGAGCTTCTTTCGTGATTTGACACGCACAGTTAACTCCTTTCTTTGGCACTCGGGGGCGGTCCGTCTCAAAATCGAGACCTTGTCTACCCCTATGACCAACGGGGGCTTTGGTGCCCCGGACTTCCTTAAATACTGGCTGGTATCCCAGATACAATATACGTCCTACTGGTTCAACACGACGGACCCCCCTCCGCATGTCCGACTCGAGAAACTGGCAGTCTGTGACCGCGACATCCGTTCTTTGGTGATACAACCCGCTCCCCTGGCACTGGACTCACAGAGCCCGGTCGCCTGCACATCCCTTGCACTGGCGAGAACTTGGAGACTGTCCGGGACTGCTTACGCCTTCCATGGTAACCTCCCTCTTTGGAACTTCCTCCCGGGGGTCCCATGGGTGTCGTCACTTACGGTCCGCCGCTGGGCTGAAGCGGGCTATGAGCTGCTGCGGGACGTGTTTGATCAGGGTATATTTGTCGAATGGTCTGATCTCCCACTGCCCTTGAAGAGCGGTCAGAGTGTATGGCTCCAATATTCGTCTCTCTGCAGGACCCTTAAGCGCAACTACCAAATGTTCCCCGCATTGCCACCGGATGACCCTGCCATCGAGGAACTCACCTCCCCCTCGCCCATGAGAGGTAAACTCTCCAGGCTATACACGATGCTGCAGTCCAGATCTGTCCCAGAATTTTCTAAACTAAAGCGTGCTTGGGAGGTGGACCTGGGTGTTGAAATGTCGGATGAGCGCTGGTCACACTTATGCGAGCACACACCGAGTGTCCCTCAACTTCCGCTTTAAACCTATCCAGTTCAAAGTATTACATAGGTTCCACTACACCCCGATCAGACTGCACCGCATGTCCAGTGATCATCCCTCTAGCTGCCCTAGATGCGGTCAAGACGATGCCGACTACATCCACATGATTTGGTCCTGCCCCCGCCTTTCACAGTTTTGGGCGGCAGTTTGCTTGACGGCGTCTGCCATGCTCGATCATCCCATTGATCCTTCTACGGCGCTATGCCTCTTTCATGACCTCCCTGGCCTTTCCCGTAACTCCAAAAAACTAGCTGGCCTCTGCATGCTTCTCGCGGTACGATCAATCCTGCTCTGTTGGCTTCGCCCCTCACCTCCCACTCACACCCAATGGCTAAGAGCAGTCACGTGGGCCTCGGACACCGAGGAAACCTGGGCCCACATGCAACCTACTCACTCCAGGCCTAGGAACATCTGGCTCAGGTTCCGTTCATATATGTCTGATCTCAACACGACACTAGACGCTTCACCCCTGCCAGCTTCCCCCTACCAGCTCGGGTCCTCACCCCTTGCATAGCTCTCCCCCACTCCTCCTATTCCATAAATGTGCCCATTCATTGTGTTACGGTGTGAAGCAACCTTTGAATGCCTATATTGTGTACACTGTATTCACATTGTAAATGCCTAGTGCTGTTCGCCTGTGTTTTGCTGCCACGCTGAATAATAAAAAGAAGTTTAAAAAAAAAAAATGAACTGTGACTTATATAAATGTTGACACATACTAGAGATAGATTAGGTGTTTTTAAGTTTAAAATGTATACTAATTGAGTCGCTTTCTGGATTGTGCTCGGGACTACAGAATGTTGTCATGTGCAATGGGAAATGTAGTTCTTGTTGAATGGGCTGTTTGAACTTTATACATTTTGTAAATATTCATGGACTTAGGTCTACCTTTAATACATGATTAAGCTACAGGAGTGGTGAAACATTGGTCATAAGCCATGCTGCTGTCTAACTTTTAAAAGTATTTTATTAAGATGATTCAATAAACTTTATTATTTGTTATCTGGGATTTCCCGCTTGCAGCACTTCAGACATAAATGCACAAAAAGTGCACTGCAAAAATACACTTTGCACAGTTGCATGAATCAAGCTTTGTGATGGCAGAGCAAAGACACTTTCCAGCAGTGCAAAGTCATTTTGAACCATGCAAAAGATTCTATGAACGCGGCCCATAACATTAGACAGGTGGCTATGCCAATAAAATTTCACAAGCGGTTCTTCCAACTCTTTCAAAGTTCTATCCTCCTTTCCTGCTACATGCATGTCTCATCATCTCTTTCCCTTCTTGATCTGTGGGTCTAATGCACCCTCCACCTACTTGAAGATCCAATCACCCTGACATCCCATATTGCCCAACTATATACATAGGGGATCGTACCCTGAGGGATTATGATGTTGACAAAGAACAGGCACTTTCAATCAGGCATCACACCAGCAGACACTGAGTCTGTGAGTATGGGTGGTTCCCTAAACCTTGGTGAAGCCAAGGTAATCATTCTCGTTCACCTATTGCAGGGGTCTGCACCTTTGGCTCACCAGATGATTTTGATTACAACTACCATAACCCCTCACCATTCACCATCCTGCTTGATGCTTCTGGGAGCTGTAGTCCAAAACCGAACCAAAGTTTGCACTAAGTCTTTTTCTGCACTAAGGCAATGTTTGCCCTTGTTCTTACAACATACCAAACTGCACTTGTCATGGTGCAATGGTTTTCGAATACGTCCCTTTTTTTAAAAAGTTGGGCAAATGTTGCCCTATTGCTAACACCATGGAATTTTGCACTTCTACCAGTGCAATGTTTTTGTAATCTGGATCCTGCTGTAATCTTAATTAAGGTTTGCAGTGAATCATGGTCAGAACTTTTGAGTATTACTGTCTGGTGAGAGATGGCTTCACTTGCATAAAACTGTTTGGTCCCATCCCCGGAGCCTTAATTTTATTTTCTGCTGGAAAGGCTTGACACCTTCCCAGAAGACAAGGACATAACCCCAGGAGTTAAGCTGCAAATCAGTGATTCAATGGAGGCTCTCGCCGCCTTCCCAGAAGACCAGGACATAACCCCAGGAGTTAAGCTGCATACCAGTGATTCAATTGAGGCTTTTGCTGGACAATGGGGAAGTAACACTGGGGGGCTGGGGGTTAATTGATGGATCCTGTTTGATCAGGCAACATAAGAAGAATATTGAAGTTTAGAAGAGGCTCTTTCCCCAGTGGAATGTTCCTGCCATCTTGGAAATATTTAGTCCCTGCTCCTTCCTGTGAACCTTCCCAACTTCCTGCAAAGATGGGACACTGGGAGCTGACATCAAAAGCCAATCTCCAGTTAGAGCATCAAGTATTGTCCCATTACAGAAAGCTTGGAATGGACTTATATTCTGTGGAAATATATTATATAATGGGGTGGACTCCCCTACCCTGGAATAGTGATGCGCTTGGACTTTGTAGGGGTAAAATCTAAACAAAGTCCCCAGCCATTGATATGAAGATAAAGATTTTCAAAGAAGCCGAACGCCCTCCCCTTTCCAATGTCAAGGGAGCATGTGAAGTGATCGGTTATTGGAAAATGCCTGCCTGCCTGCTGCTTGGACAGTGGCCCTTGACACTGCCGGCCTGCTAAAATGGAAAACTCTATGCATGTCCCTGGCAACCTTCCTAGCTGAAAAGGGCAGAAGCTGAACTGAGCTTTCCTCAGAGACCCAATGCGGGTCTCACATCATATCAAGAACCAGCATTTAGAAATCTGCCTGCTGCTTCGACTTTGGTACTCAAGACTCTGCCTGCTGAAGTGGCAAACCCTGCAAGTGTCCCTAACAATGCCCCTGACCAGAAGGGCAGAATAATGAATAAAATTTCCTTAGAGATTCTGGGCAGTGGCTCAAAGCACCACAGGAACAAATTAAACTGCAATTGGATTTCTCTGCAAATTTTAACTGCTTTGAGCACCTGTGAGCTATGCCGACCTGACTATCCCCTATATGTCCCAAGCTTCTACTAGTCCAAGTGCCATTGCTTCTTGTTGAATTGCACCATGTTGCTGAATCCATCGCTGGATTACTCAAACCTGAATTGATACACTAGAAAGCTCACAGAAGCTCAGCTCAACACTGTTGTGCCACAGAAATAGGATATTAAGGTGTCTACAATGGTTCTGCTCCCGTGGCCTTTTTATATGGGTCCTACTGACAATGTAGACCCTACTCTTTAGCATTGTAAAAGACATATACCAAAGATTGACCTGGACTTGAAATACAATTACCTGAATACTCCTGTCTTCATCTCCAGAGTTCCCCTTTCAACCAAAGGTCTGCAGATTCTCGCTATTTATGTACTGGGGTGTGCCAGCATTGTTATTAGTTTGCCAGTCTTGTCAGTTTGATTAAAGTCTTGTACCTTTGTAGAACCTTGATTGGACATACCTATCGTTCTATTGTTTTAGATGCTTCCTTGCTGGCTCACACACCTTCTGAAGAGTATAGCCTGTCCTCGGCCCACGCTAACTTGAAGCGTCGTAGGAGGTGTACCCTTCATGTTGTGCCAGTTTCTTCTTTATGGCTGAGATCACTTCCTGTTTAATAGTATCCAGGGGCTGAGTAGGACCAATGCATTATTCAACATAAAAGGGACATTATGACTAGGTTGCTCTAATAAAAACCTTTGAAATTCAGAGAAAAAACATTGTTAAAGGAACATTATGGGTCATTTACTCTAATAAAAACGCAGTTGAAGGGGAGCTAAGCTTAAAACACAAAATCCCAAAAAAATAAGAAATTCACCAGTTATGGTAAACTATGCAACCATACCTCCCCCCCACCATGCACTGCTCAGACTAAAACCAAGGGCATCAAAGATGACACCACAAATGGCATCATCGATAACTTTGCTGATCACATCACATATCCTGGGAAGTACCTTTTGTTTAATGACAGTAAGCCGTTTAAGCAGAGGACTTGACCTGGAGGTACTCCACTGATAAGTTGACAATCATATTTTGAAGGTGCTATATATGTAGTCCTTCATATCGCAGAATGTTCTTATGTTAGTTTCCTTTGTATTTGGCCTGAGCTCGTAGTGCACATACATGGAACAATAAACCAGTCCCAGACAGATAATAATGTTTTTATCCTTTATATCTATGATGACTGACTCTAATTTTATATTCATTCTGTGGCCATAGTATTTGTTTCCCACTTTCGAGAGGATACCTGTCTGTGCTTATTCACACACGTGTCTAGTGATTCGTGTATACTTAACCCTTGGCTCCAAGTTTAAAATGACTCAAGGTCCTTAAAGACTTATTCTTATAATGCAACTGACCAAACCTACCAGATAAAGAATATTCGACTACTATGGTCCATGCTGCAGCCATTCACTACAGTAATATATTTTTAAATTGCTATGTTATCAACAGTAATATATTTTTAGATTGCTATATTATCAACACTTCCCTGGAGAATTTATGTTTGAATAAGTTCATTTTGTGAAACATGGACTAGTTCATGATAGGCCAACCTATCACCCTCCATATGGTGATAGCAA
This sequence comes from Ambystoma mexicanum, assembly GCF_040938575.1. Classification (NCBI taxonomy): domain Eukaryota; kingdom Metazoa; phylum Chordata; class Amphibia; order Caudata; family Ambystomatidae; genus Ambystoma; species Ambystoma mexicanum. Next base: position 705,677,815 of record NC_090922.1, on the reverse strand, counting down.
TAGAATATCCTAAAGGAAATACTCAAGGGGTATTTCCGTAGCTCAATGGCGAACCCAGGGAATGAGATACAATAAAGGAAAAAGTGTTCCAATTAGAGAAAGAAAATCATGCAGAATGTAAGAACTATTAAAACAAATATTTAATAATAAAGTATTTGTGACAGGACAACATTGAATCAAGCAACCAGCATGTATTTACTAGTGCTGATTTCAAAGAAGTACCTTCTTGTCTCATTGGAATGCGCTATCGAGGGGAATCTACACCGTACAGGACCACCTGACAACTCAGGAAAAGTCTAAAAACATGGCTCTTGCTTAACAGACAGGGTTCAACCATTACCCATCAATCCGTGGCAACGACACTCCTCAACAGTTCGCCTTTCAGGTGCAGACACAACTGAAGTGAACACTATAACTCCTCCCAACTGTCCACCTAGACACTCAGGAACCTCTAACAGCTAGAACACATCAAACCAAGGCACCACCAAATCCAGAAGTGAACGCCTTCCCTGTATCCCCGAATATCTCAACCTCATCAAAGGACATCTTCATGCATCAACCACTAAAGCCAAACATCTCTCACCATAACGCAACCCACAGCAAGACCAATCATTTCAAAGCACTATGAAAACCCCAAGAATACTCGCTACCTTTTGTATAACCTGCAAGCCAGCCACTTGCACACAGATTTTTATTTAAAAAAAACCTCTCCCCAAACATACACCCTCTATCTACTGCCAATATGCTAAGCCCCTAATCAACGCAAGCCAACCGTATAAGCATGAGACTGCCGCTCTAGATACATCCTTCAATGCCTCCTACACTTCTCACTATAAAGCTTACAAGCATGCAGAGCTCAGTGTACCTCCGATCTGAAACCTCACACAAAGCAATGCAAACTTGCCTTTCCCTCTCCTCCCGGCTAACCAAACCCACCCACTTTCTTTCAGATCTGCCAGAGTGGCTGGGGACCATGCAAATGGCAGTGGTGCACAGCACAAATTCTAATAACATAACATAGCACTGGGTGGGCCGTCCTGGTTGGTAGAGTAGAGTTGGTAAATCTCTCCATGACCTGGCGCCCCCCTACCTTTCCTCCCTCCTCTCATTTTACTCCCCCCCCCGCTCTCTCCGCTCAGCAAAACGCTACCTCCTCACTGTACCCCCAGCCCCATGTGCCTCCTCACGTTTCCGCTCCTTCCAACTCTTGGCCCCCCTACACTGGAACTCCCTCCCCTCTCCATCCACTCCACCCCTACCTACTCATCCTTCCGCCACTCCCTGAAAGCTCATCTTCTACACTCCCCCCTGACTTCTCTTCCCTACCCCTCCTCTCCTAACCTTGCCCTCCTCCTCTCCCGCCATCCTCTCTCCTTCCCCTCAAACCTTAAATTAGTAACAAATACTACTTAAAGGCAACAAGGACACCTGATCACTCCCCCTTCCTTTCCCCTCCCCACCTCCATCCCCCCTCTACCTCAAATCCTACACCGTCACTCCTTCACCTACCCCCTCATCTACCCTATCCCCCCTCACCCACCTTGTAAATAGTTCTATTTATTGTTCTATGACCTGTTCATGTTTGTAAATATGCTCTCTCACTTTGTATCTGTTATACTGTAAAGTGATTTGGCTTAAAGCGCTATATAAATTCAATAAACATAAACATAGAGCTCCATCTACCTGGGCTTGAGCGCATTCAACATTACAAATCAAGGAAATCATATGAGCTTCACTTATGAAAAGTTAAACAGGTTCATACTGTAATACTATAGCATCTGTTGGGTATTGCATGCTGTGCAACCTACTTGCTTTCTGCCTCTGCCCCTGTGATCTTGAAAGCTAGCGGCAAAAATATGGAGTTAGCCTAGTAAAGGTACTCTGTCTGTAAGAACCTGTGCTGTTTTTTTGCTTTAATAAAAAAAGAAAACCCATATTGTACAGGCTATCAGAATCTCTCAAAGGGAGGAAAAAGGAAAAGGCTTATTTTGGTATTTGATGACACCTTGAAATAAAATCTGACATATGGACACTCAATAAAGTTAATGGAGGAAACAGTTGATGTTGAAACATGCAGCAAGATTAATTCCCTTCAACATTTGGTTCCAATGTTGCTGCATGCTTGCTAGTGATGAGTCACGACAACACACATGTGGTCCCACTGACACATTGCATCATGCCACATTGAAACCTTATGTGAAAGGAGATATTAGGGCTCCACCAACCTGCCCCATGCGCAAAATGCACGAACATCACATGGATCGCCATTCACTGCCTCCATCTCCACTTTTCAATTATGTTCTGTGCAGCATTAAAACGACCACAGTTAATGTTAATGTTAAAGGATATTTGTACCACGCACTATCACCACCAGAGTGTCCTTAGCTGCAGGGGCTGCCGGGCAGAGGGCTGCCCTGGGAGGTCAGTTAAGACCAGGATAAACAACCAATCAGATGCAGTGGGCGGGGTGGGAGGCGGGGGAAACTAGGGAGGGGATGCCGCAAAGTATGTAGGCACACAGAGCCTGGAACACTTTAACGTAATTAAACACTACGATATTCACCAGGCATGCAGGCTGGAAGTGGGGGAAGCGCCAGCAGCATGAGTCAGTGGGCCCAGCTGTGTTAAAGAGAGCGCCAATCAGGGCTGGTGTTGTGGGCATGGTGGGTAATAATAAGCAGCGCTCAGATACCTGAGGGTTCGTAGCGCTATATGAATTATTATTAAATGATGTGCTTTACCAGTTGTTTTACTTCTGGTTGGCTTTGGCTACCTGTGCACCAGATGTGCTAAGAAATGCTAGCCCTCAGATGAGCCCCTTCTGGTGTCAACATATACGCCCTCATTAACAGTTGTGCAGTACACGGTAAATATGCCTGTAATAACGTTTACCAGCACTTTTACCGGATGGACCAACTACATCTTTTCCAGTAGGGGTGACAGATTTACCTCCAGCTGAGAGCTGGAGGAAAATCTGACCCATCCCGGTAACAAAACGCCTGTATTACCGGCACAGTAATAACATTGCCGGTAGTTGTGGCAACATCCCCAGGATTCCATGGAAATGGGGACTTAGCGTGAATACTGTCCCTTGTAATCTGCCAGTATTACCAGCAGACAAATGCCAGTAACAGTATTACTGTTTGCTGTACTGCCGGGATACCAGCAAACCCGTAATGAGGCTCATTGTATCATATCGCCAAAATTCAGAGGCATGATTATTTAAGTCTCTTCCCTTCACCATTTACAATTATGCACATTTTCTGATTCCACCAGACTGATAGGATTCATCTATGCCTTTCTGGTGCAGCCTGATAGATTTGGAATATATTAATTTATAATATCATGTTTTGTTCCACTGCCATCTCTTTTAGATCATAAAATAGAATATCCATTCCTAGTCACACTGGTATGTGATCACTCTGAAGCAATATGTGGTTAGTGTCGCTTTTCTCTTTTTTGCTTCTTTTATGTATTCTTGCTATACTGGTATGCCCTCCTTTGGCCTCCATTGCCCATGTATGGCCTCTGTAGACTCAGATGCATGGCTAGTATCTTCCTGCCACAAAGATTCATGTGGACACGTGTCAGGAGAGGACAAAGGCAGTGAATATGGCAAGGAAAATGTGCACAAGATCACACAGTGAATAGCTTTGAGTCAAACAACATGCACTCAAGAGCCAAGGCACATGTACACTAAAACCCAGGATGTGCAAGAAGAGTGTGTTAAGAATACAAATATATGAGAAGGGATGTGGGGAAAGCACTTAGAAGCGCCTTATGATTACAAAGAAAGTTGGCAAGCCCCTTACACACAATTGCTGTTGCAAGTACTGTCAGCGAGAAGCCCACATACAGGGCAGGCAACAACAGGATCTGTGAGCTAACACCCTTGATGGTATTGTATAGGGTAACTTAAAGACAATACTCACAAGGACAACAAATACCACCTGAAATGTCAGCAAAGCCCACGAACTCTGTTGATCAAAAATGGGCCAAGAAAGGCTACAACAGCAAAGAGAGTATTACTTAATACATCAGACTCCTGACAAGGGACAAGTAGGAATGGTGTTTGCAGAATAGTGAGGAAAACATAGGCATTCATGCAGGAGCTGTCTACAAGAGCACACCACACCGAACAATCAATAGGGAACAAAATGGAGAAATGCAAGGGAAAACCTGCAACAGACTCCAAGAGAAAGTAAAGGAGAAGGAGCAAGGAAAACGAAATTACAAGGGCAAAACCTCCCTCCTCCCCAACCAGGGAAGGAAAGGCAAACTGGGACAACATACTAAATCTATAAATGAGGAGTGACTAAAGGATCAAGGTTTCACTGCGGAATAGGGCAAAGTCAAAGGAATAAATAACCCAAACTGGGCTGCACAGAAAAGGGAAAGCACTGTGCTGACTGCAAAACAGAGAACAACACAAGGGAATCCAGGAAGCAGAAATTACTAATAAGCACACTACATTCGAAATCCAGGAACAAGGGAACAAGAAAATAGAAACTAGGAATTAGAGACTAAGCTAAGAACCAGAAACAAGGGACCAGTCACATACAGGAACACTGCATCAATGACCAATGCTGGACTGAAGCAAATTGAGGCTTTTATAACTGGCTAACAAGCACACGCCTCAGGTGTGCTGCTTGCCACATGCCTGCCACAGGTGCTGCTTATCCTCCACCCAACCCTGTCCTGAAAGGGTGGAGATGAAGCAGTGGGCCAGGCATTCTGTGAAGCATAGTCTTTTCATTAATGCAGCATACTGGCTGCCAAAAACCTGGAATTGATCCAGAAGGGAAGTAACATGGAAAATAAGGATTTAGCACTCTCAATTCCCCCACAGCACTTTCTCATGAGGTCTGAAGAAACGCCCAGTAGGGAATAAACCCCAATTCAGGGCCCCAAGTGGCGGAATGGGAGCAAACGGAGCGATTTGTGACACCAAGGAAGATGTGACTCCAACTATCCAGGTTATGGATGAATCCCATCCCCAAACGTATTTGCTTGTGAAATGCTACTTTCACATTCTGGCCCCCTCGACCCACATTACAGAAACTTTGCCTGGGAGCAAGTGCAATTGTGAACCGGATTAGCATTAGGGCATTCATTGCCCGCCTGATACAAGAGTCTGCAACCTTTGGCTTTCCAGATTTTAAGACTACAATTCCCATCACTCCCTGTCTCTATGGTCATGGATGTGTGATCATGGTTATCATAGTCCACAGCATCTGGAGACCCTCAGGTTGCAGACCGCTGCCCTAGTGCAATCACCATCTTCTGACAATGCACTATTAGAGCAAGGCAATGTTTGCCTATTGCTGGTACTGTTCTGTGTAAGCAGTTGAGCAAACATTGCCCTGGTGTAAATATGGATTAAACTAATATTTTTTGATGTAGTGCTAATACTGCGTAAAATTGCACTTGCATTGCTGCACAGTTTCTTTAATGAGTCCCCTTGAGTGCCTCATACATTTGGATGGGATCATCTAACTAAAGAGAGAATACAAAATGCCAATCCCTTTACCTCTGATTCTGGTCCAAATAGCCCACTCCTAGCCCATCGGCAGAACATAAGAAGTATCGCTAGCTTGGGTGAGGTCGGCTTTGCATGACATTTGAAGACATGGGCCCTCATTACGACCTTGGCGGAGGACCATGGTGCAATTTGCACCATGGTCCATGGCGCTAAGCTGCCAACTCCGCCATGGGGGTTGGCGGACTTACCGCCCCATTCCGAGGTTGGCGGGGCGGTAAGTCCCCAATCCCCATTTACCCTTCCCCATTCCCATTCCTGGCCCCATAGGGCATAATGGGAGTGGGGAAGGCGTTAATTACGCCACCGTAAATTACGGTGGCGTAATTAACAACAAGGTCCCTTAGCGCCATGGATTTTAACGCCTGCTAAAAGCAGGCGTTAAAATCACCATGGCGCTAAGGGAACTCGTACTCAGGCGGTAAGGTACGCCATGGTTTACGCCGGCGTAAACCCCTTTCCACCAGGGTCGTAATGAGGGCCATGGTGAGGGGAAGACAGGGGATTTTGAGATCTCTGCAGGAATGGCCAAAGAAAATCTACTTGCGCAGGTGCACAAGATGCCTTGCTCAACGGCCTACTAGCATGAAAGCACCACTCTTATCTTTGGGAATCTTTTTACAAACATAAACAGCGAAGAAAGACCTACAGATCTCAAGGAGAGTGCCGTTCTACATCCTGCCGTACTAAGAACTGCATTCACGTGAAGGTGAAAACAGACCCAATCTGATTGATATCTTAGTGTATGTTTTTACTTAACAATGTTAGTATCATTGTTGATTAAGCCACGTGTTTGAGGACTTCTGGACCGTGCTAATGGACGCGCACGCTCTACTGGATAACATTCAAGAATTTGAACAATTGTGGGCACAAGGGCCACTTACCTCATGGCTGTCCCTCATTCATTAGCGGCCGTGTGTCTAGTCAACTAAAATTTGAAAATGGTTTCTTGTATTGCTTAATCCATGTGGTTCCACTGCCTGCATATCTACTTACATCCTTCCCAGTCCACCAGATACCCACGTGTTTTGGAAGTTGACACTCAGCTATCAGTCCTTGATTGGCTGCTTTGCAGCGCATGTGCAGCCGCACGTTCCCCGAGCATCCCTTCGTCCACTTCTTATGACAAACTCCCTTAAATACATCAAGGCTGTGATTCTGCTTTCCTCCCTGCATGCCCCCCACTTATGAACCCCTATGCTGCTTTTATCAGCTAGACGCTGAACCGTGGCACCTTTGCGCACAAGTTCAATCATTTCAATTCCGAGATCGTCAATTTCAAGTTTATTGAAGAAGCAGTGGGAACACATCAAACAGAGATGACATGGTTTAATATTTAAGATGCTACTTTATAAAAACATATCCTCGGATCGGAACGGAGCGCGTTCCTTGGTTTTAATAATAGTATACGCTCCACAACCACAAAATAAGCTATTGTCGACAGTTTCTTTTTATTGTCCACGCATTTGAACGCTCCGCAAGAGGATAATATAAAGCCCAGTTATAAGTCTCTATAAATAAATCTTGTAAGTACTTCCCGCTTTTAATAATGATGGACAGTGCAATCAAAGTGTCCGCCTTATTATGACTGTCCTGTGCAACTTCAAGACTAATGCTCTTTCCAGATTGCGGATCCCCGGGGGATGAACTCGTGGACTCCTAGCTGTTGAGAGAAGCACGCCTTGCTCCCACATCAATCACGCGCGCAAACACACATAGGCTTCAGAAGGGAGGCCCAAGCTGCCATTTTGCGATGGGTCTTCTCTCAAGCTTTGTATCTGTGCCTCTTACTTTCGAGTTAAAAGAGATGCCTCTTTCAGGCCTCATTACAAAGTTGGAGGTAGCCTTGCCGGTTTTACCGGCAGGGCTACCCCCAAACTTGCATCCGCTCCGGCACCCGCGAAAGGGGAATCACTGGTCCATTCCGACGTCGGCGGACCCGGTAATTCCCCTTGCGCGGGTGCCGAAGCCGGCACGCCCCCATAGGGCTCAATGGGAATGGGGAGGATGGTAGCAGCGGTACAATTTATAAAGGTACCGTTGCTACCATCATGTTCTGCTCGCGGGTGCCGGAAAGGCCACCTGGTCAGACCAGGTGGCTGCAAGGGCACCCGCGAGCAGAAGTCCTAGTACGGCGGTACGGTAGCAACAGTACTGGTAGCGATACTGGCGCAATTGTTGCCTTACCGCTATAGCCCGGTATCCCTTTGCACCCAGGTCGTAATGATCCCCAATTAATACTTGAATAGTTTTTGTATTCATCCATGTGACCGCTGCCCTCGCTTGTTTATGTATATTGTTCCCCCGGTCCATGGTTCAGGGGATACCCATCACTTTTGTCTACCATGAGTAGTAGAGTGCGGCTGAGGAGAAGTTGTATCCACTAATCATTCCTGTACTCATGTGGAGCAGTATTCATTTCGTAGTCATTTCATCACCCATACATGCTCCTTAAGTCAGCTGTGACTCATGATCATATCCATGGCGCCTTGAATTTGGTTTAAGCCCTGCTAGGTTTCCTCTCCAAATCATGTTATGTTTTTCCAGGGGATAGTTAACAAAGTGTTTAGTGGATAATGTTGAGTTTCTGGTCAATGGTGTAGAAATTAACACGGTCCCCCAAACGTTCATATTTTTCACAAATAGTGCTACATTCACCCTTTCGTTCCTCTTTTAATTGTTTAGTACAATAAAATGACAAGAAATATCAAAAGTTGATTTATCACAAGTAATTCACCCCACAGCACTCCACACTACCCCCAGCAGCTGCGTAAAACGTAATGTAAATATTTGCACTACATTGCAGAAAAACGAATATGTACGTGAAAATGTTCCCTAAAAAGATAACTCTGTGAAGGCTTCCCTAACGTATATTACATGCCACAGCTCCAAATTGTCACACATAAAGATAATGCACACAAAATAGAAACATTAACACACACAAGTAAGTAATAGCATTGTCTATAGTGTCCCAACATTTTAAGGTTCTGCCTCCGAAATTACTGGCATGGCCAATGAGAGGCACTTTCCGCATCGCCTAGCACTTGATTGCCATGAATTGGGGGTCGTGTTATTATATTATTTCCCCCCGTTGCCATGCAGCACATATGTGTAAAAACTGTCTATGTACCAAGCAGCATGCTACCAAAGTAACTCCTAAAAAGCAGTACTCGTCACACTTGCACAGTTTCACTAGTGTCTTCAAAATGCCAATGCTACAGCAGAGCGTTCACACAATGCACTCTTTCAGATCACAGAGCAGCTGATTACACCAGGTCCCATCTTAGCACTACTGCAAGAGCAAGACAAATCTCCCTCTAGGCAGACCTAAAAAGACATAAGGAGATGGCCTGGCCATGCACATTTCCCATTTCGTATTCATGCATCCACAATTGCTTAAAACTAAGTCTACTTATGAGCATAAACAGAGTTGGTAAAGTGACACGAACAAAGTACATAAACCTGTGGTAATTGCTTACTGTGCGATACCAAGTGTAACAATAAGTAAGGGCATTCATATGGCACACCCTTCCAGGGTGAGTTGTCGTGAGGGTTCATTTATCCCATTACCTTACAGTAGGACGGTTGGGGAATACTCCTAAATTGAATTGAAAAACAGCATTTCAGCTCCCTTCACTCTCTTATAAAGGTAGTAAGGAGGCTGTCAGCCAGAGAGTGGTGGTACGTTGGTTCTAGATCATCAGGATAATAATACAAAATGAGTTTCCTCCCAGCCTGGCTTTGTTGGTTCTGGGAACAATCACAGTGTGTTATCTGAAGAATGAACGGGCAAGCATGATGGACAGCATGTTATCTGAGGAACGATTGAGAATGACGGACAGCATGCTATCTGAGGAACGAGCAAGCATGACGGACAGCATGTTATCTGAGGAATGAGCGAGCATGACGGACAGCATTTTATAGCAAGCATGACAGACAGCATGTTATCTGAGGAACGATCGAGCATGACAGGCAGCACGTTATCTGATGCACGTTATCTGAGGAACGAGCGATCATGACGGACAGCATGTTATCTGAGGAATGAGTGAGAATGATGGACAGCATGTTATCTGAGGAACGAGCAAGCATGACGGACAGCATGTTATCTGAGGAACGAGTGAACATGATGGACAGCATGTTATCTGAGGAACGAGTGAACATGATGGACAGCACGTTATCTGAGGCACGTTATCTGAGGAACGAGCGATCATGACGGACTTGTTATCTTAGGAACGAGCAACCATGAGGAACGAGCGAGCATGACAGACAGCATGTTATCTGAGGAACGAGCAAGCATGACGGACAGCACGTTATCTGAGGAACGGGCAATCAAGACAGACAGCATGTTATCTGAGGTACGTGCAAGCATGACGGACATCATTTTATTTTGTAAGGCAAGATACTGGCCAATTGTTGGATTTATGGACCAGGCAGCATATTTTGAGCCAGTTCAGTACTGCCCAGAGGTCGGCGATATGGTCTCTCTTCCAGGGCCTGAATATTAGCCTTCTGATAGAATTCTCTGCCACTTGTGGGTGGGATATGAGTACGGCCGGATCCCCATCATATAGATCATTACAACAGTCCGGACTGAAAATAATCAGGGCTCCTAATACACTAGCTCGGTCCCCATGAGTAATGCACGGCAGACAGGATTTAACTTGGTTTATCTCAATGAAAACTGACTCATCACAGCACAAAATATTTTTGATTTTAGTATTCCTCCAATCATTCACAGTCCAGAATTAATTAAAATGTGTCTTCCCTACATTTGACTTGGAACTATTTAGATAGCCACAGCAGAGAGGAGAGTGGCGGCCATCTTTATTTTTAAAGCACTGTCTAGCGTCTTAACTTTCTCAACTCTTTGTAAACCAGCCTGTTGAAAACATAACATGATTTATAGGTTTGCAGCCGTGACTAATCCAATAGGCAAAGCTACAAAAGTGTGGACATGAGTCCTAGATAATTTCTGGCGCATGCATGAAAGGTGCTGGTCTGAGAACATATGAGCTTTATAATCCTCCAGTTGCAACATTGCTAGCAGCCATTATGATTGATTTGGAGTAAAGTACCCACTACTGAACATTAAAGGGACATTGCAATTCACAGAGGAGTTTACAACAAGAGAAATGAGGTTGAAGGTAGAATTCTTTGATAAGGCCACAGAACTTGTCAAAAGTGAAATTATATTGTGCCTCCTGTTTGCAATAAATATATTAATATTGGCCTACGCCAAGCTGCTCGAAAGACGCTTGCAAAAGAATCCGTGTCGCAAGGTCCTGACCTTAAAACAATGTAAGCCGCCATTTTAGGTCAATCCACCATTTTAGGATTCGCTTTGTAAAAGTCACCCTGTGAGTTAAAATGGTGAACAATGTCATTCCAGAATACAACATTGCCGTATTGACCTCTATACATAGCTAATATGTAACTTGCCTGCAGGCCACTTGTTGAGGTCGTGAACTGAGACCTTGTCCTTCGTTGACCTGTATCTAAAAGGATTACTCGTGCAATGAAACTAATCCACGAGCATATGTTGAAACAATGTATTCAAATACTGAACATAGAACATCTGTTTAACTACATTGTTTTAATGTTTGAGAAGGCCTGCATGGAAAATCTAGAATACACAGTTATTGCAAAGGCTTGTTGATACATGTATTAAAGGTAAACCAGTTATATGCGGTTGTTCGAGACTTGGCACGAACCCTAGATCGGTGATGTATTAAATGGAATATTAACCTGAAGTGGGGCTGGACATCGTGCTCACCAAGTGTATAAAAAGCGAATGCATTCTAATGTACAACGTCTCTCACCGAACACACTGAACCACGATGGAGTTTGTTGTGTTGTACTGAGGGCCGATAGCTATTGATTTTGCTCTGTTTTTGTAACTGGATTCAGTATAAAATAAAGTACTTTGTATGTTCCTTTGTAAGCCGTGTTCGGTGTATTACCTTTTGGGGTACACAGCCTCGATATTTTGATTTTTTTTTCACAAACTCTCTGGTGACTTCTAGTATCTTTTTTTCATAGGATAGGGGATATTTATTTGGCATAGATACATGGTCACACCATCATCTCTTTTAAAACCTGGTGTCGTGATTGTTCTAATGCAAGAGATCAAACCGCTGTTTTTGATGTGTAGAATAAATATAGAACATTTGTAAAAAACAAATTGCGATCCTATAATGTGTTCCAACTACATATTTGGATCAGTTTACCAAAAATCACTTTAAAGCTCATGAAATAAGTTGTATCGTGCTGATCGATTCCTGCTCTCTTTACTACAGTTCAGCAGTTCACGAAATACTAATGAAGAACTTGTCAGAGAAAGAAAGCTCACAAGAAAGTCTGGAAAGTTAGGCAATGATTTCATTGCTTAAGGGGCTGCCTTTCACAGAATAAGCCTAAATACAATTTAGGTGATTTTGATATTTCTGAAGGAAATACTGCCAAACTCCAATACCATTACTGCCATTCATTTTGTTGGAAAAACCTACCAGATTATGAGTAGCATTGTGTTTGTGGTAATCCCCATCCAGTGAATCTCATAAGACTCCATTAGCGATCTGGAGCATTTACTGAAGGTGGTAAATCTATCTGCAGTAAATCCTTAGGGCCTGATTCATGGAAATATTTGCGTGCAAAATAGGGAACTTGCACGCCAAACTGCGTGTGTAATTTTTTTTTTTTTTTTTTTTATTTTAATTGTAACAATTAGTTTATAAATAAACTTCAATTACAATAAGAATCCAATTTTCACATAAAGATACAACAAGACAAGAGAATCAGGCAACCAACCAACCAAGACGAAACAGCACATTCTATGAATTCGCAGGACTATAAAGTAGATGAACAAATGAATACTTAATAAATAAATAAATGAATACTTCTACGTGTTCCCAACATGTTTCCGATTAAAGCGAATCCTCAGTCAAAATATTTTCCACAAACTCACACACTGCACATGTCAGCGAAACATTTGATCCAGATAGGATCCAAAACCACCATCTATCCATATCTTCATCGGCTGGAGCGAAAGACCCAAGATAGCGAGTTCGTTGCTGTGATAAATTGGAACACTCAATGATCAGATGTTTTACAGATTCAACTGATTTTCCACAGAACCTACAGAGGTTATTCTTGATGTTAGTAGTAGTAGTACTAGTAGTACCTCTTCGGCGCCATAGGATCTCCTTGGTTGCAATCACATTCAACCGTAATCTCATAAATTGATTACGATGTTTTCTTGCAGGGAATTTTTGGAGATATTTGGGTAATTGATCTAGACGGTTTGTTGATGGTCCTAGGTCAATCGATGAAGACATAAGATTTCTATGTTCTAAGTTTTGGATCCAATTCCACTTTCTTAGTTTCTGTTTCGCGAGTTGGGGAGTTGCTATTAATGTTTCCCATTTTATATCCGCAGAGTCCAAAATCGTTTTTAGAACACTGTACCACGATACCATAATACTGCAAGATTTTTGTTTGGTTACATTTGCAAAGATTTGATAAGCCGGAGCTTGATCTGTCATTGTCATTTTCCGTAACAAGGCCAACGATTTCCAGACAACTATGTTGTACATTGATTCTATTCCAAGTTCATGTCTTATGGAAATCATTGAGGTACTTTTTGGAAGCTTAAGAATGCGTCTCCAAAATAGACCTTCCAGAGTCGGCCACAGATGATAGTCAAGATTCCAGCTGGCCTCAGCTCCAAAAGTGATTGAAGGGATCACCTTTTGAGTATAGAAGGTTAGTACTGGTTTTAAAGTAAATTTCCCATATTCAGCATGGAGCTTGGCCCCTTGTAATGCAAAAGTCAACATACGTTGTTTGAGATCAGACATCCAATCATGTTCTCTGATTGAGGTGTTAAAAAGGATGCCCAGATAACGAACAGATGGTACGAGTTGTAGTTGTACTGCGTCAAGTTTCCATCTAAAGTTCTTAATTAGTCTTTTGGATGAATTTCCAATCGCCATGATCTTGGTTTTCTCCACATTAATTTGTAGCGAGTTGTCACTCAAGTATTGTTCTAGGGCTGATAGGAGTCTCTGAAGACCAATTGGGGTTGCGTCCATTAGGACAATATCATCGGCGTAAATTGTCCAACTGATACTGTTACTGTCGATATTTGGGGGGAAGCATCGTAACTGAGAGAACGCTTCAGATATATCGGCTATAAATAGTTTGAATAATAAGGCAGCTAGGGGGCACCCCTGTTTTACTCCCTTATTCGTACTTATTCTCTCAGTGAGTTCACCAGCCTCGTTGATTCGCACTCGAATTGAGGTTTCATTATGGAGTGCCATAATGGGGTACAATAAATCAAGCGGACATGACCAGGAGATCAGTTTTTTCCACAATTTCGTGCGGTCAAGAGAATCAAACGCTTGTTTCATGTCAATGAATGCAATATACAGGTTTTTACCTTCTTGAAGTGCTTTTAATTTCAATAGGTTCAGTATGGTTAGATTTACCTCAGTTCCCACGCCTTTTGTAAAACCTGACTGTCTTATGTCAGAGTGTCCTGAGCTGATAGCCCACTTTGCCAGTTTCTGTTGTAAGAAAGACGCGAAAATCTTACCCAAGATGTCTAAGAGAGCAATTGGGCGATAGTTCGCCGGATCTTCTCGACAACCCTTTTTAAAAATAGGAACTATGATGGCCGAGTTCCAAGTTTCAGGGATTTGCTTTGTAATAGCTATCGCCTGGAATAGATGGTAAATAAAGGTTGTCCAATGCTCATTGTTGGCTTTTAGAGTGACATTAGAAAGACCATCCGGGCCAGCCGCTCGAGAGTTTTTCAATCTTCTGATAGCAGATGATATGTCTTCTTTTGTTTCAATTACATTCCAGCGCTGGACCACGTCACACATTTCATCTATTGGCTGATTTACCACAGATCCGAAGACCTTTGCAAAATATGTTTCCCAACTAGCCTTGGAAATACCATGATGCATCTTTGCTTGGTGGAATATTGCTTTGTGGTTTATGATGTTCCATAGGTCTTTTGTCTGATGACAAATGATGATCTTTAGAATTCGTTCTCCTCGTTCTTGATCTCTCATTGTTTTGAAACATTTCAACCAGTTACGGTACTTCGCCTTTAGATGTTTCATTTGCACCATAGTATTGGGATCTAAGTTTTTCTTTAATTTCCTCATATCACGCTGTAGCTGTTTTTTTTTTAAAGATACCAATGGACTAAATTCATATTTTTTTGAATATGAACATCTATTTGAATGATTAGATTTTATTCGATAGTCTATCAACAAGGCAGTGTAATTTAATTTGTCATGTAAAGCTGTTTCATCAGAAGACATGATATCATTTAAATTTTTCAATTGCTTGGTGTTTATTTTTAGTCGATTTCCTTTTTGATTTACCTCAATTTGCTGAGTGAAAAACTTTTCATTGCGTGGTGAAAACGCCTTTAGAGTTAATTCGAGCGGATAGTGATCGCTCGATTGTGATTTCAAGACCTTCAACTGGACGATGTCATGAGACAAGGTGTTTGATGCCCAAACGTAGTCAATGATGGTTCCATTTCCATCACGCTGCCATGTAATGTTTGGGGGACAGTCTCCTTTTGTACGACCATTAAGCATCTAGCAATTCCTAGCATTCAATGCTGACTGAAATTGATGACCTCTACATGAGGTTTGCAATTGCTGCTTAAATTTGATCATTTTCAATGCATCATCAAACCACGAAAAGTTCAGGTCACCACATATTAGGACTTGTAGATCAGACAGTGATACCATAGAATCATCAATCAGTTTTGTTATTGTATGAATAAAATGACGTGAGGAGATCATTGCTGTATTCCAATAGATGTTAATGAGCAAAAGATGCTTAGATGTTGTGCTTGATCTACAGCTGTTTTGGAGAATTGTTCCCTGGACGAACAGATTTGGAGAAAAGGAATGCAAGATCTCCCATCCAGAAGCGTTATTTATCATGGTCAGGAGCCCAGAGAATGGGCGACCAAACTGGTTTTTCCCAGCTGGGTTTAGAACAATGGAATATCCATCTCTGTGCGGCAACTCCCTCAACCATGTTTCCTGGAGGCATATAGCAAAACATTTTTCCAAGGATGGTTCAAAGTTTTCAAACAAATGCCGAAAGCCTCTGGTGTTCCATGATAGAAGGACATTCACATCGTCCTTGATGTCCGGCAATAGCTAAGTCCTGTTCAAATGATTCTGTGAGGCACAATTGAGGGAGACATTTTGATGTCCGACTGATCTCCGTGTGACATTGAATTGTTGTCGTAGAACTTCACGGCGTTGTTCGTGAGTTTGCTCTTGATCGTGAGGCACATCATTGCCTCTTCTTTTTCTTTGTGAGTTGGCTTCCAATGTCAAATCAAAGCCATACGACAGTAGCTCGTCTTTAGCTGCAAGCAAGGCGTTTTCAACTGCCTGAGAAGTGATATGTAGGTAGACCATATCCAGCGAGTCGTCATTGATGTATTCCACAATGGTTATATCATTGGACGTTATCGTTCTTAAAGATGGAAAATTATGTAGTAGTCGCATCACATTACTACGGTTTAAATTGACCTCATTTGAGTCTGAGAAAATATTCTCCAATCTTAGTCTCCAGAGATTTTGATCCTGTACAGGTTTCATAGATGCAGTTACTATTGGATGAAGTTGCTTTTGCTTTTCCCATTGTGCAGTTGTCATCCTGGGATTTAGCTTTGTAGTAGATAATTGTTTTTGATGTTGTGCAACAACCTTTTCGTGTTCTTGATTTTGAAATTGTAAGGCTGCACCAGAGATGTTGGCAATTGCACGCGTAGAGGTCTGCCTTATTTCACCATTTTTAGGTTTCGGCGCTTGAGGAATTTTTCTCGAACCTTGAGAAGAAATTAGTGCTGGGCGAGAAATTTCAACTGCCTGTTCTGGTTGCATCGATTCGGCAGATTCGTCTGAATAGATCGAAAGATCACATAGATCAGTGACACTTAGATCAGACTTCTTTGAACCAGAGTCAGATTCACATCGTCGTCTTTTATTTGGATTCAGTGATCCAACTTCATTTATTTTAGAGATTTCTTTCGACACAAGATTTCTTGAAAGAACACCATCTCGCTCACCTTGCTGAGCATTTGAAGAGTTGCGAGAGAAGAGTCCCAACTTTTGTGGTGTCGACAGATTTCTCACAAACTGTTTTGTCTTAGTTCGCCCATTGCTCGTTTTAGTTTGCCGCTTATTTACTGTTAGTTTATTAGCAGCAGTTTTTGTGGAATTTACACAAAATTTAGGTGGTATTGAAGGAACAATGATTTTAGCTGCTCCAGTAAAGATGTCAAAAGTGTTTACAGGTCCTTTTGGGGGTGGCGCAGGAGGATTTTGTATAGTTTGAACTTCTTCCACAACATCCACAGACAAGTTGGAGTTTGGTATTAATGCATTTGTACTTGATTGTACTTTATTCAAGTTAATACAGTCAGGCTGATTAGCCAAGAGAGGTGCCACTTGTGAATCCAATGACACGACAATGTCAGTATTCGCGTTGTTATATTGTGAAGTGCCAGGACTCTTGACTAGGGCGGTACTGGAGTTAGGAATATTAGTTGGACCGCCTTGTTTTTCGTTTTTCTTTTTTTCATTCTTTTTTAAGTTAGTGTTTGGTCTCTCTACAGGATGAAGAAGTCTCGCTTTTAATGGACCTTCAGGTTCCATGTTGTTCAGGGGGCGAGAGTGCCGACACCACTTCATTATTTCGAGCATCGCATCCATTTGGATATTTTTATCTGTGTGGTCCTTCATAGCGAGATCTCCTAGTCGGTTTTGCCATTGAAACGAAATTTCCGCTTCACGTTCCACTCTGGACATTAAATGAATGTTATTTTCTTCCAATGATGAGACTTTGTCTAGTAGGTTATGCAATAAGGCGTTTTGGTCTTTTACAGACTCGTTTAATGTTTCAAAAAGTTTGATAAATGGAATCAAGGCTAGAGATGAAGCCGCCAGAACATTATTATGTATCTGGATCCCAGCTGCAACCGATAGATTTTCTTTATTGCAGGGAATTGACTCAGATTCAGAAGTTGATGGTTCATCGTTTTTACTAGAGCTCCGTTCATTTCTTGGAGAATGAGAGGCTGCTTTGGAACTATGGTGAAAACGCAGATTTTCCATCGGGTCCTTTAAGGAACATGGTTGTGATTTTTTTGTCATAGGGATGCCTATGTTATGGCTGCTTAGTGCATCTTTTTGCTGAGGTGTACTTGTGAAAGATTTGAGCATGAAATTTGACTTTTGCGCGCTCTTTGCGTCTTTCTCATTGTTATTTGGCGGCTTTACTTTAGATGTTGATCTAGTTTGTGGAGCCATCGAAACGCTATGGATTAATTTATTTTTGACGGCTTGATAGTCCGCCGTCAGGCGCTCCGTCAACCGCGCTTCTCGTCCCGCTAAGTCCACTTCGTGACTTTTTTTGTGAGTAGACATAAGCAGGGGAGGTAAAAGGGGTTGAGGTACTGTGGTTTCGCGTCCTTGTAGGTCCAATGTGAGTACAGGAGCCGTGGACGCAGTGAAAGTTCGACTGACTACTGAGTCACATAAGGTATCATTATTTGAGGGCGGAATGAAGGAAAAGTCTGTTGAAGTTTCATGCCCATTTGAGATCTTCAAGGCCAATAATTCGGAATCCGTTACATCGAACGGCGAAGGCAAGGAAACAGTATCAATTTCAATCATACCATTTGACTCAGGAGGATGATGCACAATTTCCATATTAGATTCCGCGAGTAGGTCGGATTCGACCAGAACTGTGTGCGGTAGCAAGGAGTTATGGCACACGTTCATTAACTCGTTGGAGTGAAGTGCATGTGTCGGATTGTCAGCCAGCACAACTTGTTTGATTTTATTCATTTCATCACCGTATGTAGCAGGCGGCAGATGAGTTTCAAAGTCGGAAACGACAACAGGTGCCGCAGTATTTTCAATCTGCGTTTTTGCGGTGGCACTATCAAGAACTGAGGTCTCGTCATGAGACGTGAGGGTAGACTGAGAATCGACTATATAAGTCTGTATGACTTTCACGTCGACCGCAGACACTACAGTTTGCTTGACAGAGACAGGAGATGTTCTTGTTACAGGATTAGCTGCGCGATCGCTAGAGCTGTCAATGTAAGATTTTGTGAAACTGTGCGGAAGACTTTCGACCACAGCTTGATCTGGGTAAGGGGAAAGGGGGGGAGTGGAAGGGAAGCGCGGGTTATCATGGAAGGGAGTGGGGGGAGGGGAGAGGACGGGGTGGGTAAAGAAGGAGAAGGAACGGTCACATTTGCACCGACAGCTGGCAGCACGGGTTCAGTTGAATAAAAAAACTCTCCACGATTTCGTGCATTCAAAGTTACTTGCCGCGTCTGCGGACGGATGTCAATTACCATGGTGTTTCTTACCGGTGGATTGGCAATCTTAAAATTGCAGCTCAGAGCGTCTTCAGCGATGTGAGCGATGTAAGCGGACTGGAGGCAGACTGGACTCCGCGCCGCGCTCCGCGCGCTGGAGAGGTTTTTAAGCAGTTAGCCCAGCCCAGTAGGAAAAAGAAAGAGGACTTGAACACGTCGTGCAGCTCCTCGATATCGTACACAACACAGCAAAGACTGGAGGCAGACTGGACTCTGCACCGGACTCCGCGCCGCGCTCCGCGCGCTGGAGAGGTTTTTAAGCAGTTAGCCCAGCCCAGTAGGAAAAAGAAAGAGGACTTGAACACGTCGTGCAGCTCCTCGATATCGTACACAACACAGCAAAGACTGGAGGCAGACTGGTCTCTGCACCGGACTCCAGACTGCGTGTGTAATCCCGTTCGTCGATCCATGGAATCGAATGTGCGGGATTTTCCTTTGTCTTGCATGGATTTTGCTTCGGCCCGGCATGCCCCTGTTAGCGGCCAAGTACCTTGTGCGATGCACCACTCAGAGTGTGGGCGTGGCTTGCGCAGAGGGCGGAGAAGGGGGGAGAACACCAAAAATGAGGAAGAACTTGCGACAAAGTGGGCGTTACGATGGACAGTCCGCAGGCAGCCCATCGCATACCCACTATTGCGCAGAACAGTACGTATTCAGGGACCTTATTGTGCAACCTCCTGGTAGGGAAATGGCCATGCAAAGCTCTCATACTATCTGCCACCCGAAGGCAGGCCTACAGATACTTGCGCATAGAAGTTTTTGCACTGAGGTAAGATCAGGTGTCAGATTTAGGGGTGCGTGCATGCAGCTGGCGTTCTGGTCTGATTTAGGGGTACTTGTATGCAGTGTAGCTGGTGCAGGAACGGTTTAAGGTGGTTGTCGGGGTTCCGGTAACAGTTACGGAGACCCCTGCTTGCGGGGGACCCCACGCACAGTTTTGTGGGTTCATGTATTTGCGCCGAGAGAGCACGCAAAGGTGGCTGTTTCAGGCTGTTTTTGATTTGCGTGGCGGCATATCTGGGGCGTTTTGTCCAAGACTTGGGTATATGGTTACTTTACAAGAATAATTCAATGAATATGCAGAGAGCACATGAAAAACTTCTGCATGCATGCTCGCGCAGTGTGGTGGACAAACCTCCAGCTAAGTGCTGATAGATTTCACTCTCTATCACCTTGAAAAGTAAACATGGCAATAATTATTTTAGCATCCCTTTTTTTACCACACTATCATACTCAAAATTAGGCCAAATGAGCATGCTGTGGTTGCATGCATGAATGCAGAACTCCACTCCAATAAGTTACTGCAGTTCAGCAGTCATGTTATTGTCTGATCTGTTGATGTCAAAACTGAGGAGATATGTGGCAAACCAGAGGAGCAAGGCCAAAGGCTGAGTTCTACCACACAACTCCGAAGTGGCCTGCAATATCCTATTTACGTGCAATAGAGGGTATTTTATTCCATACAATATGTACCAACTTGTTTTATCTAATGTGAGTGCTTTCTGGAGTGCCATGAAGTCTTGGATGTGTCGAATGAGAGGGGGGAGTGAGTTCCAGATTGTTGGTGCAAGGGTTGAGTAGGCGGACCTTTCGATCCTTGTTGATTTGGAGGCAGGGAGGACAGTGCTTGACCTTAGAGTGCGGGCTGGGAGGCACGGTGTTATCTTTTCTTGTAAGTGTTTGGGCCGGCTTCGTGCAGAGCTCAGTGAGTAATGCACAGGATTTTGAAAGAGGTCTGTCGCCCCCAATCCGGAGCCAGTGTAGGGTGCAGAGAGCAGGTGAGATGTGATCCCTTTGTCCAAGGGCAAGGAGGAGGCTGGCTGCAGAATTCTGCCCTCTTTGGAGTCTGTTTAGTTGGTAGGCCGGTGCACCCAGGTATAAGGAGTTTGCATAGTCAAGTCTGGACATGACAATGGACATAATTGCTGCCAGTCTATTTGGGATGTGTTTCAGAAGCCCTAGAAGAAGTGGCAGGATTTGGATACATGGTTAATGTGCTGTGACAGAGTTAGGTCAGAGCTCATTGTGCAGCCAAGGTTGTTGTCAGAGTTGGAGGTGCAGGAAGGGGGTTGCAATGGAGTATAAAACGTATATCATTTTCCGGGCAACTTAAAGGCCCTTTCTGATCAAAATAAAACAATTAATTACAAAAATAGATTGGTTAATTTGGGTGCCAAATGAAAGTAAGCAACTTTTCATTATCAAATCAGAACAGGGTGCAACAACAATCCTCGATTTTTAGTGAAACTCATGGGTGGACTTACACTATTTAACCCCGATTTTTAGATTGTTGTACACATTTTTAAAATACATGTAGCGCAGCGTGGTTATTGTTCATTAACATGTTGCCTAAAATGGAGATGTGTCCTTTTTCCTGGGCACTTATGATTTTGGCAGTCATTTTTAGGAATGCACATTTCGGAATATTTAGAAATCCATATTTATTGAGATCTGGCCAGATTTGGGACTCGGATATTATTTGTTCTGCAAGTTTGCATCATATTTTATCAACAACCTCCCCCTTGGGACCCACTCAAACAGTCTGATTTGCCAAGTGCAACTGTGAGCCACTTTTTTTCATTGGTGCCCGACATAATTTTATTCAACATTCACCTAAGGCGGTGGGAAGGGGGTGCAACCCCTGGCACTCCAGATGTTTTCGCCTACAACCATCAGCCCTAGCCGCATCAGTCAATGGCCCGGGTTCATTCGCGTCATTGTCCCAAACCTGTGGGGAGCCAAAGGTTGCAGACCCCTGAGGGGCCCGTGGCATAAGTGTTGTCAAGCAGAACAACTCCAGCACCTGTACGTGTGCGTCAAATCTCTTAGGCACACTGAACTGACCTACTTTGCCACAGACGAAGTGTACAACTTCAGAAAATCAAAGGCAGAGTTGCTTTAGGCATATTTGTGCCATCCCACGACAGACAATGTAACTGCCATGCACACTTCCATGGTCTGTGGTGGAGTCTATTGGTAGATGCCTGCAGGGGGTGGGTGCATTTTCTTCTGGGTAATAGGTTCCTATTGATTGGGCCGGTGGCCTATTGTACCCATTTGTTCATCGCACGCAGCATTACATGTATTAGAAGCCTTCTTAGAGCTCCACCACACACAAAGGGAACAGCCCACACAACACTGAAAATATCAAGTGCTGCTGTGATTGTAGAACATCTTTGAGAGATACCTGCCTGTGACTTTAAAGGTCAGAATTCCAGTGACACTGTTTTTCTTTCATTATGACATTTTTCTTATACATAAAAGTGATACCAAGACAGCACATGTATTGATTTCCAAAGCAACCACCAACCCAATATACATCACTACTCACAACAAATAAAATCATGCACTTAAAATAATTAACAATATTTCAGACGATCGTTCATAATCAATATTATAATTTACAAATAAAAACTTAAAACTCGACTCACTTAGACATAAAGAACAATGAAAACGACCTTGTCACCAAGGATAATGAAACCCTATGCCACGCAATAGCGCAGGGTGCAACAGACAATCTGGGCACTGACTGGGCCTAACTCATGGAACACTGGTGCAAAGTGACTTTTCACTTGCAACAAACACTCCGATTCACAGACTGGTGCAAAGACCATTTTTGCAACGCAAAGTGTATTGTGCACCGTACTAAAAGTTCCACTATTGCCGGGAAAAGTCCTGCTTGCGGACTGGCCATCGGGGTTTGAAAAGCTTTACTCCTTTATCACCGCATTCTGCCCAAATATTGCACAGGCGCGAATAATACACGTGGCTTCAGAGATTCCCTGCCCAATAAATCAGCGGACTCCAAGCCCCTTATGGCACGTTCCTTAAGAGCTGGCTTCAACTTTCTTGCCCTCAAATCCACAACATATTGGCAAAAGAGCCAAAAGTGCACACTGACAGCGTCTCCTTGTTCCATATGTCTGCGGCGAGATCCTTGAATACGCGTTTGCGAGGCCAGTATTATTCATGCAAATTACTAGATGTGACGTTTCTCTCGTGATTTATATAGCAGCATACGTGGCCCCAGTATATGTCCTTGCCATATCATTGAATTTAGGCGGGAAAAAGGTGCAGCGTATGAGAAAAAAAGGGCCTTCAATGAGTCCATGTGTGTTTCCATTGTTTCTTCGCGACGATGTGCTGAGCACGTGGCAACAGAAATCTCTGCATGAGCGCGCAAGCCCGTGCGTCACGCAGCTCCGGGGGGCAGCCCTTGGTGACCCCGCTCCAGAGTCACCCCATTGGCTTGCGCAGAATGGCCGCCGCCTCACAGAAGCATCAATTCGTGCATACCAACTTCCCATTTCCCAAAAATGATGCCTCGTGAACATGGGTCGTTCTATCGCATTGTTAGGACCGGAAGAAGGGATTTTAAATAATAATACCACGTTCAAAAGAATACCGTAATCCTTCATTACCTTTTCACGTCAACGTGTTAAACAGGAAATAAATTGGCTCAGATGGGGGTCATTAGAAAAAGGCTCTCGTGATTGACTGAAAAGCTATAATGGGGCGCCCAAGACCCACCCAATAGAGTGCTTAAGCCTCGGAGCGTGGGTGTGTGGTCGAACTGGGCTTGCCAAGCCTCCAGATAGTACAACCCAGCAATGCTTCCAATTAAGCCATCAACATGTATTAGACACATTTTAATATTCAAAGGAGATTATTTTCATATTTTTATTAGTTATTCTAAAAAATTGGTCGGATTTACATTAAAATACCGAAAATAAAATGAGCACAAAAAGAGCGACTTTTTCTAGGTTGAATTTCGAAAAAAAAAAAAAAAGTATTTTTTTAGGCGGGGGGGGGGGGGGGACCCGCACCCTTCATAATCCCCCACCTTTTTTTATACCATAACCCAACCCCCATCTATTGATTGTTTGAAAAGGAGCAATAAAATCAAACAATTCGACCATTTTCGTCCTCGATGTTTCTTTATTCGTCTTTTGGGGGATGCCAGATTTTTCTATATGGCGGGGCGGACGAGAGCAACCCTATAACGTAGGCAGAGAGCCAGGTAAATGATAGACTGGTAAAAAGGGAGGTCATGTTAAATTAAAGGGTCATTCCATGCCGCCCCCCAGCAACGCTTACACTTACCTTTTGCTGCTCCCCAGCATGGAATTGTAAACACTCCCAGAGCGGATGGTAATTGGAAGGAGTAAATTAAGGTGAATGTGCCGTTTTACACTGCGGGACCTAAACCACTGCCCGCAAACACACCTTCCAGGCAGCGTTTTACAGTGGATTCCATCGGAAACTGCCGCTTCATTAGTAGGAGCTAATGAGAGGCGTATTCCATTGGAATCCCTTAGTTTTGAATCTGCCTGAAAATAGCATGCAGGCGCAAAATAAACTGCTCCCCTGAGACAGAGGAGGAAAGCAAAGTGGACATGCAGGTCCCGATTCATGGAATTGTTTGCACGGTTCAAAGTGACTTTGCACTGCCGACACAATCCCTGATTCATGGAACTGTGCAAAGTGTATTTTTTCAGGGCAAAGTCAGTGCAAAATCATTTTTGCAGTACAAAATGAACTTTGCCCTGCAAAAATACACTTAGCACAGTTCCATGAATCAGGCTTTGTATCGGCATTGCAACGTCACTTTGCAACAGCGAGGAGTCACTTTGCAGCGTGCAAAAAAGACCGTGAATCAGGCCCACTGTCTCCGCTTTGCTGCCCTCCAGCGCACCAGTATGGCAGCAAAAAGAGCTTTTGCACTTTTCATTTTTGCTCTCCGCTCATTAGACAATGAGCAGCAAGGTGACCTAGTGGATCATTTTTGAGCTTCCCATAATTCAGCTGCAGGGACCTGTTTCGCTTACACTTTAGCCAAGACAGGTCCCCACCACAAAATGTTCCCCATTTACAGGGCAGATTGCCAAAGGGGTTTGGAAAAGGGCAGCGCACACACTTGATGCCACCCTTTGCACTCTGACGTGCAAATGAAGTAAACTCTGCCTGCCACAGTGAAAAAGCAGGTGGACTCCATACGAATCCACAGCATTTGTGCAGGCATTAAGTTCCATGGGGCAGGAATGTGCATGGAAAGCATAAAAGCGTTATGCAAGGCTTTTACACCTTCCATTTACGTTACACCCCGGTGGAAAAGGAGCTCCTCAATGGAAAAACTATAAACAAAATCAAATCTGTGGTAAATGTGTTTTCCCCATGCAGCATCAAATCTGCCAATGCATGCTGAATTAAGTTCTAATCCTCTGATACCTTCATCCTAAATCATCTTGCCCATCCCTTGCATGTTTATGACTCATTTGAAGAAGGGGTCTTAAAGTGAGTGCTTGTGGCCTCTTTGTGGAATTTAACCCTGCACGCCCTTTGCTTTTAGATTTTCGGGTGCCATAGATAAGTTGCTTTCAAATCTAATTACCCCCTCCCTTTTTATGAAAATTGTTTATACCTAAAACAGATATTTCAGTAATGAAATGCAAAAATATGCTTGTGGCACCATGCATGTATTTATCTCATGAACGTATCACGAGGATTTGCATTGCAACAAAATGCAAATGCGGGGGCATGGTGCAAAATTGAGATTGTACTAACTGGCTTGCACAAAAAACTTTCTTGCTAAGCAACGTTTTGCAGATATGCTTAGTCCTTAAAATGCTTACATAAAAGTACATAAAAATACCTTTGATCATATATCTCAGTAAAATCTGTGAATACAAACAAAGGCATTTCCAAGCAAATAAAAGAATCGCTTGAGGTATGTTTTCTTAGAAGCATATCAAATCAGGGTTTGTGTCGGCAGTGCAAAGGCACTTTTCAGCAGTGCAAAGTCACTTTGAACCGTGCAAAACATTCCATAAATCGGGCCCTTAAGGGCTTCAACTACATGCTGAAACTTCTGTGAATGGCCTCAAGGATTTTGTGATTTCTCGTTTCCTTGGAGATTGCCACAGCTGGTCCAGCTGTTTTCGGGTTATGCTTTCACATTGCTTCAATGCCGAGCTACTATGAGTTGGTTTGTGCATCGTCAGTGAGCATCAGTAATTAAGGGGCAAATCTTGAGTTATTAGTCAAATTACTTGTAGCCCCTGAGGAGTGATGCTTGGTCACCGACGAGCACTGCTTCATCTACTATATTTATTTGTTTTTTGGGTTCCATGTCATTTCGTCGCCTACAATTTCATCCCCTGTCATTTTAAGATGTAAATTCCAATGAAAATGCTCATTGTTTTTTTGTTTTGTTGGGGGGGGGGTGTTGGGTTCCCCACCCCAAGACCCCCTCCCACACTTATTTTTGGCTATTGCCTACCTGCCCAAACCCTTATCTGCCCTTTCCCACCCCCCCTAAAAATTTCAATGAGCATATTTGTTGTAATATGCACGTTAAAATGTAATGGGATGAAAATGCAGGCGATGAAAGGACGTCGTACCGTTTTTTTGTATCTGTATTTGTATTTATTGATTAATAAAGAGCTTCCACCCAAGTGTTGACACTTATCTGGCGGTACAAAAAACATAAACAATAATAATTGTGTGACATAAATTAAACTACAGTGAAGAGGAAAGAAAGAAGGTTTTAAGACGTGAGCGGTACAAAGAGAGAGGGGAAGAAGCTCTAAATCAAAGGGGTAAAGGACTTCAATGTATAGGGGGGTTAAGAGTGAAAAGGTTCAGGAAGGATATGCTCCTGCGTGCTAGCTAATTATGTAGTGCAGGAAGTTGCCATATGGGAGGGGCTTTCAGGAAATAAAAAATCGAATTATCCCTTCAAGAACCAATATACTTCTACTGAAATCGCCATGTTGTCAATGATAATCCCTCACTGAACCTCTAGTTTGTGGGACATGTGTCCAGTCATTGATTTCTCTGTTTCAAAAAACAGCACCAACTTAAAGTAGAAACTGTTATCTCTCTGGAATATCACTTCATATTCAGTTTTATTTTAATATTTTAAGCAAATCCAATCAGCGTTTTCGTACTCGTAATACATGTGGAAGAATCTGAAAAATGCTCACGTGACTGTCGTCCATTTTGAGTTCAATGCAGCACATTTTCATTTTGTTTGTTTCCTAAGAATAACAATATGCAATTGCCGAATTTAAAAATGGTGTCATTGTAGCACATTTCTTTTTCAGAGTTGGTGATTCACCCCCCTCCCTGTGTGAGCTTAATGCATATTCCTCATTTCTACACAGCAATAAAAAAACGAGGCAAACGGTCAGATAAATATCCTTCGTGCCACTCGTGTACTAAACACCTCTGCACAGTGCTGCTGCTTCGCATGGCGTAGGAGTTTTGTGATTTAGTGACTCATGTCACCCGCGTAACAGTACTATGGTCCTTTTTTCAAATGTTTTATTGAATTAACATCTTAAATCGGATCACTGGCAGACAAAGGGTTCGAAATGGCTCTGAGCGGGGAGTGATTTAACACCTGCGTCTAGCCTGGGAGAGACTGGTTAGCTTGAAACCAACATCTACCAGGAGCTACTTTTGGCTCCCCAGGCCAACTGGTGCCGTACAAACATAAATATGTGACATTAACTTTGTGTACTTGATAATGTTAATAAAGAAGGGTCAGGACACATCTAGTACAAAGTTAAACATAATGGGTAAAAGATTCAAGGGGCCAGTCATGTGGAAGTTAGAATTGTGGTGCTCTGTGTAATATCTCCTGGGTCCCCAGTGGTAGCACCTGCCTACTGGGTGACAGTTTTTTCAAATGAATCTAATTGTAGTTTCCACTTCCCCACTTGACCAAATTGGTGACGTTTGGCCAAATGATATTATCTAACAGTGCCTAGATGGCTGTCCCATTCTCTGTCCAGCACATGCAATGAGTGACCATCACTCAAAGGAGCTTAGAAACCTGTCCAAACAACTGTGTTTCAACATAGGGAAGTCATATCACGTTTCACTCTGCATTTGTGTCGTACAGGACTTCATTAGGACAATGAAATGAAACTAATAACCATATACTTTTCGCATTTAAGAGCAATGTCTATTTATGTTGTGCCTGTGGGCAGGGGGGACTTGATTCTGTTGTTCTTGAGGTGCTGCAGGGATTCATGTGTAAACCTTTTGCGCGTGGATTTCCCGCTATTCCACATTGTCCTCTATTTTTATGGTGGAGAGTGGGCATGAACAGAACAGCCATTTCCACCTCCCACATAGCCTCCGCCATATACATGTGACAGCCTTTACGCCAGCATCACATACTCATTATGGTGTCATTGCTGTGGATTCCTATCAAGACCCCTACATCCCCCCCAGTCCTTTTACACCAGCAAAAAGCAGGCAGATTCCATAGGAATCCATTGTGAATGCTGTCGGTCATCGTACATTGCAGGCGGTATTTCCTTTAATTGCACTGCTAAATCCAAAAACAAGGACATACTTGCGATTGCACTGGCATGTTCTCCTTTAGTTTGCACTTTGCAGCTCAAATAACAATTGCATAGAGAGGACCATTTTGTGTGTGAGTACAAATGTAGGTAATCCCCTTTAGGAATTTAGGGGGTTTAAAAAATGAGCCCCATTGTCTCCACAGATGTTTCCAGTGGTATTGTAAATCAAGCAGAGGTTAAGGAGCAACTGAACACGCACACTGTTTAAAGCAATGGAGATAGGACCCAATCGACAATGGGAATATATTCCCCTCTGGGGTTCAGAACGACTTTTCATTGACACCTGTGTATGCACGATCTCACCTGGAATCATGTGGTGACCTGAACCCAACTTTAGGAGGCCATCTACAATTGTGTTATGTACACCTCCCTCAGAATCACTCGCCCCACTAATAAAGAAGCGGTGCGAAGGCAGTGCGCAACCTTGTAAACATGCTTTGGCTGCTACTCTCTATATGGAGTGTACACACGAATTGTGCAAATTGAAATTTGAAATTTCTCATTTTCAGTTTCAAGATGTGTAAGGATGGAAAGCTGCACAGTGCATACCGGCGGTGAAGGAGTAAGGGGCTCCTGCTTGACGCGGCCGGTGCTTTATCCAAGCTTTTGTAAATGCCTACACCGCCCCCTCTATGCAAGCACTACCTCCGCATGTGAGACCAATAACGCCCAGGTGGTTTGATGCACTTTCCTGGTGTGTCTTCAGTGTGAGAGGGCGGGAAGGAAACCGTTGTAGGTATTTTATGATGATGGATCTTCAATAACATTTCAATAACATAGTTGGACAGTTTCATGTGGAAAGTGGACTCCAGCTGTCAAAAACGACTGACCTGTTCCTGCTCGCAGAATTCAATTTAAAAAACAAACTAAACAAAAGTCATGAACACAAAAAGAAATATTTTTAACACATACTCAAATTGGTTACATATCTTTCCATCTAATTTTTTCCATCGAGTTTTTTCCATCGAAGGTAAGTACCATCTCATTTTTTCCAACGAAAAAATGTGCATCAAATGCATTTTTTTTTCTTTTGGGGGGGTGCCCCCGAAACCCCTGTTATAACCCTTAAAACACACCCCAAACAAAAGGAACCCTTTACCCCACAAAAATATGCAAAAATATGCATTTGATGCACATTTTTTCATTGGAAAAAATTCGATGGAAAACCCCTCGATGGAACATTTTTAGATGGAAAATCTGCATACCACTCAAATTATGTCAACTATTTTGTACATGTCAATTGTATGAATATTTTCTAAGAAAAAACACAACTAAGAAGGTTGTCAATTTGACCAGCCTTGCCCTAACACTATTGATATATTTGAACATCCCTGCATTCAAACACATGTTGAGCGCCTGGAGACTGCCCTTGGGTTGTAGCGGTGCACGGTATAAACCAACGTGGCGTAGCATAACATATGCTCCAGCAGAACGCTATATATCTAGGCAAGAACGGAAAAGCACGCGTATTGCGCAAGACTGCACTGCGCGCTCTCTGTCTTTTTGATCGACCAGAACACATGCAAATACTGAGGTGATGGCCAGAAAATGAGTGCAATCCTTAGAGCCTTTCTAATGTGATGTATGAGGATTTAATAGAGAACATGGGCCTGTGGTTGACTTTTCAAGTGATCTATTTGGTAGTGAATCTTGCTCTATGTATGTCAGACTTCACTTGGATGCAATCTACAACATCACCCCAAATGTGCATGGGGGCACGCACTTCACCCTCTGTCTGGTGATCGAAAATGTGCATACGCCTCCTATTTCCCTCCAATGGTCTACCCAACCGAAAATATATTTCAGAATGTCCAAGTGCCATTAGAATGTGTAGAAATGGGTGCAGGTCTATATTGTGAGCATCCCGGGAAGGCCACTGTCGTGCTTGGGCCTCTCGGGCAGAGCGCGGTGGTGTTCTATGCACTGCTGCCCAAGAGACTGATGAGTTTGTGTACGGAAAGCCAGTATTTGAGAGAGAGGCTGAGTGTGTGTGGCCTGATAAGATGCTTTCTGCAGCATCTTTGCACGTCACACCGAGTGGCCGTGGCATACGCTCTGCGGAGGGCACGAGCCCTGGGGCGGTGGAGGAGAGCGGGCTTCCTATAGGGGGGGTGGGGGGGGGGGGATTTCTGTGTTATAGTATCCCAGGAACAATAACCATGAAAACGAATCAGTACAAATTGAGAGATAGCAATTGCTAATTTACATATAATATTACGTTAACAGTAAAAACAAAGAGAATGTAAATGAAGAAAGTAAAAATACATGAATAAGGTCACTTGTTTCCTTCCTGAAAAACAGAGGAAATGCATTCCCTCGAAACATATGTCCATGTTTAACATTGTGTGTTTTTGCTTTCTTAATGGTTGGATAGTACGAGGGGAATCCGCGCTTGCATGCGCACCCCTTCATTTGCATTCAGCTGTTTCCGTGCATGAAGGTGTATTATAGGGCAGCAGGTAACCCCTGCATCCCACCTGCCCCTCAGCCCTCCTCTGCTGCCCGCTCGCGCTCTGCGCCAGAAGTGCTTTCTTTCTGCTCCGATCTGCTTGATGCTCTGTATTCACTATTAAAGCGAGGTCGCTTGTCCACATGTTTTCATGGTCTTCATTTTGCAGAGCTATTTTAACTTTGCTCCCCCGAAAAGAACGATATTCCAAGTTGCAACAGTGGCCATGCCTGAAGAAGAGCCACCAAGACTGTGGGGGGCCCTTTCCCGCTAGGTTGTTTTTTCATCTGTGGTGTCATCATGAAAATCACTTTTTAAAGAAATATTCCACAACATGTTTTGGAAAGCAGGGTGTTTGTTTTAATACACCATGAAGGAGTTGTGTGTAACTTCCCCAGAAAGCACACCTGTTGTGTACTCAGCGGGAGAATGTACACTCTGAACTACTTTCTTTGGAATGTGGGCCTGCAGCGGGGTGCACCTTTCTGTACATGTGTGGCCGCGTGCAACTCTCTGGTGTTATTGTCTTTGGAACGTGGTCCTGCAGAGGGGTGCACCTTTCTGAGAGGGGTGCACCTTTCTGCACTTGTGTGGCGACGTGCAACTCTCTGGTGTTATTGTCTTTGGAACGTGGTCCTGCAGAGGGGTTCACCTTTCTGTACATGTGTGGCCGCGTGCAACTCTCTGGTGTTATTGTCTTTGGAACGTGGTCCTGCAGAGGGGTTCACCTTTCTGTACATGTGTGGCCGCGTGCAACTCTCTGGTGTTATTGTCTTTGGAACGTGGTCCTGCAGAGGGGTGCACCTTTCTGTACATGTGTGGCGACGTGCAACTCTCTGGTGTTATTGTCTTTGGAACGTGGTCCTGCAGAGGGGTGCACCTTTCTGTACATGTGTGGCGACGTGCAACTCTCTGGTGTTATTGTCTTTGGAACGTGGTCCTGCAGAGGGGTGCACCTTTTTGTACATGTGTGGCCGCGTGCAACTCTCTGGTGTTATTTGCAACTCTCTGGTGTTATTTTCTTTGGAACGTGGTGCTGCAGAGGGGGGGGTGCACCTTTCTGTACATGTGTGTGTGGCCACGTGCAACCCGCTGCTGTTGCTTTGCATTGTTGCAACAACTCTGCAGCCTGCTCTGGCTCTCCTTTTGTCGTGAAGGTGAGATTGAGCAGGCAAAGCTTATGCAACAATTTCAACAACACACAGGGGCTATGGGCTGGAACATATGGGATCCTGTAACCTCAGGACCGCAAGGCGCATCCCTACGGCACCACCCAGCTGTGGCTAGGGGATTGTGATTAAGCAGGCTATGGGGGTGGGAAAGCGTTAAGCTTTAAGTGCAATATACGGCACAAGATACAAAATGCACAAGAGCACACAGCACAGTGACAGGCTCATGACTGGGAACTCTCAGAACGTATCCTGAGTCTCTGGGTCCAATCCCAAGGTTTCAGGGGCCGTTTTCTCATGGTCAACAATCAAATGCACCAAAAACCTATGTGTTTACTGGGTTTACGAACCTTATTTCTAAACCTTATTTGGACGGTGTCAGGGAAGTGGAAATATGCCCACATTGTGATAAACAGCATAGGTTGTGCTACAGATAACAATGTACTGGACGCAGGGCCAACGCTCAGTCGACCCAGGCTGGGCCCATTTAGTTCTGTGAAATCCCTCCGGTAGTTCTGTGGTATGAATATGTGGGTCCATAAAAGGGGAGGGGGTAACCCCCACTGAAATGTGCATTCCCCCACACCAGGCTACCCCTCTGCAGCTCCTCCTTCGAGAACTTCAGAGTAGACTCAAGGCGCTGACTGACGGGGTTGCGTTCCACACACGGCTGCATGCGTTTGTGTCGGGGCGTGCTGTTTGGAAGTGAGTGTGTATTCTCCGAGTACAACGAGAATACTTTCCTGAATGGGGCCTTTTGGCTTGACAAGCTCTGACTTCCCAAACACAAATCAACGGTGTTTACTGTTCTCAAGCGCTCAGCTGAGGCGGTGTTTATTTCCAGGCTGGAATTTATAGGGGAAGAAGGCAGCGGCGCATTGGCCTCCGGCTCTTTTTTAAGTGCGCTGTTATCATACAACTCACTTTGACATAAAGCAAGTGAATTCAGTATTTTTTTTGTTGCCCTTTTCTTTGCAAAGTGTTGCTTTTTTGTATCCTTTTCTTGTTCTTTTTCATTTAACATATTGCAGGGGGTCTGATCGCTGTGATAATAGAGCCCGCCAATCAAGTTCCGCAAGACTTAGGGCCTTTTTCACAGAACGTTTCCTATGGGATTGCGCCATTATATAAAACACTTCCACTAATCAGGCTTTTAATCTTTTGCGTGTTGTGAAATGTTCCTATTTAGTACTAATGTCAATACTATTCGAGATTTTATTTTATATTCACTTGCATTTCCCTAAATAATTGGCAGGTTTATAAGGCCTCAGTTGATCTTTCTAGGAGACAAAGCCGTGTTGCGGGAGACGTTTAGGTAGAATAGATAGTGGAGGCCTCGCTCCGCGCTTCCACGGAGCATTGTGGAGGGTACGTCCCTTGCAGCAGAAGCATCCCAAACTTGGGGTTGGTGCACATAGAAAGGGTGGCGCGTCCACAGTCTTGACGAGGCCCGATTACACGACCCAAGATGGGACACGGAATTTAAGATATCCATACTAGCCTGACCTCTGTACGCCTGATATGACATGATAGGTTATTCATAACGCGCTTAATACCCAGAGAACCTGTATTGCTCCGTGTCTTCTTGCTTCCAAGGCGAGCACGTTGCCTCGGAGCTATCCTCCCAAGCGTGATCTTTACCGTACACGTAGGCTTTCAAAGAAGTCTAGATGGGAGCTGAAGGTGGGATTGGAAGTCACCACTCGAGTCTCAGGGCTAGCTGTTTAGCCGCCAGACCAGGCATTGTGCAGTTTGTTGATGCAGCTCCATCTGCGCTCTTATTACCAGCTATTGCTGACGTCATTGGCCTACCAGGGCCAGAGTACGCAATGCACTATGTGCCCATGCCATCGTGGTTGGCATAGGCCCCTGTCAATCGAGTCTGTGGTGCTTCACCTACTGCAGCCATGGTAACTGCTAGAGGCCATACTGCCTCCCACTGGTGCCCCCTTCCTACCAACTGATCATGGTGCTCAGCCGTCCTGCACTAAAGGATCTGTGAGCACAGAAACAGTTACTGACTGGCAACAGTGTCCACAGATACTGACTAGCAACATTGTCCTCAGATACTGACTGTCAACAATGTCCACAGATACTGACTGGCAACAGTGTCCACAGATACTGACTAGCAACAGTGTCCACAGATACTGATTGGAAACAATGTCCACAGATACTGACTGGCAATAGTGTCCACCGATATTGACTGGCAACAGTGTGCACAGATACTGGCTGGCAACATTGTCCACAGATACTGACTAGCAACAGTGTCTACAGATACTGGCTGGCAACATTGTCCACAGATACTGACTAGCAACAGTGTCCACAGATACTGACTGGCAATAGTGTCCACCGATATTGACTGGCAGCAGTGTGCACAGATACTGACTGGCAACAGTGTCCACAGATACTGACTAGCAACAGTGTCCACAGATATTGACTGGCAACAGTGTTCACAGATTTTGACTGGCAAAAGTGTCCACAGATACTGACTGGCAACAGTGTCCACAGATACTGACTAGCAACAGTGTCCACAGATATTGACTGGCAACAGTGTTCACAGATTTTGACTGGCAAAAGTGTCCACAGATACGGACTGGCAACAGTGTCCACAGATACTGACTGGCAACAGTGTCCACAGATATCTGAACATGGGACTCAGCCCTTCATCCTTGCAAGGTCAGTGAATGCAAGCCCATCACATTGGCTAATAATGGCAGCTATCATAATACTGCTTTGGTGAGGAAGAATCCTATTTAAAATAAACATTAATACTATAGGTAGTATTATTATTTGTATCATCATCGTCATTATTCTTCTTCTTATGATTATTTGCATTAATATTCAAAATATTATTATCATTATTATTTTTGTAGAAGAGGCCTGCATTAAAATATGTTTTTAAAAAACTCCCAACATCTTCAAAATCAGCAGCAAAACAAAATAGTCCTTTTATTTGAAGGTACTTGACATTATATAGTTTTCCAAATTTTGCGCGTCTACCTTTAGGCCCTGATTCATGGCATTATTTGCGTGTAAAAGAGGTATTTGCGTGCCATTCTGCCCGCAAATCCTCATTCGTCAGACAGAGATTTGCGGGCAGAATGGCAGGCAAATCCCCGTTTTACACGCTAATAATTGCATGAATCAGGACCATAGCAACAACACGTGCGACCGTGCATCTCTTGCAATACAGGTGTTTATCATAGTTCGTTTTGAATAATACTACATGCATGCATCTTAAAACATGTAAATATAAAGGTTTCTCTACTGCCCCTGAAAGTACGCATTTGGGGAGTGGCACTGTATTTGCATGATCGCTTCAGCCATGTTATGCTGTTGTACTCAGCGTAAGAGGAGCGTCGCTTCTGCACGTCACGCGGGTTGCTGTTGACAGTTGTTTTGTTAAAAATAAGGATAGAGCACACACACACCGGAGGAGCACCTTGGCACTAGGTCCTAGGACATTAAACGGCGCGGTGGTTTTGGTGTCTTCCCATGGCTGGGGGCCGCAAATTGTTAGGTTCTTTGGAGTGGGAGACGGGCATGGGTGCGCAGCATATGTGCACGTATGAGCAGTATGTTCTGTCTTCAGAGCTGTGTGTGAGGCGTGCCGTGAGTTGCTGGGCACACTGCATTGGCCGGGAGAGTTGTGTGTTGATCTCGGCTGGCTGCCTGTGGCTCTGGTGAGCGTGGCTTGAGTGTATGCAGGCCGGGAAAGTGCGGCGATCAATTTTAGGATGAGTGGGTGCCCTAGTCCACCATGCGGAGTAGCAGGCGGTCTACCCCACAATCCCCTCCTTTTAAATGTGGGCTTGAGGCACAGGGCCCGATATACAAAAGCTTGTTTTCCAATGAGAAAACGCCATTGAAAAGCGCTTTGTGAATCAGGCCCATCGTGTTATATAACTATTGTGTTCGCTTTCATACACAGAGGACATAGTTTCCTTTTTTATGTGTTCTTTCATTTTGGGGATTTTCACGGCGTGCACTTAGATTGGATGTCGAAAAGTGAACTGGTTAAATATATTTGTGTATGCCATACCATCCGAGGTTGCACTGCTCTCCCAAGTTTTCGATGAGGCGTAAGCCACTCTACTCTTTGGGGCCTGATTTACCAATCGTTTTTCAATGGGATTGCGCCTTTACTTGTGTAAATCCGCCCCTTGGTCCTGTGTTCTAGGGCTTGAAACAAACAAGGGTTACATTCCCAGAGAAGACCGAGCGCTTCTTTACATTGCAAAAGCGTGCGTTCCCTCCTTTTACTTTCCCGCAGAAGCTTTTTGCATTATTACTCACTGGGAAAGTGGCAGTCACTTGGTTAGACAGGTCTGTATGTTCGACGTAACCGATGGCGCCAGTGGGTGATTTAGCCCATTGCTACACTGAGAAGTGAGGACTTAGTTAAAGATACGAAGGGCCCGATTCATGGATCTCTAGCCAACAAACACTCTGATTCACAGAGCGTCGCAAGGTGTACTTTTACAGTGCAAAGTGACTTTGTTCCAGTGCAAAGTCCGTGCAAAGTGACTTTACACTGCAAAAATACACTTTGCACTGCTCTGTGAATCAGGGTGTTTGTTTGCAGTGCAAAGACACTTTGCACCACCGTGCTAAAGGTTTCATGAATCTGGCCCAACATGTGTTTGCGCGTGTGCGTGCGCACATGTGAGCATGCTATGTGTGTGTGTATGTGTGTTTGCTTGTGTGTATGGGTCCCCCCTACCGGTTTGGATGCTGACCCCCATAAGAAATATTGATTGGGTTTAACAGACTGCAATGCAACTCCACTGCCTGCTCTGAAAGTTACCCACCGGCTAATGTGTGCCACTTGTCCTATCGTCCTCACTGTGTTACAAAACTCTAAGGGCCCAATTCATGGAATTTCTTGCACGGTTCAAAGTGACTTTGCATGCTGAAAAGTGACTTTGCACTGCCGACACAAACCCTGATTCATGGAACTGCACCGAGTTTATTTTTGCAATGCAAAGTCCGTGCAGATTCATTGTGTACTCCAAAAATGGCTGCATACTGACTTTGCACTGCAAAAATATACTTTGCCCAGTTCCATGAATTAGGGTATGTGTCGGCAGTGCAAAGTCACTTTTCAGCGGTGCCCAGTCAATTTGAACCGTGCAAAAAATTCCATGAATTGGACCCTCAATAAATGCTTTCTTGGAATACTATGTTTTTTCCCCTCTGTTTGATAATCTTTACTGAGATTTAAAAATGGGAAGGAACAGTAGAATAGTAGCGAAGCAGAAGACCATAAAAGCAATAATCTTCAAAATATGAGTCCAAAATATGAGCTGAGGCAACAAAATGATACATTGAAGGGTCTGAAAAACAACAGAGTGATCCCATGAAACAGACTGCCGATCACTCACACACTGCTAAATCTGCAATCAGCAATGAAGTTCGTAGGAATACTAAGTTTTAATTAAAGAGAGGAGATTGACTTTTGGTAAAATGACAAAGTGAGTTTAAATTAAGCCGTGCTGTTACGGGAGTTAGTCTAGCTAGGAAAAGATGGTGCTGTGCTGGCTAAGTTACGTTACTGCGCCAAGTCCGGAAGTCGGCATATTCTGCCCCGCCTGAGATATCCAGACGGTAAAGTCTGGGAAGGCCAAGGACTATGGAGAAGGAGGGTGCAGATGCCGCAGACACAGAGGCAGGAAGGGGCAGAAAGGGCGAGAGGGGGATGTGTTGTGATAGCGTAGGGGCAAGTGGATCTACCAAGTCAACCGTACATACGGTTGAGAGAGGAAGGCATTGTTCAGTGCGTAAGGACTCAAACGGATCCTCTGTGATTGGACTGCAGACAAGCCTAGATAAGAGCGGAGGGGGCCTTGCAACAGCTCCATGGGTTCAGTGATACTTTCAAAAGTTTCCGACGGTCCCACCAAAACTTCTTCATGGTAGTGACCTGTACTCATGCAGGAAGACCTTAGATACATGCGAAGGGTTCATTTGGCCTATCTTTCCATCCTTCCAAAACGCTTGCCAGTGCAGGTGATTAGGCCAAACATGTTTTACCATCATTATGCATCTTAGCTGTTTTAAGAAGGCTAGAATGGTATGTTATGTTAAGTTGACTTATACCGCGCACCGTTACCATTAGCATGGTCTCCAGGCACTCACGTGGCTCTGTGAGTGCGCATGTTACCGGCACAGCCTATTGAACCAGTTCGGAGATCTTTCATGCATGTCCTAGAATGTTTCTACTGTATCCATGACCACCACAGTGGACTTACGGCACCTGAACCATGTCCAAGAGATGCCGTATGAATATATGTACATGGGCAAACGTTCCTCTTTGCTTCACTTTACGGAAGCCTGTAATAATGGAACACACCGATTCGGCACTGACCTCTTAAGGTTAAACGATCTTGATTTCTGACATGTTGACAATGAAGCCTCGCGTTTTGACTGAAACAGTCATGACACATATCTAAGGGGCGAGTGCACTCCACAGGAATGTGGGAGCTCTTTCACCGCCCCGCTTGGGGTGTCAGAGCATTGAAAAAGACTACTAAGTAGACACTACTTTACAGTCTGTGTCCAATTGCGTTTTAGCCGGCTTCCTTCCAGCGAGTTACTAAGAGTGTGACAGGGTCTTCAAACTGTGGGGTTGCCCCCCTCCCTGCCCCGAGAGGGGCCCGAAGGATGTTCGGGGGGTCGGGCGCGAGAAAAAAGGGATTGTGACAACTGTTTTTAATAGAAGTTATAATAAGTGATAGTTTATAGGGGGGGGGCTAAACAATATTTTTACTCAAGGAGGGGCTCAGTATAAAAAAGGTTTGAATCCCACCGGTGTAGAGAGGTTCCTTAGGGCCTGTGGAGTTTGTAGAGAGAGTAACATTGACGACACCTTGAAGCATCTTTATGCCTCGTGCGAAGGCCTCAGAGGGTTAAGACTGCCGCGCTTTGCTCCTCTTGTGCAGAATGTAAGGATGTTGAACGCAGACAGATACTGGGAGAAACTAATGAATGGTAGAAAAGCGTCACTAATGTCAGCATCGTGTGCATTTTTAACTGATGTGTTTAATCATGTTAAGAAATGATGAACAGTTTGATCTCAAAATATTTGAAAAAATTCTGTTATAATTTTTTTCTTGCATGTGTGAAAGGTTTGTGACAAACCAAAACACAATACGTAAAACTGTGAGTGAGGCAGACTGAAAGGAGCAATAGGTTCAGATTGGCGCGCGGTGTTAGGAGTATGATGGACTAGAGTAGTGCGCCAACCCCCAGTAAAAATAGACAGTGGGCTAGAGTTGTGCACCAACCCCCCATAAAAGTGGACAGTGGGCAGGTACGCCTGGAGGTTCCTTCATTGTTAGACTGTGCTGTACACATTGAATATTCTACTGCTTTTTTTTGTTTAATGAACACAAATATTTGTTTCGTTTTTGTGTTCTGCGCGTAGATCGCGTGCTACTGCAACTACAGACATGCGTTTCACATCCAAAACGCAAGAGAATGCTGGGATACCTGTGACGTGTCTGCCATTATTCCCACAAATGCCGTTATTCGAACGAATTACTCGTTTTAGCCAGACGGGAGCGAACACTTTTATCCAGTCCAAAAACATACACTTGGTGGGTGTTGGCTGTTCAGAGTAGAAGGCGGACCTGCCTGCTACCCCCACCCACAGCCGCCCCCCCCTCTCGGAGGAAATGATGGATCCGACCGCGACCTTTCGTGCGCCGGATCCTGACTAATCGATTTCTCGAACACTGGTCGCATTTGTTCCGGATAACAGGAGAGGCGCCCTACGGGGCGCCCCAAACCGCAGCCCCAGGAGCGCGTAATGAAGGGGGCTGCCGGCTCCGCTTTATGGCCACACGTGCTCCCCGCCCAGGGCTCATTAGCGCCGCTCGCTGCCACTAATATAGAATGATGGGGTGTGAAGGACCGGCTGCACGCCGTTCTTGGCCGCTGACTGACACGTGTCAATCATTCCGGCGCAAGGCTGTGTGTCCAGGGGCCAGGCCGCGGGGCCTGGATTCACCGCGTTCAATTAAAGCCACTCACACATCCTGTAGCTCTGGGAATGCCAGTGTCCGCTTTACATATATGTACAGTTTTAATTCCCAACAATGCCCTGCTCTGGAATAGTATCAGTTAATACGTATCACCACAATCTGTCAAAACATTCACATATCTAAGAAAAAATATATAATGTCGTAATGCCATGGTCCGCTTTACAAATATGTACAGTTTTCCATTACGGGGTGCAGTGATGGCAGGACGCCGGGAATGCAATTCGTGCAATTAATGCGGTCTGGTTCCACTGCGGACAATTGAACTAAAGGAGCAACGCGCCTTCAAGCCCGTAGCAGAGAACGTGGCGCGGGTTTGCCTGAAATCGCCGTTTCATTCGGTCAATGTTTAAAGGACATGAACGCGTAATAACCCGACGGAAGATTTCGCGTATTAGTTCTCCTAAGAGGCACGTGCCGGGTTCCTCGTTGCTGCGCCTCCTCATAGCGCTGAATGCATTCGTAATAAGGGGGCAAAGCTAGCAAACAACAACGTATACGCCACACCTTCGGTGGGTGGCTCGGGTAGTTAAACAATGTTTCGAAATCTGGGGAAGCTCCCCTGAAAGGTGGAAACCCCAGAAGAGCCGACTCAGCTCTTCGTCCATATAAAGCGATAAATGCGCAAGAACCAAATGGGTGCTGGCAAACCTGCATTTGTGTTACCACCGTGCTTACAAGTTAAGGGAGTGGGGTCCGCGTAATGTGTGCAAACTGCAATATGAGGTAGTTTGATGGTATGAACACAAGTGGGCCTGATTTACCAACGTGTTTTTCAATGGTAAATTCCCATCGAAAAACGCGCTACCAACCAGGCCCGGGTGCATCCCCCGGTCCTCGGCGGGGAAGGGATGTGTGATTGCAACGTAATGTGACCATAGGCCCTAGGGTGACATGTGAATTCTGCTGCACGCGGTACACACGGGACAACCAACCACATGCGCATTACAAGTGCTCTAGAATTCCTATCAAATGCCGCATTTGTGGCTTCGAGGGCGGGAATCGCCTTTTCTGTGCAACGAGAACGTACTCGTTCTGAACGCGGGGATATATTATAGAAAGTGCTTGGTCAGGCAGCGTCTCTCCCGTCGCGGTCCACCCCCATGTCGGCAACTAAAGTCCGGAAGAAACGTGGCCTCCTGTGCGCCCGCGCAGGGTCCGCGTAGCATCCCCCGGAGTTCCGCTGCTTCGGCGCATCTGTAAAGCGAGGCGCATCGAGTGCAGCCACAGGCCTCGGAATGTGGCTTCCCAGTGCCGACGTCAGCCCCTAATTGGAGGACTGGTCGCTTCGGGTCACCTGCTGACATTCCAGTAGACTTTTGGGGGCATAACTCTAATGAAATAAACGCGAACAGGGAACGGGGTCAGAATGGAGATGTTCGTGAAGTGCGGCTCGCCTTGCATTGTGTCCAAATGATGATTTATGGCGGGTCTAAGGGGGGGAACCCCCGTGTGGTGGGTGACGCGAGGCCTGGGCCGCTGTGACAGGGGCCAGGGGGCGCACGGGGCCGGCAGAGTCCGTGGCAGCCCAGCCAATATATAGGTAACACGCGCCCCCCTTTCAGGTTAGAAAAGAAGATGAATTCGGGCCGGATCAGCGGGCATGGGCCCAGGTGGGGGAAGTGGGGGGGTCTTCCAGTGGTGGTCTGTGGGTCCAGGGCTTTAAGCACCTCTTTCCCAATCCCCATCCTTGCACCTCTCCTCATCCCCCACACCCTTTGAAGCAAATAATGTGTTCTAAAGTTTCCAGTACGGTGTTCCCCACTCGGAAAAACGTGGTTTATGGCTGATAAATGGTTATGTTGAATTTGTAATCCCCGTGTATGCACAAGTGTGCTTTAAAATCCCCTAGTTGGACCAATTTTTCCCAGTCCCCTGCTGTGCCCGTCCTGTGGCACAGTTGGCGCCCGGGTTTGTTGTCACTGTCTGAAGAATTCCAACAACTATGTAGAATGGGGCTTGGGTCCCGTCCATGCAGCGCCTATTCTTTTCTAGCGCTTGCTGCCGCACGGCACGTGGTGGGGCAAGCTCGGACACAGTGGCCCTGATCCACAGAAGCGTTTTATAATGGAGCAATCCCATAGGAAAAGGCATGCTAGCCCAGGCCTGCGGTGACAATCACGAACGTTTATGGTATGCATGCTCGTCCCCAAAAAAGCAGGAAAGTGGTGCTTTTTCCACTTGAAATCGAGGAGATGTGCTTCCTCGGTTTTCAAGGGAATGGGGGCAGTTTTTTTCTCCCGCTCTGGGTTTTTGGTGCTGATGTGTGGGGGGTGCAATCAGTCATCCTTCTAGTCCTGAAGACGATCAACGAGAATGAAATCCAACACAGTCTTGCAAAAGAGCTAAAAAGGTAACCTCTTCCAGCCAGTACACGAGAGCCCCCTCCTCCTCCCCCGCTATAAGAGCAGGGCCCCCGAGGCGCTGCAGTTATAGAGAAGTACACAGGTGCAAGGATGTGGGCACACACGGTCAAGCTGAGGAACATGTAGCCAAGTAGGTTTAAAGCAATCATTTGCCTAAAAAGATTGGGATTGGGCCTTGTGATTTGCGGTTCACATGTCCTTTCATTTCAGCAACCTCACTCTTAAAAGTGTGGAATAGAGACGTGCACGGCCCCGAACCTGTGGTGGGGGGTTCCCACCTGGCTGGCTGATGAAAAGAAGTCCGGGCACATTTTCTGAGAAACAGAAATAGATAAGCTGTGATTTTGGATAGCGCTCTGCTCGGGCTCTGAGTCTGCCTCTTGTTATCAACTATGTTCCGATCCGATCACTTAAAATAATGCAGCATGCTATGTTCCAATCCCTGCAGCGAGGAGGACACGTGAGCATCCACTCTGACACAACTTGCCAAGCGTTTTTACGCGTAAGGGTGGCGTAAGGGACGTTACGCGTAAGGGTGGTGGGGTGGTGTAAGGGACGTTACCGGCTCCTTGTTTTCAGAAATAAGGGGGCGGGGAATAACATTAAGGTTCAAAAACAAGGAAAGGGGGTGTCTTCAAAAAATGGGGACGAGCATGGGTACAACTTTAGACTGATAGTGGCACCACCTGGCCCTTTGACCTCACATGCCCAACTCCAGATTGTGCACTTACCGCCGCCCCCTCTTATAAAACTGAATCACCTGAACTCTGATACTCAAAGAGCCCAGAGGACTTGCGTCCCAGTCCGGCAGGAAGCAAAGCTTATCAGCCTTTCCCATCTCAGGGTAAGGTACCCTATATGTGACCCGGCTGCCCCCGCTGAGTAAGGTGCCCTATATGTGACCTAGCTGCCCCAAGTAAGTAATGTACCCTATATGTGACCCGGCTGCCCCCTGTGAGTAAGGTGCCCTATATGTGACCCGGCTGCCCCCGGTAAGTAAGGTACCCTATATGTGAGCCGGCTGCCCCCTCTGAGTAAGGTGCCCTATATGTGACCCGGCTGCCCCCTCTGAGTAAGGTGCCCTATATGTGACCTGGCTGCCCCCTCTGAGTAAGGTGCCCTATATGTGACCTGGCTGCCCCCTCTGAGTAAGGTGCCCTATATATGACCCGGCTGCCCCCGGTAAATAAGGTACCCTATATATGACCCAGCTGCCCCCGGTAAGTAAGGTACCCTATATATGACCCA
Organism: Ambystoma mexicanum; assembly: GCF_040938575.1. Taxonomy (NCBI): domain Eukaryota; kingdom Metazoa; phylum Chordata; class Amphibia; order Caudata; family Ambystomatidae; genus Ambystoma; species Ambystoma mexicanum. The sequence continues at coordinate 705,634,184 of NC_090922.1, read as the reverse complement.
GCTGCCCCCTCAGGGTAAGGTACCCTATATATGACCCGGCTGCCCCTGGTAAGTAAGGTACCCTATATATGACCCGGCTGCCCCCTCAGGGTAAGGTACCCTATATATGACCCGGCTGCCCCTGATAAGTAAGGTACCCTATATATGACCCGGCTGCCCCCTCTGAGTAAGGTGCCCTATATAGGGCCCGCTCGCTCCACCTAGAGACCTTCAAATGCTGACCTCTGCTATGCAATAGGGCAGCGGCCTCCAGAGCGAGCCACAATGCTTATGAAAGTACCGCACCACTACATGGAAAGAACGTCACTTGTTTTCCGGGTACCCACATTTATAATGAACGAGCCATGGTGTTTGTCGGAATACATTACTGTACATTTGCAATATTTGTAATGTGTATTTATTGCACACCTCCGCAAAATGCAAAGGGCCTGATGCACAGAGCGTTTCCCAATGGGATTGCGCCATTGCAATGCCGCCTGTGAATCAGGCCCAGAGGCGTTTCCTGTTTATCAGAGGCCCACCTGGACAGGAACCGAACTGTATTGTTTTTAAGCTTACGTTTTATGTCGCACACTTCGCTTATTCTGGGGGAATTTACGGCAAGTATAGCGGCATTGATCAATACTACACCCCTTTTGGCGCTAAACCTTTTTTCACGGTGGGGGGCTACCCCCCCCCCCCCCGCCGCGCTTTGAGTGAGACTTGACACTGCGGCCCCCAGTGCTGTCACCCTAGGCTGTTTGCACCCCGGGTAAGACACACGGGCGCGCTCTCCACGAGCCTGGCCGGAGTGCAGCTCCATACGCACGAATGCAATGTAAGGGCACCCCTCGACCTCTTCGGCAGGGGCTGCCGCGCAGTGGAGGCGCCTCGCCTCTTTACAGTGCGCTCATCAGGCGGACGCGCACGTCCCATCCAGAGGATAGGCTGCACCTTTCCACCTTTTAATGAGGGCAATGGGGCCATGATTGATTGTATTATTTCATTGGTTATTTTAAATTTGGGGTAGCCCAACCCAGTTTGCCGGCAATTCATTTCTGAAGCCTCTTTTATTTGCGTGGTGGAGGCATTCTGAAGCCGTTGCTTAACTGTTTCACCCGAAGACTGTTATTACCCCTTTAACATTGTTAAAATTCAGCGCTCCAATGCCCTTGGGCTGTAGCGCACTTTACAAATTCAAATAAATAAAATAAAGATAAAACTTCACCCGTGTTTTTTTTTTATCCTGGCTGGAAAATGTTTGCTCCTGCGAACTCATGCGGAAACACCAAATACCTGCCTGCGCAGGCGCCTGGTCTGTCTTCCTCTTCTTATTCTTCTTCTTTTTCCTTTTTCTGCTTCTTCTTCATCCTCTTCTTCTTGCTCTTATTCCTCTGCTTCTTCTCCTCATCATCTTCTTATTCCTCGTCTTCTTCTTTCTCTCCTTTCCTTCTTCCTCTTCTTATTATTTTCCTTCTCTTCTTCTATTTCCGCTTCCCCTTCGTCCTATTCTTCTTCTTCCCCTTCTTCTTCTGCTTCTTCTTCGTCCTCTTCCTCTTGCTCTTATTCCTCTGCTTCTTCTCCTCATCATCTTCTTATTCCTCGTCTTCTTCTTTCTCTCCTTTCCTTCTTCCTCTTCTTCTTATTTTCCTTCTCTTCTTCTATTTCCGCTTCTTCTTCCTCTTCGTCCTATTCTTCTTCTTCCCCTTCTTCTTCTGCTTCTTCTTCGTCCTCTTCTTCTTGTTCTTATTCATCTGCTTCTTCTCCTCATCATCTTCTTATTCCTCGTCTTCTTTCTCTCCTTTCCTTCTTCCTCTTCTTCTTATTTTCCTTCTCTTCTTCTATTTCCGCTTCTTCTTCCTCTTCGTCCTATTCTTCTTCTTCTGCTTCTTCTTCGTCCTCTTCTTCTTTTTCTTATTCCTCTGCTTCTTGTCCTCATCCTCTTCTATATCACTCGTCTTCTTCTTTTCTTCCTTTCCTTCTTCATCTTTTTCGTTTCCTCCTCTTCTTCTATTTCCACTTCTTCTGCTTCTTCTTCCCCTTCTTCCTCTTCTTCGTCTGGTATTATTATTAGTAGTAGTTAGTAGTATTATTATTATGTGTAAGCATGCTCTTTTTCTAGAAGGTGCTGTAAGATGTCAGCGTGTGGGACTGCGAGGGGCCCCTTGCGGAGCAGTGGGCCCGTGTATCCGCCACAGTTGGGGGTGGCTGTTTAGCGCCCCGGGGACAGCGGCTGTCAGTGTGACCACGGATGGGGCGCTGCACCCCCATAACCCCCATGGAGCCAGAGAAGGGCCGCGCGCACTGGGGTGTATTCCGCATTATGTGTTCCCTGGAAAGGAAGCCCACTAACGGGCTTCGGCCGCCAGGTACCCCTGTTGGGAATCGCAGTAACTCTGGGGCACATGTAACGCGGGGTCCAAGCGCCAGGAAGTCCTTGCGCGCGAGAACTCGCGGACCCTGATTTACAAGCGCTTTTCAATGGGGTTTCCCAATTGAAACGCCATCTTGCAAATCAGGGCAGATGAGCAATGTCCATGGTGTCAAGGTGACGGAAAATGTCGGGGTGACTAGTTGACCTATGGGGCCCTTTTTATGGACCTTTGGGAAAGGCTGAGCTAGCACCCTGGGCCTGGCTGATGGCAGCGCTTTACAGCTGCGCCATCGCACTCTGTCAGTCGGGCCGCGGCATCTAAACAGTGGCGCTTTCCATCCGTTCCCCGCGCTCCCGTGGCTTGCTTCTAGGCGGCGTGCCGTGTAACACAGGTGACAGTGTGGGCAGGAAGGGGGACCTCGCTCTGCCCTCCCCGCAGAGCAGCCTGGGGTCCGGGGAGAGCAGACAGCGTCAGGCTGTGGTGCGGGGCGGGCGATGCAACGACCGCACAGCCGGACCGCCAGCGCTACATGTAACGGTCGGTGTGCATGTGTCCTGTGTTGCACGGGAAGCCATGTTTCTGTGCCGTAACCAGCCCGGCGTAACATTAATTGCATCTGGCAGCAATTAAAAAGTTGCAAATGGGAGACCATTCCTTTTGTGACAGACTGTTTGAATAGTACCCAAGGGGGAGGTTCGGGATCACATGCGAGGCAAATTGTGTATTTAAAGAAATATGTATTGACACTGGTCTAAACTACTAGCCGCATGGCGAGGTAACTTATCAAACTGGCCCACATTACCCAAAAAAGTGGCCCACTTTCACCCAGAAGACTGGCTCACAGAAGCCTTTTGTGTTTGTGGTTTGGGCATTGCCCTGCTGCCCTAGAGGCCAGTCCGAGCCTGGTTATCTGATGCGTTACGTTATCTATGTTATGTCTAGTGAATACCCCAGGCTGTTAAATATTTTATATAATGCTGTTAGTTAATGTTTTAGTGGCAGAAGCTGAATAAGTATATCGAATCGATTCCAAACTCTTATACATGGTAACAAAACAAAAACAGTTCCACGGTGCAGGAAAGGCACCGAAAGATGGGAGGTGCTCGCGGGGAAAGCCCTTTCCTGGCAATGAGGTGACAAGTGTAATCCGTGATGTGTGTTGGGTGGTGGTGGGCAGGGGTGGCAGCAGCCGGACGCGCGCCGCCTCCTGCCAAGGGCCCTTTGGTAGGCGTCAATTGGCGTCTAATCCTGTCAGTTCCATGGGAGGCTGCAGCAGCCACGCCCAGCACCCCGGCTCACACTGCAGGTGTGCGAGCAGCTGAGCTACCCCGGCCCGGCCCCTCTTCCTGCTTTCGTTTGCCACTGCTGTCCCCCTTAATCTCCATAGCATACATTCATGCCGGGAAACCGGACTCGGAGTTGCCCTGGAGACTGCCAGAGACGCCTCTGGGTCACCTGCCCGCAGGACCCTTGACTCCCGGGATATGGGCTGAACCCGAGTGGGCAACTACGGTGGCTGGGTAGGGTAGCAGCCTGTTTGTAGCGGGCGGGACACCAGGGGCAGATTTCAGATCGTGTATTTATGTAATCAAACCTTCCACATGTCTTTTCCTACCAAGGTCTGCAGGTGTGTGTGCGCCTCTGAACCCCAAACAGATAACACCCCCTTGTTGCGTCTCATAGTTTACCAGGCCAGTGGCATGAGCCGAGCCACGAGTGCTCGCCCCTCTCGCCCCGCACTTACTGTCCTGCTGCGGGGTGTCGCTGCCGCTGGTCAGGCCCGAGGACTCCAGCAGGCCCCGGCTGGCCTCCACCGACGCCTCGTCCGCCTGCACGCCGGCCAGGTCCCCGCTATCCTCGAGGTCCAGCAGGTGACTGACCGAGAAGTTCTTCTTGGCCTGCAGGGTGTCCTGCAGGCTGCCCGTCATGGGGCCCTCCAGGCGCCCGGAGAGCGGGGCCGGCCGGTCCAGGACCTGCGGGTAGCTGGAATTCATGGTCCAGAGCTCCAGCTTCGAGGAGGGGGTGGAGGCACACCTGTGTGCGCAGGGGTGCTCCCAAAGGACCGACCTGGTCTCCCTCCAGGCACGCGCTGACGCGTTCTGGAACAATCCGGGTCCTGCAAGTGCCCACTGGAGAGGATACGGGTGTCCGCACAGGCGCCCCCGTGGAACCTGTCAAACCACTGGAGAGATACAAATGCGCACTGCAGAGCGCCGCTGCCCACTGCCGAGTACAGATGTCCACCGAAGGATGCGCGGGTCCACTTAAGAAAGCAATCTGTCTATCCACTGGAGAATACAGCTACCCACTGCAGAGCCTCGGCCCACTGGAGAGTGCCACCGGCCACTGGAGGAGGCGGGTGTCCAATTTGGAAAACAGCTGCCCACCGCAGAGTGCGACTTTCAGATGGAGAATGCAACTGCGCACTGCAAAACACGGCCGGTCAGTCACCGCAGAATACTGGAGTCTGTTGGGTCGTCAGGGCAAGCACCACAAAGTCCACGCGAAAGTACTGCTGCTCGCTGGCAAATTCACTGGCAAAATGGACCCAGGCACTGATGCACAGCGCTGCTCACTGGAGAGTGCATCTGCCCGTCAATGGAAGCACAGAGCTGTGGAAAATGCCAGCTTCTCCCCGAAACGTCATCCCCGGGCGGGCGGGCAAATCTCGCTCGGCAGCAGGGACAGAAAGGCGCTTTCTCAGAACATCCTGCGCGGCTGCTCGAGGGGGACTAGGGTTTCACAGAGGCTGATGGCTTGCAGATGTCCGCCCGGGCAGCATTCTCGCCTCGCTCAGGCTGGGGAAGGGAAAGCCCGTTTTAAGGAGGGCAGACTTTTTTCCTCCAGCGACTGCTCCCTCTCGCAGTTGGACGGTGGAGCTCTCTGGCACTTCAAACGGCTGCGCAGCCTGGCATGGGGTGGCGGGAGGAGGAGGGGGGGCGTGGAGGGGGGAGCCTGCTCTCAGGAAGAAATGAAAACTGCAGACCCCTGGGAGGCCGGGTCGACTTAATAGGAGCCTGTAATTACGTGGCAAAGCCTTTGTGCTGTTCCTGACGTTTCGCAGACCCCCTTCCCCCTCCCCCCGCCCCTCTTCTCCCCACAGCACCGCCATCACAAGGCGCTCTGATTAAGAAACCCGCCGCCAATATCTGATCTGGCCGGGCCGCGCTTTCCTAAGTGGCGCTAATTACCGCGCCCGAAGACACGCGCGTCCGCGAGGTGTCCCGGCCACCCTGCGCAGGCCGATGCCCACTTAACGCCCCCACACCCCGCACCGATATCGCATTTGCCTGTTTTGACAAGACCTGCAGAAAAAACTCTTTCTGTGGAGAAAAAAAAACGTTCTACTGTTCTATCCATCTTTCGCGCGAATTTCCTGCTGTCCCAGCAAGTTTGGCTCCAGGCGATGAGAGCGGAGTACGCACAAGATCCGTTTCATGCACTTTATTTAAGACGCAGCAACGTTTAATCCGCGCACTTATACCATGAAGGAGTTGTGTATTTAGGTACGGATTCACGGGATTGTTTGCACGGTTCAAAGTGACTTCGCGCTACCGACAAAAACCCTGATTCATGGAACTGTGCTAAGGGTATTGTTGCAGTGCAAAGTCAGTGCATAGTCATTTTAGCAGTACAACATGACTTTGCACGGACTTTGCACTGGAAAAATTCACTTTGCACAATTTCCATGAATCAGGGCTTGTGTCAGCAGTGCAAAGTAATTTTGAACCTTGCCAAAAAAATTCCTTGAATCGGGCCCAAAATGTACAAGTATCTGCAGTTTGTTTGCTATTTCTCGTTGAGGGCGGAGGGGGTGCAATTGACACCGGGTCTGATTCACCAAGGCCCCCAGACTCACATTAACGTCCGTTAGTAGTTTAGCGGGACAGGGACCTGATGTTCTCTTTTGTGACTCTACATCTCATCCGTCAGTGGTGATAAAATGAGTTCCATCGCGTCGGCCCCTAAATTGACTTTTAAACAGACACATAATGCAAATCGCGACGCGCTGCAGAGCGCCTTATACACGGTCTCTACTGTTGTCCTGCCTGGGCGGGGCCTAGGCAAAGAGCGCTCGCTGGACTAGAATGAACCTCAGCGCTTCCCGTAAAGGGGAGAGTAAAGGTTGAGTTTATCACCCAAGTGAAATCATCTCTCTGCAAGAAACCAACTTTTGCGGCCTCAACTTGAAAAAAAACACGTTAATGCAAGTTTTAAAAAGGATCAAACGCCCCCCCTGGGCTGATTGTTGTTTTATGACCGAAGGGGATGACTTTTTGAAGTGTTATTTTTGTTTGTTGCTGGTGTATGCTCCCACAAACTATGATTGAAGGAAACTTTATAACACGAGGGGGAGGGGGGGCTCAGAAGTCTCGACGGGGGGTGGGGGTAGACCCCCCTGCCCCTCCCCACGGCTCCTGTGACGCGAGCACAGGTCTCGAGTCTCGGCTCCAGGCTGCCATAGACAGCCCAGAGCTTCCAGCCCCTGATCTGGGAAAAGAACATTTGATGCCATCAAAGGGGTTGGGGATTGAAACCAGATGTGCTCTCCTCGGCTCTTTCCATGCATTTAATTAAGGAGCAGGGATGGAGGAGTCTTTTTCATCATCACCCCCCCCCTCCCCACTCCACTCCCTGCCCCACTACCGCCCTCCTCCCCGTTCTCTTTGCCCACATTCGTGCCAATGCTCCGCGTGGGTCTGGGTCTGTGTGTGTATGTGTTTGTGTGACCTTTTAGATCCATATTTCCACCAATCCCAGCATCTGTCCCCATTCTCCAGAAATCGTTTCTTTATCTTTATCCGAGTACTGAAATATATGAGGGAAAACAAGCATTGGCAAAGTCAACCGTTTTTACTTTTGTGCCGGTATGGGATAGGCAATGACTAGTTACTGCCACAATGGTACTGCCCATAACAAATACCACCAAATGCATTTAAAAGAGCCAGCAATGCTGGCTTGCTGATGATGGGCTGTGACAACTTGCCCTCAGGTGAGGGTAGGATAGCTTAAGCTTAAACAAAATGCAACAATAAAAGAATGCAGGTAATTCTGTTTCCGAAAATGGGACCTGCTGATCAGACCCCGTTTTCATAATGCCCCATTCCAAAAGCATAAAGCACACATGTACCTTGCTGCATCCGTCCCGTGGCGTCCCCAGCAGCTCCGCTGCACCCGCACCAGAGCACCTTTAAAGGCCACTTGTGCATTCATGAACACGATGGCAGAGCACAAAGTTGCAACAGGCAGAGTTGGCGCATCTGCAACTCTGGTTCAAAACATCAAAACTGTGTACTCCAGCCACCTGGTGGCAGAGTAATATCTAAAAATAGAAGTCATGTATAGTTATGACAGCCACCGCACTAGTTATCAGGCACCACACTCCTCCTTGTCACCCCCTTCAAATGCACCAGAATAGGGGGGGGTCTCCCTTTTCCATCCAGGCTTCGGCAACATGTAACGCAATTCCCCTCAGTATCTACCGCTTAGAGGACCACCCTGTCTTCCGGAAGGCCCTCAATATCTGGCTATTTCCTCCAGCGACCTGACAAACTCATTCTGCCTCAAATGCTAATTTAACCCCATTTCAAATAGGCTGGAGCAGTAATGAGACCTTCATATAAAGTACTGATAAAGGACACCAGCAGACCTTCAGGACAGGAACAAACAAAATGAGAAACCAACAAGGAAACCCAGCTACATATCACGCTCCATGTGAATGGAAGATATTCGCAGGCACAGCCACCCACCCGCACTCATCTCTCATCTGCAATCACATGCCACTTGAAGACACATCGCACACCACCTCTGCTATTAAAATGTAGCTAAAACCCACAACAAAATGCAGTCTTGCTAGACATATAATCAGTCTCCTGCACTCGCATTCTCTCCCTATAACCTCACAGCACCCGTCCACAAGCCAGCTCAATGTGGGTTGCCAGCAAGGACTTGGCCACTCCTACCTACATTTGTATCATATAAAATGCACACACACATTCTATACTCCATGGACAAATCTCCCATTCCGTGTACTTCGGTCCACCCCGGGGCATTCATTTACAGTGCTATGAGGCCATACCAATGGGAATAGGTGCTTTACACATGGCAAATTACATTACATGACATTTCATTCAGTGCTGGAAAGGGAAAAAATGTACTGGGGGAACAGTCACCTCTTTGGAGCGGCGGGACTGTGGGAAGGAGGGGGCATTATCAAGGGGCGTGGCCTCCAGCGAGGTTGCGCATCACAGTATCTCTTCATAGAATTCAATACTGGTGCTTTGTATAAAAGCAAAGAGCATTATGGGAACAACATAATGTCCATCATTTTAAATGTTAAACATGTCTTATAGTGATTCAGTAAGAACCCCTTTTAAGCGAAAAATGTACTCTTATGTTTTGATTGGTCACAATGTTCACCCTAATAAAGAGATGACTGTAAATTGCAGGACATATATAACAGTTTGGACAGCTGCAACACTGTATGTGAGGCTTTGGCAGTTTCTACATTGTTGGATACATTTACCAGCCCAGCAGAATTCCCCTGCACCACCAAACTGCATTTTCAGTAGTTACAAGAAAAATGGCTGCGCAGGCTCTGCTGAGCACTTATTCCCTTGCATCAAAACTGCACTTTTAGCAGTTACCAAAAATAATGGCTGTGCTGCCTCTGTTGAGCACATATGGGGTGAGATGAAACCTAGAAAACCCCGAGAATTGCTGCAGTTATTTTCTTCATGTGCACCAAAAAGAAGAATTGCTGATAGCTTAAGATTTCTAACTGAAAGAGAAAATGTTCTGTGTTTAAAATGACTGCGCACTGATGCTATTTCCATCTTTTCAACAGTACAAGGTTTGGTTGCTGATAAGACACATTCATGCCCATCTATCTTCAGGTTGTACACCAGCAAAGGAGGGCATTCCTCCCTGAAAGGCATTGTGTGTCAAGCAAAATCTAGGAAGAGCAGAGAAATTTGTTTTGGACCGTATGACCTGCGTTTACTTTTGCAACAAATTAACCCGTGCAGAGGACTTCAAAAATAAAGATTTTCTCCCCGGCTATGCATCAATTACAAAAGAAAACTATTTCTAGCACCTTTTCCTGCCATGAAACTGATCTGATCTGTTGAGGCTGTTCTGAAAATGTATGTTAAAGAAATTGCATCTGGTGAAATCCCCATGTAAAATAAACACGGGTAAATTTGTTTTTGCAACAGCAGTGAAATAACACTTTGAAAGTTAAAATGTGAAATCATCCCAAATACTCGCACAGATATAGTATTTTAGGTGGGGATGGGGTTTGGTTTAAATTTATAATATATTTATTTACAAAAAGACTGGCTTTTGTGAAAGAAAGACAAAAAACAATGTTTGAAAGCTGTTTGAGACCAGCAGAACCAGTTTGGCAAAAGGAGAACACTTCAAAGGAAGCCCCTTTCCTAATGAAAGGACCAAGGTGTGAGAATTCGCAACCTCATCAGATGGAATGGCATTTCCCCTAGCATAGGGTAATGGACAGCCCTGCAACTGAAGTGTGAATTCCTCTGACACCTCTCCTCAGCGTCAGCTGCCTAGGACTAAAGGCGAATCCATAGCAACCCAGGGCAGACCTGACCAGAGCATGACATGTGGCTGGGGGTTGGAAAGGACTGCCTACATTTGGAAACAAAGCAAGCAGATTTGATTTCAAAGACTATTCAGATCAGGACATTTATTTCAGTAATCTAAAGAAACAGCAATGTGAAATTATGACCGCTTTAAATGTCATTTTTGCACCATTAAAATAAGACATTGTAGAGGTTTCTGACATGTGGTGGAGGCAAACGCCAGTAAAATGACATTTCTGTGGAAAGCGTACATGGTACAGTTTTGAAACTTCATGAGAATATGCCAAGTGATAATATGTACATATGTAGACAATTGTAGAATTTTAGGTGAAATGTTTTCCATGGACATGGCGAAAGATTGCTAGAATGACTAAAGAGCTCTGCACCGACTTGGGATTTGGAACATATTCCTTGTAAAATATGGAGTCTGCCTATCTAATTTTCAGGAGGATAACAATTGTAAATATAGGGGTTTTGTGCCATAACTGATTTTGGTAAAAGTAACTATGGCATAACAATGCACCTCATAAAAACATACACACTAAAATGAGTAAATTCCTTCAGTCCAATCTGCTTACAGAGAGGCGGCAACAGTTACAGGCTGACCTATCTGATTTAGAGGTATGTCTAACTTAGTTCTGCCCACATAGTAATCAAGTCTATATAAGGTGGAGACATACAGACAGTCAAGACATTCAAAAACATCCAGGATTCAAGAAAATCCAGCATTTATAAATCAACATCCAGAGATCCAGACATTCCACATTCACCCTGCAAGATTCCTGATTCCAGTGCCAGGCCAGGGGTAGCTGATAGCAAATCCAGGCAGAACCTCTTACCCAGGCAGAACCACGGATCCAGAATGTAAATCCTACAAAAATCCCAATAAGGCAGGGACAGCCCAGCTGGTGCACCCCACTGTATACTGTGACCAGACCCCGGTTGCACCGCCGTGTCCATAGAGGAGAGCCCATCTGTTGCCCAAGTGACCAGAATTTTGTACTGTGTCCTGAGGCCTGGCTGGTTGTCCAAACTGCCCCATTCAAGTGCTTTTTGTAAGCATTACCCCTCCCCAATATCAAAATCCTTCATCCTTTACTCTGTTACCTTGCCATTTGTCCAACCCTATAAGTAATCCTATACGTGTCCTAGTAACTTCTTAAAAATTGTTAAAATCCTCTGTGTATCCTGCCCTTAGGAAAATCTGTACTAATCTCCATGTGTTAGCACCATTCTTTCCAAATCAGTTCAGTCCATTCTATAAGTCCTTAGTACTATTCGGAATAAATTGATCAATTCCCATATAAAGAGACACACGGTGAGAAGGGGTTAAAATTGCAAATTAACCTTTTTCGCAGGCAGCATTCCTCTTTTCTAGCCACTAAAATATAGTCTCAGTAAAACTTGTAATTTTCCTCTTAGGACCGATTCTGCCTGTGTATCTGCTTTCCTTAGGAAATCCGAGTTTTCCTTTCCTTTAAAGAATCCCATACTGTAACCCATCCAAAAGTCACCCTTTCACTTTCATATCATACCTTTTATGTGCCTTTGTACCTTAGCATTAAAACCGCATTCCGATTTTGTCTGTTTAGTTCATTTTCCAAGTCGTTTTGCTATTTTAAACCCGTAAAAGTTAAGAAATTGCAGTCCAGCTACGTGTGATTTTGCTGCACTGTTTTTCCTTCCAAAGTCCATTTTCTAGACTGTATGCCCATTGTTTAGTACATTGCCTTGTAGCTTGTCAGTTTTCATGCTTATTTGATATATCCATACACATTCTTGCCTTATTCATTCAACCGCACATGAAAATCACCATTCAGTAATTCTGAGTGCCATTTTGCCAATTTTTCAAGGGAGCTCAACCCGATTTTTGCCTCCCATTAAGGGGTGGTAGGTTGGCTTTTCAGTCCGATAGTATAGACAGTATACCTGACTCCTTGCTCCTCCTCTTCACCCACAAACATTTTTGTTAACAGGGGTTTGAGGGGGTGTTGCAGGGGGAATGTTTAACTGTGGTGCCATTTAAAAGCACTACCCAAATGGAATCTTGCTTTCTTTCAATTGCACATGGTGTCTCTTATGTTAGAAGGTTAAACTAAGCATATCCTATCATTTTATTGTGTCATTATCACCACACTGGTGATTGCTGCCCTATATTGAATGTGTTTGATTTTATTCATAATTAAAAATAAATAAATATTCTATTATTACACAACGGTCCGGTTCATGGTCCATTGCGCCACGGGGTGTATGTTAAGGGGGGTGTTGGCTGCCTTCTCAAAGCTGAATCCAAATTCATACATTTTAAAGCATTTTTATTGTGCGCAACGTCTGTGTGACGCCTCTTTAAAATCCTGAACACAGTGGGGGCTTGTTTGCCGGGACTGAGATAGTGTTTCCACCCATGACAGCTTAACACAGCAGGCTAACTGTAAAGGTAGTAATACTTTTTTGTGTTTGAAAGCTGTGTTACACTGTTGAAGCGCCATCCCAAAACGTAGACCCTAAGTAGCAGGTCTGTGTGTAAGAAAAAAAGTAAAATCAACCTTGAACTAGACAAAAAGCAACAGAATTCTGGTTTACCCTTATATAAATAATTTAATAAAGGAAGAACACTTTTCAATAATGACCACAGTAGAGATAAACATGGCTAGGCAGCATCTTCTGCACACATTATTTGTCAGAGGGGAATGGGCACAGCAAGATGAGGAGGCCTGGCTAGGAGAAATGATGCAACAGGTCACCGCCATGAACATGGATGTGTGGCAAGCCTATTACATCAAGCCTTGAGCGAGTTGTTTATGACTACGAAAATTAAAGAGGAGCAGATTAAAATGGTCAGAATCACAGCCTACATATATTTCCACATGGGAGTTATGGAGGAAAAATATGAAGAAAATAGAACCCTTGCGCAAAACCAGTCTGAGCTCTTAACCCAAATCCAGACTGAACTACTACTAGTAGGAGAGAAATTGCAAAAGAGCAAAGATTCTGAGGTAGAATTGTAAAAGAGGACTTGGCTCTATAACAACAAAATAATTCAGATCAAGAGGCCCAATTAGATGCATTAAAAATGGAGTGTCAGGAAAAGGTTCCAGAAACTGAATCAACAACTAAAATATAAGAGAACCTGCTCAGAACAAATAACTATAATACAAAATCAGATCTAAAAGTTGGAAGAGGAGAATAATAAATTAATCATAGAAGAACTCCACTTCCCAGGAACGCCAGACATTAAATACCATCAAACAACAGTGGGATGACCTGGCTGAACAGAGGGGCACCCTGTATCAAGAAAAGGATGCCCTATGTCAGGAAGTGTGCAACATAAAAACAGACCTACAGAAAAGAGAGTTAGACCTCCAGAAATGAAATGAACTAAAAATAGAATATGAAAATGTATTGGGGCACACCCGACAATTAGAAGGTGCTCTAGAAGAGAACACCCAAGCTAAAAACGTGCAAAATCAGGAGATGGATCTCCTGCAACAAAAACTGTCTCAATGTTCCCAGGACATACAGGCAGCACAAAAAGACAATGAGGCCCTCTTTGATGAGAACAGGGGACTCCAGAGCCAGGTAACAGCCCAAGAGAAAGTCATAGAGGTAAGTCAAGCCCTGATAGCAGAGCAAAAGGCTCAGGCCTTAGCCTAACATCAGGAAATAGGGGCTGAAAGGGAAAAACTATAGCTGTTAGAAAAAAAAATTGTGCTAGGCAAAATCATAACTTGAGGGACCCTGAATAAGTACAGAGGGACAGGGCTACCCCTGATCACAGTTGGATGCCCTCTGTACTAGGGGCCTCCAAGCCATTTACTGCCTTGCATACAACAGGTACTGCTAACATCATGTTCACCGGATCGCTCGAACCGGGAATCATGGGGCAGCCAGACTGTAGTAGGTCCAGCATGATTGAACAGTCAGGCCACTGCCCATCAGAGATTGATGGACAGGCATCCCTGTACAGATTCAAAAATATTTTGGCTGATACATCTGATCAGGAAGACTCCTATGAGGAGAAACTCAGGGAGCTAGACCTGCAGAAGCATCATCTACAAAGGGACCATTTGGTTTGCTTTGCAGAACAAAACGAGCGTGAATTGAGGCCCTAAAAGAGCATTCTAAAAACCTCAATCCAATCAGGGAAGTGGTGGGGATTCTCCACTAACCAGGGAAGCAGAGAGGAGTCATAACACCACTCTCCCGTGCAAAAGAGGGAGTCCAAGGGGAGGGACCCAGAGACCCCAATGTACAATAGACAATAGGGGAGAAGAAAGACAATAGGGGAGAAGAAACTAGGCCCCACCATTCTGCGAGCCACTCACGAGCTCAAAGAATCAGGGAGCACCTAGAAGATAATGAGGGGACCTCAAGCAGTAGCAGCTCTGAGCCTGAGGGTGAATGGACTCAGGAGAAGCGGAAAAAGAAGGCCAATCAACAAAAGAGAGTTCTGGTGACAGACCCCATTAGGCAGATTAAGGCTTTCGGATTTTCATGACCCTATATCACAAAAATGCAAAATATCTGGAAATGTCTGGGAGCATCTGGTGCTATATGAACAAATGATGGACTCTTTTAACATAAAAAATAGCCCGAATTGCACAGACTATGCCAAATGGACGTTCTCTCATGAGTATTCCAGCTTCTTTGCTGGACTGGAAGACCAAAACCATTCAAGGAGGTCCACCTATAAGGCGGCCATCTTGAAGCACTTTTCCGCCCACAGAAACCCCCAGGAGGCTCATAAAGTGGCCGACAATCTGCAGTGCAGAGAGGATTAGGCCCCAAGAAAATTTGTGCAGGAGCTCAAACGCGCCTTTGTGCAAACTACCAGGAAGGTGCACACAAATAGTAGAGAATTTATAACCACATATTTTCATGCACTGCCGAAATATATAATGACACAGCTGGTAAGGGATTTTCACGACAACAGGACCTTGGACTGGGTAATAGAGCAGGCTACCCAGATCTATGAGGTCCAAAAACCTGCAGAAAGCAAAAATCAAACAAAAAACCCCAAACCGACCAATACTCCGGCTGCTTCTAAGGTGGCGGAGGTGAAGGTTGCCCCCATTTTAGACCTAGAAATGGGGGGGCCTAAAAAGGCACCTGCCCAAAACCAGCCAAATTAGCGGCAAAGAAGGCCTTCTGATCGATCCGCAGCCGGTGGTAGTCATGTAGGTAATCCCACTAATGTGACCTCTTGCTATGCAAATTATATCAGTCCCAGTTATAAAGGCAATCAACCTATCTTGGGGTACATCTGGATGCCCCCAGCCCAAGGGGGGTGGGTGGTCCAACCAGGTGAGTACTGCCCCAGGAAACTTCCCTCTTAAATTCCCTCAGGAGGGCGGTAATCCCCCAAATCCTGGGTTAAGTATCTTCCCCCGGTACCTTCCAAACTCCAACCTACAGGACAACCTTCCTTTCTCTCCACGCTTTCAGGATTCCAGGCCATGAATCGGGGAAAGGGGAGGCCAAGGGTGTAGGGTTTTCAAGGTAATCCCAAGTACCCAGGGTACTCTGGGAGAAGCGATAGTTACCCTTCCCAAGAACAACCAAGGTTTGAGCAAAAACCCCTGTACCAGCCTGAGTGGGTGTCCCAACTGAAACACCAAGTCCAGAACCTAACTCAGGATCTGAATCGCATGTTGAGGGCTCAGCAGAACACTCAGAGAACATGACGCTCAGAACCCCTCAAATCAAGGGTCTGGCACCCCGGAACAATGATGCGGGGAGAACCCCGACAACCCACAGGTTCCAGAGGAGAAGGCACGATAGGAAGGGTTGTGCAAAATCCTTGAGGAAGCATCCTTCCTCACCCGTGAAAAGCCCCTGGACACCCTGGAACTGGAACTAAAATCTCTTGCCCCCGAAAATCTGCAACCCAGGGAACAGAGGGTGGGTAGGAAAACAAAGAAATCAAAAAGACACATTTTGTGGTGGAAATCATTGTCCTCCAGTTTGAAGGGTAAGAATCCTTGGAGGATTCTGGGAAGAAAATCTTCTCCTTCAGGGACGGGGAAATTCCTCCCAAAGAAAAATGGGTCCCAAAAATACAAGAATTTAGACTGGGTAGGTGTGGAGACTGATGCAGAATCGCCCATCCCCGAACCCCAGAATTGTCATCCAGAAAACAAAATATTGATGGAAGGATCCTCCCCACAAACTGTCTCTAGTGACTGCCACCAGGTAAGTGGGGGTAGCGCAGAGCTAAGGGAAAAAGGGGATTCCAAAATCCCACCTATTTCAGGATGCCAAATATTTGTTACTGATTCCTGTACTACGGCACAGAAAACTGTCCAAAACCTCACTGTGTCAGAGTCCAAAATAAAGAAATTGACCAACCAGCTTGCCCAAAATGCCCATTACCTTTGCCCCTCGGAGGAGAAAGAAGGTAGATTCTATGCCTCCGTCCGAGTGCAAGGGCAATGTGCATTTTTAGCACTGGCGGACACTGGATCCCAAGCCACTCTTCTGTCAAAAAGGTGATTTCAGCAGCTAAATTCACGAAGGGGGGAGAGACGCCAGATCCCTCTCACCCCTCTTCCTGGATGACTCCAGAACTTCATTGCCATCGAGGGGACTGTGGACCTGGAAATTAAAATTGGGCGACATAAGGTGACACACCCGGTCATAGTCGTGAGTCCAGAGGGACCCCATGTCTATTAGGGAATGGCATCTTGTGCAGGTTGTCTCCCCTGATAGATTGTATAAATAAGGTCCTCTCGACTCAGACTAACCGGTCAATAGAATTGAAACAAAGTGTCAGCTATGTTAGTTTAAATGGCACATGCCACATGGTTGAACAAAAATCTAATCAAATTGAGTTTCATTTCCAAAATAATGAAATTCCTGACATTACAGTAATTGCTGTAGGACACCAAACTGGTGATGGGAACTCCTCTCCATTCCTGAAAATCAACCTTCTTTGAAATTTTATACCAATTCACAATCTGAAAATCCAAATTCTATAGTCAAAAGTGATGAAAAACCATCTCAAAGTTTAGCGGACATTCAGAAAATAAGAGAACAGCTGTTCTTCCCTATTCATTTAAATGAGGGGAAGGAGCCCATTCTCGCCAGAGTGTGCTTGCACAACGGAAAGAGCTTCATCAGCAAAGTCATGTTCTGGAAACTCCCAAAAGATCTAACCATTCCCACACATAAATTGATTGATAAGTGGGAAACGAACCTGGAAACTCCCAATTCCAAACATCTCCTGCCTAGCAGGTGTATGCTCAAAATGTCCATAGGTGATAAAAGCATAGTGCATAATTGTTGGGTCGTGCAAGATGTCCCTTCTGCATTCATTTTAGGCAGTGACATTCTCAATCGGTTTGCATTTAATTTGGACCTTATAAATTACAAGGCCTGGTCCCGACTGGGGGGCAATCGCATGGGCTTTGATAAGTCTGAACCGGCATTTCGGTCAGCTCAGTTGCTGCCATATGCAGTTCGAGTTCAAATTGGAGAGGAGGTCACCATCCCAGGACGTACCCGACAATTTCCACTTGACCTAAAAATTTAAAGAGGACAGAAACTACAAAATCCAGACGCATATGTACACCTCAATGCCCATCTTCAACAGCAGGCGTTGGGGTTAAACCCAATACCATTAATCAATGTGGAACCCAACACCATTCCAATAGTGATGGATAACAGCGACCTTAGGAGTATCACTCTGGGCGAAGGCACCATTATTGGAATGGTGGTGGATGACCAACATTTTTCCATGGAACTAGGAAATGAACTGATAGGTCCAATCCCCTGTGACTGCTATGACAATGACAATGACCTACCACCAGATAGGATCTTCACCCAGCAAGGGGGGAATTTCCTGGTGTACTCTTCCTGCCCTTACAGGAAGGAAGAGGTGACCTGTGACATCAGGGAGGATGAGGTGATTTTCTAGGTCCACAATGACTGCCTCTCCTGCCTCTCCTACCTGAAACCCTCTGTCCAGGTCAATACTTTACCCAGAGTCCTCTCCACACAACTAGAGGAGGCCGCTGAGGTTGCTAAACCCGAAGTCAGGTGTTTTTAGATTTCCAAGATATCTTTGCTGTGGACTCATACGACTGTGGGCTCACCGAGATTGTTAGAGAGAATTCTCATTTATGGCTAATTTCCCTCACCTAGTGAGTCCCCCAGCAGCTTTGCTGGACTTCTGGAGTTTATTTTTTTTCCACTTGGTAAGAGTGAGAGATTTTCCCCCACTCTTACCTGGGATTGGCTATGTATTTCTACCTGTTTTTGTGATTGTGTACTCTGAAGTACACCACTTCAGTAGCCCCCTTCTTTTTGTGTGTCACACAGCACCTTCAGTGCCGTGGCACAGGGTTGTCTTTGAGACTTCCCTGGACTCCATTTCTAGGTGACTACTGTCCCCCAGAAAAGGGTAAAGTTACCATTAACTTTACTTAGTCAATCTACCACAGATCCAGTACACGCCATCTTCCATGGAGTACTGGAAAGGGTTAACTCGTATCCCTTTTTATCTGTTGCTCCTAGAGCATTGTTTCACTCTTTTAACATTTAGACTTGGCTGGTGGCAGTGGTATCTACCCTAACCTTTCTACCGCGATTAAATTAGATAAACGTGGTACTGTTCTTGGCTATTATATTAGCCTCAAACATAAACCTGCTTGACCAAATCGTCTTTCTCTTGGCTCCAGTTGGGTTTATTCGCCATTTCCTTTTGTTAAAGTCCTTCTTGTGTTTTACTTTGCGCGACAAACTAGGTTCGCCTTCTTTGTTCATTGTCTTTTGACAGGCTTCTGCCCAGAAGCCCCCCTCAAGGCGCCTGGGTGTCTAGGTGGGCTGAATGTGAGGGAGTGGTATAGTCACCCCCTGCACAGGGTATCCTAGGAAACCCAAGTCGCACTTTTTCATGATTGGCCAGGGTAGCTGTCCGGGCTGGACAACCCCCCATGCTGGGTGATTGACAGCCAGGCTGCATGAATGGGGGTTTTTCGCATAAAAGGCAGGTCTCTTGGGCTAGAAGTCAGAGAGTTGCCACTGGAACTACAAGGAACCGAAGAGAAGCAGAGAGAATGATGGCTGCTGCAACTACCCCGTCCCGGTGAAGCCCTGCTGCAGTCCTGAGCTATCTGCCCTTCAATGACTCAGAGAAGATCCAGTCCGGAGTCTTCTTTCCTTGAGCTTAGTGGGGATAACCAGCTCATCTTCTACAGCCAGAGGATCCACTTCCATGGTCGAAATCGCTGCACACTGCTGTAGTGGTCCGGATAGCCACCTAAAGAGCCTCTCCTGTTTTGAAGGAGCGCACCTTTTATTCTGTGTCGCTGCTGCCCGCCTCATCCCTGTGTGGTGCAGACCCCCTTCAGACATCGTCCTTCTCGATGAAGCTCCAGGAATCGTGGGTCTCCGGGAAACCAACACGAACAACTGCCAGGGCACCAGATGCACCACTGGAACAAGGTACTGTGTTCTGTTGAGGAAACTGGGTAAATCCCATTCTTCTTCATTTCCAAGGCTTGCCCTTGTCTTCCCTCCCTCTTATAACTTTTTCTTCCGAACATTGACAATATCAAACTACTTTTGGCTTCGTTGAATCGTGAACTGTCGGACTGTGTGATCTTCGGCAACTGGCCCCGGTGTCTTTCGACCCTGGCTCTGGCCCTTTGACTTTTGAACTCCTGTCTCTGAGTGTTTCTTGATTCTGCCTGCCTAACCAAAATATTGCCTGTGATTTTGGCCTCCAACTCCCTCTGGGTATCTCAGGTGCTAAGTGTGTTTTTGCCCCGGTAGCATTTCATGTCACGGATTCGCATTTGTTTAGTAGAACAAACTGTCAAAAAGTGATCGCAAATGTATCCGCGGTAACGTGTTTTTGTGCCTAACACTGGTTCATTCCAACACAGGGTACTTACCTTGAGACTTACTGTACAAAGTGAATTGGTTAGTTGTAGTATATTTAACATGTGGTATTTATTGAAGTTTAATAGAAGTGTTGTGTTTATAACCTGAAACCTTGAGTCAGTGTTTGCTTGAGTCACAGTAATTGTGGTCCCTTTGTGTAATCTCTGCTACTGCTCATATACTCTTGAGATAAGCCTGGCTGCTCCGCCACTGATACCACTCTGACATAGTAGTACAGGCTTGTACCAAAGGAAAAACTTGTATCACCACCTGTAGTCTTAATTGTGTGTAGTGGTCCCTAAGGGCACTGCACAGGATTCCACCTAACAGAGATACATACTACCTCAATTCCCACTGACCCTGGAATGACTCCTGTGTTTGTGAACCAATTTCGCTTGCCTCTCGCATCTATGGAGTCCTTGACAGAAATGATGAAAAACCTAGAGTCCCGTGGGATAATTGTTCCAGTCCACAGCACCTTTAATAATCTGGTTCTAAGGATTTTAAAACCAAATGACCAATGGAGACTTTGCGCAGACCTTAGGGAGCTGAACAAATGGGTCCACATGTCCCGATGGCCTCTTCCCTACATTGACCAGGTGCTGTCCAAGATCCAGGGGTCAAAGGTGTACACCACCACTGACCTGACCAATGGATACTCGACCGTGCCCGTACACATGGACCCGGGCACCCTTTGGATACATAAACTCTGGCAACAAATTCAACATCTTCCTACACAAGGCCATGCCTGACTTGGGTGAAAGGAGTAACCTGGCCTATGTGGATGAGGTCTTGATTAAAAGCTCAACTGTGGACGTACACATAGCGGAAATCCGCTATGCTCTGACCCAGTTGAGGGTTTGCCGGAGCAAAACTGTCCTTCCAGAAGGCACAGTGGTGCAGGATCCGTGTCAACTTCTTGGGACATGAAATCACCCCTAAGGGTCTCTGTCGCCAGGCGAAGAAAGTGGAAGCACTACTAAAAATGAAAGACCCCACAACTCTATGTGAGCTAAGAAGCCTCTTTGGCCTGACTAACTACAGTAGAAAGTTCACTGAGGATTACGCAGAGGTCACAAGACCCCTGGTCCATCTTTTGAAGGGGTGTGAAAGCAAAAAGAAGATATCGAGGCTGAGTACCCCAAAAGGAAATACACCAAACTCGGGTTCACAAGATACGCAGATCTTATTCTACAACTCAACAGTTTCAAAGGACAAAGCAACAGATAGCTATCAGGTGGACCAAAACTTCCCCTAGGAGTTGAAGTGCCCTTTCCCACATTATGCTTAAACAGATCATACATTCCTGAGCAAAGCGTTCAGCTACCTTAGAGTTTTTGTCATTTACCCATACTTTTTCCAACATTTTTGTGATTTTACGAGCACATATATGTGTGGGACCATGAGCCATAACAACCATCATCATAATGTATGCATCAGGCAGTAACCATTTCCCTTCAACTCTGTCCACCCAACACCCATCATCATCAAGTCCCCCCAGGCCCTCAGCCCATTTCTTGGACTCTTCTAACGAGGCACAGGCTTGGACATCCCTTACGGAATCAATACCCTCATCCATAGTACAGGCATTTGTGGACTCCCTTGAAGTGTACATATCTGAAGAGAGATCAGTGGCAGTCCGTTTGGCTATCTGATCAGCAAAAGCGTTCTCTTTTCCTACATTTACGATAGCCAGCTGAGTAGGGAGTGCAAGTGCTGAGAGTAGCCGTACTATCAAGGAGCCATGCTGGATTTTTGTACCATGTGAAGTCAAGAACCCTCTTTCTGACTAAAGTCTCCCAAAGTTGTGAACCAGCCCAAAAGCATACTGACTGTCAGTGTATATATTCACGGTAAGCCCTTCAGAAAGTTCACAAGCTTGGGTCAATGCTATAATCTCTGCGACCTGCGCAGAGTTATGCATGATTCTCCTGGTTTCCACGACCGTGCTCAATGTAGTGATTGCATAAGCAGCTGTGGATGTACCATCCGGAAATTTGAAACAGGAACCATCACAAAACAGCTCCCCTTGTGGATTGTTCAAAGGAGTATCTTTCAGATCGATTCTACCCTTTGTCTCTTGTTCGGTAGTGTAAAGGCAATCATGTGACTCTTCGTCACTGCAAACAGTACCTTGCGGAAAAGGTAAGAGTCCAGCTGGATTAAGAACACAACACCTCTTAATTTGTATGTGTGGTGCAAACAAGATCAATTCATATCTCGTCAACCATGCAGAAGTGAGGTGTTGTGTTTGAGTTCTGTTCAATAGAACATCTACAGAGTGAGACACCATCAGGGTTAAAGCATGGCCTAGGACCATTCCCTCACTCTGTTTTACAGAAGCAGCAGCGACAGCTCGCAAACATCTTGGCAAAGCGCATGCTACAGGATCAAGGGCGGAAGAAAAGTAACCGCACAGCCTATTCCTCCCTCCATGCTGCTGCGTTAATACAGCCAAAGGACATCCATCACATTCATGCACAAACAACACAAAGGCCTTTTCATAATTTGGTGTGCCCAAAACCGGTGCCGAGCACAAAGCAGTCTTGAGCAAATCAAATGCACGCTGGTGCTCCATGTTCCACGGCAATGGCGAAGAAATGCCCTTCTTCGTCAGAGCCAACATTGGCTTAATCGCTATTGAAAAGTTGGGGCTCCACTGCCTACAGTAAGAAGCCATTCTTATCAAGGCTCTAACTTCTTTCTGTGTATTTGGGACAGACATGATAGAAATGAGTTTTATCCGTTCAGGCGTCAACCTTCTTCCCTCCTTCTTCCTCCTGACAACAATATTGACATTTCTTAAGCAAAGCTTTGTGTCCATGTTTAGCCAGGTGAATAAGCACCAACACAGTGCCCTCCTTACAAGCGCTCTCTGAGTCAGCAGCTAAAAGCAAGTCATCAACATATTGAAGCAGTGTACAAGTAGAGGGCAACTCAGGGTTATCGAGTTGTTCTTTCAAAGCCCTACTGTAGATGCTAGGACCTTCCGTGTAACCCTGCGGTGCACGGGTAAATGTGAAGGAGCGGCCCCCTAAGGTGAACGCGAACAAGTATCTACTGTCCTTGTGTACAGGAATACTAAAGAAAGCATTCTTTAGATCCACAACTCTAAAGTAAGTAGCTGAAGCCGGGATCATAGTCAATATTGTCGTCACATCAGGCACAATTGGAAATTGTGGAGCGACGATCTTATTGATGGCACGCAAATCAATTATGAAATGGAAAGGAATTGCATTATCACCTTTTTTGTACACGGGCAAAATCGGACTATTGCACAAACTACCTGCAATTTCCTCAATCACCCCTCGA
Organism: Ambystoma mexicanum; assembly: GCF_040938575.1. Lineage (NCBI taxonomy): Eukaryota > Metazoa > Chordata > Amphibia > Caudata > Ambystomatidae > Ambystoma > Ambystoma mexicanum. The sequence continues at coordinate 705,611,026 of NC_090922.1, read as the reverse complement.
TGCAAAAAATCGGAGACAATGCATTTCAAAGCTTGCTCACCATCGACCAAGATCTTATACTGTGGAATACGTGGTAGCTTTACTCCATGTTTCAAGACGATTTTAACAGACTCAATTTGCAAAACACTGACATAATTGTCGTCAGTTGCCCACAAACACTCCGGAACATCACTAAACTCCGGCGGCAACGGTCTGGTCAAGAATTGAGAGACAGAAAGTTGCTGTGGTGAAATCGTCAAACGCACTCCATCAGAAGAACAATGATTTACCGCATTTAATTCCTTCAACAGCAAATTCTCTCCACAATTCGAAGTCAAATCGAATAGACAATGGTCCATAAAGGGACCCAAAGAAATAGGTACCGGCGAAGAAACCGGACAAACAACTGGTGTGCCAGAAAACCCTACAGAAACATTGGTTTGCCCTGACAGTGGAATGTTTGGAACCCGAGAATGATCAATGGAACACTTCTCTGCCCCTGTATCTATCAAGAATAGATGTTTCCTATTTCCCACTATCATTTCAATGTAGGGACCTTTCTGATTAACGGGAAAAGACGTAGGTTCCAAACCCTGCTTTGGGCAATCCTAGCGAAACAGAATGTTGTCAAAAGGAAGTTCTTCAGAGAGGTAAGCGGCAGAAGGATGTTCAAAAATGTTTCTAGTATCCACACTTGGTGCCTGATTATCCTGCAAAAAAGGTTGCTGTGAATCTTGTGAAAACTGACCTCTACCAGGACCCCCTACACCCCGGCAACCTCTGGATCGTCTACCCCTAATGTGTTATTTGACCTCTGTTGGAGGATTGGGCATTGTGCACGCCAATGACCCTCTTGCCTAAAATAGGCACACTGGTTAATGTTTACAGGACCCAAGGGCGCATTACCTTGTGGAACATACTGACCTCTAAATTATGAATTACCCCCTCTAAGACCTCTAACAATTTGCTGTAACAATACTTTTGTCTTCAGATCACCTTTTCTTTTTTCGACTCTTTCTTTTTCATGATTGACACTCGTAGTATTGAGCCATATGCAGTACTTCTGATTGAGACTTTGCTTGCCAAGCGCTCTCAGAAGACATCATTTGCGACTGGATGTCAGGCAACAATCCACGCACAAATTTGTCTACAAATAATCTTTCCCCAGACTCTATGCCCAAATCTTGTCCACTGAAATCTGAGAATACCTGTTTGAACCGATTAAGGAACTCGGTAGCACCCTCAGATTTCCCTTGGCCACAGCTTGTCCCAAATAATTCTCTTTTCGGGAATTATAGTTTTCAATTTCGCAACTATTCTGTCAGGTAAAGTTAGTATCACCTGAGGCGGTCTTTCGCCAGCTGGCCTTTCTCCATCGAGCCTAATTGTGTTAGCCCATTATCTCCTAGCCCTGCTACATCGTCTATAGTCCTAACTTGTTTCCACAAATCCACGGGCAGGAGTACAGGAAATAACAGATCAATATCACTTAAGGTGAATACTGAAGACTGTAAAACAGACTCTATTTCTCTGTAGAACCCTGTCGGATTCTTCCTGATATGTGGGATAGATTGTTTGGTGGTGTTCACTTGCTGTCGTGAAAACGGGACGTGAACAAACTGTGACAAATAGTGTGCAGGAATTTCATAGGCCTGCGCACCCGTTCCGATATCCGCTGCAACCTCGACTTTTGGGACAAGTGTCGGAGGAACCTCTCTCATAGGCAACTGAGAAGTAGGCAACTCCGAACGCTTACTAAGCAACAGAGCCAAATCGAGCGCTAAAGCAGCCGAAGAAGTGTCAAATGAAAAAGCTCTCTTGTAAATACCCAATAACTCTGTGGGACAACAAATCTTTCTTTTTACACACTCATCCTGTAGGTATTCTACCATTACCTGCATAACTTTCCTCTGCATTTCTGGCGAATACTGACTATACTTGTCACATACTTCAACAGGAGTTATCGATGTATCTGAAATCCATCTAATCGTGTCTTTCATGCAAATTCGCATTTACTCAGATATCGATTTACGACAAGGAAGGAACCGTTTCTGTACATACATAATGTCCAAACTATCTCCATCTTCATCCTCATTCTGTAACCTTTCCAACTCCTTTCTATACTCAAATACCCTCTCAACATGCTCTAGCACTTTCTCCGCAGTGTCTCTAGAGAACGCTAAAAGTGGTCAGATCCCTCAATCCTTGCAGGAGATCTGTATCGTTTAACCTGTCCCACATTACACACAAATGAATCCCTAATCCCTCAATAAAAAACGTTTTTCTCAGGAAAATTATCCTTATTAGAAAGTGTGGCAAAACCATTAGCTTGATCACCCTTCTCCATACAATGCTTAGCCCACGCAATAAACTCACGTTTCTTCTCTGGAGGTACAGTATTGCGAGTGACAACCCTTGATCCCGCTCCCTGATCTACTATAAGCGGTATATAACCACTTGGAAGAGGGAGAGTAGGCGAGTTCAATGGAGGTGCTATCACTGGTACAACAGGCAAAAGTGGAGGAGCAGGTGGAGGAGCAGCAACAAAAGGAGGACCAATGACTGGAGGGAGAGGAACAGCAGGAGGAACAATAGGAGCAGCAGGAGGAGCAGGAGGAGGAATAACAGCAGGAAGAGGCAAACCAGCAGGAAGAGGAAGATACAGAGGTGGCGCAGTGGCACCAGGCCTTCATTCATTTAACAATTTATCGATAAATTCATCGGAAACATGAAAGTCTTTAGAAGGAAAGATTTTCTGGATATGATATGATATGATCGTTTATTTATATAGCGCCTATACAGAATGTGTTTCAAAGTGCTCAAAATTGAGCAAGTGAGAAAGCCCTATCCATATTCCTAGCTGACTCAGACTGTTTATCTTGGTCATATAACAACGCTTTTTCGGCGTTCGTCTGCATGTTTTTCTCTAGTCTTAAGCTTCTGTAAAGCTTCTTTTTTCCAATTCTGTAATACATCAAATGCTGCAGGTCTAACCTTTTTCTTTAATAATGTAGATTCTAAATACTCAATACAAGGGATTTCAAAACTACCATTGATTGGCCAATGAAGTTCGGAAGCATGTCTAGTTTGTCTGTGCCAAATATCATTAAACACTATACTACCAATGCCGTGCTTACAGTACATAGTACACGCCGGAGACCCCTCCTGTGGCGCCGGACGGCTAAATTCCAAAGATTGTCTATCACTGCGGAATAACGCCCTGAAGCAGGCAGACAATTTCCCAGGCATGTCGGAATACTGGTGTTACCTGGTAAGTAATTGAACTTGCGAGTGCAATGCACCAAAACAAATTATCAGGATACTTAAGAATCGGGTCACGACTCACCTGATCAAGCCTAAGGAGGTCCGATCAGATTTCAAAGTTTTCTAACAAAGTTTACCTCGTGTTTGGTGATTTCAGAAAATCTGCCCGCCTCGATAAGTGGACCCTCATCAAGATGCCGACTCGGACTGCGTGCTCACCGTCCAGGGATCGGGCCATGCACCACTGCTGAAGTATCACTTCCAATTCAGGAAAGGGGCCCCCTTTACACTGTCCGATCCCGGTCCGATAGCCGCGTCAACCTTCAATGAGCTGGCATCAATCTTGAGGGTCCCTATTCGGGCGCCATCTGTGAAAGAAAAAAGAAGATATCGAGGCTGAGTACCCCAAAAGGAAATACACCAAACGCGAGTTCACAAGATACGCAGATCTTATTCTACAACTCAACAGTTTCAAAGGACAAAGCAACAGATAGCTATCAGGCCCTCAGTACAACACAGCAAATACCAGCCCTGTTCGGTGTGTGCAATGAGTGGGACTGTACATCAAAAGAGTTGCACCTTTTATACAATCCAAAACATGATGTCCAGCCGACTTGCAAGTGAACCATTTTCCCGAGCTAGAGGTTCATGCCGAGGTCGTTCCTAATTTATGCATCTATACATCTAGGGGTTATCCTTAATACATTCACCAACAAGTTACAATAGCAACAGTGTATCTTCGGGTTCAATATTAAACCTTTGTACATATCTTGGACAATATAGTCAAACAAGTGTTCACATTAGATACTCGAACAGTATTGCGCACAATATATGTTCATGGATTAGTATCGTTGGCACAGGTAATCCTCTATAAACAGGTCAACGAAGGACAAGGTCTCAGTACATGACCCTAACATTTGGACTGTGGACAGTTTACACATTAACCTGTACACAGATGTCGAAACGGCCATGTTACATTCAGAACGACACTGTCCAACATATTAGAACACAAGATGACATTAGAGTAAGAATCAAAAGGGCAGATGAACCTAAAATGGCGGCTAACACTAATCTAAGGTCAAGACCTTGCAACGCGGATTTCTTCGCTTAGGCCAATATATACAATAAAGAGGCATGATATGATTTCCCGTTCAACAGGGGGGTCAATTGGGAGTGGGGTCCAGAACAAGAAGAGGCAGTAAAACAACTCAAAAGAAGTCTCTCACAAGCACCCTGTCTAGCTTACCCTGTCAAAAACAAGGAGTTCTTCTTGGAGACAGGGTTTTCAAATACATGCTGGACAGCAGTATTATACCAAAAGCATGACAAGGTCAATAAAGTCATATCCTATGCAAGCAAGACTTTATACTCTGTGGAGGAAAAACTCAACGATTGTGAGAAGGCACACCTGGCAACGGTGTGGGCATTGAAAAACAACCGCCCGTTCATCCAGGGAGAGCACATCATAGTGGAGACTCCACACCAGCCTTTGCAATACCTCAATGTGACAGAATCCGGGCAGGAAATGTAAGTAATTCCAGAATTACCTACTGGATTCTGTCCATGCAAGGCTTTCCTGTGGAGGTCAGATATGGCCAAAACAAGAAGAGTCCCCTCGCGCAAGGTCTGGCTGACTTGCATGATTGTGCCAGAGAAAATTGTCTCGAGGACGAAAGTCTCAAAACCCAGGACAAGATGGAGGCGTACCTGAATTCCCTGCACATAGTTTATGAAGAAGACAAGTGCGAGGGGATGCCCACCGTTTATGTGGATAGGCACTCCTACCATGTTGACAACAACAGGGAAAAGTAACTGGTGGCCGTCGTTGGAAATGCCTGGGTGAATGATGCCCCGGAACCCTCCGCTGGGTACAAAATCGGTCCCTGCAGTAGTCAGGTAGCGGAGTTGATGACAGTTCATCAGGCCATCCCCACTGCCATGCAACATCAACTCCACAAACTGGTCATAATCACTGATTCAGATTATGCCCGGAACGGGTTTATGGAGCACTTGATCAACTGGCGAACCAGGGGCATGCTGTGAGAAAATAACAAACCACTTAAACATGGCAAGCTCATGCAAAATATTAATGGTCTGGTCACCTCTAATGGGATGACCATCTATTGGAAAAAGATGAAGGGTCATTCCAGAATAGAGGGGCCAGGCAAAACTGGAAATGGCTGATCAGATGGCCAAAACTGGAGCCATCCAGGGGGATCTCCTTGAGACTGAGTCACTGTTGGGGGAAATCCAGGTCACTGTTGTCACCAGTCCCAGACAAATGCTCACAATGAACGTTCAACTGCTCAGTGGAGTAAGGAGACCCCAGATTCTGATTTAATCACGGCACAAAAAGGGGATCTGATAATTGGGAAATTTTACCAACACATTGAGGACACTGAGAACTTTCCTCTGACGGAAACCGATTACATTGGGAAAGAGAACCTCAGGGTGCTGATGAAGTGTCCCAAAATGTTACAAATCCAAGACTGTTTGTTGGAAGGGAGATCCATCTCTGAATTTGATCAGTGGGTGGATCCCACCTCATTCCAAAGCCTGATGTTACGTCACGCCTATAAAGCGGCCACAACTGTTCATCAGGGGTTTCACACTACGCTGAAAAATCTTGTGGGAGGTTGCATACTGGCCACACATGGGGCAGGACCTCAGCCAATATTTGAAGGGGGGCATTGTGTGTGCACAATTTCAGCCAAGTTCACTCACACAACAAGCTCCCCTCCAGAAGAGGGGGATGACACTGCCTTGGTCAGATTTACAAGTAGTTCATTGGGCCCGTGATTCGCTCCTCTAGGTGGAACAAGTACATGTTAATAGTAACGTGCTTGTTCACCAAATGGGTAGAATGTCTCCTGCCCCAAAATTGCAAGGTAGAAACAGCAGCTGCCCTGATGATCAACCACATCTTCCTGCATTTTTGCCTACCCCAAAGGATTGAGTCAGACCAAGGAAGTCACTTCACCAGCAAAGTGATGACAAAGATGTGGGAGATACTTGGGGTAAAAAGGAAACTTCATATTGCATACCGCCCATCCTCTAGAGGGTGAGTTGAGAGGTACAATAAAACCATTGTGCGCATACTAGAAATGTTTGTGGCAGATTCTGGGCCAAGTTGGGACATCCGTCTACCGCTTGTCCAGATGACAATCAGATCTACACCATCTTCTGCGACCAAAATCTCCATTTCAGATAATGACTGGGTGAAAAATGGTGCTACCTCAGCATCTGCTCTATAGAACACAAGAGCAGACACTGATAAACACCTCCACAACACATGAATATGTTGAGAATCTAAGAAAACACCTTCAGCATGCTTTTGCGTACGCTCAGCAGAATTTAGAGAAATCGGCAGAGGGGATGAAAACTCAATATGATTTAAAAACAACCAGAAAGGAATACCAAGTAGGAGACAGGGTCTACTTGTACAATTTCCAGAGGAATCAGACTAAGGAGAAAACATGTCTCCCCTCCTGGCACGGTCCCTTTGAAATTGTAGACAAAATATCACCTGTCGCCTACAAAATCTGCATTCCCAAAGGAGAGCTGTCGGAAGAGAAATGGGTCTACATTAATCAGTAAAAGAGTTCTCACCCTAGACGCACTTTGCAGATGATAGAGGAGCCCAAGGAGAGTCAAATGGAGGAGACACCTGAAGAATGAGAAGAAAGAAGAAGAAAAGCAGAATGGAATAGGTAGGTCCATAGGTATATCTATGCAACAGGGAGTACGTTTTGTTATTGTTATTGATCACAAAACTATGGTGTAAAAGTTGAATCATGTCTTTGCATTGTTAAGTCATTTGTTCGCTGATATTGGTCAAGTACTTTATAATAAATGTAAATATATGCTTTGTGCCACTGATGTCAACCTTATGGGAAGACAGTCAGTGAAAGATTCTAAAACCTGTCTTTATCTATCTCCTATTAGAGTACTAATTCCATTCCCTCTTAGACTGAACGAAAGACCGAAGGAAGATCTTGGTGTGCCACTCCCAGATGAAAAAAGAACTCCACTAGATGCACCCACTTTGCCCTCCTCTCCCTCAACAAGAAGTCTCGGGAAAGCAGGGGGGAATCTGTGGGGTACATTTACCAGCCCAGCAGAACTCTCCTGCACCACCAAACTGCATTTTCAGCAGTTACAAGAAGAATGGCTGTGCCGGCTCTGCTGAGCACTTATTCCCTTGCATCAAAACTGCATTTTTAGTAGTTACCAAAAATAATGGCTCTGCTGGCTCTGTTGAGCACATATGGGGTGCAGGAATTCAAAAGCAGCCTGGTGCGCACTGATGCTAGTTCCATCTTTTCAACAATGTGGTTGCTGATGAGACACATTCGTGCCCATCTATCTTCCTGTCAAGCAAAATCTAGGAACAGCAGAGAAATTCATTTTGGGCCGTATGACCTGCGTTTACTTTTGCAACAAATTAACTTGTGCAGAGGACTTCAAAAATATGCATCAATTACAAAGGAAAACTATTTCTAGCACCTTTTCCTGCCATGAAACTGATTTGATCTGTTGAGGCTGTTCTGAAAATGTGTGTTAAAGAAACTGCATCTGGTGAAATCCCCATGTAAAATAAACACGGGTAAATTCATTTTGCAACAGCAGTGAAATAAGTTAAAATGTGAAATCATCCCAAATACTCGTACAGAAATAGTATTCTAGGTGGGGATGGGGTTTGGTTTAAGTGTATAATATATTTATTTACAAAAGACTGGCTTTTGTGAAAGAAAGAGAGATTTCTTTTTTAAAGCTGTTTGAGAAGAGCAGAACCAGTTTGGCAAAAGGAGAACACTTCAAAAGAAGCCCCTTTCCCAATGAAAGGACCAAGGTGAGAGAATGTGCGACCTCGTCAGACGGAATGGCATTTACCCTAGCATGGGACAATGGACTGCCCTGCCAGTGAAGTGTGAAGTCCTCTGAAACCTCTCCTCAGCTTTGGCTACCTAGGATCAAAGTCAAATCCATAGCAACCCTGGGTAGAGCTGACCAGAGCATGACATGTGGCTGGGGGTTGGAAAGGACTGCCTACTTTTGGAAACAAAGCCAGCCCATTTCATCTCAAAGACTGTAAATGTCAGGACATTATTTCAGAAATCTGAAGAAACAGTAATGTGAAATTATGACCATTTTAAATGTCATTTTTGCGCCATTAAAATAAGACATTGTAGAGGTTTCTGACATGTCGTGGACGCAAACGCCAGTAAAATGTCATTTCAGGGGCAAGCATACATGGTACAGTTTAGAAACTTAATGAGAATATGCCCAGTGATAATATGTACATTTGTAGACAATTGTAGAATTTTAGGTGAAATGTTTTCCATGGAAATGGCAACAGATTGCCAGAATGACTAAACAGCATCGCACCGACTCGGGAAGTGGAACAGCATATTCGTTGTAAAATATGGAGTCTGCCTATCTAAATTTCAGGAGGATAACAATTGTAAATATAGGAGTTTTGTGTCATAACTGATTTTGTAAAAGTAACTATGGCATAACAATGCACCTCATAAAAACATACACACTAAAATGAGTAAATTCCTTCAGTCCAATCTGCTTACAGTGAGGCGGCAACAGTTACAGGCTGACCTATCTGATTCAGAGGTATGTCTAACTTAGTTCTGCCCACATAGTAAAAATCCTCTGATGTCATCCGGTCTATATAAGGTGGAGACAGTCAAGACATTCAAAAAAATCCTGTATTCAAGAAAATCCAGCATTCATGAATCAACCTCCAGAGATCCAGACATTCCACATTCACCCTGCAAGATTCCAGATTCCAGTGCCAGGTCAGGGGTAGCTGATAGCAGATCCAGGCAGAACCTCTTAACCAGGCAGAACCACTGATCCAGAATTAAAACCCTACAAAAATCCCAATAATTCAGGGAGAGCCCAGCTGATGCACCCTACTGTCTACTGTGATTAGACCCCGGCTGCCCCTCTGTGTCCCTAGAGAGCCCAGCTGTTGCCCAAGTGACCAGATCTTTGTCCCGTGTCCCGAGGCCCGGCTGGTTGTCCAGACTGCCCAATTCAAGTGCTTTTTGTAAGTATTACCCCTCCCCAATATCAAAACGCTGCATCCTTTACTCTGTTACCTTGCCATTTGTCCAACCCTATAAGTAATCCTATAAGAAATACTACAAGTTTCCTAGTAACTTCTTAGAAATTGTTAGAATCCTCTGTGTATCCTGTCCTTAGGAAAATCTGTAGTAATCTCCATGTGTTTGCGCCATTCTTTCCAAATCAGTTCAGTCCGTTGTATACATCCTTAGTACTATTTGGAATAGACATACGGCGTGAAGGGGTTAAAATTGCAAATTAACCTTTTTCACGGGTAGTCACTAAAATATAGTCTCAGTAAAACTTTCTTCTGTTAAGACCGATTCGACCCGTGTAACTGCTTTCATTAGGAAATCCGAGTTTTCCTTTTCTTTAAAGAATTCCATACTGTAATCCATCCGAAAGTCACCCTATCACTTTTATATCATACCTGTTATGTGCCTTTGTACCTTAGCATTAAAACCACATTCCGATTATGTCTGTTTAGCTCATTATCAAAGCTGTTTTGGTATTTTAAACCCATAAAAGTTTAAGAAATTGCAATCCTGCCACGTGTGATTTTGCTACACTGTTTTTCCTTCCAAAGTCAATTTTCTACACTGTATGCCCATTGTTTAGTACATTACCTTGTAGCTTGTTAGTTTTAATGCTTCTTTGATACAGCCATACACATTCTTGCCTTATTCATTCAACCACACATGTAGAATCACCATTCAGTAATTCCGAGTGCATTTTGCTCATTTTTCAAGGAAGCTCAATCTGAATTTTGCCTACCATTCAGGGGTGGTAGGTCAGATTTTCAGTCAGACTTTTGCATAGTATACCTCTACCCCTTGCTACTCCTCTCCAGCCACACAAAACTTGGCTAACAGGGGTTTGAGGGGGTGTTGCAGGGGGAATGCTTAATTGTGGTGCCATTTAAAAGCACTACCCAAACGAAATTTTGCTTTCTTTCAATTGTGCATTCTGTCTCTTACGTTAGAAGGTTAAACTAAGCGTATCCTATCATTTTATTGTGTCATTATCACCACACTGGTGATTGCTGCCCTATATTGAATGTGTTTGATTTTATTCATAATTAAAAATAAATAAATATTCTATTACACACCGGCCTGGTTCATGGTCCATTGCGACACAGTGTGTACATTAAGGGGGGTGTGAGACGGGTTGACTGCCTTCTCAAAGCTGAATCCAAATTAATAAATTTAAAAGTGTTTTTATTGTGCGCCACACCCCTTACCAGTGAAAAGAGTCCTGGTCTGGAGTGTGACATCTTTTTAAAATCCTTAACAACATGCAGTCTTCAGTGCTGAGTCTTCTGAAAACTCATTGAAGAACAGGTTACTTGTGTGTGCAATACTTCCAATATTATAGCTTCAGAACAGATCTGGTTGTTAGTGTTCTGTGCTAGCCCCTGGACCTTGAATTAGGGCAGCACTCTGTAGAGTTATAGCATGCGTGAGTTACCTGCACTTTGACGAGCAGAATGCTTTCAGAACACTAGACAGTGTTCTGTGCTGAGTCTTCTGAAAGCAGTCTGCCTGTTGAGATGCAGGATCTGGGAGAGTCATTTGCTAGCCCCTGGGTCTGGGGGACAAAGCAGCGCTCCAGCAAGATGTTTCTTGTGAGAGCGCCACACCATCTTGTTTCCAGCCCATTCCGTGCACTGATTACATTACATAGTGGCTACTGAGTTTACACAATTAAATAGCCACAATTATTGGATGTCATCTTATCATCAATTTAGTGAGCAGTGATTCATTCATGACAGTACCACGTGTGTATTAGCTATCTGGGAGTACCCACAACCCCTATTTTGGGTCCAGTTGAGGAATCATCTCTTTGATCCCCCAGATGAGGGATGTCACCTTCCCCCAAGTAACAGGAAAGCACCCCAGCATGTAAACTGGGAACTGGTGTTTCATTTCAAAGACAGTCCTGCAATCACAATAGCCACCTCACATGAGGGTGCAGATTACTTGCAATCTTTTGAGGTAGGCAGGTAGAGGAAGAGGGCAGAGCTAGAGTAGTCCACATGAGAGATTCAGTCCACAGATTAGCTTCACCATCTTGGATTTTGCTAGGGCTCCAAAACGTCTTGCACCCTCACTGACTTCCTGCAGACAAAGCACAGAGAATGTGCCATCAGCAGGCAAAGAACATTTGTTACAGTAGCCAGAATTGCTCCCTTAACAACAGGCTTGTTGTGGACCAGGCCGGCCATAGAACTTTACTTAAACAAGGAGTGGGGGGGGGGCCTTCCCTTAAATGATTCGTATTTGGACCATTCTTGAAAAAGTATTCAGCTGGCCCTCTATGTCATGCGCCGTGCCCCTTGGCGCTTGTGGACCACTTGGATACCGCTCCGCCATTAGACTGTTTCACGCTGTCCATTCACTTCCTCATTCCCCGTTCTAGTCTTTCTGTCCACTTACTGTTTCTTCCCTACTTAGCACGCCCCACTGTTTCCGCCTTGCGTTGCAACCATTTTGCTTTGCCTTGGGTGAATTCGCTAGTGCTTCTCTCTTGTGTCTGCCAGTTATTTGGCTTTGTGTTTTCTTCGCCTCGCCCGCACCTTCGCGGTCCTCCTCTCTTTAGACTTCCTCTTCTATTCCATCCCTTTCTACCACTTTTCCTTTCTTTTTTTATTTTTTTATTTACTTGTCTGTAATCAAAACCAAATTTGATTTTTACAAGAAATCACGTCTCACCTCTCACAAGTGAAAAAGAACAATGTTGCACGTGGAGAAATAGAATCGAAATGAGGAAGACACAATAAAACATAAAGAAAAACCAGACAGAATGGTAGAGTTTTGTTAATTGATACTGAGTAAACTATCACTTTCTGTTGCTAGTTTAAGTGCATCCTCCAGCATCTTTACCGCCGCAGTAGACCATTTAGTCTTTTCACCTGCGACCAGGCGACACCACCATGTGTCTTCCTCTCGAAGCGTCACATCGTACATTAAAGGTAACAGAAACGCTTCTCGCAGATGTGCAGTTTTGATGTGCAGTTTTTACACAATTCAGAAGTAAGTGTCTTACAGTTTCCACCTCTTGCGTTTCTGGGCATAATCTGCATGTTTTGGATAATGATTTTGTCCAAATGGCTTTGATTTCTTGAGTTAACATTAAGTTAAATCTCATTTTCATGAATGTTTTCTGTAGTCTTTTGTCAGGGAACTTTATACAATAGTTCAGAGGTATTGTGAGCTTATTTGTTGTCGTTGGTAGGTGAGCAAGTAGCTTGTTTTCCGTTGTTGCCTCACATGTTTGTATCCAGTCCTCTTGAGCTAGTTTTCTCTTTATCTTGTCAGGAGTTTGCATTAAATCCTCTGGAGTGCAGGCTAAGTCTGCCAGGTTGTTTTGTAGTTCTTGCTCCCATTTGTTCAGGGCGATGCAATGTCCTTGAATAAGTTCCTCCTGAATAGCTTTAAATAATGGTAAAGCATCTGGTGAGATGATTTTCCGCAGTAGTCTTAACTGACTTTGTTTAACAGACGCTTTCAGCGATAGTAGGCCCAATTCGCGTCTGATGGCTGAAATTGATGTTGATTTTGGGAGGCCTAATACTGCTTTCCACAAGAAACCTTCCAGTTTTGACCATATCGTGTCTTGAATGTTCAGGGCCGTGTCCATTGCATAAATTATCGAAGGTACCACCTTTTGTTTGTAGAATTGTATCGCTGGTAGTAAGGAAACCTTTCCATATTTCCAGTCTACAAGTTTAGTCTGGGTGGTTAGTGTTTTTATTTTTAACCACAAGGCCAGATGGATAGCTTTTTCTCAGCGAGTAGCATCGAACATTATTCCCAAGTATTTTATGCTGGTGACAGTTTCAATCTTCTTGTTGTTCAAAAACCAGCGTCCATTGTTGTTTGCGGTCGATCGATTTTTCCCCATGATTAGAGTTTTGGATTTGGTGGTATTTATTTCCAGATCATTTTCATCGATGTACTTGGCCAGGTTGTTGAGTTGGCGCTGGAGCCCTATTTGGGTCTGATCCATGAGGATCAGGTTGTCCGCATAGAGTAGTCTGGATATTAGAGTATTTCCTACTTTTGGTGGGAAAGCTCTTACCGCCGGTTCTGTATATTGAAAGTCACCCAGAAATGCAATGAAGAGGGCCGGGGTAAGCGGACACCCCTGCTTCACGCCACGTTCAGATGGAAATTGTTCTGACATCATGCCTTGTCTATTGAGACGAACTCTCAACTTTGTGTCCGTATGGCGAGCAATTACCGGTTCTAGGATTTCTCCCGGGCAATTCCATTTTGATAGTTTTGACCATTGCTTCCGTCGACTTCTTTTATCAAACGCTTGCGTGAAGTCTATGGCCCTATGAATACTCTTGGTGCACCATTCTTCACATTTTCTTTTATGATGTTTAGTATCATGATGTTGATACTTGTACTTGCGTTTTTAACAAAGCCCGTTTGTAATTCATCCAGACATGGAGCTGTTCTTGCCCATCTGTAAAATCTGGTGAGGCGAAGAGTTGCAAAGATCTTGCTCATGATGTCTAAAAGGGCAATAGGACAGTAGTTTGCTGAATTGTCTCTATTTCCCTTTTTAAAGATAGGCACTATCAGTGCTTCCGTCCATGTTTTGGGGATTTGTTTCTTTGCCTGGCATTGGTTGAAAATTTTGGTTATTAAAACGGGCCATTATTGAGGATGTTGCTTTAGGTCCATATTAGTTAGGCCATCCGGTCCCGGTGCCCTAGATGCTTTCAGTTTCAATATTGTGGCCAAAATCTCTTCTTGATCTGCGAGATCAGCCCATGTTGTCACCATGGGAGATGTATAGTTTCCAGTTGTTTCAGGCATGGATGGGAATTGGGCTGCGAAGAAGGTTATCCAAGTCGATTCCAATATTACATTTGATAGTTCATTGGTTGTCTCGTTGCTTTTGTTTTTAATCAGCGCCCAGAAATCTCTCGAGTTTTTTGATGTCAAGGTTTTCAGCATTTGTTCGGCATCATTCTGATACATGGTCCCTTTATGATGTTTCAGCCATGCTCTGTATGATTTAGTGGCAGCTATGGCAATTTCTTTTTGATCAATATTGTCGGAGACTCTGGCCAAACGCCTCAGTTTGCGGACTTCTCTTCTTCTCAAAACCAGTTGAGCATCGCATTCGTGGGTCTTATTTTCATTAGATGGAATTTGGTTTTTCTGCTTTTTCCCGTACTTCACGAAGAATGGGAGATAGTTTGGTCTGATTTGCAAGGACGTAGTGGATTCGTCTTCCTCAGCAAATTTTTGGGAGATCTCCTTGATGTTTATTGCAGTGAGTTGGATTTCGCGAAGACTTACGTGATACCTCCACGTCTAATGGATAGGTTTCATTTGGAATGCTCACTGACTCGAAACTCATTGAGATTATGGTCGCTGGCTTTAGTTCTGAAGACTTCATAGAGATCTACAGACGATAGAAGAGAATGTGAAATGAATATGTAGCCCAGCGTTGCTGAGGTGTGAAGTCGTTCCCAAGTTGGAATCATTGGAAGGTGGCCTCGAAGTGTTGCCACGTTATGAACATTTCTGGAGTCCATAATCTCTAACCATAGGACACCTCGTTCTAGAGATGGCGAAGAATGGGTGCTAGCCAGGGGTTGCTCACACCTAGCATTTAAATCTCCGCAGATGACAATGTGGTCAGTGGCCAATTTGGTGGTAAATTTGTCTAGGGTGTCCGCGACGGCACTACAAAAGTCGGTATTGTTTGTTTTTTGCAGATTCCAGTAGACATTTATGATGGCTAGATTGGATTTTGTTTTCCCTCGTGATGACTTTTCTGGGTGAAACCACTCTGTTTGTAGAGCCAAAATGCCATAGGTTTCTGTCACTTTCTTTTTGATAGTAATGCCTGATCCACGTTTAACTGCGGTTAAGAGGCCTGATGATGGTCTGCCAAACATGCCCTTACTCGCTGGAGAAATACAAGTTTCTTGGAGAGGTTCAGAAATTATGTGGCAGGTCGACGCCGCTGAGACATTTCGTTGTTATTTTTGAGGATTTGGGTTTCCTTTCTTCCGGATCTCGCCCCGTTTCGTTCTGCCTCCTCCAGATTACCGGTGTGTTTCTCTACACCGGTGTACTCTCCTCTACCTCCGCTACCCGGCTTTTCTTATTTACTCGCTGTGTTTCCGAGGAGTGTTCTTTTCTTTGCCCTTCTGGGCTACTAGAGATTTCATGCTCCGATCAAATTACTTACTTCATTCCTGTGGTTCCGACAACATCTTCCACGTGGGCACCCCATCGACTTTCCCTTCCATCTATAATCCTTCAGCACGAATTCCATCTGCTCTGTGATTGTTAGAGCTCTGCTCTGGTCATCGGAAAGAGAGGTTTTTTCTGCCCCCGGCCTTTTCCTCTCTTGGGATATTTTGGGAGGGGGCCTCCTTTGCTTGCCTCCACAGACAAGGCGGCAGAGTGGTTACTTCTCAAGGGAGACCCTACCTCTTCAAGAAGAGACATCAAGGCCACAAGAAGAAGAAGGGAAATGACAAGACCAATCCTCAGACAAGACAGGTGAGAAGGAGTAGGTATTCAGATCCAGGAACAAAGCAAGGAACTTGGCTAAACCTGATAATTCTGACAGTTTGCAATGCCAAAAGGAATCTACAATGGCCACTGCTGAGCAATTACAAGAAGTGGTGAACATGGTCCAAGGACTCTCTCAGGAGTGGCAAGCCCTGAAAACAGAGAACACTACATCACGCCAGTTGGTGTCCAATCGTGACCCACCACGTACTGAATTACCATCCGGAAAGTTTGAAGGGTCACCCCGTAAATGTAAGGAATTCATGGAAGCTTGCATCATCCATTTCACATTCTGCCCACAAACGTCTGCTTCAGATCAAGCCCGCGTTGGATTTCTTGTCTCCAACCTAACAGGAAATACCTTAGCATGGGCAACCCCCTTGGTAACCAGTGCCAGCCCTCTCTTACAGGATTATAGTGCGTTTACAGCAAAGTTCAAAGAAACCCTTAGAGACAGGAATCAGCCCAAGCCGCCAGTTAAGAACTGCTGGACATTCCCCACGGATCATCGGATCTATTGTCCTACATAACCCACTTCAAGCGAGTCACGGCTGAGACCGGGTGGCCAGAAGCTGCTCAATATATCATCTTCCAGAGAGGCCTACGAGAAGATCTGAAAGATGAACTGGCTCGCACCCCATGACCTGCGTCATTCTTCGAACTACTTTCAACAGTGTTACAGGTTGATTTACGTCTCAACGAGAGACGCTCGGAACGAACAAAGGAAGGGATGCGGCTCTTGGTTCCCCCAGATGTACTGGACCAGCTCCACCCTCCTCACCACGGCCGACCAAGGACGAGCCCATGCAAATAGGGACCATAAGAGGGTCGCTTAGTGCTGAAGAAAGAAAGAGAAGGAAGGAGAACAGTCTCTGTATGTACTGTGGATCTGATAAGCACATGTTACGTGACTGTCCTGAAGTCCCTCCACGCAAGTCAGGAAATGGACATCCTCAGAACTAGTGGGGATAAGTCTCTGAGGTAGGACCAACAGTCCCTACATCTCGATGTCCATAACCACCACTGTTTCTACCGAAGACAATCGTCTCATGGTGTTTGGTGTTCAACTGCAAACTAAACTCAAGAAGGTGGATGTCTTGGCCCTAGTTGACTGTGGGGCAGCATGTTGTTTCATGGACGCATCATGGGCTCAGAAGTCAGGTATTGAGACACTTGAAACGGCCGATGACCAAAAGGTTGAAGGTGTGGATGGGAAGCCCTTGTGTTCTGGACTCATAACTCATCCTACCACGGCGCTGATTATGACCATCAAACAGCATAAAGAGACCATCTGCTTGGACCTCATTACGGCTGCTCATTTCCCCGTAATACTAGGTGTGTCGTGGCTTTAAAAACATAACCCCTCCACAGATTGGGCAAAAAACCAACTGGCCTTTACTTCTGACTTTTGTATTAAGACCTGTCTCCAGGGTGTCAATTACACCACTGTGGAAACTCTAGCCCAGGTTCCCAAACCTCTAACTACAATGGGTATACACACCTTACCAAGGAGCCTCCACATCTTCCAAGAGGTTTTTTGTGAAAGAGAGACCCAAGAATTGCCCCTGCGCCATTGGCCTTCTACCGGATGCCTTGGTGCCCTTTGGCAGGATGTTTTCTCTGTCGCTCAAGGAGAAGGATGCCTTACGACGGTATTTGGACTCCAATCTTCTAAATGGCCTCATACAACCTTTGCGTTCTCCAGCAGGAGCATCATTGTTTTTTGTTCCTAAGACAGACACTCAAGAACTGAGACCTTGTATCGGCTACCGGGGTCTCAAAAAGGTCACCATCCGGGACCGCTATCCCATGCCCCTCATAAAAGACATTCTGGAGGCGGTAGAGGGGTCAGTGGTGTTCTCCAAATTGGATCTAAGAATAGCCTACAGTCATGAACCACTTCCTGAAACCCCCCCGTCAGGTCCATGGGCCAGGAGGGGTCTCGGCTCGGGCCCCCAACAAGCTTAGGCATCCTTTGCCTAGGCCCTCTTGGGGCCAGTCCTGGCACCTTTGGCGCCAGGCTCATACTTAATGAAGACCTGTGCTTGGGAACTACTTTATTTCAGTGCCAGTCAACATGGAGGCATCCACATAGCTTGGCTCCTTGGAACCAAGCTATGCGGTATAGTGTTTTGTGTGTGGTAGCCTAGGGACTATTTTACCTGGACTACTTTCTTGATGCTATTTAAACCACACCCGACTTGAATAACATGCTTCGCGTTACTTTGCAATCCTGCAACGTGACGCTCATCGTGTTCATCTGCATCTGCGAACCTCAGAAGAACAGCACCTGAAAAACAAAAGGACTTCATTAATAGCAGCAGCTTACCTGTGATCCCGCCGCTAGCTGCCCTCTGCTCCTACGAACAGCATCCAAGGAACAGCGAGCCTCCCGGACCGTCGGATCTGCAAAAGGAGAGAAACAAGACATTAGACATTTTACAATTTTGCAGGCAGCTTACCTCTCGAGTCGCCCATCGACCAGCACCGCCTTGGGACTTCTTGCTCCGGGTGAGCACCGCAACCTACGGGAACAAAAGACAATAGGTTAGCAAAGGCAAGGCATCATAGCGCTGCGCATAGCGTCTACTTACCGCATCAAGGCGCTCTCGAAACATCATCACCTGCTGGTGAGTCCAAATTCAGTCAACGTTCCACAGCAAACGTCCGCGCACCTAAGGAGAGAGAAAAGACATTATTTAAATCCAAGAAAGGCATACAGTATAACAGTAATAAGACCTACCTGAATGACTCTAAAGGGCCTGCATCAGTGAAGTAACTAGATCGCACTCGCCCACAAAGGACAACGCGCTCCTGCCAAGAAGGCAGGACGGAGAGCACGCCAAAACCCATAACAAGGTGAGGAAAGGTCCGGGGAGGGGCTGCGGGCATACAGGGTGTTGGGAGGCTCTTACCCCAGTTGCCCAGTCTTGAACATTGCCCACCTGTTTTCCAGGCAGAACTTCTCTGCTGATTATACCTGGGAGTGGCTGAGAAGGGCACCAGAGTCCCCACAGCTGGGTGGCATCCCCGTGGATACTAGGTGTGTTAGGCAGAAACCTGTGCAGTTCCCTTAGGGACCACTGCAAAAGGCTTAAGACTACAGGTGTTGGTAGTAAACCCAATTGGTAGCAGTCTGTACCACCCAGATTTAGCCTAGGGACTATTTTACCTGGACTACTTTCTTGATGCTATTTAAACCACACCCGACTTGAATAACATGCTTCGCGTTACTTTGCAATCCTGCAACGTGATGCTCATCGTGTTCAGCTGCATCTGCGAACCTCAGAAGAACAGCACCTGAAAAACAAAAGGACATCATTAATAGCAGCAGCTTACCTGTGATCCCACCGCTAGCTGCCCTCTGCTCCTGCGAACAGCATCCAAGGAACAGCGAGCCTCCCGGACCGTCGGATCTGCAAAAGGAGAGAAAAAAGACATTAGACATTTTACAATTTTGCAGGCAGCTTACCTCTCGAGTCGCCCATCGACCAGCACCGCCTTGGGACTTCTTGCTCTGGGTGAGCACCGCAACCTACGGGAACAAAAGACAATAGGTTAGCAAAGGCAAGGCATCATAGCGCTGCGCATAGCGCCTACTTACCGCATCAAGGCGCTCTCGAAACACCATCACCTGCCGGTGAGTCCAAATTCAGCCAACGTTCCACAGCAAACTTCTGCGCACCTAAGGAGAGAGAAAAGACATTATTTAAATCCAAGAAAGGCATACAGTATAACAGTAATAAGACCTACCTGAAAGACTCTAAAGGGCCTGCATCAGTGAAGTAACTAGATCGCACCCGCCACAAAGGACAACGCTCCCCTGCCAAGAAGGCAGGACGGAGAGCACGCCAAAACCCATAACTAGCTTTTTAGAAAATAACAGACGTGGGATCTAACCCTTTGAATGGTGAACTTTGTTTCCAGATACACATTTATGTGTTAAAAAGTTTGGAATGTGATAGCATTCAGCTATATATAAAACATTTTTCAGGAAACTAAAACGTTAAAAGCTGATCTGAAAATTGAATTGACAACTCGAGACCGAGTAAACTGAGTGATCCGTTACACTTCAAACAGGAGAATTCTAGTGATCTATATATGGGCCTTGAGAACGACCTAAGGTCGAAACACGTGTCGGCTGTTTTTCTTTGACAAATTAAAAAAACAATTTTTGTTGGGAATCATTGTACTGATGGACGTAAATTGATGTTGTTTTGACTAAAATTGTTGAGGAATTTTGTTAAAGTATAGGTGTGAGCGCGAGATATCTTCCCGAACCAATTTTTTAACTTGTATTTTTTTTACAAACTTTGTGGGAAGTTTGAGGGTAAGATATAACTTGCTGCCGACCCATTTTTTAAGATTTTTGGTGGTATATAGCGCACATGACCTAATAGCGATCCCACAAGTGTTGGTAACAAGTTCAAAACACAGTTACTATTAATATATATACATCCCTGATCACTTATTGAACAAGTCTTAGTTAAAACACCACTTATTTTCAGACAGAGGTGAGCGCTTAACCTACGATGGCGCTCCAATAAGTTAATTAAAAAGGGAGGGAAAAAGGCAGAATTAGGAACATTCACAATACCAACACTTTAGGATAACCAGAGCAAGTCAGAAAAAACAGAGTCTACTGAGGAGCATGAAAGTCATAGGCCAGTCCCACTCTTGAAGAGAGCATGGCAGAATGTGTCCAAGATCACACAGTCGAATAGTACTTTTAAAGAGTCGTTGTAAAGAGTTCAAAAAGGGTTGGCTCAAGTCTGGAAAAGTTAGTTAGTAGGTCCCAGGTCACCCCAGGATAGAAAGTCAAGGATTTACGGGACACCTTGAACAGTCTGTTGCAAGGGAGACCAGGCGGGACTCAGTACCTGAAATGATGAGAAAGCTCCAGCGGGGGCAGTTGCTCCTGGCAGCGGGTGCAAGTCAGTGCTTCGTCCAGGGGAAGAGGAGATCTCGAGGTGGAGGAAAGCTGGAGGTTGTTGCACTGCCAGGGAAGAAACCAGCCGCTGAGTTTCTCAGTTAAAAGGTATTACCCTTGTATTCGCGGTAGTGGTGAAGCGTGGCTGTCCGGCAGCCGGGGTGCTTGGCACAGGTGATTCGACCATGAGACGATCCAGGAAGGTGAAAAAGAGGGCGAACTGGTTATCCCCACCAGCTCAGAGGAAGAATACTCTCCGGGATGAGGATCTTCTCTGTCGTTGGGAAGTGGTGAGACGGTTCAGCAGGGCTCCACCGGTGGTGTCGTCGTTGCAGGTTGGCTCAGCTTCTCCCTCTTCGGATTCTTTGGTCCTGTGGTGACTTCTCAAGTTCCAGTCCCCAAAGCCCTGCTTTTATGCAGAAAACCCCCATTCATCAGTCCTAGCTGTCACTCAAACATGCTAAGTGGTGAGCCGGGCGGCTCACCACTGGGTCAATCACACAAGAGTGCGACTTGAGTTGCCAAGGCAACTCAGTCCAGGGTGCCTAAATCTCCCTCCCACACATCCTGTAGACCCAGACAGAGTGGCACCACTTTTGGAGGCTTCTGTGGAGAAGCCTGCCAAAAAGTGGAACAAAGGGCTCGACTTGGGTTGGAGTTAGAGAGGCGAACACAAACGCCATTTTAATACTGAGTCGTGGCAAAAAGACCCAACCGGGGAATAAATATTAAATAAATAACCCGGCGGTATCTTTAACATTGCACCAAAAAGTGGTGCGTTTAAAATGAATGGGAAAAATCCCATAGGAAATATTCCGGTCGAATATTTTGCGTGGTAACCACTGCCACAAGCCAGAAACTCTACGAGGGGGGACTGCACAGTGCCCCCTCGAAAAACAGACCCAGGGGCAATCTAATTGCCCCTACCAGTACTTCCACAATATGATGGTTTGTACTGGTTCTGTTCACAATTTAAGACTAGTAAAGTCAATGGTGACTTTACATGCCCTGGGAGACAGTAGTCAGTCCCAGGGTATGGAGTCTATGCTTGGGGGTCACTATGACACCCCTGTGTTACTGCACCGAGGGTGCTGTGTAACACACTTACCAAAAACCAAATGAAACCCTATGGAGTAAAAGACCCCATAGCCCATAAAACACATTACAAAGTCAAAGGATATCTCAAATCATGTCTAAGAGTGGGAGAAAAAGAGTCTCACTCTTGGCAGGAGAAAAAAATAAACCCCAAAAATCCAGCAAAGCTGCTGGGGACTCACTAGGTTTGGGGAATTAGCCTTAACAGAGAATTCTCCCTAACCAGGTGAGCGTAACAGAACGCAAACCCTGCCAAACCAATCCACCTGGGCACCATGGAAACATCAGAATTAGACCAATTGGCCCAATTGTTGGGAGGACTTCGTGCCGAGGTTCACTCTGCCAGACAGGAGACTAACGCTCTACGGAGAGACTTATTGGTGACTAAAGAGCGTACCGAAGATATCAGCAGGCAAGTCTTGCAATCAGAAGCGGGTCAGATGCCTCTACCAGGGAACAACCCATTGATGCAAAATCCTAGCATGTCATCCACTGTCTCTACTCCGGTACAAGTTGTGTTACCAAGTACAGTTCCTTTGGCACCACCGGAGAGGTTTGCTGGTGATTCACGAAAATATGCAGCTTTCATGAATCAGTGTCGCCTTCATTTTCTTAGCAGGCCGGGAGCATTCCCAAATGACCAAGCCCGGCTAGCCTTTGTTTTATCATACCTAAGTGGCAGCGCCGCAGATTGGTCGGTACCATTGGTGTCCCATGATGACCCTTTATTACATAACTTTGGAGACTTTCAGAGGGAAATGGAAAAACTCTTTGCTCGCCATACCTGAGAACAAGCTGTGGACAATGAACTCCTTTCCGCCGACAGGCGTGTAAAGACTGGTAGGGGTTGTCTGTACTTCTGCTCTCTATATGGTAGAAGAGAGGCACAGAAGACCCCAGCCAAGATTCTCTATTACGGTAGCAATGGACGAGCAATCAAGGCCTAGCTTCTCAGGAGGTGATGCAGGCTGGTTCTTAAGTACAGTGTAGTCCCCAAGCCCCCACAAAGGAATGTCCACACACTGTATTGGTTAGAACACAGTCTTTATATAATCAATATTCAAGGTTATGTACACTTATCATAATAACTCACTTTGTACTTAGGAACATCAACAATGGCAAATATATACAATTCTAAAGTGGTACCACCCTTTGTATTAGATCTCATTAAAGTGCATCAACAATACTGTAACAATGTCACACAGATCCATAGAGTGAAACCAACAATAGAGAGAGGAGAGAAAATGAGATGGTTGAGCAATAGGCAGAATACTGGCCCCTACCACTAGACACAGTTCTGTGTGGAGATCCCCCCACCTCGGCAACCTGTAAAATAAAGATATAGCACAAGCCCAGTCCATATATTGTTCTGCAAGTCTTATTCCCTCCTATAATGTTTTTACTCCCCCAATGTACCTGGTGGAGTCGAGTTCTTCGAAGAGGCGTCGACAGATCCTTCTTGAGCGACCCCCTTTCAAGCGGGAGTCACGGATCGCCGAGAGGCGTCGAGAAGCGTCGAGGAACTCGGCGTTCGGCGGTGGGGAATCGACGGCCCTTCTTGAATGCCTTCCCTTTCAAGCGGGAGACATGGGGCATTGAACGTCCGACAACAAACAGGGTAGAACAGCGTGGATGAGGCGGCAGCTTCGTCCGAGCGGTGCTCGTCGGCGTCGGAGCGTCGGCATCCTGCAAGGCAGAGGCGTGCGGGGCACCTCAGTGACAATAGTTCTGGACCGCAAAGATTGTGGAGACGGAGGCCCAGCAAGGGCGTCGAGTCGTTCGAGTCTTTGTGGTCTTCGGGTGGCGGGAAATCCACCGGCAGGTTTCTCCTCGGCGCGTTGGTCGTCCTCAACTTTCTCCGGCAGGATAAAGCGGTCGACGGTGCAGACGAGGGAGTCCTTCGATTCGAATGTTCTTAGGCAAGGAGCGGACGGCTCCGTTCGTCGGCGGCACGGCATCAAGTGGTTCCCACGGCTGGGCAACACAACTTCGACGGGCCTCCAGCGGTTACACAAACCTGCGAACCCTGGTCGACGGCGATGGACTTCGACGGCGGCGATGTCCGGGTGCTTCACTTCGATCTCCTTGGCGGTCCCGTCTCGGGTCGGCAGCCTTTCGAGGGTCTGTCTTCCAGGGCGCTTCGGCGAAGATGGAGCGGTGCTCGATGGTCCCTCGGAGCACGGGAAGGGGGCGCCTTACCAGGTCCTCTCTTGAGTCAGTCTTCGACGATTTCGGCAGCCTTTGGATCGGTCGAAGCAAATGCAACAGCAAGTCTTCTTCTTCCAGCTGGACGTCGAGGATCAGCAGTTCCAGTTACTCTTAGAGTGGAGACTCAACTCCAGAACGCTTCTGAACGCTTCTGAACAATTACCAGTGGTGAGAGGTCCCCAGATATACTATTCTGTCTCTCATCCACACTGCTGGCACACACTCAGCAGCCAATCATACAGAAGGGCATTCATGCAGTCAGTCAGCCAATCAGGCACACAGTGCATTCAGGCCACACTCCTCCCTTTCAGACACTCACAACAAGGAATGTGGATTGGGACAAGTACCCAGCCATTCAACACTACACACTGCATTCAGGCCAGTTTCGGGCAGGGCTGTCTCAGTCTTTGTCTCTCATGCCAGAAACCAGACAACCACAACAAGGAGTGTATATTGGTCACACACACATTCACCCAGGTCCCACCCACAGGAGGTACCCACAACATACAGTCACTGGGAAGGCTCCAGTCAGTCTAGCTGGGCCTTCACAACAACACCATATATGGAACTTCCACCCAACAGCCAGTCAGGGGGAAGGGACAGAGTCAGGGCTTCCCAGGACTTTGGGAAACAAGGTAACAGGCAATAGAAAGCAAGAGGCCACAGGGGCCATCTTGTTTCCTATCAGGAATCAACTGATCCCAATGGCAGGGGCTGGGTATCCCAAAATGGAGGACACCCAGAGCACCTGTCAAATTCAGCATGGAGCTGCCACCAGCCCATACCCTGCTCTGTGGGCCACCCACGGGTGCCCAAAAACATACACTAGGGGCACAGGGTTGTACCCCTACCCATGGGTGCCATAAGGGTATCCCATGGGTCTGTTCACCAAACCTAAAGAGAGAGCTGCACTGCCAGGAGTCCCACATGGACTCCTGGGCAGAAAACATGACAGAACACACGATAAAAAGGAGTAAAGGACAAGGATTCGGAGGCCCTGTCCCTCTGATGCATTTCCAGCATCACAAGGGGAATCAGGATTTGTTAACGTACATCGCTACTTTCAACCGATAGGTGGCCTGAAAACAAAAGAACCACGTTGTTTCATCGGGGCTTATGAGGCAAATTAAAAGAAGTTCTAGCTCAAGTGGTTAATCCTCCCAGAGATTGTTCTGAATTCATAGACTTGGTTGTGCAACTGGACACAACCGAAAAGCAGACCGTTCTGAAATGGACCCTCGGCCAGTGTACGTTCAACCTAGAGACAATGTAACTCGAGTGCAAGAAAATACTGTGGAGCCCATTCAAATCGGAGGGGTACCACCCCTGCTAACAAAACAAGAGCGAGATAAAAGGAGACAACAACAACTATATCTGTACTGCAGAAAGTCAGGGCATTTCCTGAAGGACTGCCAGTGAAACCTCTGAGAAAGATCGTTGGTCCCACGGAAAAAGATGAAGAGAAGGAGTGTCAGTCGGGAAACTACCAAGCTCGGCAAACATAGAGGTCAGTTTGTCGAGTGAGGGAAAAGAGCCACCGACCTCACACTTTGCAATTCCGGTGATCTTAATCAATAACCAACGGTCATCAAGAATGCATGCCATTGAAGCAGACATCGACAGCGGAGCAGTTGGGAATTATATATATCAGGATGTGGTTGCAGAGATGGGGCTTCCCCTGTGTTCCAAGCCGACTACAGACAAGTTAACCACGGTGGATGGGACAGAAATCGCTTCCGGACCCGTAACCCAGCGCACAGCTGAGATAACCTTGCCTTGCTAGGACGGACATCGGGAACTTATTTCGTTCGATCTCATCAAGGCACCTCAATTCCGGCTCATACTAGGGATGCCATGGTTAGTTTCTCACAACCCTTTGATTGACTGGAGGGCAAGAAAATTAACCTTTCCCAGCGACTGCTCTCCAGCCCGTTATTACCAAGAACAGAAACCTGCTTTCAGTATCTCTACAACTCCTGAAGTGGCAACTTTGGGAGTGACTAGTACCTTGCCTGAGGAATACCACTAATTCCAGGATGTATTCCAAAAGGACCAAGCAAACAAGCTGCCGCCGCACAGGCCCTATGACTGCCAGATCGACCTTGTTCCCGGTGCTCAAGTTCCTTGCGGCAGAATCTATGCTCTCACTGAACCCGAAAACCTTCATCTGAAGGCTTATTTAGACCAGTACCTCGCAAATGGATTCATCCGCCCATCCAAGTCCCCTGCAGCTAGTCCTTTGTTCTTCGTACCAAAAAAAGAAGGGGATTTAAGAACCTGTATTGACTACCCCGCATTAAACCAGATCACTGTAAAGAACTGTTACCCCTTACCGCTCATCCCAGAACTGCTGGACCAGGTCAAAGATGCCCAAATTTACACCAAACTGGACCTTCGAGGAGCATACCACCTGGTGCGGGTCAGAAGCAGAGACGAATGGAAAACTGCTTTCCGCACCAAATATGGTTTGTTCGAATATAAAGTCATGCCCTTTGGGTTATGCAATGCTCCTGCAGCGTTTCAGTATTTTATTAATGACGTTTTGAGAGAGTTAATTGATGTCTGCGCCCTAGTATACATAGATGATATCTTAGTGTACTCAACTTCAAAACAGGATCACATCAAGCACGTCTGTTCAGTCCTCTCCAAGCTCCGGGAACATCGTTTATATGCAAAGCTGGAGAAGTGCTTTTCTCACGTCACCGAAGTTGAGTTTCTGGGTTTTATTCTTACTCCAGGAGGCATCGTAGTGGACCTGCATAAGGTGGACGCCGTTTAGAAATGGCCATCACCAACGTCATTAAAAGTGGTACAGAGCATGTTGGGCTTTCCGAACTTCTATCGCCGGTTCATACCAGACTTCTCACAGGTCCTACACCCGATCACCATATTGCTAAGAAAAAATAACAAAAAATTTGCCTGGACCGAAGAAGCAGAGAAAGCTTTTCAGGAACTCAAGAAAAGGTTCACCTCCGTACCAATCCTGCGACATCCTCGCCCTGATCTTCCTTATATCGTGGAAACAGACGCTTCCAGCATAGCGACGGGAGCTGTCCTCTCGCAAAGAGATCCACTATCCCGGAGATGAATTATGCCATCATGGACAAAGAACTCTTGGCGATCAAATCCGCCTTTAAGGCCTGGCGGCACTACCTTCTGGGGGCCAGACACACCATTACAGTTATCACAGACCACTGAAACCTGCAATACCTTAAGACAGCTAAAGCCCAGTCTTCACGCCAATTGCGGTGGGCCCTTTTCTTCGCCGAATACGACTATGTCATCACTTTTCGACCAGGGGTCAAGAATGGAAAAGCTGACGCACTCTCTCATACAGGCACTGATGACTTGGTATATACGCCCCCAGATCCGGGCCCCATCATACCGGAAGACAAACACTTGGGCCTCACTGCGGCCTTAACCCAAGTTGAACTGAGGGATAAGATTCAACAAACCATGAACCCAGATGCCTTCCTCGCATGGCAAGCGCAAGGAAAACAATATTCCATTAAAGATCACTTACCCTTTTTTAAGGATCGGTTGTATGTACCCACCAAAGACTTACAACAACAAATTGTTGCTAGTTATGATGATTCCCTGATCGAAGGGCACCCTGGAATCACCAAGACTCTAGCCAAGGTAAAATAGAACCTCTGGTGGCCTGCCTGACGTAAGGATGTCATCCAATATGTTCAGTCCTGTGGAGTCTGTGCGCAACACAAATTGCAAAAACAAAAACCATCCGGTCTTCTGCAACCTTTAGACATTCCTCCCACTCCCTGGCACACTCTTTCCCTCGACTTCATCACTGAACTACCTCCCAGTCAAGGGTTTAACACCATCCTGGTAGTCGTGGACTTGTTCTCAAAGATGGCACACTTTATTCTGCTCAAAGGCCTCCCTGATGCACCCACTCTAGCCAAAGTGTTCCTGGATGGTATTGTAAAACTACATGGCTTCCCATCAGTCCTGATCTCCAATCGAGGTAGCCAGTTCATCTCCAACTTCTGGAAAAAATGTTGTGCAATGGCACAAATTGACGTCTGACTATCCACTAGCCATCACCGCCAAACGGACGGTCAGACCGAAAGGACCAACCAGACCCTCGAACAATACCTACAGTGCATGTTACACCATGAACTAAGAGACTGGAAAGATTTGTTATAGATAGCCGAGTATGCATATAACAACTCCTTCCACTCCAGTACAAAAAGGCGAAAGAACATCTTATTTTCGCCAAAGAAAAACAAAAGCAATTTGCCGACCAACACCGGAAAAAGGCCCCAGACTATCAGGTAGGAGACAAGGTTTGGCTGGCTGCCAAGTTTGTACCCATGAGGAGAACCCGGACTTTTCAACCTAGGTACTTAGGACCTTACACCATCAAGGCAATTATCAATCCAGCAGCCGTCAAACTAGACTTACCACCTAACCTACAGATTCACCCAGTATTGCATGTGTCCCTATTAAAACTGATGCAGCCCGGTACACGGATTGGGACACCACCAAAACCCATACTTATTGACGGAGAACCAGAATTCGAAGTCAGAAGCATCTTGGATTGCAAGTATTCGTGGGGAAGGCTATACTACCTAGTTGATTGGAAAGGATTTGGACCCCAAGACAGATCCTGGGAACACTATGAAAACATTCATGCACCACGTTTGATCAGAACATGTCATCGCAACTTTCCAACTAAACCAGGGCCGGACAGAAGGAACATCTTGAGAGGGGCCTTGGGGGGAGTGCTGTCACGATCCACTTCCTGAAACCCCCCCGACAGGTCCATGGGCCATGAGGGGTCTCGGCTCCGGCCCCCAACAAGCTTAGGCATCCTTTGCCTAGGCCCCCTTGGGGCCAGGCTCATACTTAATTAAGACCTGTGCTTGGGAACTACTTTATTTCAGTGCCAGTCAACATGGAGGCATCCACATAGCTTGGCTCCTTGGAACCAAGATATGCAGTATAGTGTTTTGGGTGTGGTAGCCTAGGGACTATTTTACCTGGACTACTTTCTTGATGCTATTTAAACCACACCCGACTTGGATAACACGCTTCGCGTTACTTTGCAATCCTGCAACGTGACGCTCATCATGTTCAGCTGCATCTGCGAACCTCGGATGAACAGCACCTGAAAAACAAAAGGACATCGTTAATAGCAGCAGCTTACCTGTGATTCCACCGCTAGCTGCCCTCTGCTCCTGCGAACAGCATCCAAGGAATAGCGAGCCTCCTGGACCGTCGGATCTGCAAAAGGAGAGAAACAAGACATTAGACATTTTACAATTGTGCCGGCAGCTTACCTCTCGAGTCGCCCATCGACCAGCACCACCTTGGGACTTCTTGCTCCGGGTGAGCACCGCAACCAGAAGACAACAGGTTAGCAAAGGCAAGGCATCATAGCGCTGTGCATAGCACCTACTTACCGCATCAAGGCGTTCTCGAAGCACCATCACCTGCCGGTGAGTCCAAATTCAGCCAACGTTCCACAGCAAACTTCCGTGCACCTAAGGAGAGAGAGAAGACGTTATTTAAATAGAAGAAAGGCATGCAGTATAACAGTAATAAAACCTACCTGAAAGACTCTAAAGGGCCTGCATCAGTGAAGTAACTAGATCGCACTCGCCCACAAAGGACAACACGCCCCTGCCAAGAAGGCAGGATGCAGAGCACGCCAAAACCCATAACAAGGTGAGGAAAGGTCAGGGGAGGGGCTGCGGGCATACGGGGTGTTGGGATGCTCTTACCCCAGTTGCCCAGTCTTGAACATTGCCCACCTGTTTTCCAGGCAGAACCTCTCCACTGATTATACCTGGTAGCGGATGAGAAGGGCACCAGAGTCCCCACAGCTGGGTGCCGTCCCTGTGGATAGCAGGTGAGCGTAACACCTACCATCTCCTGCGTGTCCGTGGGGGGGATGAATGGAAGAATGCCTTTCGCACCCATTATGGACACTTTGAATACCAGGTTATGCCCATTGGTCTTGTGAACTCCCTATCCATATTTCAGAGATTCATGGACTGGGTGTTCTCAGATCTTCTCTATCATACCACAATTGTTTACCTCAATGCCATCCTGGTTTATTCCTCTTCACTTCAGTGCCACCAAGAACATCTACTTCAAGTGGTACAGCGTCTCAACGATCATAACCTCCTGGTCAACCCCGACAAATGTGTTTTTCAGGCTGATACCGTTCCATACTTGGGTTTCATATCGTCCAGGGATGGAGTTAGAATGGATCCGCGGAAGGTGGAATCCATCCTCAAATGGACCTCTCCTAAGACCGTGCAGAGATTCCTGGGCCTCACAAACTTCTATCGGAAGTTCATTTCAGGGTTCTCTGAAGTGGTTTTGCCCATCACGTCTTTACTTAAGAAAGCTACAGCCCCGTTTTCTTGGATTCTTGGACCACACAAGCCGATAAAGCTTTTCACTGATTGAAACAGCTATTCTGCTCTGCTCCCATCCTATGTCATCCTGATCAGGGACGACCTTTCATCGTTGAAACTGACGCTTCCGCTGCTGCTCTAGGAGCCACACTGTTGCAAGCACACGATGGAGTGAAGCATCCAGTGGCCTACTTATCAAAGACCTTGACCTCAAGCCAGTCTAACTATTCAGTGATAGAAAAGGAACTGCTGGCTATGAAGACGGCCTGTGAGGAATGGCTTCGTTTACTCCAAGGCGCCGCTTACCCCTTCTCCATCAGGATCGATCACAAAAACCTAAAAGTCATCCAGGGAATGGAATGTGTCAAATCCCATCAAGCCAGATGGGCACATTTTTTTTCCCAATTCGATTTTGTGCTCACGTACCTACCGGGGTCTAAGAATGTGCTGGCAGATGCCCTCTCCAGAATACCTATTCCGGGCACTTCTTCTGACCACCTACCAGAACACGTTATTCCATCGAGCAAGATCATCAATCAGGTCACTACTTTCAGAGAGTCAAGGAAGCTTCTTTTCTTGCATCTAACCATCTTCCCATTACCGCTCGTGATACTGTTCACGAGAAGAAAGGATTATTTTTTGTCAGCGAACGCTTGTTCCTTCCTGATCCTGCTTCCAGAAGAGACACTCTGGGATGGTGTCGTGACAGCCCCTCTGCTGGACATCGGGGTGTTGCCAACACCACTGAACTAGTCAAATGCCAGTTTTGGTGGCCAGGTATGTCGGCTGACATTACAAACTATGTGAGAGCATGTCCTGTCTGTTGTCACTCCAAGTACCGTACCCAAAGGCCTGTGGGTGTTTTACAGGACGATGAGCCTCCTACCAGACCATGGAATGTACTCACCACCGATTTCATAGTTGATCTGCCACCTTCAGAGGGGTGTACTTGTGTAATGGTAACAGACAACACTTTCAAGAAAATGGCTCATTTCTCCCCCTTGCCTGGACTTCCCATGGCTGCGGAGATGGCATTGGTCTTCATTCGAGACATCCTCCGATTGCACGGACTACCAGAGAAATTAATATCCGACAGAGGGAGTCAATATACTTCCTGCTTCTGGAAGACAGTGTTTAGTAAATTGGGTATCCAAAGAGCATTGTCATTAGGGTTTCACCCCCAGACCAACGGGAAGACTGAAAGGTTAAATGCATCTTTGGAACAGTAACTACTTTGATTCAATAACAAACAGGACAATTGGGTGGCTCTTCTACCAACTGCTGAATTCTCCTACAATAATGCTAAACACAGTGCTTCCACTATTAGTCCTTTCTATTTTTCGTATGGTTTTCACCCTCGTGTCATTCTTCCAGGGGATTTGAGGACCTCATCAGTTCCTTCTGTGGATGCCAATCTGACCAGCATCTCTGAGGCCCATAAAACTGCCTGTAAGAGTCTGCTTGAGGCATGCAAGCGGTATGATTTTCAATGCAATCTTCATCATCTGCCCTCACTGATGTGGGACAAGGGAACCAAGGTCTGGCTCTCAACTAAGTATCTCCCTCGCTGGTTGTGAGTCTCTAAGTTATCTCCAGCGTATCTGGGTCTCTATTCCATTCTCCAATGGATCAACCCCATTGCTTACTGCCTTCAGTTGCCCAACCATATGAAACGGCCTGCCAGGTCTTGATCGAGGTAATTGTCTACTGCCCCGCTGTCTGTAAATGCCTCCAGGGCGTGCATCCGAGATGGCTGTTGGTGGCAAACCAGGATTACTGGCCTGACAAAGTGCGATGTCTGTGGTTCCCTCTCCTTGCTTGACAAACGGACCTCTATGCTTGCCGGGCATTGGAGTTTTCCGACTCAGGCTCGGGGTTCTCTATTTCCAAGGCTCCCACCATCTTTCGGTGTGGCTTTACAGGACATTCACGCAGGAAATGCCCCGCCTTACCTCAGTACAAGCATAACTGCTGCTGTCTCCTTTTTTCCCTCTCTGCTTTGGTAAGCAGGCTCTGCACCCCCCTGATTTGCATGGGTTCCGGTTGATCCATTTGGCGAGGCTGAGTCTCCCTAGGGCATGCGTACACCGACCTCCCCTCTGCCCGTGCTCGGTCAGATTTTCAATCTTTAAGCCTGTGGTCTAATTGTACTGCTGGTCAATATACTCGGCACAGGTATCGGGGGGGGTTCACGACCTGGGCTAGAACGTCTTTCAACTCCCCCCGTAATCCTCTGCAAAACAGCGTGGTTCGTTGTTCCTCTGGCCAGTTGGTTTCAGCGACCAGTCTGTTAAAGGTGACTATGTAGGTTAGCAGGTCCTGACTGCTCTGTTGAAGGGACAATAACTTGTTGTCCAAGGGCTGTATTCTGGTGAGATGGGCAAATAACTTCTCCAATTCCCGCTGAAACACGCCAAAGTCCTGCAGTACGGGGTCATCCCGATTCACTAGCAGAATCGACCAATGTACGGCACTTCCTCCCAAGTATGATAACACAAACGCAACCTTAGACTGGTCTCTGGGGAACATCCCGGGTCTGCACAGGAAGTGCAGGTGGCACTGGTTCACAAACACAGCAAATTTCTTTGGATCCCCAGAAAAGCATCTGGCGGGGCCAACGGTACTGCC
Source organism: Ambystoma mexicanum (assembly GCF_040938575.1). NCBI lineage: Eukaryota > Metazoa > Chordata > Amphibia > Caudata > Ambystomatidae > Ambystoma > Ambystoma mexicanum. The sequence goes on along the minus strand of NC_090922.1, from coordinate 705,577,904 downwards.
CCAGGCAAGACCACCTGTACTGGAGGTGTCAAAGAGGGCATAGGTTGGGATTGGCTCCCTGGCAACGGAGCTTGACTAGCCTGACTCTGAATCTCTTGCCGGGCCAAGTCATCAGTTTGGTCTATATTCACCACTAGTTCCCTTTGTAGAGCATTTGTTTCCTGTCGGGCGGCATGGATCTCTGCTCGGAGTTCCCCTACCAATTGGGCCAATTGGCCAGTCTCTGAGGTCTCCATGGCTTTCTTACTTTTTATCTCTTGTGTCACTTATTCAGTGCTTGTTCTTTCTTCTCTGCGTTCTCTGTCTTAATGCACTTACTGTCTCGCTAATGCATTCCATTCTTTATGTTATAGATGCCTGCTGGAGCTGCGGCGAGGGAGTAGAACGGGTTTGCAGCTGGACAGGAGTCAGATAATGCTTTCTGTATGTGCGCGTTGCCTTTCTGTATGCACACAATGCTTGTTATGTCCTGGCTTTTGCTTACTGTTCTTTTCTTTACAGGTGACTGCCGAAGTCACGTTGATGAAGCGGAGTGGATCCGTAGCTGTGACAAGAGCCGAGTAATATTTCCTGTATTCCCGCGGTGCTTTTGAATGTGCACGATGCTTTATTGCCTGGCTTTTGCTTACTGTTCTTTTCTTTTACAGGTGACTGCCGAAGTCGCATGGATGGAGCTGAGCGGACTAGCAGTTGTGGCAGGAGCCGACCGGAGTTGTGATAACAGGAGCTGGAGAGCGTCTGGAGGAAGCCGCGTAAGTATTCCAGAGACCGTGGTATAGTTCAAGACGGTGGACTGGAACGGAGCAGATGAGGAGTCCTTGGGTAAGTATCTTCAGTGCACGCAGGAGCTGTGTTAGGGAGAATTCTCTGTTAAGGCTAATTTCCCAAACCTAGTGAGTCCCCCAGCAGCTTGGCTGGATTTTTTGGGGTTTATTTTCTTCTCCTGCTAAGAGTGAGACTCTTTTTCTCCCACTCTTAGGCATGATTTGAGAATGTCCTTTGACTATGTAATGTGCTTTATGGGCTATGGGGTCTTTTACTCCATAGGGCCTCATGTGTTTTTGGTATGTGTGTTACACAGAACCCTCAGTGCAGTAGCACATGGGTGTCATAGTGACCCCCAAACATAGACTCCATACCCTGGGACTGACTACTGTCTCTCAGGGCATGTAAAGTCACCATTGGCTTTACTAGTCTTAAATTGTGAACAGAACCAGTATAAACCATCATATTGTGGAAGTACTGGTAGGGGTAATTCGATTGCCCCTGGGTCTGTTTTCCAAGGGGGCACTGTCCAGTCCCCCTTGTCGAGTTTCTGGCTGGTGGCAGTGGATACCATGCGAAATATTCCACCAGAATAAAACGCACCACTTTTTGGTGCAATGTTAAAGATACTGCTGGGTTATTTATTTAATATTTATTCCCCGGTTGGGTCTTTTTGCCAGGACTCGGTTTTAAAATGGCGTTTGTGTTCGCCTCTGAATCTCTAACCCAAGTCGAGCCCTTTGGTCCACTTTTTGGCGGGCTTCTCCACAGAAGCCCTCCAAATGGTGCCACTCTGTCTGGGGTCAACAGGATGTGTGGGAGGGGGATTAGGCACCCTGGACTGAGTTGCCTTAACAACTCAAGTAGCACTCTTGTGTGATTGGCCCAGTGGTGAGCCACCCGGCTCACCACTTAGCATGTTTGAGTGACAGCTAGGCTGATGAATGGGGGTTTTGCTGCATAAAAGCAGGGCTTTGGGGACTGGAACTTCAGAAGTCGCCACAGGACCTAAAGAATCCGAAGAGGGGAGAAGCTGAGCCATCTACAATGACCGCACCCCCGGTGGAGCCCTGCTGTACGAAACTCCCACTTTCCCAACGACAGAGGAGATCTTCTTCCAGGAGAGTCTTCTTCCCTTTGAGCTGGTGGGACCAACCAGTTTGCCTTTTTCGCCTCCTGGATCGTCTCATGGTCGAATTGCCCGTGCCAAGCACCCCGGCGGCCGGATAGCCACGCTTCACCACTACCGTGAATAAAAGCGTAGTACCTTTTAACCGGGAAACTCTGCGGCTGGTTTCTTCCCTGGCAGTGCAACGACCCTCCAGTTTTACGCCATGTCAAGATCATCTTTTCCCCTGGACGAAGCTACGACTTGCACCCGCTGCCAGGAACAACTGCCTCCGCTGGAGCTTTCTCACCATTTCAGGTACTGTGTCCCGCCTGGTCTCCCTTGCAACAGACTGTCCAAGGTGTCCCGTAAATCCTTGACTCTCTATCCTGGGGTGACCTCTGACCTGCTAACATTACCTTTCTGACTTGATCCAACCTCTTTTGACTTTTCCGCAAAGACTTTTAGTGCATTTCCACTGTTTGATCTTGGGCACATTCCGCCTTGCTCTCTCCAAGAGTGGGCCTGGCCTATGAACCCTTTGGCTCTACAGTAGACCCTGCCTTTCTTGACTTGCTGTGGTTTCTTAAAAGTGTTGGACTTGTGTGTTTTTTTCCTATTCTGCCTTTCCTCTCCCCTTTTAAACAAATTATTGGAGTGCCATCTACGGTTACGCGCTCACCTCTGTTTTGTTAAATACGTGGTGTCTTAACCTAGACTTGTCGAATAATTAACTAGTGTCGAATAATTAACTAGGGAGGTGTATATACTTATAGTGACTGTGTTCGAACTTGCTTGACATATTAGTGCCAGTGTATTTTTACAAGTGTTTTTAAATAAATAATTATATACTTTTATACCAAAGTTCTGGTCAGTGTTTACTTGTGCTACTGTATTTTTGGCCCTATTGTGTATACTCTACATACTGCCTAACTCTTCTTGAGAGAAATCTGACTGCTCAGCCACAGCTACCAGGTAAATCTGGGTGGTGCAGACTGCTAACAATTGGGTTTACTACTTACTCCTGTAGTCTTAAACTTTTTGCAGTGGTCCCTAAGGGAACTGCACAGGTTTCTGCCTAACAAGCTGTGCCAGTGACCATCACGCTGCCTTGAGCAGAGCAATGCGAAGCAAGGTCTGCATGCCTGGGTGTGGTTATGTAGCAGCCACACCCAACCACACCCAAAAGGCAGGACTGCAGTCTTCTGTTCTGTCTAGACTAATTCTCCTCCATTATAGGGGAAATAGGAAGTGTTTGGATTCCTATTCATCCGAAGAATAATGCACATGGTGCCAGCCGCACCAAGCTTGGGCCCAACCAACCCTTCTCTGTCCCCTAACCCAGTGGCCTTTTAGGAGAGCACGTGTCCCTCGGGAGCCCTAGAGCTATGTGTGTGTGTGGGATTGAGACTGGTGCAAGATGGACAGCCATGAGTCGTGACACTGCCTCGCCCTACTGGGCCCTTCCGGGAGCTTCATATTAACTCCACCGATATGGGAGAATGGTGCAATGGGAGTAAGTATCTCATAATGGTGGTGTGTCCCTTTTCCCGGTGGGTCAAGGCAGGTCCTTGTGCATATCCAGACACTAAGTGCACAGCACAATTCTGTAACGCTCACCTGATTCCCACGGAGGCGCGGGTCTTGGCAGGAAGGTGTCTGTGACTCGAAAAGTGATGTGCAGGACTCGAATGGCTTCTGGGGTCGAACCACTTCGCACTGTGTGTCGAACTCGAAGAGTGAGGTTTCTGCAGGTGAAAGAATATGGGGGTTAATGGCTTGGGTTGTTGAATGTCCCTCTCTCTCTCTCTCTCTCTCTCTTCCCAGCTTTTCTGTAGAGGCCCCCCAGGTCAACGTGCTCACCTTAGATAGGTGAATGCTGGGCTCTCCATCTGCGTCTGGTGCAGGGTGCCGTTGCCAGTTCCTTCACTGGTGAAACATTGGCCTCTTGAATTCAGAGGATGGTTACCGTCGTTATCTGCACGAGCGGTGAGCTTCTGGACACCTTTTGTCTTTATAGTCTTTAAATGCGTGGCACGTTAATATTGAAGACTCTGTATAATGCTTTTCCCTTATGTATTGCAGGACTCTTGGGATGGAAGATGGAGTGAAGCGCCTGGAAATTCGTAAGTATGGCACGCGCTCTAACTGTCTCTTTCCTTGCAGCTTAGTTCGTGTTAAAGAGACGCCGGAGTATTCGCAGGCGTTTTATTGCGACGAGCGTGATGGGCGTGAGTAAATACCTGCTTAATGTCTTTTTCTTTTGTCTTTCAGATGTTGGTTTGCAGCGCCAGAGTCAGCGGAATGCTAGTAAGTTTTAACTATACTTTGTCTTCTCAGGCGGCGATGCAGAATGAAGAAATCCGGAATTCACGGCGTGCCGGTAAGTATAACAATGCTTTTGTCTTTGGAGGCGAAGGTGCAGCGTGAAGACACAGCCGCTGCTGATGGATCAGGTGAGAAAGCACAGTGTGTAGAGTTTGTCTTGCTAACCTGTTGTTTCTTGTCTTTTGCAGGTGCTGATGTTGACTGGATACACGAATGGTAAGTATAATTCTTGCAGGTTCAGGATCGAAAGAGGAAAGGCTGGAACAGACTCGGTGAGCGTTCTGCTGCAGATGCAGAATAACGCGAAGCACGTTTCATCTATCGGGTGTGGTTTAAATAGCCTTGGAGTGATGAGGCGTCTTCTTCCACGGCCCCGCCTAGGTAAGAAAAGAGTTCCAGTTTCCAGAAGAGTTCCAGTGCTGTATCCAGGGAGTGGAGCTGCCCCACCCAGGTAAGAAAGTAGTTCCTGTTCACAGAGGGCTTCTAAGTGGCTGGTAAGTAAGCAGCATGGTCTGCTGCAGGTAAGTCCACCCAAGCACTCTCACACCAATTATGAGCCCGGCGCTTCCAGTGCCAGGACCGATGGTTTTGATGAGCCTGGTGCCACCGGCGCCAGGACAGGGTCCAAAAGGTCCCAGTAGGGACCGGCTGGTGCCTAGGATTAGGGTTAGGGGCCTGCTTCCAAGGACGTTGGGCTGGTCCTGGCTCCTTGGAAACAGTGATCATGACAGCACCCCCCCTCAAGGCCCCTCCTAAGCGTGTCTTCTCCGGGGGTTTTGGCTTGTTGGGGTGATTCAGATGGAATTTCTTGACCAGACGAGGTGTGTGGGCATATTCTGAGGGTTCCCAAGACCTCTCCTGGGGGCCGTATCCTTTCCAATCAACCAGATAATATAACTTAGATTTGGAGATTTTGGAGTCTAGGATGTTCTTCACTTCGAATTCAAGTTCTCCATCTACTAAAACCGGTTCTGGAAGTTCAGTCAATCGGGTTTCTGGTTGTACTGGTTTTAATAAGGAGACATGGAATACTGGATGTATTTTCATATGCGTAGGTAATTCCAATTTCACAGCCACCGGATTAATTATGGCAGATATGAGATAGGGTCCAAGGTATCTCGGGATGAAGGTGTGTGGTCCTTTTAGAGGCAGGTGCTTAGTGGATAACCAGACCTGATCTCCTACAGCGTAGTGAGGGGCCTCTTTACGGTGTCGATCTGCTCCTTTTTTGAATTGAGCTTTAGCTCTTTGCAGATGGGCAGTGGCTTCCTTAAAAGCACGGGTGATTTCTGAGTGCAAGTGATCCACAGCAGGTGCTTCAAATTCTTGGGGAGGATCCAGGTTGGAGGTTCTAGGATGGTGTCCGTATAATAGGAAAAAAGGAGTCTTCCCGGTTCCAGAATGAGTCGAATTGTTGTAAGCGTATTCAGCGATACAAAGAATATCCTTCCAGGGGTTTTCAGTTTGTTGGAGCATGCAACGTAGATATTGTTCTAGTGTCTGATTTGTCCTTTCGGTTTGTCCGTCAGTTTGGGGATGGTGACTGGTCGAAAGTCTTGCATCAATTTGGGCTAGACGACAGCAACTGCGCCAGAAGTGGGAGATGAATTGACTTCCCCTATCGGAGACTAAAACCGAGGGAAAACCGTGTAAGCGAACAATGTTTTCCAAGAATTCTCGAGCCAATACTGAGGCTGAAGGTAGACCCTTCAGGGGAATGAAGTGAGCCATCTTGGAGAATAGATCTACGACTACTAAAATGGTAGTATACCCCGAGCATGGAGGTAAGTCCGTGATAAAATCCATGGACAAGGTATGCCATGGACAGGGAGGGATGTCTAGTGGCTGTAATAGGCCGGCTGGTTTCTGCTTCTGACTTTTATTCTGGGCACACACACCGCAGGAGATTACAAAGTCTCTAATATCTTTTTTCCATGATGGCAACCAGAAATGTCTTTTAATCTTTTCCATGGTTTTGGTAATGCCAGGGTGACCCTCCATTAGAGAGTCGTGATAACAGGAGATTACTTGTTTTTGTATTTTCTCACAGGGCAAGTGCAATCGTCCTCGGAAATATGGTCGTTCTTGATCCACTGAGAATTCTTTTCCCTTTAATTGCCAGTCCTGCAAATCGGCCGGAGTTAGGAGTGATTTAACCATGGTCTTGATGTCTTCAAAAGATTGAGTGCTGACCAAACCCAAAATCCTTTGTTCTGGGATTATGGGTATTGGTTCTGGATTGGTCAAATGTTCATCTACTCCCATCCGGGAGAGGGCATCTGCTTTTCCGTTCTTACTGCCTGGTCGATAAGTAATTATAAAGTCAAATTCAGCCAGAAACAGAGCCCAGCGAAGCTGTCTGGAAGACTGAGCTTTGGCCGTCTTTAGATATTGTAAATTGCGGTGATCAGTCATTACGGTGACTGTATGTCTGGCTCCTAAAAGATAATGCCGCCATGCTTTAAAGGCCGATCTGATAGCTAAAAGTTCCTTGTCTGTAATTGAATAGTTGATCTCGGGAGCCGAAAACTTGCGGGACCAAAAGGCTACAGGGTGTAACTGGTGTGTGACCGGATCTCTTTGTGATAAAACTGCCCCCATAGCAAGACTAGAAGCATCCGTTTCCATGATGTAGGGGAGTTCTGGGCGAGGATGTTTTAGAACAGGTGCAGAAATGAATTTAGCTTTTAAGTCCTGAAAAGCTTGTTCTGCTTCAGAAGACCACTCAAAACGTTTGTTCTTTTTTAACAGAGCGGTGATGGGCTGGACTATCCGAGAAAATTCAGGAATAAATCTGCGGTAAAAGTTAGCAAAGCCTAACATGCTTTGAACTCCTTTTACCGAGGTTGGTGATGGCCACTTGATGATTGCATCGACTTTCTTTGAATCCATATAGACTCCGTTAGGTGACAATATAAATCCCAGGAACTCGACTTCAGTTACGTTGAAAACGCATTTTTCAAGCTTAGCAAAAAGATTATGTTGACGCAATCTCTCAAGAACCTTTTTAACGTGTCTCTGGTGTTCCTCTTCGGATGATGAATAGACAAGGATGTCATCAATGTAGACAACAACACACACGTCTATGAGTTCTCTAAGGACATCGTTCATAAAATATTGGAAAGCGGCAGGAGCGTTACAAAGTCCAAAGGGCATCACTTGATATTCGAATAGCCCGTACTTGGTGCGGAAGGCCGTTTTCCATTCATCGCCCTCTTTTATCCGTACCAAGTGGTAGGCTCCTCTGAGATCCAATTTTGTATATATACATGCGTCTTTGACTTGGTCCAGGAGTTCAGGGATGAAAGGTAACGGGTATCTGTTTTTAACGGAGATTTGATTCAGGGCGCGATAATCTATGCAAGTCCTAAGGTCTCCTTCCTTTTTCGGAACGAAGAACAAAGCCGATGAAGCTGGAGATTTTGAAGGACGGATAAACCCGTTAGCTAGGTATTGGTCCAAATATTGTCTGAGGTGAAGATTCTCTGGCTCGGTGAGGGCATAAATCCTGCTGCAAGGAGGAGTTGTTCCGGGTATCAAATCTATTTGACAGTCGTAAGACCTATGAGGAGGCAGGGTGTTAGCTTGATCCTTCCGGAAGACGTCTTGGAATTCCTGGTATTCGGGAGGTAATTTGGGAACCTCCTCCGAAGAGATTGCCGCCAGTGAAACATCAGGCCTAGGATAACAAGTGGTAAAACATTCTGGAAACTGAACCGTCTTTGCTCGCCAATCGATCTGAGGATTGTGCTTCTCTAACCAAGGGATTCCCAGAATGATCTGGAACTGAGGAGCCTTGATCACATCAAACACGATTCTCTCCCGGTGTCCATCTTGACTCACTAGCGTCACTTCTTGGGTGGCATGCGTTACTGGTCCGGAGGCTATCTCCGTGCCATCCACAGTAGTAATGACGTCTTTTACAGCCTTAGGGACAAGGGGTAGATTCATCCTTGATACCATTTCACGGTCCACATAATTACCGATTGCTCCACTGTCGATGTAAGCTTCAATTGCATGCAAACGATCCGGACGTTCAGGACTAATGAGGACCATGGGTACCACGAAATGCGAGGTCACGGGACAGATCTTAACGCTCGGCAAGAGGACCTCTACTCTTGTCGGGCTAGGTCGTTTCCCTGCTCAGAATTTGTGGTACAGGTATCCGCGGCTCCTACAGCCTTCTTAGCTGGTTTCACTGGACAGTCCCGAAGAAAGTGTCCTGAGTTTCCGCAATAGGGGCATAATTGCAGCTGCCTTCTTCTTTCCCGCTCTTTCTGGGTTAAAGGTCCTTTCATGCCCCCTATTTGCATGGGTTCCACCGTGTCAGCTCCCCTAGTAGAGGTTTGTGGTTTAGAAAACATTCGGGTATCAAATTTGGAACGATCTGCCTTCCTGTTCTGTAGTCTGTGGTCCAATTGGACAACTAAGTCAATATAGTCTGAGCATTCTTGTGGAGGATTCACAACTTGAGCTAAACACATCCTTGAGCTCTCCACGCAGGCCTCTGTAGAAAAGCGTTATTCTCTTATCCTCGGGCCATTGAGTTTCCACTATAAGTCTGTTGAATGAGGCTATATAAGTCAAGAGGTCTTGATTACCCTGTCGTAATGAAAGAAGTTCATTGTCCAAGGCCTGCCCTTGTGCATGTCTTGCAAACAGTTTCTCCATGCTGGACTGGAAGGCCTGGAAATCATGTAAAACCGGATCATCCTGGGTGACTAAAGGGATCGACCAATCTGCGGCGCTGCCACTGAGATAAGAAAGCACGAAAGCCACCTTGGTCTGGTCTTTTGGGAAAGCAGCTGGTCGACATAAGAAGTGTAAGCGGCACTGGTTGATGAACACCGCAAATTTCTTTGGATCACCAGAAAAGCGTTCGGGCGGAGCCCAGGGCACATTACCGGGCAGATTGATTTGCACTGGATTTAAATATGATGCAGAAGGATAACTTCCTCCTGGAGCGGGCAAAGGTGTCTGTCCTGCCTGCGTTTGTAGCAACTGCCTAGCGAGGTCCTCTGTTCGCTCCTTTGAAATGATCAGTTCTCTTCTTAGAGAGTTTGTTTCCTGATGAGCAGCATGTACTTCTGCTCTTAATTCTCCGAGCAACTGGGCTAGTTGATCAGTGTCTGAGGTTTCCATTGCGCCTGGGTAAGAGTATTGTGGTGGGCTTCGCGTTCGGTAACGCTCACCTGATTCCCATGGAGGCGCGGGTCTTGGCAGGAAGGTGTCTGTGACTTGAAAAGTGATGTGCAGGACTCGATTGGCTTCTGGGGTCGAACCTCTTCGCACTGTGTGTCGAACTCGAAGAGTGAGGTTTCTGCAGGTGAAAGAATATGGGGGTTAATGGCCTGGGTTGTTGAATGTCCCTCTCTCTCTCTCTCTCTCTCTCTTCCCAGCTTTTCTGTAGAGCCCCCCCAGGTCAACGTGCTCACCTTAGATAGGTGAATGCTGGGCTCTCCATCTGCGTCTGGTGCAGGGTGCCGTTGCCAGTTCCTTCACTGGTGAAACATTGGCCTCTTGAATTCAGAGGATGGTTACCGTCGTTATCTGCGCGAGCGGTGAGTTTCTGGACACCTTTTGTCTTTATAGTCTTTAAATGCGTGGCACGTTAATATTGAAGACTCTGTATAATGATTTTCCCTTATGTATTGCAGGACTCTTGGGATGGAAGATGGAGTGAAGCGCCTGGAAATTCGTAAGTATGGCAAGCGCTCTAACTGTCTCTTTCCTTGCAGCTTAGTTCGTGTTAAATAGACGCCGGAGTATTCGCAGGCGTTTTATTGCGACAAGCGTGATGGGCGTGAGTAAATACCTGCTTAAGGGACAGGATCCCGAAACGCGTCAGCCATTCTTTAGTTGTAATTGTATATATACTTGATTTACATTGTTCTAAACAAATCAATATATTGTATATCATTTGACATTTATTTTTGGTCTCAGCATCAGAAGATTTATTGATGTATATTATTTTTTCAAGAAAACGGTTTTTCACCATTAAATTCTTCAATTTGAAACGCCTTGTAGCTTTGGAATTATATTACTAATTATTTACATTACTGTATACCTATGCTTGACTTCAGATTTATTATTAACCGTTAATACACGGGATACTAATAGTGTGCAGGGGACGGGAGGGCTCCTACCTATGGATCCTCTTTTTCTTCTCAGTACGGATAGGTACTTGTGATCCTGTGCCAGGATTACGTTTCCTCCCCCGCACCTTAAAAGGTTACTTAAAACTATTTATAGTCTCTTTTCATAATATTCTTTATACAGGTGTGTGCATCTACAACCCCTTTCACAGTTTGTTGTATCACTGGCCATTCTCACCAGTATGGCACAAAAACTAGATAGCACCCCAATTAAGTTGCATAATTTGTTAACGATTCAAGTATGTCCTTTTCTCGGAGGGGCGTGGCCAACAGCCGAGCGATGAGGACGTGAGATCGCTTCGCTCCCGGGCCGCTAGCCGTATCCTGAAACAATCCTGTTTCCTGCACAACCAAAAAGCGTCTATTCGACGTGGGAACCTCTGCTGAATGTCCCGACCGGTTCCTGGAGGAAATCGGTGCCGCGGAACCCACTTAGTAAGATATTTCTGAAAGCGAGCGGACGCGCCGCGGAGCTCGCAAGATGGCCTCCGCGAACCGCGGATGAACAAAGGGTGCCGTGGTCACCAACAAGCACTACTGAATTTTGCCTGAACACCGGCGGCCGACGGGGTCGAGGCCGGGCCGGACCGCACGGCAAACGAAGGATCCTAACTTCGAGGATAAATCGTGAAACGGAAGAGATACGCCCCTGGACACGGCGTCGACAGTCAGTGATAGTAGGCACACGGCCTCGCACCAATATTCCCGCACATGCGGCCGCGGCCTGCAGATGCCACCGGAGCAGCCACTGAACTCCTGAGGGGACCCCTGCCCGTCACCGGACGACTACCACCTCTATCCTGCGGTACGGAGAGGGGGATAAAGGGAAAGCGGGAACCCGCCATTTTGGGGCACAGGGACCCCGTGGGACCGATCTACATCCTCGCCCATTCCCGCTGCCCGAGAACCGTCGACAACGGAATACGAGGTGAAACTACCTCACGGCACACCTACTCACGGCGAGACACCGATGATTGGTGGCCGCGGCTTTGGACACCGTACAGACCCAACTGCGTATTAAACCCTACCACAGTGTCCAGCGGACCGCACCCGAACGACGCTGCCCAACGAAACATCTGCCCCGGACGGTACCGTTTAAACGCCACAAACCATGCCGGCCACTACGGGGAAGGACAAAACAAAAAGAGGGACCAGCCAAAGTAGGATAGATCAATTCACCACGGCCGCAGCAAACGCACAAACGGACCACGAACAGTCGAACCCCATGCTAGAAACAGAACAAGCCATATCCCTAAAGGACATCATGGCGGCGATAACTAACTCCAGAACCTCTATGGAACAAAAGATGGACAGCATCAGTACAGATGTCTCGCTTCTCCGTCATGATCTCCAGAAATTGTCCTCCCGCACGGGAGAAGCGGAACAGCGGATCTCTGGGAATGAAGATGGGCTGCGCACCATGGAACAGAGGATGGCGGGAGTGGTGGCGCGTTTGAAAACACTGGAGGAGAAGGCCGAGGACAGTGAAGGCCGATCGAGACGAAACAACGTGCGCATCCTGGGCGTACCGGAGAAAACGGAGGGCCCTTCCATGGAACTGTTCCTAGAACAATGGATCACCGACATGTTTGAGCCCCAGACATTCTCGAAGTTCTTTTCAATCGAACGAGCGCATCGTGTCCCCTCTGGAAAACCGATACCCGGCGCCCCGCCACGCACCATAATCGCAAGACTGCTGAACTACAGAGATAGAGATGCGCTACTCCAGACGGCGCGAGCCAAAGGCACACTGACCTTCAATGGATCCAGAGTGACATTCTTCCCTGACTACACAAGGGAGATCCAGAGAGCCAGGCAATCTTTTGATCAGCTCAAAAGGCAACTCCAATCCTTACACGTTAAATACGGCCTGCTCTATCCGGCCCAGCTCAAAATTTACCACGGTGGGACAACAATACATTTCTCAGACCCGAAAGAAGCATGGAATTGGGCAAAGCAGCACATTGCAGGCGTCTGGACACTCGCAAACAACAGAGGCAGAAACAGAAACCTCCGCCCACCACCGGACAGAGGACGCCCAGCTCCACAACCCCCGGTGCAGGAACCACCACAACAAGAGGAAATGGACTGAAACATTGATACTGATGAGGCATTTTGTTCGACCACGACACACCTAACGAACTATTAGATCACACCGTGCTATGTAAGGCACGTGGCCTGGGAAGCACGGGGGCACTCACTGCATCGGCCAAAGCCACGCCCTCAGATCGAGACTTGTGACCTGGAACACCAGACTTGCACAAGAACAGTAAGTCGGGAGAAAGGTGTAAACAGCTCACATTAAGTTGAATCTGGCGATATAGTTGTTTGTAGCCAGTAGAGTTAGGGCGACAGATACTTCATGTTGGGGAGGAGTATAGGGAGGGGGGATGGGGATTTGTTTCAAGTTAGTTATGTTCCGAGATACCACGCCACCTGTAATGCCAAAGACTACACCACCCTTAACGCACCAATTGTCAATCCGTACTTGCTAGCACTCTACACATCACGAATGGAATCACGCCCGATAAAACACCAGCCTGGTTTCAACCCTGACTGTTCTCATTATAACATGAAACGCCACAGTGCTATCGGGGGACTAGTGCACCCTGTTATCGCTGAAACACATGACGAATAGCTGGAATCACTAACGTGACCAGAAATAGAACAATCCGAGTGTTGACTTGGAACGTCAATGGGCTCGGCAATTGCATTAAAAGACGCCTAGTGCTGCAAACGCTGAATAGACACTCCCCGGATGTAGTATTCCTGACGGAAACACACCTAGCCGGTACCAACTGCTTATTCTTTAGACGCACCAACTACAGGCTAGCATTCCACGCCGGTTTCACCATGGGGTCACGAGGGGTACTGATCCTCATACATAAAAGACTTCCCTTTGTCCCCAAATCCACCACGCAAGACACGGGAGGGAGGTTTGTACTCACGACAGGCACGATTGGAGAGCGTTCAGTGACCATGATGGCGGTGTATGCACCTCCTAACCTATTGACCCCCCTGACTAACGATATTACGCCTCTAATTATGAACAACCTTGCAGACCTTACGTTGATCGGGGGAGACTTTAATGAAGTAATGGACGTGGACCTTGACAGAACACACAGAAGATCTAGAAATCCGAATGCACGCACAAAACTCGCCACATTTGTGGGCGCACTGGGACTACAGGATGTGTGGAGAACGCTACACCCCGCCACAAGGGAATACTCATACCACTCCGGTGCATATGCCTCGCTGTCTAGGTTAGACTACCTCCTACTGCCACTGAACAACATGCACGAGGTCCGTGAGGCATACTTTCTCCCCAGAGGCATATCAGACCATTCCCCGCTTGTGACAACACTTAATACCAACAATTCGATCCCACCACCCAGCTGGCGACTGAACAGTTACTATTTAGGCTTCCCAGAGCTGGTTGAACACATCCAAAAGACCACTGAAGAATACTTTGAAAGGAACACCAACTCAGTTGATAGCCCGGTAATCTTGTGGGAGGCGTTCAAGACAGTACTTAGAGGGGAAATAATAGCCTGGATCACAGCCCATAAAAAGAAACAAACAGAGGCAATACACCATAGAGGGGAAATAAAGCCGGGAAGATGCTGGCATGGCTGGAACGCAAAGACCTGGGATCCAGCCAGGTCAGGCAACTAGCAACAGGAGAATCAGACCCATTGGTGAAGGACGCAGACATAGCGGAGGGTTTCGCAAAATACTATGCTGAGCTATATAGGGCACCAGCCTCACCACCCGTGATGAATGTCCTAGAGGAGATTGCCCTCCCCACCTTAAGTGCAGAACAGTCTACCCTGTTAGAACAGACAATCACTGAAGGCGAACTGACCCAAGCCATGTCAGAAATCCAATCAGGTAAAACCCCGGGCCCGAATGGCTTCCCCATTGAAACATGGAAAAAAATAGGTGCACACATAATTTCCCCACACTTACTTCGCGCACTACAGCACTCTCACTCACAGGGCTGTCTCCCCCCTGATCTAAGGAAAGCCACAATTGTGGTCCTGCCCAAAGCAGACAAGCCACCCGACAAGTGCAGCTCCTACAGGCCCATCTCTCTCATAAACTGCGAAGCCAAGGTGCTGGCCAAGGTGCTAGCCAACCGCCTCCAACAGGTCATACACACACTCATACATCCCGACCAGTGTGGATTCATGCCACAGCGGTCTACTAGACAAAACATATACAGGCTGCATACTGCACTGGAGAGAACACCTGAGATTCAGGATCCTTTGGCTTTACTCGCTGTAGACTTCGAGAAGGCATTCGACTCAGTCTATTGGGAGGCAATATGGGCGATCATGCAACGCATGGGCTTTGGACCATACTTCATGAGCTGGGTCAAATTACTTTACAACCGCCCCGAAGCAGCCACGAAAGTGAATGGACACGTCTCCAACCCCTTCTATTTAGGCAGAGGCACGAGACAAGGGTGTCCCCTGTCTTCCCTAATCTTTGCGATAGCAATTGAGCCCCTAGCAATTCTACTGCGATCTACGCAAACATGGAGTGGCTTTAGGTGGGCAGACAACTGGGAGGACAAGGTATCCCTCTACGCAGATGATCTGTTAGTATACCTGAGAGACCCACGTACATCCTGCCCCATAGTGACGCGATTATTAATTAAATACGGCGCATTCAGCGGTCTTCGCGTCAACTGGAATAAATCCAGATTGTTTCCACTGCAACACATAGACAATGCGGTACCGGATGACTGTCTATATTATGTGGAGAAGGAGAAGTTCAGATACCTAGGCATACAAGTCACGAACAACCTGACAGACTATGTGCCCAATAACCTGTATCCAATAATGACGAGATTCAAAGAAGACGTCCAGCACTGGATGTCCCTACCACTGACACTACTAGGCAGAGCCGCACTGTTTAAGATGCTGGCACTCCCCCGCTTCCTTTACATACTTCAAAATGCACCGCTACCCATAGCCCCTAACAAATTTCGGAAAATAGACCAGTCGCTACGCAAACTGTTATGGAAGGGAGGTCATCCGCGCTTAGCACTAACCACGCTACAAAGATCCGTATGGGAAGGTGGGATTGGATTGCCCCGAGTGCAAACTTATTACTGGGCCAGTCAAATGGCAATAGTGAACGACAAACTCCACGCAGACATGACACTACCACACAACAGAGAACCAGACCCTACCCAAAAAGAACGGCCCATACTTCGATACCTCTATCGACGAAAAGATCGAGCCACTACCCCATCCATGCTTTCACACCTATCTCTAACATGGTCGAACGTCCACAGATACCTAGGTTGGGATAATAAGCTGACCCCAGCTCAACCTTTATGGAATAATAAACTGCTTCCGGAAGTGAACAAACTTCCAAAATGGCACTCCTGGACCCAAGCGGGTATCACCAAAATTGGCGATGTAATACAAGGTAACGAAATGGTACCTCTTGCGAATCTAATCGCCAACTCCGGCCTGACAACTAAAGAGCAGTATCGTTACACACAACTCAAACACGCCATACAAACTCATCTTCCTGAGATGTTTGACATGCCGGAATACACCCCTTTGGAACGTAACCTATTCCCAGACATGATTAAAAGTAAAGTCACATCTACCATGTATGGTGTCATAACGTCATTTGCCACCGAGGAACTGACGAACCTGAAAACGAAATGGGAGGGGGACATAGGTAGTATGCTCCCTGAGGATTGGGTAACTGCCCTGATGTTCCCTAGAGAAATAGCGATCTCCTCCAGATTGAGATTGGTACAACTAAAGATACTGCATAGAATATATTATCCGAGGGTTGCCCTTTTCAAATGGGGTAGGGCTTCCTCTTCCACGTGTCTGAGATGCAAACGAGATGAGGGCACCTTCTTTCACATTCTATGGGACTGCACCATAATTCGACACTATTGGCAGCAGTGCTGCGACGATCTCTCAAGGGTTTTGGGCAAAAAGGTTCACAGAAATGCAAAACTGCTATTATTGGGGATAGATGATGAGATTGAACTGTCACGGTACGAAAAAGTGCTATTGTTCACGGCCAGTGCATTAATCAAAAGAAACATAGCGCAACTCTGGGGCTCTGAATCAGCACCAGAATATGAACAATGGACCACGGACGTGAGCATTTGTGTCGCAATGGAGAAAAGAATCTACACGGCCAGGGGATGCCCTGAAAAAGGCCCGAAAATTTGGCAAAAGTGGGAAGACTTACACTGAAAGATGCCCCCTGCTCGGCAGGGAGGTAGCACCCAAGGACATGAACGGATATTACAGAGTTACACGCTGCAAGCACGATAAAGACAGTTGACAACGCCTAGGAGCAGTATAGTAATGGATAGGTGAAAAGTGTTTGTTGGTGGGTGGGGGAGGAACGTAACTGTTTTCTCGCTGTGCGAGACGTGTGTTTTCTTTGTGTGAAAAAACAATAAAAATTGTTGTATCAAAAAGTATGTCCTTTTCTCGTATTAATGAATTGACAGATAAGCACGCCTCGACCTTGGCATTTGATGCTGATGAAGCAAAACGTATTTTGTCACTAATAAAGGATACTGAGAAATCTCTACAGAGTGAAACCAGTCCTGATCGTATTGTATTTCAATTAGAGAAACTTATCAGGAAAGAAATTGCCCAAAAACTCCACGCCAGCACATTGGTAGAGTATTTTAAATCTAAAAAAATTCCAAGGGGTTTAAGAGTTTATTTGAGACCCAGTCTCTGCAGTGAGAGCAAAGCTTTTGTAGAGAAGTGGGATCGTATTCTCAATAAGTGTTCTCTTGACCTTATCTTACTGACGATAGAGGAATTATCAAAATCTCTGACTTCTATAGATCTAGAAATAGAAACACTGAAGACTCAATTAAGTGAATTTAAGTCATCAGAAGAACTGTCACACCTATTGGAAGTCATTAATGACAAACTTTCATCATATAAATCGGATATCGAACAAAGAAAACTTAGGAAGTTTAAAAGGGATACCTTTGATTATCTAAACGATATTGTCTACAGTTGGCAGGAGTACTATCATCACCGCAATCAAAATAGAACAAGACCCAAGAATCCAGACTCCTCTAACTCAGGGAATGAGAGCAGTTCCAGTAGCATAGGTGAACCAACACAACCAGGCACTTCTAAACCCAACACAGACACAGAGAAGAGAACTCCACAACCATTGAACACAGCCACCACACCAGTGGACTTCACAGGAACAACCTCGCCAACAACATCACCGAGACCGAACGACTCTGGTGCTTTTTTAGGACTCAGAGAAAAACAAAAAGAAAAACGAGGAGAGGGCAAAATAAACCAAAAAAGGAAGAACAGATAAGTGAGAATTTAGTGGTAAACATTTCAAAGAAAATTCTCAAGAGTGGTCAGATTGAGATGTTGAATCGTGGCTTATCTTTTGTCCCGACCAATAACACTACGTTATTTGAAGAAAAAATATGTCTTCATCGGCTTCTTAGAAAACTGAGACTTAAGATTTTCTTTAACTCAGATGAAGATATGGGAACTAGGTATTCAGAAGGTGATAGACTAGAGATTCGACCCAAAAGCGACTTTGACCCGTATGTTCAGAACTCGATCCTTAACCTGTTTGAAAAAAATGTCCTTGCGGATCTAAAACGGATCAACTACCAGATGTCTACACCCCACAATGTGAAGAAATGTCAACTGGACCATGTTGAGGCGTTGGCTAAGGACGAAGAACTTACTATAAAACCAGCAGATAAAGGTGGAGCGATAGTCATAATGGACACAATAGATTACATTAAAAAATGCTTAGAACTCCTTGATTCCAATACATATATGAAGTTAGATGGAGACCCCATCATTAAGGTACGTGCATTGATCTCGAAATCAGTGGGAGAAGCTGTAGAAAATGATTGGATCAGTATTAAAACAAGTGAGTTCCTTATTAATCAACATCCTATCACACCAGTGTTCTACGGACTACCAAAAATTCACAAAAACCGGAATGATCCTCCCCTCAGACCCATAGTGGCCGGAACAGAGAGTATATTTGATCCTTTGGCAATATACATTGATCGTTTACTACAACCACTGATCCAAGTGATTCCAACTTATCTTAAAGACACCACTGACTTCATTAACTGTATACAAGAAGTTAGAGCATTGAGTGATGACTGCATACTCTTTAGCATGGATGTCTGTAGCCTATATACTTCTATACCGCATGATGAAGGGATTTTGTCTGTAGAGTGGCTACTTTTGAATTCACAAGCAACTAGAGGAGATCCACAACTTATCATGAATTTACTGAATCTAATTCTCAAGAACAACTATTTTAGATTTCAAGGAACTTACTATTTACAAATTAAGGGGACATCAATGGGGTCAGCAATGGCCCCAGTATACGCTAATACATTCATGTATAAATTTGAACACACTCACGTCCTGGAAAACATTGATTGGTCAGATAAGATACTGCTATGGAAACGTTTCATCGATGACATTTTTGGTATTTGGTGTGGAACACAGGAGGAATTAACATCATTCCTCAATTATCTTAATACAATACATCATAGCATTAAGTTCACCATGGAAATAGGGGCTCCGTCTCTACACTTCCTAGATGTCTGCCTAGAAATTAAAGACAACCGGATATCAACGAATGTCTACCATAAACCAACTGACGTGAATAATTTATTACACTTCTCAAGTTTTCACCCGAAATCGATGTTGGACAGTCTACCTTATAGCCAAATCCTAAGGCTTAAAAGAATCATTTCCGACCCAGCAGGACTTGATGTGGAGTGCACTAAACTTTTGGATAAATTTGAGAAGAGGGTTTATCCCCACTCTGTTTTGACACAAGCTAAAGAGAGATCTTCTGCCATAAGCAAAGAACAACTATTGACCCCCAAAGTTAAAAGCAAAGAAACACCGTTACTCTATATCTCTAAATACTCCCGACAGAGTTTTCAAGTGGGAAGATGTATTAAGAAGCATTGGGGTATTCTCCATAGTGATCCTCTCCTACAAGAATTATTCCCAAAAACTCCCATGATGGCATTCAAAAGAGGACAAAATCTGAGGGATAAGCTAGTGAGAGCTGAGAAGCCTCCGAAAGAAAAACAGAAGTTGTTAAGCTCAAGGAAAAAAGGAACATATCCGTGCTTAGCCTGTATACACTGTAACAATGTAATTAAGGGAGAATTTGTAACACACCCCTTGACTGGCAAAAAATATAAACTGAAGGATTTTGCCACCTGTATTTCTACAGGAGTGGTATACGCCATTAAATGCCCATGTGGTAAATTATATGTTGGTCAGACCTCTAGAGCAGTGAAAGAGAGGATAACGGAACACAAGTCCAACATTAGATGTAAAAATGTGAAATCTCCTCTAGCCAGACACTTTTTACAATTTTCACACATAGTAGCCCAAGTGAAGTACATGGTTTTGGAGGTTGTCAAGAAATCGTATAGAGGGGGTGATTACCAATCAACCCTATCACGCAGAGAAAAATATTGGATAGATCTCCTGGACACTCTCAGCCCTAGAGGACTCAATGAGGAGTTTTCCTTGAAATGTTTTACTTGAAATACATGTGACTGATTATGTTTTTACTTTTTGTTGAGTTTCTATTAATTATACTAATATTACCTTACTGTATTTGTTCACAAATGCATGCAGTTCGTACTGGCATCATCCATCAATGACTTTGCACTTGATGTTGACATTAATTTTCAGTGGAATACCTGTTAAAAGTAGTTAAGTCCGGGAGTTGTCCACCGGCCCACTGAATTAATGGTAGGTTAAGTTGAATTTTGCTAGATATTTCATATAAGATTCACTCTACATCGGGTCATTCCCTTATAACACCAACAATTATATTGGCAATGAGTGTCAACCTGCACCGTCCGTCATTGTGACCACTTTACAATCTTTTTATGGTGCCTTTTTACCCCATATTTTGTTTTACATTTTATCATTCTTGATTTGAATCATCCAATCAATATCACTACTAGGGAAGGTCCATTGTACTCACTATTCTATCACTCATGGTTACAACTTCGTCTCGATACATGGATTGGTAATGGGTTTTTCTACTCCATTCCATGATGGCGCTCATGCACCAAACCGATCTTTGAATTACTTGGTTTGTTCTCGTAAAGATTATGTAGTCCGTTTTCTATTTCTCTTACTTTCTAACACGTGTTCATTGCTTGCAGCCCCCTAGACACCAGTTCGTAGTCTGGGTTGGCTTCCCTAGCGACAGCACAGCCCACCTACACTATTGAGAAGGCACGCTTCGCTCGCATCTGTCCACCCGCGACCGGAGCCTGTATCCTGTGCATTGTTTGAAGACTCGGCTCGCGAGTGATATTTTAAGACGCAGCCTTTGAGCTGCGTGCCCTGTGCACTCTGGATCACCTACTTTTGGCACCACTCGTACCTAAGCATTAGGTAAGCACAAGACCCTCCGCGTAGCACCTTATTATGATCTGCTATTTCTCTTAATACCACACTCATTAGCACAGTTCACTATAATGAACGTGATAATTTATCTCATTTTAGGCTGTGCTCACTATAGCACTGGATATTCCCATGTGTCTGGAGGACTTTGGTACCACAGGGCACCACCTTCAGCCCACAACATATTCAAGAGCATTGTAACGATCTTGTACCTTACAACACGTGTAAGGAGAGGTATGCCTTCTACCTGAGTTTAACTTTCCGAGTTCCATTACACCTTTTTTTTCCTTCGTTTCAACTTTACAGTGCTTTATCAATATATTTTAGAGCCTTTACTTATTGATTACACTCTGTAAATGACGTTCTGTTTCCATTAGTTCATATGTTATTAATACAGCATAAGTTTGCTTTTTATACATTTAGATTACCGTCTTGACAGGGAAGTTTTTTATTCAGTTTGAAGCTCGAAGTCTGTTCCCCACACATCACGTCCGTGAAACAGTTACTTTGCCTTTTCAAGTACACTTCCTGAAGTAGGTTAGTATCTACCTCTTCTTTTTTTTTTTTTATTTATTTATTTTTTTTTGCAACTACACTGGGGTACCCCCTGTGAAGTACTCACATATACAATTAAGGTGTCAGATTACCTCAGCTTTGCTAGAATCTAGTTAAATTGACTGCAAAGATTGTTTATTGGTCACACTGTCAACTCCCTCTTTGGGAGAGGTGCTTCTTGGTAAATATGTAATCGACCCAGTACATACAATGTATATTGTGGTTCTTTATAAACCAAAGGATTTCATGTATTTTAATATAATGAATGGATCGTGCCGTTACCCTAGTACATGCTTTGTGAACGTTTTAATCTATGAGTATTTACTAGTCAAAATACCTGACATACGTTTTGTTCATTTTATTTCTCTTACAGTTTGCAATTCACTTGGCTCTAGAAGAAGGGACAGGATCCCGAAACGTGTCAGCCATTCTTTAGTTGTAATTGTATATATACTTGATTTACATTGTTCTAAACAAATCAATATATTGTATATCATTTGACATTTATTTTTGGTCTCAGCATCAGAAGATTTATTGATGTATATTATTTTTTCAAGAAAACGGTTTTTCACCATTAAATTCTTCAATTTGAAACGCCTTGTAGCTTTGGAATTATATTACTAATTATTTACATTACTGTATACCTATGCTTGACTTTAGATTTATTATTAACCGTTAATACACGGGATACTAATAGTGTGCAGGGGACGGGAGGGCTCCTACCTATGGATCCTCTTTTTCTTCTCAGTACGGATAGGTACTTGTGATCCTGTGCCAGGATTACGTTTCCTCCCCCGCACCTTAAAAGGTTACTTAAAACTATTTATAGTCTCTTTTCATAATATTCTTTATACAGGTATGTGCATCTACAACCCCTTTCATAAATACCTGCTTAATGTCTTTTTCTTTTGTCTTTCAGATGTTGGTTTGCAGCGCCGGAGTCAGCGGAATGCTAGTAAGTTTTAACTATACTTTGTCTTCTCAGGCGGCGATGCAGAATGAAGAAATCCGGAATTCACGGCGTGCCGGTAAGTATAACAATGCTTTTGTCTTTGCAGGCGAAGGTGCAGCGTGAAGACACGGCCGCTGCTGATGGATCAGGTGAGAAAGCACTGTGTGTAGAGTTTGTCTTGCTAACCTGTTGTTTCTTGTCTTTTGCAGGTGCTGATGTTGACTGGATACAGGAATGGTAAGTATAATTCTTGCAGGTTCAGGATCGAAAGAGGAAAAGCTGGAACAGACTCGGTGAGCGTTCTGCTGCAGATGCAGAATAACGCGAAGCAAGTTTCATCTATCGGGTGTGGTTTAAATAGCCTTGGAGTGATGAGGCGTCTTCTTCCACGGCCCCGCCTAGGTAAGAAAAGAGTTCCAGTTTCCAGAAGAGTTCCAGTGCTGTATCCAGGGAGTGGAGCTGCCCCACCCAGGTAAGAAAGTAGTTCCTGTTCACAGAGGGCTTCTAAGTGGCTGGTAAGTAAGCAGCATGGTCTGCTGCAGGTAAGTCCACCCAAGCACTCTCACACCAATTATGAGCCCGGCGCTTCTAGTGCCGGGACCGATGGTTTTGATGAGCCTGGTGCCACCGGCACCAGGACAGGGTCCAAAAGGTCCCAGTAGGGACCGGCTGGTGCCTAGGATTAGGGTTAGCGGCCTGCTTCCAAGGACGTTGGGCTGGTCCTGGCTCCTTGGAAACAGTGATCATGACAATTCTTGGTTAAGGACGTGTTTCCGCACTGGGTGTCTGTGATGTGCTGCAGTCACACATTTCTTTAATTAACTCTTTAAGGAATTGACCTCATTATTGGGCATTAAGCATGCATCTGATTTGCACAATTTACCATCCCAAGGTCAATGGAGTTGTGGAGAGGATCAATGGATTACTTAAAGCCAAGCTGTCTAAACTGTGGGTCACTTTGCAAAGAGACTTGGGTACTGCCTCTCTCTTGCCCTGTTTAGTTTTGGCAGACAGCCCTGTAAGGATCATCACTTATCACCACATGAGGTGATAACTGGCTGGCAAATACAAACGCCTCTATCTGCTGTCAGAAAGGCTTCTGATGCTCACAGGGCAGGATCCTTTCTGGAGGATGAATTTAGGGATTACTTAACTGTTTTAACCAGATCAATAAAATGTATTTCTCAACAGATAGCACCACAGTAATCTGAAGAAGCAACCAGTGCTGCATCTGCTCCAATGACATCACAGCATATTCTACTTTTTCCTGATGATCTTGTGTTCATGAGGAACTTTGTGCGCAAGTGTCGTGAGCCAAGGTATAATGGCCCTTTTACTGTCATACACTTTTCTGATGTTCGAAAGGCTCTGAATACTGCACCTCCCACAAGAAAACACAACAGTGTTACATGAATAATGTTTAAGGAAAGTCTGCCTTGATTTAAAGGAATCTGTCAATTGTACATATGTTTAAGAAACACATTCAGAATTTTACCAATTAGTTAGTTTAACTGAACATCATTTTTGTCTTGTATATTTATCTTTCTTTTTGAGATGTTCGGTTATTTTTATTTTTGTGTACAGGCCATGAAGATACAGGTGCCTTTTGATGCCCCTGGTGCTCTTCTACAATATGATTCTAAGAAGAGATGTTATAGCAATGCATTTTTATTTTCGTAAATGTGTGTGATGTAATTTTACACTGAAAATATTTTGCATTTTCATGTTTGGACTAGGATTTTATTTAGTATGTAATTGTATATGCATAGAACATATAAAAGGGGGGATAATATTCGATGGTGGTGTACCATGGGTGGGTGTACATACCAGAATGGTCATAATAACACAAACGATAACATAATATTAGGCAGTGACACTTATACACCAACAAATGTGAATATACTGCCAGATACAAAGTTATATGTGCCATACGCCAGCATATTAAAATGTTTTAAAAGGCATATCAGAAGTAGGAAGTATGATGAATAGAGAGGATTAGGCTTAGACATGATAGGGGATGTGCACCACCCAAAAACGAGTAACAGTTGGTACGTGGACATGTGCTTGGTGGGGAAACAGAGGGTAAATGGGAGTTGCTATATTTGCTCCTTAATACCAAATGCGTCAGGTGCCCCCAAGGTATTAATAACGCAAGAAGTTCTGCTTTTGGATGCTCAATGTCTTGTTCATCTAGCACTATGTAGGTTGCAAAGCATGTTCCAGGCGCACAGCATACAACTTGTAATGATCACTCAGATGAGCAGCAATGTGCCCGTAACACCAAAAGCCTGCAGTGCTTACAGAGACCATACATGCAGCACAGCTTCAAGGAGTGAGGTACATGGCCAATCGGTGGGAAGTGACTGTGATAAGCTGCATGGCAGGGGGGCTCATCGGACAAAAGAAAGAAGTGATCCAGAGGGTGACCGAAGCATGTCAAGAGTACTGGTGGAAGCACGTGGCAAAGCTAACATAGCTTGAGGCAAAGGAGAATCCAGTGAAAGTGCAGAAAGTACAAGATGGATATCAACTGTGCTTCTATTATGCAGGCAATGATTCTTTGGGTGGCAATGAAAAGTGCAATGTGACAATAAACATTCCAGATCTCAAGAAAGGAACAGTGGGAGTAATGGACATGTACTGGTTCTGTGGCCAGCAGGTGTTTCTGCGCCTCCCACCATCATGGAGGGGCCTATGCTCAATGAGAACGCTGCGCTCAGCTCTTCTTGTGGTCCCTGAAACACACCTAACCATGTGAGCAGGGAGCTTGGGTACTCCCACACCACCCCCAGGGTGTACTGTCTCTGCATCACCCCCTATTTTTCAAAAACGGTCAGGAAAAAAGGACAATATACTTCTGAAGCAGAAAAGTAGATCCAATTATCTGTCAGAAAACGCAGTTGATTTGCTCAAAGTAATACCGGACCAATACAGACTGTAAAATAAAGAAGTGAAATGTTTGGCGTATCTGTTAGTGCCAGGAATGCAAGTGGTGGCTAACATCAAGTGGCTCCAAATTGACAGATGGGAGCTGATACAACTGGCGAATGACACTGAAAAAGGGTTTATTGCTATCAAAGTTGAACTAAGAGCCATCCGGTTAAGGATGTTGCAGAACCAGAATGTGGTTGATCTACTTACCGCCGTGGAAGGGGGCATATGTAAAATAATAGGAGAATGTTTCTACACATATGTGCCCCCCAACAATTACGCAAATCAGTCTCTCATGCAGATAATAGAGACCGTGCACACCCTCAGAGAACATATGCAAACAGAAACAGGGATCCACAAGAGCAATTGGTTTGATGATCTCTTTTCATGAGCACCGTCGTGGATGGGAATAATCATTAAATTACTGGTGCCATTGGTGGTGTTCGTGTTGGTGATCTTCTGCGCTTGCCAGCTGCGATTTTCATATTGTGCTAACGTGATCCCCAGTAGTGCAATGATGATGGTTTCAATTGGGGTAAGCAGTGCATCTTGTGGAACAAAGGATGGGTAGGTACACACAGATGACTCAAATAAGCCCTGCATGATGAGAATAGAACAATGGATTGACCCCCCTGGAACAGTTACTACAGCACCACCAGATATTGAAAATGATGTAGCATGTTGGGCTGATCTAGAAGGGGATGAGGGCTTCATCTATCTTTCCTGCACCCCGGAGCAGTACACCCAAGCGGAAGAAAGTTTGCATTCAGTTTGCAGAGTGTGGGTACCTAAGAAAGGTACATGGAGGTATGAGGAGGCTGAAAGGATGTTAAGGGAGTACATTAATATAGAATTAACAAAAGGGGGGAATGTTGGGGAGCAGGGGTGGAAGTCCCAGGCCCCTCAGCAATTCAGGACGAGGCAGTTGGAGAAAGAGATGGTGTCGGGGATCTGAGAGAATAGAGCGGTTGGGGGCCCCCTGTAGATGCTATGGAACCACAGTGAATTTCAGTACTAACCTTACGGATGCAGTAGATGTCATTTTAGAAGTTAGACATCATTTTGAAATTGAGGCCTAGTGTGACGGCTATGCCAGTATGCTTAATTCAGGTCCCAAAAGTGTGCAGGGTGTACGTGCATTTCTTGTTCCCAGCCCAGACAGCTTTGCAAAAGGTTAATTCAATCAAAGACACTCCATTGTCTCTTATAATTAATGCATGTAACACAGAAGGAATGTGTGCCCTGCTAGGCCAAGAGAGGGCCGCAGTCAGTCTTTGAAGATCTATCCCATGAGATGGAAGGTCAGGTCTCCAGGCCTTCACCAGTCCAGATTTCAAAGCTATAATGGACAAGGACACCCAAGCCCAGGAAACAAGAATTTGATTGCACCGACCAGCCCAAGACCCCTGGCTCTAAAACTATAACATTGTCAATCGATCAGAAAGATCAGAGAGAGGTGACGAGCTGCCCCCACCGTTAGTTCATGTGATTTGTGCTGCGAGGTGCCAGGGCAGAAGGTAACAAATGTAGGACTGTGGTTGGGAGAGTTGGGGAGGCGACAACGTGTCTGGGTTTGGAGAGGGGTTTCTCATAGTTTATCACAACCTCCAAAGTATCCGTCTCGCTCATGTACTTGGTACCAGGTGCACTGTAGAGCTATGAAAATAATGAAGTGTATAAATAAAGCTGCCAATTAGCACCTTTGTACCTGATGAAGGAAGGAGGAAGATCCCCACATGGACAAAAGATACTGGGACCAATCGCCTGGTATCCCATATGGAGTAGGCTATATATGTATAGGGATGCACCAACCAGCTACCTGGATTTGTAACCTATGTGATCTATGTCACATGTGATGCTGTATACCTATATAACTTGCTGCTTATGCTGTTTCTTATCTGAGCACTCGGTGGTTGCAGAGTTCTTTGCTGACAAGTACTTATATTTTTGGGAGATTAAACCTTATTCTCCTTGCAAGAGGTGTGCTGGGCCTTTTTTCCATGTGGGTTGTATTTTTTCTGGTGTGAGCATTTGGTTGTTACTCTACTATATATATAATTTGGTTAATGTTTTTTCATCTTTATTCACTTTCTTGGTCACTTGCATTATATGGTTGGTCATAATCAGAGGCCACTTATACGTATAATTGTTGAAAAGGGCAACACATGGATTCAGGAAAATATCTGGACATTTATTAACTGATGCATAACTCATATGATGTTGTATAGAATATTTTTCCGGCTGTCCTTTTACATCCAGCAGGATATAATTTTAGTAATACATGTGTTGCAGTATTTTATACCTTGAGTTTTCCATGTGGGTCATATATGTACCATTAATCATAGGAAGGCACTATGCACTTTATATCTTGTCTATTCTGTTTTACGAATGGATCACATTCTTATATTATAGGAATGTATCTCGCTCAGTATAAACATGTGTTTATGAACCCAGCCATGGCTCTCCTGGGAATTAGAATGCACAATGCACTAGCACTTTATAGTTTGCAATTTTGCACTGGTAAAATAACAGCGACACAACACACAGCATTATGCTCTATATGCACATGCTCGTCAAATATTGTGGTAAATTGTGCCAGCACTGTTATATACCTTTTAGCTGAACAAGGAGTACTATACTTATATTACAATTCCATGGTTTGGGTACATGTATCTCAGACAAGGTAACAGCTTTTTAAACGCACTATGCACTTTAAATATGACCCTTAGAAACATGTGACACATTTTGCAACAACACAACTCTGAGGTTATGCTACCATTGGGATATAACAGCTCTTTTGAAACGTAACAAACAAAGCCCAATTCACGTAGAAAAAGATGATGATTTTTTACTGTGTTTCTTATTATGTAATAATGACAATAACATGCACGTTTTATTATGAACGTTGGAAATGATGCTTTTTTATTTTTTAAGCTAACTTTTCTTTGTTCTTTGTGATATGGGTAGGTTTGGCCCTGATAGCCTTTTCCCACATGGCTACTAACCATATACTGATTCTGCTTGCAAGTCACCTTTTCTATGCTTATCACTTTGGTGTGGTGCTGTGTTCAAAAACGAACTCCCAAAGGGGGAGGAGTAACTGTGAGCAAGCCACTAGGTTGTGGCGAAACGCGTCAGGCTGCCGTCTGGCTAATGATATGATTGGGAAAATTCCTTTTTAAAGAAACTGCTATGAAATATTAAAGGCTGTTTAAATGCACGCACTTGGTGCAGTTTCTTCTAACAACCCGTGCTTTGCAATGAGGTAATTTGAAACCTCGTGTTTGGAACTGGATGGTGAGGAGTGCTGCTCGAGGGAACAGCGTTTTCCATGCTGTTCTAAATGAATATATATATATATATATATATTATAACTTGGCCATGCACCCATGCACCCAAGACTCTATGCCCTGGCAACAACCACCGCAGCATATCACATTCATATTTGCTTATAACTTTGGGTGAAAAACAAATGTATAAGGAACAAAGGTATTAGATACTATGGATGTGATATGCTGCTATGGTTGTCCTTATTATTGTATACTTACTGTTTGGTCTAGTAATGGGAGTCCATGCTTTTAATGGGAGTCCATGTTTTTCTTCTTCATTTCTGTGATAAAAGAAAATAGCATGTTAGTATTAGTATTTTGTAATGACTTATTACATTGTATAAGCAATATACTTTTATTTTTTTTCGACCCTCATATTTAGTAGAGTACAAATCAGAGTACTGTGCAATTTGCTCAGTTTCTGTATTTGTTGCTAAAATCATTGGGTCTGTGGGAGAAAAAAAAAATCCATGTTGGATTAAAAAAAAAACCTTTTTCTGTTATGCTACAGTTTATTTGTTTGTTTGTTTTCAGTGTTCACTTTTTGTTTCTGGCTAATGCTTTATACTTTGCTTTGTTGTATTTTTTTTTGGAGCAGTAACAGATTTTTCATTTGTTTTGATATTATAAAATTTTGGAGCAGTTAGATACCAATTGGCGTATTCTAACTGTCTATTTTTTTTAATATATTTTAGTGGTTTTGATTTATCTATTTGGATATTGTTAAATTTTGGGACAGTTAGATACCAATTGGCGCATTCTAACTGTGTTTTTTTTGGCCTAATTTAGTGGTATTCATTTATCTGATTAGCTGTTGTAGAATCTTTGAGCTGTTAGATAGCTTTTGGAGTATTCTAACAGTTTATATTATTTTAACACAAATTTATAATTTTGGGACAGTTAGATACCAATTGGCGTATTCTAACTGAGTATTTTTTGGTCTAATTTAGTGGTATTCATTTATCTGATTAGTTGTTGTAGAATCTTTGAGCAGTTAGATAGCTTTTGGAGTATTCTAACAGTTTATATTTTTTTAACACAAATTTACTTAAAGGTTTAAATACAGTTTATTTATCAAATTCTGGTTTTAAGAACATCAAATAAGCGTTTGTAAGATTTGCTGGTGATCTATGCTTTAGAGTAATGGTACTATCATTACATTCAAACCATCCACATTTCTTTTTTATATATGCCGTGTAGTGCCCTGAATTGGTTGTGGCTCCTGCGTGGTAGATTATACCTATTGTTGTGAAGGTTTTCTTACCAAGTGATATTTGACTATGTGTGTATCCAGTCAGCTTGCAGTTGTTTTTGGTACCATCTGCATTGTAACGTAGAAGCATTAGTATTACGTATTTACTATGTGTTTGTATTACTAAGGTGGAGCGATTATCTGAATTGCAGGTAGAGCATAATCTACCATGGTTTGCATTTTGTACAAGTTGCTGAAATGGAATGGATTCACAATTTGGTATTGATATGTATATGAAGCGTTCATTGGGAATTTCTTCTTGTGTCACATTGTCGCACAGAGTTCATGTATGTTTCCACATGTATGAAATCTGGAAGATTTCATTTATAGGTATGTTTTTGTTTTCCAGTACTAATAGTAAGTACATTAGACATTCTTGTGGATCTTCCTGTGAGTTTATAGTGAATTTCACCATTCCAGCACAGTAGTCCAATTGTCGTCTTATTCCAAAAACACTATATGTGTTGTCAGGATTGTTTGCTGCATTTCTGTGAAGTACTAACATTTGCAAACACAATGGGTCTGTACTGTGTAAGTAAATGTTGTCAACAATTAGTGGTAATTGAAATAGAATATTCATTGTTACATTTGCATAGCAATTTACACCAACTATATTTGAGAATTTAAATGGTCCAGGTAGTTCTGTATCTAGCTGCTTTTTTTGGAGTTTATCTTCCTTCTTTAAAGAAGTACCTGGTTTACTTTCTCTAATTGATTCTTTTTTGTTTGTGGTACTTGATGAAGTATTAGTTTCTTTTACTCTCTTTGGAGGATTTGCAGTGACGTCCTGTTGCATTTCTGTTTGATTTAGTTTTCTTTTACAACGTTTTAGTTTTTGTGGAACAGAATATGTGTTTAGATGGGGAGTGTATAGTGAGCGAAGTCTATTATATTCTAAAATGCAAGGAATATCAGCGTTTACTTTACTTGCATCAAAGTTGATTAGAAATAGACCGTCAAGTGTACGTAAGCGTGATAGTGCAACGTAGCTAATGCCTTCTTTAAAGACTGTGTTACCAATATCTATCATTGCTTTGTCTACGGTAAGACCTTGTGATTTATGAATCGTGACTGCGCATGCAAGAGTTAGAGAAAATTGTACTCTGCCTACATACATATCTTTGAAGAGAAGGAATCTAGCTGTTGAGCGTCCTATCCGTTTTACTTCTGAAAGTTTGTCAAAGAGTATATTGACAAAGTGAATTTTGTTGTCACGTGGGTATGTTTGAAAGCCAACAATTGTACCCAGTGCTCCATTAACTAGTCCTTGGTCCACGTCAAGGTTACGTTTAAGCATTACTCTGCAATTTAAGGATCATTTTAACATCTTTTCTAAGCCTGCTGTGTTTGAGATTGATTTTTCTAAATTATTTAGTCTTGTTGTGGCTTGGTCACACATGGGTAGTGTCATACCATGTACATCTAGTTTGTCTGTGGCGCTAATTTCCATTATTGGTTGCATTTCTTTACTTAACATTATTTCATTGAATTTGAGACAGCTTGCAAGAGTTGGCATTAAGGCCATACAATTGACATTTTTGTGGGCTAATTGTTCCATAACATCTGTAGCACATGCATTATCGCCATAAAGTGCATTAATGTGCCGGGTTTTCAATGTTGCTTCTGCTTCTTTAGAAAGTATACCAACTCTCAAACTTTTTAAAAAAATGTTGGCATAAGTTAGATCTGCAGATTGGCGCATGTTTTCTGTTAATTCTCTGTATTGGAAATGTTGCCAAAGGTTGACATTTCCAATGCTGTCAACAGTTTTACGGCAGAGTTTGTGCCCTAATGTTTTAAAAATAGGTTCACCTTTTACTGGTGTTAGTTGAAGCAGATCTCCAAAAACAATAATGTGTTTTCCTGCAAAGTGCTCTTCATAGTCTGTTGTGAGTACTTCTTGTAATCTGAGGTGAATCAAAGCTAACATCAGGTTGGAGACCATGCACACTTCATCTATTAGTAGCATTTTCATTTGTTTCAATACTCTGCATAATTCCATTGCAGCTTCTGCAGAAAGTTTGTAATAGACTAATTTGTTCTGGTGTTCTACTGGTAATAGTGGTAATCGGTGTAATGTAACACCACCTATGTTGTAGGCAGCTAAACCTGTGGGGGCAGTGACAACAGCTGACAGTTTGTTGTTTGTCATTTGTTGAAGGAACTTACTAATGATTTTGATTAGGAATGTTTTGCCAGAACCAGCTTCACCACTGACGTACAGTAGTATAGGTTTATAATTATGGCAGGAACATTCTTTATTTTCATGTTTTACACCATGTGCAATTTGTTTTGTTACTTCTTCAAAAATGCTACTTTGCTCATTGTTTAGTTTTGATTGTAGTAGAGTTAAGTCTTCCTTATCTTCATACTGACACATGGGGGCCGATTCATGGAACAAACGTGCGCCGAAAATCTTCGCGCAAGCAGGCGCAAGCGGAAAAAAACAGGTCACCGCGGGATGTGCGCCAAACCCATGCATGGCGCACAAGTCACTGCAACATCGCGAAAGGCGTGCGCGACGCGCACAGTGAAAGCGCACAACCTCAGCGCACACACCAGAAAGTGGGCGGGACATGGGGCGTAACGCGCGGAATGGGGAACAACACGGGAAAATAAGGGCGTAACTGGGGATGTACTGCAGGGAAGCAGACGGAACGCCCACACGCACTCGAACCACACGTATTCATGGAATCGAATAGGGCAAAGCCACGCACAGGCAAAGACACGCACAAGCTGAAACACGGCCGCCACACGAAGGCAGGCGGTAGAGTCCCAGCGCATCAAAAAAGTGGCGCGCGGGAAGTCAAATACGCGATTGAGCGGGGTACGTGGATCTAAGGGGTGCGCGAGAAAATCTACACGCGAATGGGCTGGGTACGTGTATTCCGGGGGTGCGCGTGAAGTTCCACACGCGAATAGCCTGGGCGCGTGTATTTCAGGGGTGCGCGTGAAGTTCCACACGCGATTTCAGCAGGGTACGTGTATTTCAGGGGTGCGCGAGAAAATCTACACGCGAATGGGCTGGGTACGTGTATTCCGGGGGTGCGCGTGAAGTTCCACACGCGAATAGCCTGGGCGCTTGTATTTCAGGGGTGCGCGTGAAGTTCCACACGCGATTTCAGCAGGGTACGTGTATTTCAGGGGTGCGCGAGAAAATCTACACGCGAATGGGCTGGGTACGTGTATTCCGGGGGTGCGCGTGAAGTTCCACACGCGAATAGCCTGGGCGCGTGTATTTCAGGGGTGCGCGTGAAGTTCCACACGCGATTTCAGCAGGGTACGTGTATTTCAGGGGTGCGCGAGAAATTCTACACGCGATTGGGCTGGGTACGTGTATTACAGGGGTGCGCGAGTAATTCTACACGCGATTGGGCTGGGTACGTGTATTACAGGGGTGCGCGAGTAATTCTACACGCGATTGGGCTGGGTACGTGTATTACTGGGGTGCGCGAGTAATTCTACACGCGATTGGCCTGGGTACGTGTGTTCCGGGGTGCCGTGAACTTTCACACGCGATTGGTTGAAATCCACGTGTGTTCTGTCATCACGTGCAATGAGGGATACACCCTCGCACGTCACGTCACAGACGCGCTCACGCGCTGAGGGCCTTTGGTCCAATGAAAATGCGTATGCGTGCAGACGCGCTTACGCGCTAAGGGCCTTTCCTCGAATTACACACTGACGTGCAGATTTTTCACGTGCCAAATCACTCCGTATGAAGCTGGCCACGCGAATACACACGGAAGACCACGCTCCTGCCCAGAAGGCCGAATCACTGCCCCCCCAGTGCCCCGAGCAGCCTCCCACGTGCCATCTGCTGCTGCCTGCCTGCCTGCCTGCCTGCTGCCACCGTGCCCTGCCATTTGGTGCCTGCACATCAGCCATCTGCAGGGGTCCAGTTGCTGTGTCCACCCCTGCTGGAACAGTAGACTCCCGACTGGGATACCATCGCTCCACAGCCCAGCCCCAGGACCCAGTTGCCCACCCACGCCTGCCTCGGGGGTCGCCATGTCGGGGCAAGCACCATCTGAGACCAGTGGCGACCCCCAGCCAGAGAGGCAGAGGGCCACCAGCTTCAGTGAGAAGGAAGTTGGTGTCCTGGTGGAGCATGTCCTGGGGCATTATGATGCCCTCTTCGGAAGACCACGCGCCAACAAGGAAGGACGGGAGAGGATCTGGGACGATGTAGTGGTTGCCATCAACGCGGAGGGGGTGGCAACCCGCGACATCAAGCACATCAAGAAGCGCTGGGAGGACTTGAGGTCCAGGACCCTCAATAAGGCCCGGCGCCTCGCGGAGGGTGGCCGGGCACGCCTGAGTGACATCCAGATGAGGGTCCTGGAACGCGTAGACCCAGCGCTCCACGCCCAGATCCTTCGGAGGCAGACCCATCTGGAGTTGGCCGGTAAGTGGCCAAGCATTGCTGTGTGAGACAGGGCATGTTGCAGTGTGGTGGTTGTCTGATACCTGCCTGTATGTGTGACATAGGCCATGTACGTATGTGTGTGTGCAGGGACATCATGGTCAGGCATGTGAGTACAGTGATGTGTTCTATTGCAACATGGGGGGCTCTGTGCGGAATGGACACATGGAAGCATGGCAGTCTCTGTTCCTGGACATGGGTGGGGGTGAGGGATGGGTGCTGGTCCCATGTACACGTATGGTGTCCATGTGTGTGTGTCTGACCTGCGTGTCTGTGACTTGTAAATGCCATGGATGCATGACACATGTCTGTGACAATGTTCAGATTCACTGATGCAGCCTAGTCATCCTTGTATCCACTGCGTCTGTGGTGTACGAGGCCAGATGGATGGAACTACGGTGAGGTGTGTGCATGTGATGGCAAGACCCATGATGCATGTGAGTTTAAAACCAACATTGTATGAATCATGAGTCCCTTGGTCATGTATGCCAATGTCCATGGCATGCGCCATGCCTGTTACTGTATGTGTTTTGCCTGCACTGACCCATGTGTTGTGGAGGGACATGATGGAAGTGATGTATGACAGTGCCACTCATCTGCTGTTGCTTCCTGTCTAGGGGACCATTGTACAGTACCCTGATGCTTGTGTTCTATGTCTCCCTCTACACAGTGGCAAGTGAAGAAGAGGGCGGAGAAGGCGCTGTGGAGCAGAGCGGCGGGGATGCCGCCACGGCTGCAGCGGAAGGGGTGGGTGAGCCCCCACAGGGGCTTGCACCGGCGGAAGACGGCGTGGAGACATCCAGGTTGGTGGTTTCCACAGAGGGGGAGGAGGCCGCTACTGAGCCACACATGGGGCCTGGTGGGGGCATCCCCGCTGGTGCAAGTGGTGCAGTCCAGGGCCAGGGGCAGGAGGCAGCACAGGTCGCCGTGGAGGTGCCTGTGCATGTCACTGTCCCTGACACTGTGACTGCACCACCATGCACCAGCAGGGATGCCCCATCCCAGGCCCGTCCGCAGGTAGGGGAGATGTCCATGTCATCTGACACTCCTCTACCTGCGGACGAGGGGACCCCTGGCCGTGTGGAGAGGGTCCTGATTGGTGTCGCGTTGCGCACGGCTGGCATTCGTGATGAGGTGCATGCTTCCCGGGAGGAGCATGCACATCATCACGAAGAGCACCGTGCGTACGTGAACCATTTGGGAGCCGCCATGGTCGGGGGTTTCCTACATGTGTGTGGCCTTCTGGCGACCCTCTCCTCCTCTGTGGGGGCTATGCGCCAGTCGTGCTCCATGCCGTCTTCCGGCCCAGATGCCACCAGGGCCCCCTGTGGACCTGCCCCGACCAACGCAGCCAGCTCGGTGGGGACCCCATCCCTGCCACAGTCGGGAGTCGAAGGTCCAGCAGGGGTGGATACACCAGCAACTGTCCCCCTGCAGATGGAGGATGTGCCGGCATCATCTGGCAGGGCACGTGCACGACGGCATCAGTGGATTCCATCAGCCTGGATGCCGTCGTGCTGGCAGAGGCAGTGGCGTCGGAGGCAGCAGCAGGCTCGACGTGGGAGGCATCATGGCTCGGGGCCATCAAGATCAGAGGGGCAGGCATCGGCCGGAGGGCAGGAGAACCCTGGGATGGCAGTGTCTTCCGTGTGGGAGCAGTTGGTCCAGCGGATAGGTGCGGAGCGGCAGCGGGCGGAAGAGGAGCGGCTCACCATGGTCAGGGCGGAGTTCTCCATGCGTCGGGCGTTGAGGCGGGCTGAGTGCCTCGAGGAAGCTCGCAGGGAGTTTGAGGTGGACACGGGGTTGACCCTGCGAGACCTCGGGGCCAGGACAGAGTCCCGCCTCCGGGACATCGACATGGAGTTCGATGATGCCCTGGCCGGCAACATCACAGAGTGAGCCGCAGGACTTGCCCGCTGCCATTGTATATAGTTATATAGTTAGTGGTAGGTTTCCTTTGAATTTTTTTTTTTGATTTGGTTGCGATTGGACAATGCGCCACTTTTTTGTATATAGTTCAGTTTTTAGTTAGTTGACATAGTTAGGTTTCATTTGGTTGGGCTCATGGACCCGGGATTGTCTTGTAAATGGTTCTTCTATGGATTTTTTGATTTTTTTGATTTTTTTCATGGACATTCATCTTCTTTTTGTTGTTTTTCTTTGTGGTTTTTCTCATTTCATTTCCATTCTAGTTGATTTTCAATACATTTTTACTTTCATCCTTCAATGTGTCGTATCATCTCATTGCTTTCATGCATGTCATGTTGGGTGTTTTAACATTCACTTGCAGCCATTGTGTGTGACAGACATGTGTTCATTTGCATTATTTACATTGGGTGTGTAACATGTAATTGCCTTTGATATGTGGGTGGATGTGATAGTTGGTTGGGCCTTTTGGCAGGGGAGGATGGCCATTACGGACATGATTGGGGATTGTTGGGACCCAGGTGCAGGGGGGCATGGATGGGACTTGGGCGAGGGCCTGGTGGAGGGTGCCCCGCAATGCTGGGGGGTGGGGGTGGTGGGGGACATGAGTTGGACATGGGTGGGGGCCTGCTGGCAGGTGCCCCACAGTGCTGGGGGGTGGGGGTGCAGGGGGACATGAGTGGGGGCCTGCTGGGGGGTGGGGGTGCAAGGGGACATGAGTGGGGGCCTGCTGGGGGGTGGGGGTGCAAGGGGACATGTGGCTTGGCTGGGGGGCATGCCCATGGTGGATGTGCTGCCTGCGGGACATGACCAGGGGTGCAGGGTAGTCCCCTGTGGTGTGGGCTGCCTGCAGAGGTCGTGGAGGGGGTAGAGGGGAGACCTGGGAGGACCCACACTGGCAATTCACCTCTTCAACTTCCCGCACACCCACGTAATACACTGCCCCACTCGCACAGGCCCAATCGCGTGTAGAATTTCTCGCGCACACCTGAAATCCACGTACCCAGGCCAATCGCGTGTAGAATTTCTCGCGCACCCCTGAAATACACGTACCCTGCTGAAATCGTGTGTAGAATTTCTCGCGCACCCCTGAAATCCACGTACCCAGGCCAATCGAGTGTAGAATTTCTCGCGCACCCCTGAAATACACGTACCCTGCTGAAATCGCGTGTAGAATTTCTCGCGCACCCCTGAAATACACGCGCCCAGGCTATTCGCGTGTAGAATTTCTCGCGCACCCCTGAAATACACGCGCCCAGGCTATTCGCGTGTGGAACTTCACGCGAACCCCTGAAATACACGTAGCACGCTCCCCCAGGCCCGATCGCGTGAATCAGTTCACGCGAACCCCTGAAATACACGTAGCCCGCTCCCCCAGGCCCGATCGCGTGAATAAGTTCACGCAAACCCCTGAAATACACGTAGCCCGCTCCCCCAGGCCCGATCGCGTGAAAAAGTTCACGCGAACCCCTGAAATACACGTAGCCCGCTCCCCCAGGCCCGATCGCGTGAGTGACTTCACGTGAACCCCTGGAATACACGTAGCCCGCTTGCCGTGCTGGTACAGGGTTAGCGCAGCCCTTTGCGCTGGATTGGGGATTTTGATGGCTTTTCCCTGCGCGGAAGGCGTTCTTGGGGGCGTAACTGGCGCTGCTGCAAGGTCGCTGCGCCACTATGCGCCACGGCTGGTTTTGGTGGCTGGAATCCATGAATACACTGTGCGCGGAAATGGGTTTTGGCGCACGCGGCTGGCGCAGGGATTCGCACGCACACACTGTGCGCCAGCCGCGTGCGCCACTTGTGCGCCGAATTCTATGAATTGGCCCCATGGTGTTTTCTACTTCTATCATAGCTAATTCTGCCTCATTTGTTTTTAGTGGTTCTCCCAGTGGTTCTTGGCTTCCTGTTACAGAAGGTTGACTACTGTCAGGAGTATCCTTATCTAGTTGGGCTTGGAGTTCTTCTTCATGTTGCTGTTCATTGTGCAACATTGTTTTGTACTGTGTAAAGTTTACATCAGTTGTAGTGCTTTCATTTGCTTTGAAAGCATCCTCATATGAGTCATAGTTATCTAGTAATTGTTCTTCTTTTCTCCATGGTTTGAAGAGTTGTAGCAGGGACATGTAATATACTTCTTTATGTTGAGGAGTCTTCAATGACAATTGGATATGATTAATTAAATTTGGTTTAGTGAGTTTAACTAAGCTGCCTTCACAGTCTGTCACTCTATATTTACCTTTTTTTTCATCAGGTTTCATATTATTTTTGTATGTGTAGTTTTGGGCTATTTGGTATAGACATATGTTTTCCAAAGTATTACTTCTGTTTGGGTAGTATGTGTCCAATAAATTGTTTTTTTAAAATGTCTTGGCTGTTGGGAACATGTTTGGCTATTGTTTCTATATCTTCATATGATTTTAGAACTCTTTTTCTAGATTTAGCTGGACCAAGACTTAGGCATACTATATTTTCAGATTTACCATACAATGAAGTACCAGTTAAACGATCAGCTGCTTCATAAGATCCACATTCTCTATGGGTGAGCATTTTTATGCCCAAGCTGTATAATTTCTGAGATACTGTTTTATCTGATGACAGGTCATTCCAGAGGTCTTGGAGCTCTGTCTTTTCTGCTTTAGTTAAGTATGCTGTGACATATCGTGCAACTGCAGTAGAATTGTCTGCAATGTACTGCACATCTATGTTTGCATTCCATAAGTGGGCAATCATTGCATTATAATCATTGATATATTTTTCTTCTTCTTTTCTTTTTATGTAACTTACCTTTAACACTATGTCTAACTGAAGACATGAGGTTGTTTACTTGACCTGTATTTGTAAATGGTCTAGGGAAACCAAATCGGCATTTCGTGTAGTATTTGCCTTTGTTTTTGTATTTGCGACGACAATATTTTCCACATTTGTGTCTTTGAAATTGTAAAATTTGTGCATGAAGATCACTATTTGTGGCTTCTGATGGAATTTCACAAGTGACATATTTTTCAATAAACTGTAAAACAGTGGCATCACTGTCTTGACCAAATTTAGGAGCATCTTTAATCCATAAAAGCATGTGGATATGTGGTGCTCCTCTGGCTTGGTATTCTTTTCTCCAAAAGAAGTGTTGCACTTCTCCAAAGGGAAGGAACAGTTTTATTACAAATAAAATGTAGCATAGCAATGAAGCGATGGTGAAAATATCTTGAAACATTACCAGGATCCAAAGAACAAAGTTCTCCAGGTGTTAGAATATCTATGTTTGTTTTGTTTTTATTTGATATGCGTAGGAAGTCATGTAAATCTTCCCATGCATATTCTGCACAACTTAATGTAACAAACCAAGTGGGTGGGCCAAGGTTTCTGATCATACAACGTACATCTCCATGACGTCGAAACCAGTACTCTTTAGTACCACTCATATTTGCTAATAGATTTGTAATATTTGATTGTAAAACCTCATCCTTTTGTTGCACTTTCTCTAATAATTGTGTAGCTGTCATATTTTGAAAGTGTGATCCTGATTTTAATATGTGTGCAACTCCGTAACATAAAGTTGCTAGTTCACTTTCAAAGAGTAGGTGGAATATGTATTCCACATTTTGTCTAAATCTGGGATCTTCAGAATACATCCGTAATGAGCCGTATTCTGAAGCTGATATTTGAATAGGTCTATCATCATACCTTCCTCCTTTGCCAGTAGGAAAGAGTAGAGGAAAAGCACATGCTTCTATACTTTTTTCCCATATACTGATTGGCGATCCTTTTGTTTGACGCATTTGGTAAGTTTCCAGTACATCTTGTACAGTGTCATTACAGTGCAAAGGATGAATTGTATAATGGTCTAAAGTATTTGATATTGTAGCAGGATCTAGTAGCTCAAATTGACCAGCTTCTTGTGTTTCTTGAATTATTTCAGTTGTATCTTTCAAGTTTTCTTCAATATTAATTTCTTTGTAATATTCATTATTCTCTTTAAGATATTGGAAGGCTTGTCTAACTTTATATAAATCTACCAGCTGTTGCCATATTTTTTTGTCTTTTGTAGGTACTCCATTTACTAATATAATTAAAGATTGCTGCATTGGATGTTGCACTCCTAGAGTATGCACATTTTCTTTTAGATTTAATGGTAAATAAACTACTTTTCCACGAATGCCTTTTACCAATTCAGAGGGAGGTAATTTTGCTGTTTTTGGTTGAAGGCGTATTATTGCTTGAAATGGGTGTACTGTTTGAATTATGATGCTCTCATATAAATTAAGTTGTTGTAGAGGTTTTGGTACTGGGTTTAATTCCAAATTATTTGTGATAGAACGTGAAGGAGTTTGGTAATTGTCAAGTTTTGTAGTGCAATAACTGCAAAGTAGTAAGGGCTCAGTTATTTCATATTTGTTTTCTGCTAGAAGGTAGAGAGCTAATTCAAACCATTTAGAATCTTCCTTGTCTTCTATTTTGTATGATAGGTCCACAGTTTTTGTGTTACTTTTATAAAAAATTCTACGGCAACATACACATACATGGTTTGGTACTTCAGCTGATGTACTTTTAAATTTTAGTATTTCTTTTTTGTATGTGTTTAGCAAAAGGTTGCCATGTGTAGAATTGTTGCTTAATTGGTTTAAAGCTATTTCATTCTGTAAATGGGTTTCAATTCCAAAATATTTTTTCTGGATATAGTGAATTTCTTCAAGTAGGTCTTTTGCTGTACCATGTAGAAGGATGTTATTTAACTTTGCTAGTGCTAAAGCAGGACTTTTAGCATAGTACAGTTTATAGACTAGATTGCTTATAGTTGAATGATGTGTTGATATCCTTTTGATATCATGGAAAGTGGTTTTACAAGTAGGTCCTGTAATGCAGGCCAATTAATGTCCTTGTAGTCCTGTGTACTTGCGCACTGGACAGGTATCTATATTTTGCAGTAATTTAATTTTGATTTTGTCTTTGCTTTTTACATATTTCTTGAGGAATTGGCATAAAGATTTGAAACATTGTTTGGGAATGTTAGACATTGACGTGCATGGCCATTTGTACACTAGACATTCGGATTCAGTTGAATGGAGGGGTAATTCTAAGTTTTCAGGGCATATTTTTGTAAGGTGTACTTCTTGTTCCATTGTGGTATTATTCACTTTTTCATAACCTCGACCACTGCTATTTATGGCAATTGTATTTGTTTGCTTTTGTTTGTACGCTTCTTCATTAAAATATGGTTCTGTGCTCGTAGTGTGATTCCATTCACCTCCGCAGATACTTAAGAAGTTATTTCTGTTGACATTTCGCTTATTGAGAAGTCTTTTTTGTAATTTAGTTATTAGTTTTGTTAGTGGTTTGATTTTGTTTAACAGTAAAATAAATAAATTTCTTTTGAGAAGAATTGCACTGTCCATCAATGCTTCTAAGATTAATTTCCTACGATAGGTTTTAAGCTTTGAACCTGATTTCTCTCCTGTTTTTATAAGATTTTGAAGGACTTTGTAAGGTATATTTTGGCTAAAATACTTTTCTTGGTATGCTTACTTTGCACTATATTAAAATTTGAAGAAGTAGTTTTATCTGTACTGATAGCTGATTTTCTGTTAATTGTTTTTTGGTTTGTTTTACATTTTGATAGAGGAAGCGAAGTTGGTGTACTTGAAACTTCTTGTGTTTCACTAAATGATTGTATTAGCTGTTTTGTTTAAACTTTTTTTACAAATTCTGCTAGAGATGGATGCTTATGTTGGACACCTTTATTTTCATTTGCTCTACTTTTGCGTTGCTTTCTACAGACTTGACTTTGGTAGGCATTCTTTAGGGTCTGTTGAAAAAAATAAAGAAGATATGGGTTGGGGTGTTCTGGAATGTATGTGTGCTGTGTGCATGAGTGTTTGAGTAAGATGATAAAGATGTATGTAATGGTGTGTGATTGTGCATTGGGAACTACAACTAGTAGGGATAGGTATTCTTGAATTTATGTGTTACTAAACTGGGGTTCAGATGACAAAAAAAAGTAAGCTAGTGGTGTAGAAAAGTACAAATGGTAAATCTAATGTATACAATTAAAACAGTTGTTTGTTCTATAATATGAAAATTGTAGTGGTTCAGTTAGGTAATTTGTGTGTCCAAAAATAGAAATTTGTGGGCATTTCTGGCTGTAAATTGCTGTTTAAGACATGGACATTTTTGGACAAAATGGTACAAAATCTCTATTTTTAGAAACCAAAATAGCTCGTATTAATGTTATAGTATATTTGATTAATAATACAATATTATGGTGATATTTTACTTACTTTTTTTTTAAATTAACAGGAAACTTCTTAGTTTTTCTTTCTTCTCCGAATACGGCTGCTTCTTTGCAGGAAACTGGTCTTCACTGCAATTGTAAAAGCTTCAAATTAGTAACTTTGTTTGTATATAGCACTGTTTTTAATTAAGATATTGATTTTTTTAATTGAACTCCTCAGTGCCTTATGTAAAACCATTAAACAAATTTATTTACATAAGATACCTTGCATCAGTTCAGTACATATGATATGTTCTTAATGAACAAATTGTATTGAATGACTAACTGTAGCAAAAAAAAATATCTTTACTATGTCTTGTGAAATTTATAATATATTAGTGAATACCACTATTTCTGTAAGTAAACTGTTCTAGGTAATAGCGCCTCAATGTCATGTCTAATTTAAAGTAATTAAGTAAATAAATAAATAAAAACAAAAAATATGAAATTGTATAAGTATTTTTATAAAGGTTTAAACATAGATTGTCTTTGCATGCAATTTTGTTTGAATATATTTAGTCTATATATTTCATTTAAAAAATGA
The DNA here is from genome assembly GCF_040938575.1 of Ambystoma mexicanum. NCBI lineage: Eukaryota > Metazoa > Chordata > Amphibia > Caudata > Ambystomatidae > Ambystoma > Ambystoma mexicanum. Next base: position 705,534,905 of record NC_090922.1, on the reverse strand, counting down.
TAGTTTAACATGATTTGAGTGTGTGTGTATAAAGAAAGTAAATAGTATAAAGGTTTATAAGCCATAGTTGATTTTAGGAAATTGAAAAAAGTACAGTAAATTCATTTTACAGATTTTAGAAGGTAAAAGTCTGTTTGAAAATGTGTTCATCTACTATAGAGAAAATATGCATACCTGAAGTTTGTGTTCATGCATATGGATATGCATGGAGCTGCAAGTAGAAATCTTGAAGACTTGTACATTATTTCTGGTAGATGGTGCTTGCCAATGATATGACACTTGTACTCAGAGTGATTCAGAGTACATTTGCAGTGCTGATCTATGATGATGCAGTTAGATGTAGAGGTCTTGAATGTGATTGGTGCATGGTCATGTGATTTTTGAGGTACATCCAATGAGGGAATGGCAGAGAGAGTGTAGTGGAAATGGTAGAAGGGCTGTTCATGTTACGATATGTCCGCGGACATGGCGGTAGTTCGCGGACATCGGGAGTTACATACGGGGATTTTTGGGTTCAGAAGTCATGCAAATGAGAATAAGCACAGAAAGGGATTGGTCAGGAAAGTTTGGTGGGTGTGTTGTGCCAGGAGAGATTTTCTCAGATACTCTTTTTGCTGAGAGAACAAAAGATAGCTATGGCTGTGTGTTTCAGAAAACAGATTGTTTGGATTTTAGGAGATTTGTGGATACATTGGTTGAAGGTGCATGCAGAAAGCTGTGGAGTAGCTGTAGATCTTGGATTCCCACATGTGGAAGTACACTGGCATGGAGTACGTGGAATGAAGTGGTTGGACTTGCTACCTCTCTGTGCTACTTTGGAGACAGAGCAACATCCAGACATAATTGTAATTCATTGTGGAGGGAACAGTTTATGACATGTGACTGGAATTTTTTTGCAATTTGCTATGAAAGAAGGACTTAGGAAGGTTATGGACATGTTTCCTAATTCTCAAGTGATATTTTCACGGATTGCGCAGAGGCAAATGTGGCTTCGTTCTTCTTCATTTGGTCCACAAATGGAAAAAGCAAGGCGCAATGTTAATAAGGCTGTTTGTGCCTTTCAAAGAGATTTTGGCATGTCTTCTTTTCACAATGAAAATATTATGTTTTGTAGTACATACATTTTTCGCATTGATGTAGTCCATCTTACTTATGCTGGCAATCAGATTTTTCTGAGAAATGTACAAAATGCATTGCAACCTTTTTTGGAATTACAACAACTGTTTTGAAGTATATGTTAAGCATTTACAATTTTTGACTTACAAACACCACCCAAAGGCTCTTTTCAGAGCCACCACTTCTTTCCAGAGAAAATTACAATGTTTGTGATGGAGTAGCAACCCAATTTTCTTAATGTTCGCGAACTGTCTGCGGACTTCTAAAAAGTACAAAGAGCCCTGCTTCATTTATTTTCACTTCTGTTTTTTAACTGGGAAAGGCGGCTCTGAAAAGAGCCTTTTTCTTTTTTGATTTTTGCAATTTTGTATTTTTTTTTGGTTTTTCAGACACGACACACTAGGAGAGGAGGGTAAAGGAGGGTAAAGGGGGGGACACCAACCACAGGGATAAGAAAGGGCGAGCTGAGAGAGGAAGATATAGAGTGGGTTTTATTTGGGTAGTGAGCAGGTCTTCTCGTGCTCTGAGACGATAGTCTCAAAAGCACTCCGAAGTCGCTCCCCCCTGCAGAGTACTGTGTCACAGTACATACATACAACTGTGACCCTCGAAAGGTAAGAGTCATCAGCATTCTGTATGGCCTGTGAGGCAGCTTGAGGAAGACGCTGTCCCACAGAGGTGGTCCTTGTGGTGACAGGATCAGAAACAGAGGATGAAGTAGAGGAAATCAACCTGCTACTTTCTTCGCAAGGTACAACCCTGCGAATAGCCCCAGAGTGAAATGACCTCAGGTGTCGCTTCATAGTAGTGGTCCCAAAGCTGTACTTACCATGCTTCCCGCGACTGAGTATCATTTTGCACTCATTGCAGGTAACACCGTTCGCACGAGCCTTAGGAACATTACCATGAATGGTAAATAACCGCCACACCCAAGACTCACGCCTAGTGCGGGTAGTAGGGTTTTCCTCTACCTCATTCTCATCATCCTCTTCTTCCTCCTCCGCATCCTCACTCATGTTCCCCTCTTCAGGCCCTTGGGGAGGTGGTGGTGGTGGAGGGGGTGGGGGTGGTGCTGAAGCAGGTGCAGCACCAAGTAGCAGTTCAGCAGCCAAGGATGCCATCTCGATGATGGTGTAGTCTGCAGGTGGCAGCAAAAATCACTGTGTTCTGAAGAATAGCCAGAAACACAATGGGAATAAGCTCTTGGGTGTGGTCTTTTATAGGGGTGCTTGTGCGCGGTTCGCGGACATGCGCACTGTCCGCGGACAGATCGAACACAAAAAAAAGATCGGAAAGTTTCAAAAGGTATATAGAAACTCAAGATTGCTATGTGGGACTTGTGCCATGGTGAGATTTTATTGAAAAATATTATGGATTAACTGAAAATGTACTTTTAAATTGTTCGGGGACACGAACAGTGTCCGCATTTCAGGACACACGATGAGCGTGGGCGCGGTCATATGATCCGTTCGCGAACTAGTCCGCGAAGGAAGCGCCTGTCCGCAGGACACCAAGTGCACGGAGATTGGTTAGCGCATGCGCATTGATGTCCTACGGACACTGTTCGGGTTATGAGGTAATTAAAAGTGCATCACACGTGAAACGAACATTTCAGGACACCGTGTGTGTTCTTAGAACAGTTTAAACTTGGTAGCGAAAAGTAAGGACAGAGTTCTTCAGGACACGTGTAATTTAGTTTATGTACGAGCATTTGAGGACACCAATTGTGTTCTTAGAACAGTTGCAATTGGGTAGCGAACACTACGAAACAGGTATAGTGTTCTTCAGGACACCTCCATTTTCGTTTACGTACGAACATTTCAGGACACCAATAGCATTCTTAGAACAGTTTGAACTTGCTAGCGAACCGTACCGGACAGGTATAGTGTTCTTTAGGACACTTTAATTTTTGTTTGTTTACGAACAATTCAGGACACCTCTTGTGTTCTTAGTACAGTTTCATGTTGCTATCGAACACTACGAACAGTTGTACTGTTGTTCAGGACACATCATTTTCGTTTATTTACGAACATTTCAGGACACCAATTGTGTTCTTAGGACAGTTTTAAGTTGATAGCGAACATTACGGACAGATATAGTGTTCTTTAGAACACTTTAATTTTTGTTTCTTTACGAACATTTCAGGACACCACCTGTGTTCTTAGAACAGTTTCAACTTGCTAGCGAACAGTACGAACAGGTGTGGTGTTCTTCAGGACACCTCCATTTTCGTTTATGTACGAACATTTCAGAACACTCACACTGTCCGCAGACACTTTTATTGTTTTAAGAAAAAAAAAATGGAAACTATTCACAATACAATATAAAAATGAAACTTTATTTAACATATATTAATAATTTATGACAGAGAAGGTGAGGCAGAAACAGAAACAAAAACAGGAGAATTTGGGGTTTCAACATGATTGGTATTAGGTGAAGAAGGGATGGAAATCTCATCAAAACATTTTGGGTTATGGAGAGGGTTTGGGGATAATTGACTGGGATATGGTGAGGAGGGACAAGTACATGTGGGGCAATGGTACGAGGTTTTTGGTTTGAAATTATTTTCTACAAAAGTTTTTAAATTATTAAAATTAGCCAACAATACATCCATTTTTTCTTCTATATTGTGAAGACTGTTATCCATAACAGGGTTTTCTGAAGTTTTTTCTATGTTGGTATGCTCTGTACAAAAAAATAATATATATTTTAAATGTATATAAAAAAAATAATAAATAAATGGTTTATATTATAAAGTGTTTACCATTAGTTTCACTATCTTGTGACATTTCTTCATGTGGGAAATTGTCCTCTAGCCATTCCAGAGTACTAGACATTTCTGTGAGAAAAAAAAAGATAATATATTTTTTAATCTAATACAGAAAGTTTATAAATATATGAGTAAAATGAAGTACACTTACTATTTCTGGTAAGATAAGTCCTATGTATTCAGTGGGTCTGGTCTTGTTCTCAGTTCTGTTGTGTCTGTGAGGTAATTATGTTGGAAGCCAATTTATCTTCTTGTGGTATATTCCATTTCAGAACATATTGTATTTAAATGAATGGTTAGTGTGTTACATATATGGGTTACATTTCTTATGTATTACTATATATAATGTGTTTGTGTGCTGCTTTTTGAATTTGTTAAATGTTCCTATATTATGATATAACAATCAAACATACCCCACCACCCCGCTCCCCACAGTTTTTAGGTAGTGGTACTGTTCTCCGAACATGTCCGCGAACATTAAATAAGTTCGCGGACATCAAGTTCATAAGAAGAGATCTAGTCAGTTCCATGTGACATGTATATAAAGTCAAAGTCATTATTGTTAAGTTGTGCTACTAAAAAACTATGAAATTCAGTAAAAAAACTTTGTTAAAGGGACGTTATGGTTAAGTTGCGCTACTAAAAACCTATGAAATTCAGTGAAAAAACTTTGTTAAAGGGACGTTATGGTTAAGTTGCGCTACTAAAAACCTATGAAATTCAGTGAAAAAACTTTGTTAAAGGGACGATATGGTTCCAAATAAAACCGAAAAACCCTTGAAATTCGCCAGTTATGGTAAGCTAAGCAACCATAACTCGCGCCACCACCGTGCACTGCTAAGACTAACACCCAGGACATCAAAGATGACATCACAAATGTCATTGAGTTTTTTCACTGAATTTCATAGGTTTTTAGTAGCGCAACTTAACCATAACGTCCCGTTAACAAAGTTTTTTTCACTGATATATATATATATATATATATTCATAACGTCCCTTTAACAAAGTTTTTTCACGGAATTTCATAGGTTTTTAGTAGCGCAACTTAACCATATATATATATATATTCAGTGAAAAAACTTTGTTAAAGGGACGTTATGGTTTAAGTTGTGCTACTAAAAACCTATGAAATTCAGTGAAAAAACTTTGTTAAAGGGACGTTATGGTTAAGTTGCGCTACTAAAAACCTATGAAATTCATTGAAAAAACACTTTCTCCTGTTTTTGTTTCTGTTTCTGCCTCACCTTCTCTGTCATAAATTATTAATATATGTTAAATAAAGTTACATTTTTATATTGTGTTGTAAATAGTTTAATTTTTTTTTCTTTAATAACAATGTAGGTGTCCGCGGACAGTGGAGGTGTTCTGAAATCTTCGTAAATAAACGGAAATGGAGGTGTCCTGAAGAACACTATACCTGTTCATACTGTTCGCTAGCAAGATGAAACTATTCTAAGAACACACGCGGTGTCCTGAAATGTTCGTAAAAAAAAAAATCAAAGTGTCCTAAAGAACACTATATCTGTCCGTAGTGTTCGCTAGCAAGTTCAAACTGTTCTAAGAACACACGCGGTGTCCTGAATTGTTTGTAATTAAACGAAAATGGAGGTGCCTTAAAGAACACTATACCTGTCCGTACTGTTCGCTAGCAAGTTGAAAATGTTCTAAGAACACAATTGGTGTCCTGAAATGTTCGTACATAAACGAAATTGAACGTGTCCTGAAGAACACTATATCTGTCCTTACTGTTCGCTAGCAAATTTAAACTGTTCTAAGAACACACGCGGTGTCCTGAAATGTTCGTTTCACGTGTGATGCACTTTTAATTACCTCATAACCCGAACAGTGTCCGTAGGACATCAACGCGCATGCGCTAACCAATCTCCGTGCACTTGGTGTCCTGCGGACAGGCGCTTCCTTCGCGGACTAGTTCGCGAACGGATCATATGACCGCGCCCATGCTGATCGCGTGTTCTGAATGCGGACACTGTTCGGGTCCCCGAACAAATTAAAAGTACATTTTCAATTAATCCATAATATTTTTCAATAAAATCTCACCATGGCACAAGTCCTACATAGTAATCCTGAGTTTCTACATAACTTTTGAAACTTGTGTTCGATCTGTCTGCGGACAGCGCACATGTCCTCGGACCGCGCACAAGCACTCCTATAAAAGACCAAGCCCTAGAGCTTATTCTCATTGTGTTTCTGGCTATTCTTCAGAGCACAGCTATTTCTCCAGCAACTTGCTGATTACACCATCGAGATGGCATCCCTGGCTGCAGAACTGCCACCTGGTGCTGCACCTGCTTCAGCACCACCCCCACCCCCTCCACCACCACCACCTCCCCAAGTGCCTGAAGAGGGGAACAGGAGTGAGGATGCGGAGGAGGAAGAAGAGGATGATGAGAATGAGGTAGAGGAAAACCCTACTACCCGCACTAGGCGTGAGTCTTGGGTGCGGCGGTTATTTACCATTCATGGTGATGTTCCTAAGGCTCATGCGAACCGTGTTACCTGCAATGAGTGCAAAATGATACTCAGTCGCGGGAAGCATGGTAAGTACAGCTTTGGGACCACTACTATGAAGCGACACCTGAGGTCATTTCACTCTGGGGCTATTCTCAGGGTTGTACCTTGCGAAGAATGTAGCAGGTTGATTTCTTCTACTTCATCCTCTGTTTCTGATCCTGTCACCACAAGGACCACCTCTGTGGGACAGCGTCTTCCTCAAGCTGCCTCACAGGCCATACAGAATGCTGATGACCCTTACCTTTCGAGGGTCACAGTTGTATTCGTTGTATGCGACTTCGTAGTGCTTTTGAGACTATCATCTCAGAGCACGAGAAGATCTGCTCACTACCCAAATGAAACCCACTCTACATCTTCCTCTCTCAGCTCGCCCTTTCTTATCCCTGTGGTTGGTGTCCCCCCCTTTACTTTCCTTTTCCCTCCTCTCCTAGTGTTTTGTGTATAAAAAACCGAAAAAAATACTAAATATCAAAAATCAAAAAAAAAATAAGGCTCTTTTCAGAGCCGCCTTTCACAGTTAAAAAATAGAAGTGAAAATAAATGAAGCAGGGCCCTTTGTATTTTTTAGAAGTCCGTGGACAGTTCGCGAACGTTTAAAAAATTGGGTTGCTACCCCATCACAAACATTGCAATTTTCTATGGGAAGAAGTGGTGGCTCGGAAAAGAGCCTTTGGGTGGTGTTTGTAAGTCAAAAATTATAAATGCTTAACATCTACTTCAAAATCGTTGTTGTAATTCCAAAAAAGGTTGCAATGCATTTTGTACATTTCTCAGAAAAATCTGATTGCCAGCATAAGTAAGATGGACTCCATCTCTGCAAAAAATGTATGTACTACGAAACATAATATTTTCATTGTGAAAAGAGGACAATGCAAAATCTCTTAGAAAGGCACAAACAGCCTTATTAACATTGCGCCTTGCTTTTTCCATTTGTGGACCAAATGAAGAAGAACGAAGCCACATTTGTCTCTGCGCAATCCGTGAAAATATCACTTGAGAATTAGGAAACATATCCATAACCTTCCCAAGTCCTTCTTTCATAGCAAATTGCAAAGAAATTCCAGTCACATGTCCTAAACTGTTCCCTCCACAATGAATTACAATTATGTCTGGATGTTGCTCTGTCTCCGAGGTAGCACAGAGAGGTAGCAAGTCCAACCACTTCATTCCATGAACTCCAGGCCAGTGTACTTCCACATGTTGGAATCCAAGATCTACATCTACTCCACAGCTTTCTGCATGCACCTTCAACCAATGTATCCACGAATCTCCCAAAATCCAAACAATCTGTTTTCTGAAACACACAGCCATAGCTATCTTTTGTTCTCTCAGCAAAAAGAGTATCTGAAAAACTCTCTCCTGGCACAACACACCCACTAAGCTTTCCTGACCAATCCCCTTCAGTGCTTATTCTCATTTGCATGACTTCTGAACCCAAAAATCCCCAGATGTAACTCCCGATGTCCGCGAACTACCGCCATGTCCGCGGACATATCGTAACATGAACAGCCCTTCTACCATTTCCACTTCACTCTCTCTGCCATTCCCTCATTGGATGTAGCTAAAAAATCACATGGCCGTGCACCAATCACATTCAAGACCTCTACATCTAACTGCATCATCATAGATCAGCACTGCAAATGTACTGTTATTCTCTCTGAGTACAGTGTCATATCATTGGCAAGCACCATCTACCAGAAATAATGTACAAGTCTCCAAGATTTCTACTTGCAGCTCCATGCATATCCATATGCATGAACACAAACTTCAGGTATGCATATTTTCTGTACAGTAGATGAACACATTTTCAAACAGACTTTTAGCTTGTGTAATCTGTAAAATGAATTTACTGTTTTTTTTCAATTACTTAAAATCAACTATCACTTATAAACCTTTATACTATTTACTTTCTTTATACACACACATTCAAGTTATGTTAAACTAACATTTTTTAAATGAAATATATAGACTACATATATTCAAACAAAATTGCATGCAAGCACAATCTATGTTTAAATCTTAAAAAAAATACTTATACAATTTCATATTTTTTTGTTTTTATTTATTTATTTACTTAATTACTTTAATTTAGACATGACATTGAGGCGTGATTACCTAGAACAGCTTACTTACAGAAATAGTGGTATTCACTGGTATATTATAAATTTCACAAGACATAGTAAAGATATTTTTTTTGCTACAGTTAGTCATTCAATACAATTTGTTCATTAAGAACATATCATATGTACTGAACTGATGCAATGTATCTTATGTAAATAAATTAGTTTAATGGTTTTAAAGAAGGCACTGAGGATTTCAATTAAAAAAATTCATATCTAAATTAAAAACAGCGCTATATACAAACAAGGTTACTAATTTGAAGCTTTTACAATTGCAGTGAAGACCAGTCTCCTGAAAAGAAGCAGCTGAATTCGAAGAACAAAGAAGAACTAAGAAGTTACCTGTTAATTTAAGAAAAAAAGTAAGTAGAATATCACCATAATATTTGTATTATTAATCAAACATACTATAACGTTAATACAAGCTATTTCTGTGCCTAAAAATAGAGATTGTGTACCATTTTGTTCAAAAATCTCTATGTCTTAAACAGTGAATTACAGCCAGAATGGCCCACAAATTCCTATTTTTGGACACACAAATTACCGAACTGAACCGCTACAATTTTCATATTATAGAACAAACAACTGTTTTAATTGTATACATTAGATTTACTATTTGTACTTTTCCACACCACTAGCTTACTTTTTTTTGTCATCTGAACCCCAGGTTAGTAACACATAAATACAAGAATACCTATCCCTACTAGTTGTAGTTCCCAATGCACAATCACACACCATTACATACATCTTTATCATCTTACTCAAACACTCATGCACACAGCACACATACATTCCAGAACACCCCAACCCATATCTTCTTTATTTTTTTCAACAGACCCTAAAGAATGCCTACCAAAAGTCAAGTCCGTAGATAGCAACGCAAAAGTAGAGCAAATGAAAATAAATGTGTCCAACATAAGCATCCATCTCTAGCAGAATTTGTAAAAAAAGTTGAAACAAAACAGCTAATACAGTCTTTTAGTGAAACACAAGAAGTTTCAAGTATAAAAACTTTGCCTCCTCTATCAAAATGTAAAACAAACCAAAAAACAATTAACAGAAAATCAGCTATCACTACAGATAAAACTACTTCTTCAAATTTTAATATAGTGCAAAGTAAGCATACCAAGAAAAGTATTTTAGCCAAAATGTACATTCACAAAGTCCTTCAAAATCTTATAAAAACAGGAGAGAAATCAGGTTCAATGCTTAAAACCTATCGTAGGAAATTAATCTTAGAAGCGTTGATGGACAGTGCAATTCTTCTCAAAAGAAAGTTATTTATTTTACTGTTAAACAAAATGAAACCACTAACAAAACTAATAACTAAATTACAAAAAAGACTTCTCAATAAGCGAAATGTCAACAGAAAGAACTTCTTAAGTATCTGTGGAGGTGAATGGAATCAAATACAAATGCCATACATAGCAGTGGTTGTGGTTATGAAAAAGTGAATAATACCATAATGGAACAAGAAGTACTCCTTACAAAAGTATGCCCTGAAAACTTAGAATTACCCCTCCATTCAACAGAATCAGAATGTCCAGTGTAGAAATGGCCATGCACGTCAATGTGTAACATTCCCAAACAATCTTTCAAATCTTTACTCCAATTCCTCAATAAATATGTAAAAAGCAAAGACAAAATCAAAATTAAATTACTGAAAAATATGGATACCTGTCCTGTGCGCAAGTACACAGGACTACAAGGACATTCATTGACCTGCATTAAAGGAACTACTTGTAAAACCACTTTCCATGATATCAAAAGGATATCAACACATCATTCAACAATAGGAAATCTAGTTTATAAACTGTACTATGCTAAAAGTCCTGCTTTAGCACTAGCAAAGTTAAATAACATCCTTCTACATGGTACAGCAAAAGACCTACTTGAAGAAATTCACTATATCCAGAAAAAATATTTTGGAAGTGAAAACCATTTACAGAATGAAATAGCTTTAAACCAATTAAGCAACAATTCTACACATGGCAACCTTTTGCTAAACACATACAAAAAAGAAATACTAAAATTTAAAAATACATCAGCTGAAGTACCAAACCATGTATGTGTATGTTGCCGTAGAACTTTTTATAAAAGTAACACAAAAACTGTAGACCTATCATACAAAATAGAAGACAATGAAGATTCTAAATGGTTTGATTTAGCTCTCTACCTTGTAGCAGAAAACAAATACAAAATAACTGAGCCCTTAATACTTTGCAGTTACTGCACTACAAAACTTGACAACAACCAAACTCCTTCACGTGCTATCACAAATAATTTGGAATTATACCCAGTACCAAAACCCCTACAACAACTTAATTTATACGAGAGCATCATAATTCAAACAGTACACCCATTTCAAGCAATAATACGCCTTCAACCAAAAACAGCAAAATTACCTCCCTCTGAATTGGTAAAAGGCATTCGTGGAAGTTTATTTACCATTAGATCTAAAAGAAAATGTGCATACTCTAGGAGTGCAACGTCCAATGCAGCAATCTTTAATTATCTTAGTAAATGGAGTACCTACAAAAGACAAAAAAATATGGCAACAGCGGGTAGATTCATATAAAGTTAGACAAGCCTTCCAATATCTTAAAGAGAATAATGAATATTACAAAGAAATTAATATTGAAGAAAACTTGAAAGATACAACTGAAATAATTCAAGAAACACAAGAAGCTGCTCAATTTGAGCTACTAGATCCTGCTACAATATCAAATACTTTAGACCATTATACAATTCATCCTTTGCACTGTAATGACACCGTAGAAGATGTACTGGAAACTTACCAAATGCGTCAAACAAAAGGATCGCCAATCAGCATATGGGAAAAAAGTATAGAAGCACGTGCTTTTCCTCTACTCTTTCCTACTGGCAAAGGAGGAAGGTATGATGATAGACCTATTCAAATATCAGCTTCAGAATACCGCTCATTACGGATGTATTCTGAAGATCCCAGATTTAGACAAAATGGGGAATACATATTCCACCTACTCTTTGAAAGTGAACTAGCAACTTTATGTCACGGAGTTGCACACATATTGAAATTAGGATCACACTTTCAAAATATGACAGCTACACAATTATTAGAAAAAGTGCAACAAAAGGATGAGGTTTTACAATCAAATATTACAAATCTATTAGCAAATATGCGTGGTACTAAAGACTACTGGTTTCGACGTCATGGAGATGTACGTTGTATGATCAGAAACCTTGGCCCACCCACTTGGTTTGTTACATTAAGTTGTGCAGAATATGCATGGGAAGATTTACATGATTTCCTACGCATATCAAATAAAAACAAAACAAACATAGATATACTAACACCTGGAGAACTTTGTTCTTTGGATCCTGTTAATGTTTCACGATATTTTCACCATAGCTTCATTGCTATGCTACATTTTGTTTGTAATAAAACTGTTCCTCCCCTTGGAGAAGTGCAACACTTCTTTTGGAGAAAAGAATACCAAGCCAGAGGAGCACCACATATCCACATGCTTTTATGGATTAAAGATGCTCCTAAATTTGGTCAAGACAGTGATGCCACTGTTTTACAGTTTATTGAAAAATATGTCACTTGTGAAATTCCATCAGAAGCCACAAATAGTGATCTTCATGCACAAATTTTACAATTTCAAAGACACAAATGTGGAAAATATTGTCGTCGCAAATACAAAAACAAAGGGAAATACTACACCAAATGCCGATTTGGTTTCCCTAGACCAGTTACAAATACAGGTCAAGTGAACAACCTCATGTCTTCAGTTAGACATAATCCCTCATTACAACTCAGGCGTTAAGGGTTTAACGGCGCCGTCGGCGCCGTGAACCCTTAACGCCTGATTACAAGTGTCCCTTTGCGGGTTGGTGTTTAACGCCTGCTAAAAGCAGGCGTTAAAAATCCAACCCGCAAAGGGACTTTGGAGCTAATTATGGCACCGTAATTTACGGTGCCGTAATTAGCACCTTCCCCATTCCCATTATGCCCTATGTGGGCAAAAATGAGAATGGGGAAGGGCAAATGGTGAATGGGGAATTAGCGCCCCACTCACCTTGGAATGGGGCGGTAATTCCGCCATCCACCATGGCGGAATTGTAACCTTAGCGGCATGGACCATGGTGCTAATAGCACCATGGTCCTCTGCCAAGGTTGTAATGAGGGCCATAGTGTTAAAGGTAAGTCACCTAAAAATACATATTACATAAAAAGAAAAGAAGAAGAAAAATATATCAATGATTATAATGCAATCATTGCCCACTTATGGAATGCAAACATAGATGTGCAGTACATTGCAGACAATTCTACTGCAGTTGCACGATATGTCACAGCATACTTAACTTAAGCAGAAAAGACAGAGCTCCAAGACCTCTGGAATGACCTGTCATCAGATAAAACAGTATCTCAGAAATTATACAGCTTGGGCATAAAAATGCTCACCCATAGAGAATGTGGATCATATGAAGCAGCTGATCGTTTAACTGGTACTGCATTGTATGGTAAATCTGAAAATATAGTATGGCTAAGTCTTGGTCCAGCTAAATCTAGAAATAGAGTTCTAAAATCATATGAAGATATAGAAACAATAGCCAAACATGATCCCAACAGCCAAGACATTTTAAAAAACAATTTATTGGACACAAACTACCCAAACAGAAGTAATACTTTGGAAAACATGTGTCTATACCAAATAGCCCAAAACTACACATACAAAAATAATATGAAACCAGATGAAAAAAAGGTAAATATAGAGTGACAAACTGTGAAGGCAGCTTAGTTAAACTCACTAAACCAAATTTAATGAATCATATCAAATTGTCATTAAAGACTCCTCAACATAAAGAAGTATATTACATGTCCCTGCTACAACTCTTCAAACCATGGAGAAAAGAAGAACAATTACTAGATAACTTTGACTCATATGAGGATGCTTTCAAAGCAAATGAAAGCACTATAACTGATGTAAACTTTACACAGTACAAAACAATGTTGCACAATGAACAGCAACACGAAGAAGAACTCCAAGCCCAACTAGATAAGGACACTTCTGACAGTAGTCAACCTTCTGTAACAGGAAGCCAAGAACCACTGGGAGAACCACTAATAATAAATGAGGCAGAATTAGCTATGATAGAAGTAGAAAAACCATGTGCCAGTATGAAGATGAGGAAGACTTAACTATACTACAATCAAAACTAAACAATGAGCAAAGTAGCATTTTTCAAGAAGTAACAAAACAATTTGCACATGGTGTAAAACATGAAAATAAAGAATGTTCCTGCCATAATTATAAACCTATACTACTGTACGTCAGTGGTGAAGCTGGTTCTGGCAAAACAATCCTAATCAAAATCATTAGTAAGTTCCTTCAACAATTGACAAACAACAAACTGTCAGCTGTTGTCACTGCTCTCACAGGTTTAGCTGCCTACAACATAGGTGGTGTTACATTACACCGATTACTTCTATTACCAGTAGAACACCAGAACAAATTAGACTATTACAAACTTTCTGCAGAAGCTGCAATGGAATTATGCAGAGTATTGAAACAAATGAAAATGCTACTAATAGATGAAGTGAGCATGGTATCCAACCTGATGTTAGCTTTGATTCACCTCAGATTACCAGAAGTACTCAAAACAGACTATGAAGAGCTCTTTGCAGGAAAACACATCAATTTTGCTTCAATTAACACCAGTAAAAGGTGAGCCGATTTTTAAAACATTAGGACACAAACTCTGCCGTAAAACTGTTGGCAGCATTGGAAATGTCAACCTTTGGCAGCATTTCCAATACAGAGAATTAACAGAAAACATGTGGCAATCTGCAGATCTCACTTATGCCAACATTTTAAAAAGTATCAGAGTTGGTATACTTTCTAAAGAAGCAGAAGCAATATTGAAAACCCGGCACATTAATGCACTTTATGGCGATAATGCATGTGCTACAGATGTTATGGAACAATTAGCCCACAAAAATGTCAATTGTATGGCCTTAATGCCAACTCTTGCAAGCTGTTTCAAATTCAATGAAATCATGCTAAGTAAAGAAATGCAACCAATCATGGAAATTAGCGCCACAGACAAACTAGATGTACATGGTATGACACTACCCATGTGTGACCAAGCCACAACAAGACTAAATAGTTTAGAAAAATCAATCTCAAACACAGCAGGCTTAGAAAAGATATTAAAAGTATCCTTAAATTGCAGAGTAATGCTTAAATGTAACCTTGATGTGGACCAAGGACTAGTTAATGGAGCACTGGGTACAGTTGTTGGCTTTCAAACATACCCACGCGACAACAAAATTCAGTTTGTCAATATACTCTTTGACAAACTTTCAGAAGTAAAAAGGATAGGACGCTCAACTGCTAGATTCCTTCTCTTCAAAGATATGTATGTACGCAGAGAACAATTTTCTCTAACTCTTGCATACGCAGTCACGATTCATAAATCACAAGGTCTTACCCTAGACAAAGCCATGATAGATATTGGTAACACAGTCTTTAAAGAAGGAATGAGCTATGCAGCACTATCACGCTTACGTACAGTTGATGGTCTATTTCTAATGAACTTTGATGCAAGTAAAATAAACGCTGATATTCCTTGCATTTTAGAATACAATAGACTTTGCTCACTATACACCCCCACCTAAACACATAATCTGTTCCACAAAAAGTAAAACATTATAAAAGAAAAATAAATCAAACAGAAATGCAAAAGGATGTCACTGCAAATCCTCCAAAGAGAGTAAAAGAAACTAATACTTCATCAAGTACCACAAGCAAAAAAGAATCAATTAGGGAAAGTAAACCAGGTACTTCTTTAAAGAAGGAAGACAAACTCCATAAAAAGCAGTTAGATACAGAACTACCTGGACTATTTAAATTCTCAAATATAATTGGTGTAAGTTGCTACGCAATTGTAGCAATGAATATTCTATTTCAATTACCACCAATTGTTGACAACATTTACTTACACAGTACAGACCCATTGTGTTTGCAAATGTTAGTACTTCACAGAAATGCAGCAAACAATCCTGAAAACACGTATAGTGTTTATGGAATAAGGCAACAATTGGACTACTGTGCTGGAATGGTGAAATTCACTATAAATTCACAAGAAGATCCACAAGAATGTCTAATGTACTTACTACAAGTACTGGAAAACAAAAACATACCTATAAATGAAATCTTTCAGATTTCATACATGTGGAAACATACATGCACTCTCTGCAACAATGTGACACAAGAAGAAATCCCCAATGAACGCTTCATATATATATCAATACCAAATTGTGAATCCATTCCATTTCAGCGACTTGTAGAAAATGCAAACCATGGTAGATTATGCTCTACCTGCAATTCAGATAATCGCTCCACGTTAGTAATACAAACAAATAGTAAATACGTAATACTAATGCTTCTACGTTACAATGCAGATGGTACCAAAAACAACTGCAAGCTGACTGGATTCACACATAGTCAAATATCACTTGGTAAGAAAACCTTCACAACAATAGGTATAATCTACCACGCAGGAGCCACAACCAATTCAGAGCACTACACTGCATATATGAAAAAGAAATGTGGATGGTTTGAATGTAATAATAGTACCATTACTCTAAAGCAGAGATTACCAGCAAATCTTACAAACGCTTATTTGATGTTCTTAAAACCAAAATTTGATAAATAAACTGTATTTAAACCTTTAAGTAAATTTGTGTTACAAAAATATAAACTGTTAGAATACTCCAAAAGCTATCTAACTGCTCAAAGATTCTACAACAACTAATCAGATAAATGAATACCACTAAATTAGACCAAAAAATACACAGTTAGAATACGCCAATTGGTATATAACTGTCCCAAAATTATAAATTTGTGTTAAAATAATATAAACTGTTAGAATATTCCAAAAGCTATCTAACAGCTCAAAGATTCTACAACAACTAATCAGATACATGAATACCACTAAATTAGGCCAAAAAATACACAGTTAGAATACGCCAATTGGTATCTAACTGTCCCAAAATTTAACAATATCCAAATAGATAAATCAATACCACTAAAATATATCAAAAAAATAGACAGTTAGAATATGCCAATTGGTATCTAACTGCTCCAAAATTTTATAATATCAAAACAAATGAAGAATCTGTTACTGCTCCAAAAAAATACAACAAGCCAAAGTATAAAGCATTAGCCAGAAACAACAAGTGAACACTGAAAACAAACAAACAAATAAACTGTAGCATAACAGAAAAAGGCTTTTTTTTTTAATCCAACATGGATTTTTTTTCTCCCACAGACCCAATGATTTTGGCAACAAATACAGAAACTGAGCAAATTGCACAGTACTCTGATTTGTACTCTACTAAATATGAGGGTCGAAAAAAAATAAAAGTATATTGCTTATACAATATAATAAGTCATTACAAAATACTAATACTAACATGCTATTTTCTTTTATCACAGAAATGAAGAAGAAAAACATGAACTCCCATTACTAGACCACACAGTAAGTATACAATAATAAGGACAACCATAGCAGAATATCACATCCATAGTATCTAATACCTTTGTTCCTTATACATTTGTTTTTCACCCAAAGTTATAAGTAAATATGAATGTGATATGCTGCGGTGGTTGTTGCCAGGGCATACAATCTTGGGTACATGGCCAAATGGCCATGCACCCAAGACTCTATGCCCTGGCAACAACCACTGCAGCATATCACATCCATAGAGTCAAACATTTCAACTATGATCTATGGAAAACTTTTAATGTCCGCGAACAATGTGAGTGTTCTTAGAACACTTTGAACTTGCCAGCGAACAATACGGACACCGTTTTCAGGACACCCCCTACGAACATTTCAGAACAACGCGATAGTTCTTACAACACTTTCAACTTAACAACGAACAATACGGACAGCGTCCTAAGCACAACCCCTACGAACATTCCAGGACACCTGGAGTGTTCTTAGAAGCGTCTTCAGAACACCACCATCTTGTTTATTTGCGAACATTTCAGGACACCGCGAGTGTTCTTAGGACACATTCAACTTGACAAAGAACAATACGGACAGCGTCCTCAGGGCACCCCCTCCGAACACTCCCTGGACACCGGGAGGGTTCTTAGAAGCGTCTTCAGAACACCACCATCTTGTTTATTTGCGAACATTTCAGGACACCGCGAGTGTTCTTAGGACACATTCAACTTGACAAAGAACAATACGGACAGCGTCCTCAGGACACCCCCTACGAACACTCCCCGGACACTGCGAGTGTTCTTAGAAGCGGCTTCAGAACACCCCCATTTTGTTTATTTGCGAACATTTCAGGACACCGCAAGTGTTCTAAGGACACATTCAACTTGACAGAGAACAATACGGACAGCGTCCTCATGACACCCCCTACGAACACTCCCCGGACACCGCCAGTGTTCTTGGAAGCCTCTTCAAAACACCAGCATCTTGTTTATTTGCGAAAATTTCAGTACACCGCGAGTGTTCTTAGGACACATTCAACTTGACTGAGAACAATACGGACAGCCTCCTCAGGACACCCCCTACGAACACTCCCCGGACACCGCAAGTGTTCTTAGAAGCATCTTCAGAACACCCCCATTTTGTTTATTTGCGAACATTTCAGGACACCGCGAGTGTTCTTAGGACACATTCAACTTGACAGAGAACAATACGAAAAGCGTCCTCAGGACACCCCCTACAAAACCCCCCGGACACCGCGAGTGTTCTTAGAAGCGTCTTCAGAACACCCCCATTTTGTTTATTTGCGAACATTTCAGGACACCGCGAGTGTTCTTAGAACACAATCAACTTGACAGAGAACAATACGGACAGCGTCCTCAGAACAACCCCTACAAACATTTCAGGACACCGGGAGTGTTCTCAAAAACGTCTTCAGAACACCCCCATTTTGTTTATTTGCAAACATTTCAGGACAACGCGCGTGTTCTTAGAACACATTCAACTTGACAAAGAACAATACGGACAGCGTCCTCAGGACACCACCTACAAACACTCCCCGGACACCGCGAGTGTTCTTAGAACAGTTTCACTTTGCTTGCGAACAAAACTGACACATATTGACTCCTTAGAACACCCCCTAGTCAGTTTATTTAGAACATTTCAGAACACCCATGATGGCCGCAAACAAATCGAACACAAAAAGAACGTCTAACACATAAAAAACACAACTTTCATCCTATCTCATACACTCCCACCCTCACCAAACACTCCTACACACCAACACACTCTACAAAATACACATTTTGAACAAAGTTTCACCGCGCTGTTAGGGGACGTCTGCGAATCCAAGATGGCGGGCGCTACCGAAAAATCTGACGCGCTTCACGCTCCACGCTGTCCAATCAGCGAACACTTTGCTTGTCCGCGAACATCACGCAAGACGATTGGCCAATCAGGACCCTTTCCGCGGAGCGAACAGGGAAGTGTATCCGCAAACCGAACACAGATATCACTAATTTTTTTTTACCTACTTTTTGGTGATTTTAAAAAAAACTACTGGACGGATTTTCACCAAATTTGCAAAAGCACGCTTTTGGGACCAAGCCGCTGCTCCTGGTCCAAATTTGGTGGAAATCCGTCCAGCGGTTTGGGCTGTATGCGCGAGCAAAATTTTTTTCCAATTCACTCTATGGAGAGTGAGTAATAATGTATACAAATATGAGCATGTAGAGGGAAGGTAGAGTAATAAAAATAAAACTATGAGAAAGTGCTGATAACCATAATGATTATCTTCATGCACAGAAAGGATTGCTCTCTTTCAAGCCTGTATCTTCTGCTATGTATATGTTTCATATGATGTGACAGGACCCTAAGTCTACAAATATAGTACCTTTTCAATTTTTACTTCCTGCCTGTTACTGAAGAAAACTATGTGGTTTCGATATGTCAGTAAAGGATAAAAAGGGAGAGCCAGCCATGTGATGTCATCAGTGATGTCATCAATGACATTTGTGATGTCATCTTTGATGTCCTGGGTGTTAGTGTTAGCAGTGCACGGTGGCGCGTGTTATGGTTGCTTATGTTACCATAACTGGCAAATTTCAGGGGTTTTTCGGTTTTACTTTGAGCCATAACGTCCCTTTAACAAAGTTTTTTCACTGAATTTCATAGGTTTTTAGTAGCGCAACTTAACCATAACGTCCCTTTAACAAAGTTTTTTTAATATCACGCAAACAATATACAAACATGGCGTGCAAAAACCAACTTCTACAAATGGCTTTACACAGAATGTTGCAAAGTAAGAATTTATGCTCGTTCACAGTGAAGGTCAGATGCTTCCACAACTTCTACAGATAGCTTTACACAGAATGTTGCAAAGTAAGAAATTATGCTCGTTCACAGTGAAGGTCAGCTGCTTCCATTTTTTTCTCGGGCCCCGGAGAGGCTCACGAAGCAGACTATAAGGTTGTATTGTGTTTTGACCTTGACAGACAGAGATTGTGATGAAAGACTTCTCTTGAAGGAGTGTTGCTAAAACGTAAGAGAAGATAAAGATGAAATTTCTGAAACGAAACCACTTTTATATATTATATCACTATGCGAAAGATCGTTGGCATACGCGAAGTCGTATTTTGGGACTGCACCACTCGTAGACAATGGAAATTGCAATTGTACTGTAAGTAACCCTTTAGATTACTTTATACCAAATATAATTACAATAGCGTAGCATTAAAGACGGCTCAAGTTGTACTTGTTCGTTGAAAGTGGCATAATGTTTTCTACTGCGCACTATCACCGCCGAATTGATCCCCTGTCGTTTAGAGGGCTCTGAAAAAGGCAGACGACACAGGGTGGGTTAATAGAAATAATTTAACCGGTCTATAGGCGGTCAAGCACTCTACTCGCTGTGCCACTTTACTGTAGCCTGTCAAGTGGCACAGCGAGTACAGCGCTCGCTTTGACATCCGTGCACAGCTTGCTGACGCAAGTTTGAATCCCGGCAAGGCCAAACTCAGCTTTTCTTCCTTCCGTGGTCGATAAATGAGCACCACACACCGTGGTTAATAATAAGCACTGCTTACATACCTCACGGTTCTTAGCGCTATATGAATGGGAAAATATTATTATTTTATTATTAACATACTCTGTTGCACTATCTTCGATAGCAAATAGTTTCACGCCCTAATAAATAAAATGATGATTTTTAATGAAGATCGGCTGGTGAGACTTATTTATGTTTTTTAAAACAGGTACGTGGCCCCATTTTGTCTATGTCACGATTTACAGACTCTAGCAGATGGGGTCTTCAACTGCCAGGTGCAGGTCCAAATATGCAACTTCATGACCCTCACCATTTTATGGGACAATCGCCAAGGACCAATATGCCCTTACGCAATACTAGCGGCTACAAACAACATACCAACCAATAGGGTGGTCTAATGGCTCGTTGTTGGAGCAACCTTCCGATTATCAGAGCAACCATTTACTGCTTTTATCATAAACCAACAGCCTATCTACCGCAAAGGAAAAACGCGTGGCTCCAAATAAACTTTTGCTGATCGACAGCAGAGACAATAGCAAATCGCTAAATATTCACTAAACATTTCATGTGAAATAAATGTACTTACCAAATGTACAATCCTGCTGTTTACTTTTAAACCACAGTTTCATATTCTGAATTGTGCCGCACTGAGTTGTAAGCTGATCTAACACCCTCTGTACCGCAAAGGAACATCGCGTGCCTCAACATGAACTTTTGCGGATCACAACAAAGACAAATGCAAATTGCTGAATATTCTCTAAACATTTGATGTCAAATAAATGTACTTTACAAAATTTACAATCTTGCTGTTTGCTTTTAAATCACTGTTTCATATTCCGAATTGTGGCGCGCTGTGTTGTGACATAATATGTGTTGTCTTCCCGGTTCTGTGTAAAGTCACTTAGGACTGGAGAGGACTGGGCGCGTTTTATGACGCACCCTGTAACATCACAGAGAGAGACGGGGAATATGAATGCTTTGATAATATCAGGCTTAGGGGGGGGAGATATGATTTAGTGTCGCAAAAGCAAGTCAGCCAGGTCAATAGCGCCAGTCATAGGATTATCACATAATGTCGGCGCACACCAGCCGGATTTATCGTTTCTTTAGTGGACAAAAAGTCGGTTGACGCCCATAGGAAATTGTACTATTAGCAGGCAAAAGGAGTGGTCTTAAAACACTTTCACCCTGACAACGAACAATACAAACAACGTTCTCAGAACACCCCCATTTTGTGTAATTGCAACCATTTTGGGACACCGCAAGTGTTCTTAGAACACATTCAACTAGACAGATTACAATACGGACAGCGTCCTGAGGTCACCCCCAGTTTGTGTATTTACGAACAATTAGGTACACTGCGAGTGTTCATAGCTAATTTTAACCTTCCTTGCGAACAAAAATTACACATACTCCGTCCTGTAAACACCCCACCATTTAGTTTATTTACAAAATGTAAGAACAGCCATGTTCTCTGCGGACAAATCGAACGCAACAAAAACGTCTAGCACATAAAAAAACAAAACATTGAACCTATCTCATACTCCCCCACCCTCCCCAAACACTCTTACACACCAACACACGGCACTAAATACAATTTTTTATCCACGTTTCACCGCGCTGTACGCGGTCGACGGCGAATACAAGAGGGCGGGCGCCACAGAAAATCTGACGCGCTCCACGCCCCTCGCCGTCCAATCAGCAAACACGTTGCATTTCCGCGGACATGACGCAAGGCCATGGGCCAATCGGGGTGCTGTCCGCAGAGCGAACAGGGAAGTCCGTCCGCGAAGCGAACACAGATATCACTAATTTTTTTGCCTTACATTTTGGTCATTTTTTTAAAAACTACTGGACGGATTTACACAAAATTTGCAAAAGCACGCTTTCGGGACCAGGCCGCCGCTACTGCCACAAATTTGGTGTAAATCCGTCCAGCGGTTCGGGCTGTAGCCGTGCACAAAGTTTTTTCCCATTCAGTCTATGGGGAAAAAAAAGTTTTTGGACCCCCCCTATAACTTTTCCCCCCCTGGACGAATCCTCACCAAACTTTGCAAAAAATTCAGAGTGGGCCATATACTTTATTTGCAAAGTTTGGTGAGGATTCGTTCAGGGGGAGCGAAGTTATAAGCCGCCCAAAAAGTGCTCTTCCTGTGGAAACACCAACTTAACCATAACTACATGGCCGCTACCGCGGCCATGTAATATATATTAAATATATATATATATTCAGTGAAAAAAACTTTGTTAAAGGGACGTTATGGTTAAGTTGCGCTACTAAAAACCTATGAAATTCAGTGAAAAAACTTTGTTAAAGGGACGTTATGTTTCCAAGTAAAACCGAAAAACCCTTGAAATTTGGCAGTATGGTAAGCCAAGCAACCATAACTCGCGCCGCCACCGTGCACTGCTAAGACTAAGACCCAGGACATCAAAGATGACATCACAAATGTCATTGATGACATCACTGATGACATCACATGTCTGGCTCACTATTTTATCTTTTGCTGACATATCTAGGCCACATGGTTTTCTTCAGTAACAGTCAGAAACTAAGAATTTTATTTTATTTGTAGACATATCCTTCTAGTAGGTTCTTACAGTAATTCCGTTAGAGTACAGTCACATCATATGAAACATATACATATGGGAAAACACAAGCTTGAAAGACAGCAATCCTTTTTGTGCATTAAGATAATCACTAGATTTATGAGCACTTTCTGATAGTTCTGTTGTTTTTTTTATGGCTGTACTTTCCCTGTATATGGTCATATTTGTATACATTGTACTCACACTACTTTCCTTAGGGTCCAATCACATCAAGTGATACATATACATAGGGTAAATAGCAGCTTTGAAACAGAGCAATCATTTATTTGCATGAAACTAATCAGTTAAGTTATGAATTGTTTCTGCTACTACTTGTGCTTTTTTGCTAACTTCACTTGCCCTGTATATAGCCATATTGGTATGTGTTCTTGTGTCTTTGTGTTTTGTATATAGTAATGCAATTATGTAATACATGGGTTTTATTAGCTACTTATTACATATTTCACAGTACACAAAAATCTGTTAAGAAAACAATTATAATTTCATTATTCAACATATTAACATTACGAATATCATACCTTCATCTTGTACGCTGCACACAATGTTATGTTTCTGTATGAGTAGCTTAGTATACTAGATAGAACCCCACAATAGGATGCTATTTATATCAATGCATCGTTCAATGCACTTATTAGGGTATTTTTCTTACTATGATTCTTGACACTTTTTTCGCAACATAATAAGAATCCCTTCTACACATATTTCATGAGAAGTACATACACATGTGATGTCATCAGTGATGTCATAAATGATATTTGTGATGTCATCTTTGATGTCCTGGGTGTTAGTCTTAGCAGTGCACGGTGGCGGCGCGAGTTATGGTTGCTTAGCTTACCATAACTGCCGAATTTCAAGGGTTTTTCGGTTTTACTTGGAACCATAACGTCCCTTTAACAAAGTTTTTTCACTGAATTTCATAGGTTTTTAGTAGCGCAACTTAACCATAACGTCCCTTTAACAAAGTTTTTTTCACTGAATTTCATAGGTTTTTAGTAGCGCAACTTAACCATAACGTCCCTTTAACAAAGTTTTTTCACTGAATTTCATAGTTTTTAGTAGCACAACTTAACAATAATGACTTTGACTTTATATACATGTCATATGGAACTGACTAGATCTCTTCTTATGAACTTGATGTCCGCAAACTTATTTAATGTTCGCGGACATGTTCGGAGAACAGTACCACCACCTAAAAACTCTGGGGAGGTATGTGTAATAGTTATATCATAACATAGGAACATTTAACAAATTCACACAGCAGCACACATACAAAGTATATGTAGTAATACTTAGAAAATTTTACCCATATATGTAACACACTAACCATTCATGTAAATACAATATGTTTTAAAAAGGAATATACCAAAAGAAGATAAAGTGGCTTCCACCATAATTACCTCACAGACGCTCCACAACCAACAGCAAGACCAGACGTATACGCTACTGTTTACATATCTCACCAGACATAGTAAGTGCACTTCTTTTTACTCATATATTTATAAACTTTCTATATTAGAAAAAAAACATATTACTTTTTTGTTTTCTCACAGAAATGTGTAGTACTCTCGACAGGCTAGAGGAGCATTTCCCACAAGAGGAAATGTTAGAAAATAGTCCACCTAATGGTACACACTTTACTATATAAACCAATTAATAAATATTATTTTGTATACATTTAACATATAATTTTTTTTTATTACAGACCATACAAAAATTCCAAGCATCTCACAACAACAATCAGAGGATATCACTCTACAGCAGATTCATCAGAAAATGGACGACCTTATGCAAAATTTTATGGATTTGAAAAACTTTGTGGAAAATTATGTGAAACCCCCAACAGCACACCATTGTCCAACCTGCACTTGTCCCCCTCACCCTATCCCACGCAGTTAACCCCAAACCCTGTCTATGGACCAAAGCGTTTCGATGAGATTTCCTTCCCTTCTTCACCTGATCCCAGTTATCTAGAAATCCCTAATTCTCCTGTTTTTGTTTCCGTTTCTGCCCCACCTTCCCAGTCATAATTGTATATATATATGAAATAAAGTTACTTTTCTTATATTGTGTTGTAATTACTTTCAGTTCTTTGTGATAAAACCAATTTAGGTGTCCACGGACACCGCGGTTGTTCAGAAATGTTCGTAAAGAAACGAAAATGTAACTGTCCTGAGGACACTACATCTGTCCGTAATGTTCTCATGCAAGTTCAAAATGTTCTAAGAACACTCGTAGTGTCCTGAAATGTTCTTAAAGAAACAAAAATTAAAGTGTTCTAAAGAACACTATATCTGTCCGTAATGTTCGCTATCAACTTAAAACTGTCCTAAGAACACAATTGGTGTCCTGAAATGTTCATAAATAAACGAAAATGATGTGTCCTGAACAACAGTACAACTGTTCGTAGTGATCGCTACCCAATTGAAAGCGTTCTAAGAACACAATTGGTGTCCTGAAATGTTCGTACATAAACTAAATTACATGTGTCCTGAAGAACACAATATCTGTCCTTACTGTTCGCTACCAAGTTTAAACTGTTCTAAGAACACACGCGGTGTCCTGAAATGTTCGTTTCACGTGTGACGCACTTTTAATTACTTCAGAACCCGAACAGTGTCCGTAGGACATCAATGCGCATGTGCTAACCAATCTCCGTGCACTTGGTGTCCTGCGGACAGGCGCTTCCTTCGCAGACTAGTTCGCAAACAGATCATATGACCGCGCCCACGCTCATTGTGTGTCCTGAAATGCGGACACTGTTCATGTCCCCGAATAATTTAAAAGTACATTTTCAGTGAATCGATAATATTTTTCAATAAAATCTCACCATGCCACAAGTCCCACATAGCAATCTTGAGTTTCTATATACCTTTTGAAACTTTCCGATCCTTTTTTTGTGTTCGATCTGTCCGCGCACAGTGCGCATGTCCGCGGACCGGCTATTCTTCAGAACGCAGTGATTTTTGCTGCCACCTGCAGACTACACCATCATCGACATGGCATCCTTGGCTGCTGAACTGCCACTTGGTGCTGCACCTGCTTCAGCACCACCACCACCCCCTCCACCACCACCACCTCCCCAAGGGCCTCAAGAGGGGAACAGGAGTGAGGATGCGGAGGAGGAAGAAGAGGATGATGAGAATGAGGTAGAGGAAATCCCTACTACCCGCACTAGGAGTGAGTCTTGGGTGTGGCGGTTATTTACCATTCATGGGAATGGTCCTAAGGCTCGTGCGAACCATGTTACCTGCAATGAGTGCAAAATGATACTCAGTCGCGGGAAGCACGGTAACTACATCTTTGGGACCACTACTATGAAGCGACACCTGAGGTCATTTCACTCTGGGGCTATTCGCAGGGTTGTACCTTGCGAAGAACGTAGCAGGTTGATTTCCTCTACTTCATCCTCTATTTCTGATCCTGTCACCACAAGGACCACCTATGTGGGACAGCGTCTTTCTCAAGCTGCCTCACAGGCCATACAGAATGCTGATGACCCTTACCTTTCGAGGGTCACAGTTGTATGTATGTACTGTGACACAGTACTCTGTAGGGGGGAGCGACTTCGGAGTGCTTTTGAGACTATCGTCTCAGAGCACGAGAAGACCTGCTCACTACCCAAATAAAACCCACTCTACATCTTGCTCTCTCAGCTCGCCCTTTCTTATCCCTGTGGTTGGTGTCCCCCCCTTCACCCTCCTTTACCCTCCTCTTCTAGTGTGTCGTGTCTGAAAAACCAAAAAAAATACAAAATTACAAAAATCAAAAAAAAAATAAGGCTCTTTTCAGAGCCGCCTTTCCCAGTTAAAAAATAGAAGTGAAAATAAATGAAGCAGGGCTCTTTGTATTTTTTAGAAGTCCGCGGACAGTTCGCGAACATTAAAAAAATTGGGTTGCTACTCCATCACAAACATTGTAATTTTCTCTGGAAAGAAGTGGTGGCCCTGAAAAGAGCCTTTGGGTGGTGTTTGTAAGTCAAAAATTGTAAATGCTTAACATCTACTTCAAAATCGTTGTTGTAATTCCAAAAAAGGTCGCAATGCATTTTGTACATTTCTCAGAAAAATCTGATTGCCAGCATAAGTAAGATGGACTCCATCTCTGCGAAAAATGTATGTATTACAAAACATAATATTTTCATTGTGAAAAGAAGACATGCCAAAATCTCTTAGAAAGCCACAAACAGCCTTATTAACATTGCGCCTTGCTTTTTCCATTTGTGGACCAAATGAAGAAGAACGAAGCCACATTTGTCTCTGCGCAATCCGTGAAAATATCACTTGAGAATTAGGAAACATGTCCATAACCTTCCTAAGTCCTTCTTTCATAGCAAATTGCAAAAAAATTCCAGTCACATGTCCTAAACTGTTCCCTCCACAATGAATTACAATTATGTCTGGATGTTGCTCTGTCTCCAAAGTAGCACAGAGAGGTAGCAAGTCCAACCACTTCATTCCACGTACTCCATGCCAGTGTACTTCCACATGTGGGAATCCAAGATCTACAGCTACTCCACAGCTTTCTGCATGCACCTTCAACCAATGTACCCACGAATCGCCTAAAATCCAAACAATCTGTTTTCTGAAACACACAGCCATAGCTATCTTTTGTTCTCTCAGCAAAAAGAGTATCTGAGAAAATCTCTCCTGGCACAACACACCCACCAAACTTTCCTGACCAATCCCTTTCAGTGCTTATTCTCATTTGCATGACTTCTGAACCCAAAAATCCCCGGATGTAACTCCCGATGTCCGCGAACTACCGCCATGTCCGCGGACATATCGTAACATGAACAGCCCTTCTACCATTTCCACTACACTCTCTCTGCCATTTCCTCATTGGATGTACATCAAAAATCACATGACCATGCACCAATCACATTCAAGACCTCTAGATCTAACTGCATCATCATAGATCAGCACTGCAAATGTACTCTGAATCTCTCTGAGTACAAGTGTCATATCAATGGCAAGCAGCATCTAGCAGAAATACTGTACAAGTCTTCAAGATTTCTACTTGCAGCTCCATGCATATCCATATGCATGAACACAAACTTCAGGTATGCATATTTTCTGTATAGTAGATGACATAGCTCTCAACCATTTTTTTTTTACAGGCGGGTGAAATCACCAGATTTTGTTTTTGGCGGGTGAGACGCCCATTGGAATGAATGGGCGAGCAGGAGTCTTGGCGGGTGAGTCTGCCCTTTACAAGGCGTGTGACACCCGCCAAAAGCGTGTGAGTTGAGAGCTATGTTAGATGAACACATTTTCAAACAGACTTTTACCTTGTAAAATCTGTAAAATGAATTTACTGTACTTTTTTCAATTTCCTAAAATCAACTATCACTTATACACCTTTATACATTTTACTTTCTTTATACACACACACTCAAATCATGTTAAACTAACATTTTTTTAAATGAAATATATAGAATACATATATTCAAACAAAATTGCATGCAAACACAATCTATGTTTAAACCTTTATAAAAATACTTATACAATTTCATATTTTTTGTTTTTATTTATTTATTTACTTAATTACTTTAAATTAGACATAACATTGAGGCGCTATTACCTAGAACAGTTTACTTACAGAAATAGTGGTATATTATAAATTTCACAAGACATAGTAAAGATATTTTATTTTTGCTACAGTTAGTCATTCAATACAATTTGTTCATTAAGAACATACATATCATATGTACTGAACTGATGCAATGTATCTTATGTAAATAAATTAGTTTAATGGTTTTACAGAAGGCACTGAGGATTTCAATTAAAAAAATCAATATCTAAATTAAAAACAGTGCTATATACAAACAAAGTTACTAATTTGAAGCTTTTACAGTTGCAGTGAAGACCAGTTTCCTGAAAAGAAGCAGCCGAATTCGAAGAAGAAAGAAAAACTAAGAAGTTACCTGTTAATTAAAAAAAAGTAAGTAAAATATCACCATAATATTTATATTATTAATCAAATATACTATAACATTAATACGAGCTATTTTGGTTTCTTAAAATAGAGATTTTGTACCATTTTGTCCAAAAATTTCCATGTCTTAAACAGCGATTTACAACCAGAATGGCCCACAAATTTCCGTTTTTGGACACACAAATTAGCCAACTGAACCACTACAATTTTCATATTATAGAACAAACAACTGTTTTAATTGTATACATTACATTTACTATTTGTACTTTTCCACACCACTAGCTTACTTTTTTTTTGTCATCTGAACCCCAGTTTAGTAACACATAAATTCAAGAATACCTATCCCTACTAGTTTTAGTTCCCAATGCACAATCACACACCATTACGTACATCTTTATCATCTTACTCAAACACTCATGCACACAGCACACATACATTCCAGAACACCCCAACCCATATCTTCTTTATTTTTTTCAACAGTCCCTAAAGAATGCCTACCAAAAGACATCTCCGTAGAAAGCAACGCAAAATTAGAGCAAATGAAAATAAAGGTGTCCAACATAAGCATCCATCTCTAGCAGAATTAAAAAGTTGAAACAAAACAGCTAATACAATCATTTAGTGAAACACAAGAAGTTTCAAGTACAACAACTTCGCTTCCTCTATCAAAATGTAAAACAAACCAAAAAACAATTAACAGAAAATCAGCTATCAGTACAGATAAAACTACTTCTTCAAATTTTAATATAGTGCAAAGTAAGCATACCAAGAAAAGCATTTTAGCCAAAATATACCGTCACAAAGTCCTTCAAAATCTGATAAAAACAGGAGAGAAATCAGGTTCAAAGCTTAAAACCTATCGTAGGAAATTAATCTTAGAAGCATTGATGGACAGTGCAATTCTTCTCAAAAGAAATTTATTTATTTTACTGTTAAACAAAATGAAACCACTAACAAAACTAATAACTAAATTACAAAAAAGACTTCTCAATAAGCGAAATGTCAACAGAAAGAACTTCTTAAGTATCTGCGGAGGTGAATGGAATCACACTACGAGCACAGAACCATATTTTAATGAAGAAGCGTACAAACAAAAGCAAACAAATACAATTGCCATAAATAGCAGTGGTCGAGGTTATGAAAAAGTGAATAATACCATGATGGAACAAGAAGTACTCCTTACAAAAAAATGCCGTGAAAACTTAGAATTACCCCTCCATTCAACTGAATCAGAACGTCTAGTGTACAAATGGCCATGCACATCAATGTGTAACATTCCCAAACAATGTTTCAAATCTTTACACCAATTCCTCAATAAATATGTAAAAAGCAAAGACAAAATCAAAATTAAATTACTGTAAAATATAGATACCTGTCCAGTGCGCAAGTACACAGGACTACAAGGACATTCATTGGCCTGCATTACAGGACCTACTTGTAAAACCACTTTCCATGATATCAAAAGGATATCAACACATCATTCAACTATAAGAAATCTAGTCTATAAACTGTACTATGCTAAAAGTCCTGCTTTAGCACTAGCAAAGTTAAATAACATCCTTCTAAATGGTACAGCAAAAGACCTACTTGAAGAAATTCACTATATCCAGAAAAAATATTTTGGAAGTGAAAGCCATTTACAGAATGAAATAGCTTTAAACCAATTAAGCAACAAGTTTACACATGGCAACCTTTTGCTAAACACATGCAAAAAAGAAATACTAAAATTTAAAAGTACATCAGCTGAAGTACCAAACCATGTATGTGTATGTTGCCGTAGAATTTTTTATAAAAGTAACACAAAAATTGTGGACCTATCGTACAAAATAGAAGACAATGAAGATTCTAAATGGTTTGAATTAGCTCTCTACCTTCTAGCAGAAAACAAATATGAAATAACTGAGCCCTTAATACTTTGCAGTTATTGCACTACAAAACTTGACAACAACCAAACTCCTTCACGTTGTATCACAAATAATTTGGAATTATACCCAGTACCAAAACCTCTACAACAACTTAATTTATATGAGAGCATCATAATTCAAACAGTACACCCATTTCAAGCAATAATACGCCTTCAACCAAAAACAGCAAAATTACCTCCCTCTGAATTGGTAAAAGGCATTCGTGGAAAAGTACTTTATTTACCATTAAATCTAAAGGAAAATGTGCATACTCTAGGAGTGCAACGTCCAATGCAGCAATCTTTAATTATATTAGTAAATGGAGTACCTACAAAAGACAAAAAAATATGGCAACAGCTGGTAGATTTATATAAAGTTAGACAAGCCTTCCAATATCTTAAAGAGAATAATGAATATTACAAAGAAATTAATATTGAAGAAAACTTGAAAGATACAACTGAAATAATTCAAGAAACACAAGAAGCTGGTCAATTTGAGCTACTAGATCCTGCTACAATATCAAATACTTTAGACCATTATACAATTCATCCTTTGCACTGTAATGACACCGTACAAGATGTACTAGAAACTTACCAAATGCGTCAAACAAAAGGATCGCCAATCAGTATATGGGAAAAAAGTAAAGAAGCATGTGCTTTTCCTCTACTCTTTCCTACTGGCAAAGGAGGAAGGTATGATGATAGACCTATTCAAATATCAGCTTCAGAATACTGCTCATTACGGATGTATTCTGAAGATCCCAGATTTAGACAAAATGTGGAATACATATTCCACCTACTCTTTGAAAGTGAACTAGCAACTTTTTGTTACGGAGTTGCACACATATTAAAATCAGGATCACACTTTCAAAATATGACAGCTACACAATTATTAGAGAAAGTGCAACAAAAGGATGAGGTTTTACAATCAAATATTACAAATCTATTAGCAAATATGCGTGGTACTAAAGAGTACTGGTTTCGACGTCATGGAGATGTACGTTGTATGATCAGAAACCTTGGCCCACCCACTTGGTTTGTTCCATTAAGTTGTGCAGAATATGCATGGGAAGATTTACATGATTTCCTACGCATGTCAAATAAAAACAAAACAAACATAGATATTCTAACACCTGGAGAACTTTGTTCTTTGGATCCTGTTAATGTTTCAAGATATTTTCACCATCGCTTCATTGCTATGCTACATTTTATTTGTAATAAAACTGTTCCTCCCCTTGGAGAAGTGCAACACTTCTTTTGGACAAAAGAATACCAAGCCAGAAGAGCACCACATATCCACATGCTTTTATGGATTAAAGATGCTCCTAAATTTGGTCAAGACAGTGATGCCACTGTTTTACAGTTTATTGAAAAAGATGTCACTTGTGAAATTCCATCAGAAGCCACAAATAGTGATCTTCGTGCACAAATTTTACAATTTCAAAGACACAAATGTGGAAAATATTGTCGTCGCAAAT
Source organism: Ambystoma mexicanum (assembly GCF_040938575.1). Lineage (NCBI taxonomy): Eukaryota > Metazoa > Chordata > Amphibia > Caudata > Ambystomatidae > Ambystoma > Ambystoma mexicanum. Next base: position 705,502,399 of record NC_090922.1, on the reverse strand, counting down.
ACAAAAACAAAGGCAAATACTACACCAAATGCCGATTTGGTTTCCCTAGACCAGTTACAAATACAGGTCAAGTTAACAACCTCATGTCTTCAGTTAGACATAGTGTTAAAGGAAAGTCACCTAAAAATACATATTACATAAAAAGAAAAGAAGAAGAAAAATATATCAATGATTATAATGCAATCATTGCCCACTTATGGAATGCAAACATAGATGTGCAGTACATTGCAGACAATTCTACTGCAGTTGCACGATATGTCACAGCATACTTAACTAAAGCAGAAAAGACAGAGCTCCAAGACCTCTGGAATGACCTGTCATCAGATAAAACAGTATCTCAGAAATTATACAGCTTGGGCATAAAAATGCTCACCCATAGAGAATGTGGATCTTATGAAGCAGCTGATCGTTTAACTGGTACTTCATTGTATGGTAAATCTGAAAATATAGTATGGCTAAGTCTTGGTCCAGCTAAATCTAGAAAAAGAGTTCTAAAATCATATGAAGATATAGAAACAATAGCCAAACATGATCCCAACAGCCAAGACATTTTAGAAAACAATTTATTGGACACATACTACCCAAACAGAAGTAATACTTTGGAAAACATATGTCTATACCAAATAGCCCAAAACAACACATACAAAAATAATATGAAACCTGATGAAAAAAAAGGTAAATATAGAGTGACAGACTGTGAAGGCAGCTTAGTTAAACTCACTAAACCAAATTTAATTAATCATATCCAATTGTCATTGAAGACTCCTCAACATAAAGAAGTATATTACATGTCCCTGCTACAACCCTTCAAACCATGGAGAAAAGAAGAACAATTACTACATAACTATGACTCATATGAGGATGCTTTCAAAGCAAATGAAAGCACTATAACTGATGTAAACTTTACACAGTACAAAACACTGTTGCACAATGAACAACAACATGAAGAAGAACTCCAAGCCCAACTAGATAAGGATACTCCTGACAGTAGTCAACCTTCTGTAACAGGAAGCCAAGAACCACTGGGAGAACCACTAATAACAAATGAGGCAGAATTAGCTATGATAGAAGTAGAAAACACCATGTGTCAGTATGAAGATAAGGAAGACTTAACTATACTACAATCAAAATTAAACAATGAGTAAAGTAGCATTTTTCAAGAAGTAACAAAACAAATTGCACATGGTCTAAAACATGAAAATAAAGAATGTTCCTGCCATAATTATAAACCTATACTACTGTACGTCAGTGGTGAAGCTGGTTCTGGCAAAACATTCCTAATCAAAATCATTAGTAAGTTCCTTCAACAATTGACAAACAACAAACTGTCAGCTGTTGTCACTGCCCCCACAGGTTTAGCTGCCTACAACATAGGTGGTGTTACATTACACCGATTACTACTATTACCAGTAGAACACCAGAACAAATTAGACTATTACAAACTTTCTGCAGAAGCTCCAATGGAATTACGCAGAGTATTGAAACAAATGAAAATGCTACTAATAGATGAAGTGAGCATGGTCTCCAACCTGATGTTAGCTTTGATTCACCTCAGATTACAAGAAGTACTCAAAACAGACTATGAAGAGCTCTTTGCAGGAAAACACATTATTGTTTTTGGAGATCTGCTTCAATTAACACCAGTAAAAGGTGAACCTATTTTTAAAACATTAGGGCACAAACTCTGCCGTAAAACTGTTGGCAAATACAAAGAAAAAAGGGGGGGATTTGTCCCATGAGCAGAAAGGGAGGGGACAGGAGACCAAAATAAACACCGAAGGTCCCTTGCTGCTGTTTATCAAAGTCAGTATGGTTAAATTATTCAAAAAAGTACCAAACTCTGGTATCATACACTTTAGTGGAATTCTCTGAAAACAAAAAGGGCAAGTTTCTAGAAAATTATTTGAAATGTTTATTTCTTAAACAAAAAAATCCTAATAACACAAAAATTGTAATAACAAAGAAGTGTGACAAAAATTAAAACACTCAGAATTATAATTCACAGTAGGAAATTTGATTTAGTTTAAAGAACAAAAAACAATCAATTATTCTTTTTGAAAAACTGAAAAAAAAATTAATAAGTTGTTCTTTTTATAAGATCACAAAAAACGAAATAAAGAAGGAATGGAGTACTAGTGGAGGAAGAATGTGTAAACAGTTCTTAAGGTAAAAAAAAAAAAAAATCTTCCTTTTCTTCACAGAGCAACAGTGTCCACTCTAAATCTAACTCCAATATTCCTTATGACAGGTCTTGTGATCTTATAAAAAGAACAACTTATTAATTTTTTTTTCAGTTTTTCAAAAAGAATAATTGATTGTTTTTTGTTCTTTAAACTAAATCAAATTTCCTACTGTGAATTATAATTCTGAGTGTTTTAATTTTTGTCACACTTCTTTGTTATTACAATTTTTGTGTTATTAGGATTTTTTTGTTTAAGAAATAAACATTTCAAATAATTTTCTAGAAACTTGCCCTTTTTGTTTTCAGAGAATTCCACTAAAGTGTATGATACCAGAGTTTGGTACTTTTTTGAATAATTTAACCATACTGACTTTGATAAACAGCAGCAAGGGACCTTCGGTGTTTATTTTTGTAAAACTGTTGGCAGCATTGGAAATGTCAACCTTTGGCAACATTTCCAAAACAGAGAATTAACAGAAAACATGCGCCAATCTGCAGATCTAACTTATGCCAACATTTTAAAAAGTTGAGAGTTGGTATACTTTCTAAAGAAGCAGAAGCAACATTGAAAACCCGGCACATTAATGCACTTTATGGCGATAATGCATGTGCTACAGATGTTATGGAACAATTAGCCCACAAAAATGTCAATTGTATGGCCTTAATGCCAACTCTTGCAAGCTGTTTCAAATTCAATGAAATCATGCTAAGTAAAGAAATGCAACCAATAATGGAAATTAGCGCCACAGACAAACTAGATGTACATGGTATGACACTACCCATGTGTGACCAAGCCACAACAAGACTAAATAATTTAGAAAAATCAATCTCAAACACAGCAGGCTTAGAAAAGATGTTAAAATTATCCTTAAATTGCAGAGTAATGCTTAAACGTAACCTTGACGTGGACCAAGGACTAGTTAATGGAGCACTGGGTACAGTTGTTGGCTTTCAAACATACCCACGTGACAACAAAATTCAGTTTGTCAATATACTCTTTGACAAACTTTCAGAAGTAAAACGGATAGGACGCTCAACAGCTAGATTCCTTCTCTTCAAAGATATGTATATACGCAGAGAACAATTTTCTCTAACTCTTGCATACGCAGTCACGATTCATAAATCACAAGGTCTTACTCTAGACAAAGCAATGATAGATATTGGTAACACAGTCTTTAAAGAAGGCATGAGCTACGTAGCACTATCACGCTTACGTACACTTGACGGTCTATTTCTAATCAACTTTGATGCAAGTAAAGTAAACGCTGATATTCCTGGCATTTTAGAATATAATAGACTTTGCTCACTATACACTCCCCATCTAAACACATATTCTGTTCCACAAAAACTAAAACGTTGTAAAAGAAAACTAAATCAAACAGAAATGCAACAGGACGTCACTGCAAATCCTCCAAAGTGAGTAAAAGAAACTAATACTTCATCAAGTACCACAAACAAAAAAGAATCAATTAGAGAAAGTAAACCAGGTACTTCTTTAAAGAAGGAAGACAAACTCCAAAAAAGCAGTTAGATACAGAACTACCTGGACCATTTAAATTCTCAAATATAGTTGGTGTAAGTTGCTATGCAAATGTAGCAATGAATATTCTATTTCAATTACCACCATTTGTTGACAACATTTACTTACACAGTACAGACCCATTGTGTTTGCAAATGTTAGTACTTCACAGAAATGCAGCAAACAATCCTGACAACACATATAGTGTTTTTGGAATAAGACGACAATTGGACTACTGTGCTGGAATGGTGAAATTCACTATAAACTCACAGGAAGATCCACAAGAATTTCTAATGTACTTACTACAAGTACTGGAAAACAAAAACATACCTATAAATGAAATCTTTCAGATTTCATACATGTGGAAACATACATGCACTCTCTGCAACAATGTGACACAAGAAGAAATCCCCAATGAACACTTCATATATATATCAATACCAAATTGTGAATCCATTCCATTTCAGCAACTTGTACAAAATGCAAACCATGGTAGATTATGCTCTACCTGCAATTCAGATAATCGCTCCACGTTAGTAATACAAACACATAGTAAATACGTAATACTAATGCTTCTACTTTACAATGCAGATGGTACCAAAAACAACTGCAAGCTGATTGGATTCACACATGGTCAAATATCACTTGGTAAGAAAACCTTCACAACAATAGGTATAATCTACCACGCAGGAACCACAACCAATTCAGGGCACTACAGTGCATATATAAAAAAGAAATGTGGATGGTTTCAATGTAATGATAGTACCATTACTCTAAAGCAGAGATTACCAGCAAATCTTACAAACGCTTATTTGATGTTCTTAAAACCAAAATTTGATAAATAAACTGTATTTAAACCTTTAAGTAAATTTGTGTTACAAAAATATAAACTGTTAGAATACTCCAAAAGCTATCTAACTGCTCAAAGATTCTACAACAACTAATCAGATAAATGAATACCACTAAATTAGACCACAAAAAAAAACAGTTAAAATACGCCAATTGGTATCTAACTGTCCCAAAATTATAAATTTGTGTTAAAATAATATAAACTGTTAGAATATTCCAAAAGCTATCTAACAGCTCAAAGATTCTACAACAACTAATCAGATAAATGAATACCACTAAATTAGGCCAAAAAATACACAGTTAGAATACGCCAATTGGTATCTAACTGTCCCAAAATTTAACAATGTCCAAATAGATAAATCAATACCACTAAAATATATCAAAAAAATAGACAGTTAGAATACGCCAATTGGTATCATACTGCTCCAAAATTTTATAATATCAAAACAAATGAAGAATCTGTTACTGCTCCAAAAAAATACAACAAGCCAAAGTATAAAGCATTAGCCAGAAACAACAAGTGAACACTGAAAACAAACAAACAAAGAAACTGTAGCATAACAGAAAAAGGGTTTTTTTTTTAACCCAACATGGATTTTTTTTCTTCCACAGACCCAATGATTTTAGCAACAAATACAGAAACTGAGCAAATTGCACAGTACTCTGATTTGCACTCTACTAAATATGAGGGTCGAAAAAAATAAAAGTATATTGCTTATACAATATAATAAGTCATTACAAAATAATAATACTAACATGCTATTTTCTTTTATCACAGAAATGAAGAAGAAAAACATGGCCTCCCATTACTAGACCAAACAGTAAGCATACAATAATAAGGACAACCATAGCAGCATATCACATCCATAGTATCTAATACCTTTGTTCCTTATACATTTGTTTTTCACCCAAAGTTATAAGCAAATATGAATGTGATATGCTGCGGTGGTTGTTGCCAGGGCATACAATCTTTGGTGCATGGCCAAATGGCCATGCACCCAAGACTCTATGCCCTGGCAACAACCACCGCAGCATATCACATCCATAGAGTCAAACATTTCAACTATGATCTATGGGAAACTTTTAATGTCCGTGAACAATGTGAGTGTTCTTAGAACACTTTGAACTTGCCAGCGAAGAATACGGACACCGTTTTCAGGACACCCGCTACGAACATTTCAGAACAACGCGATAGTTCTTACAACACTTTCAACTTAACAACGAACAATACGGACAGCGTCCTAAGGACACCCCCTACGAACATTCCAGGACACCGGGAGTGTTCTTAGAAGCGTCTACAGAACACCACCATCTTGTTTATTTGCGAACATTTCAGGACACCGCGAGTGTTCTTAGGCCACATTCAACTTGACAAAGAACAATACGGACAGCGTCCTCAGGACACCCCCTCCAAACACTCCCTGGACACCGGGAGTGTTCTTAGAAGCGTCTTCAGAACACCACCATCTTGTTTATTTGCGAACATTTCAGGACACCGCGAGTGTTCTTAGGACACATTCAACTTGACAGAGAACAATACGGACAGCGTCCTCATGACACCCCCTACGAACACTCCCCGGACACCGCGAGTGTTCTTAGAAGCCTCTTAAGAACACCACCATCTTGTTTATTTGCGAACATTTCAGTACATCGCGAGTGTTCTTAGGACACATTCAACTTGACAGAGAACAATACGGACAGCGTCCTCAGGACACCCCCTACGAACACTCCCCGGACACCGTGAGTGTTCTTAGAAGCGTCTTCAGAACACCCCCATTTTGTTTATTTGCGAACATTTCAGGACACCGCGAGTGTTCTTAGGACACATTCAACTTGACAGAGAACAATACGGACAGCGTCCTCAGGACACCCCCTACGAACACTCCCCGGACACCGTGAGTGTTCTTAGAAGCCTCTTAAGAACACCACCATCTTGTTTATTTGCGAACATTTCAGTACACCGCGAGTGTTCTTAGGACACATTCAACTTGACAGAGAACAATACGGACAGCGTCCTCAGGACGCCCCCTACGAACACTCCCCAGACACCGCGAGTGTTCTTAGAAGCGTCTTCAGAAAACCCCCATTTTGTTTATTTGCAAACATTTCAGGACACCGCGAGTGTTCTTAGGACACATTCAACTTGACAGAGAACAATACGAACAGCGTCCTCAGGACACCCCCTACGAACACTCCCCGGACACCGCAAGTGTTCTTAGAAGCATCTTCAGAACACCCCCATTTTGTTTATTTGCGAACATTTCAGGACACCGCAAGTGTTCTTAGAACACATTCAACTTGACAGAGAACAATACGGACAGCGTCCTCAGAACAACCCCTACAAACATTTCAGGACACCGGGAGTGTTCTCAAAAACGTCTTCAGAACACCCCCATTTTGTTTATTTGCGAACATTTCAGGACACCGCGCGTGTTCTTAGAACACATTCAACTTGACAGAGAACAATACAGACAGCGTCCTCAGGACACCACCTACGAACACTCCCCAGACACCGCGAGTGTTCTTAGAACAGTTTCACTTTGCTTGCGAACAAAACGGACACATATTGACTCCTTAGAACACCCCCTAGTCAGTTTATTTAGAACATTTCAGAACACCCGTGATGGCCGCAAACAAATCGAACACAAAAAGAACGTCTAACACATAAAAAACACAACTTTGATCCTATCTCATACACTCCCACCCTCCCCAAACACTCCTACACACCAACACACTCTACAAAATACACATTTTGAACAAAGTTTCACCGCGCTGTCCGGGGACGTCCGCGAATCCAAGATGGCGGGCGCTACTGAAAAATCTGACGCGCTCACGCTCCACGCCGTCCAATCAGCGAACACTTTGCATGTCCGCGAACAACATGCAAGACGATTGGCCAATCAGGACACTTTCCGCGGAGCGAACAGGGAAGTGTATCCGCAAACCGAACACAGATATCACTAATTTTTTTTTACCTACTTTTTGGTCAGTTTAAAAAAACTACTGGACGGATTTTCACCAAATTTGCAAAAGCACGCTTTCGGGACCAAGCCGCTGCTCCTGGTCCAAATTTGGTGGAAATCCGTCCAGCGGTTTGGGCTGTATGCGCAAGCAAATTTTTTTTCCCCTTTCACTCTATGGAGAGTGAGTATAATGTATACAAATATGAGCATATAGAGGGAAGGTAGAGTAATAAAAATAAAACTATGAGAAAGTGCTGATAACCATAATGATTATCTTCATGCACAGAAAGGATTGCTCTCTTTCAAGCCTGTATCTTCTGCTATGTATATGTTTCATATGATGTGACAGGACCCTAAGTCTACAAATATAGTACCTTTCAATTTTTACTTCCTGACAGTTACTGAAGAAAACTATGTGGCTTCGATATGTCAGTAAAGGATAAAAAGGGAGAGCCAGCCATGTGATGTCATCAGTGATGTCATCAATGACATTTGCGATGTCATCTTTGATGTCCTGGGTGTTAGTGTTAGCAGTGCACGGTGGCGCGAGTTATGGTTGCTTATGTTACCATAACTGGCGAATTTCTGGGGTTTTTCGGTTTTACTTTGAGCCATAACGTCCCTTTAACAAAGTTTTTTCACTGAATTTCATAGGTTTTTTAGTAGCGCAACTTAACCATAACGTCCCTTTAACACAGTTTTTTTAATATCACGCAAACAATATACAAACATGGCGTGCAAAAACCAACTTCTACAGATGGCTTTACACAGAATGTTGCAAAGTAAGAATTTATGCTCGTTCACAGTGAAGGTCAGCTGCTTCCACAACTTCTACAGATGGCTTTACACAGAATGTTGCAAAGTAAGAATTTATGCTCGTTCACAGTGAAGGTTAGCTGCTTCCATTTTTTTCTCGGGCCCCGGAGAGGCTCACGAAGCAGACTATAAGGTTGTAATGTGTTTTGACCTTGACAGACAGAGATTGTGATGAAAGACTTCTCTTGAAGGAGTGTTGCTAAAACGTAAGAGAAGATAAAGATGAAATTTCTGAAACGAAACCACTTTTATATATTATATCACTATGCGAAAGATCATTGGCATACGCGAAGTCGTATTTTGGGACTGCACCACTCGTAGACAATGGAAATTGCAATTGTACTGTAAGTAACCCTTTAGATTACTTTATACCAAATATAATTACAATAGCGTAGCATTAAAGACGGCTCAAGTTGAACTTGTTCGTTGAAAGTGGCATAATGTTTTCTACCGCGCACTATCACCGCCGAATTGATCCCCTGTCGTTAAGAGGGCTCTGAAAAAGGCAGACGACACAGGGTGGGTTAATAGAAATAATTTAACCAGTCTATAGGCGGTCAAGCACTCTACTCGCTGTGCCACTTCACTGTAGCCTGTCAAGTGGCACAGCGAGTACAGCGCTCGCTTTGACATCCGTGCACAGCTTGCTAACGCAAGTTTGAATCCCGGCAAGGCCAAACTCAGCCTTTCATCCTTCCGTGGTCGATAAATGAGCATCACACACCGTGGTTAATAATAAGCACAGCTTACATAGCTCACGGTTCTTAGCGCTATATGAATGGGAAAATGTTATTATTTTATTATTAACATACTCTGTTGCACTATCTTCAATAGCAAATAGTTTCACGCCCTAATAAATAAAATGATGATTTTTAATGAAGATCGGCTGGTGAGACTAATTTATGTTTTTTAAAACAGGTACATGGCCCCATTTTGTCTATGTCACGATTTACAGACTCCAGCGGATTGGGTCTTCAACTGCCAGGTGCAGGTCCAAATATGCAACTTCATGACCCTCACCATTTTATGGGACAATCGCCAAGGACCAATATGCCCTTACGCAGTACTAGCGGCTACAAACAACATACCAACCAATAGGGTGGTCTAATGGCTCGTTGTTGGAGCAACCTTCCATTATCAGAGCAACCATTTACTGCTTTTATCATAAACCAACAGCCTATCTACCGCAAAGGAACAACGCGTGGCTCCAAATAAACTTTTGCTGATTGACAGCAGAGACAATAGCAAATCGCTGAATATTCACTAAACATTTCATGTGAAATAAATGTACTTTACCAAATGTACAATCCTGCTGTTTACTTTTAAACCACAGTTTCATATTCCGAATTGTGGTGCACTGAGTTGTAAGCTGATCTAACACTCTCTGTACCGCAAAGGAACATCGCGTGTCTCAACATGAACTTTTGCGGATCGACAACAAAGACAAATGCAAATTGCTGAATATTCTCTAAACATTTGATGTCAAATAAATGTACTTTACAACATTTACAATCTTGCTCTTTGCTTTTAAATCACAGTTTCATATTCCGAATTGTGGCGCGCTGTGTTGTGACATAAGTGTGTTGTCTTCCGGGTTCTGTGTAAAGTCGCGTAGTACTGGAGACGACTGGGTGCGTTTTATTCGCACCCTGTAGCGTCACGGAGAGAGGCGGGGAATATGAATGCTTTGATAATATCAGGCTTACAGGCGGGAGATATGATTTAGTGTTGCAAAAGCAAGTCAGCCAGGTCAATAGCGCCAGTCATAGGATTATCACATAATGTCGGCGCACACCAGCCGGATTTATCGTTTCTTTAGTGGAGAAAAAGTCGGTTGACGCCCCCAGGAAATTGTACTATTAGCGAACAAAAGGAGTGCTCTTAAAACACTTTCACCCTGACAACGAACAATACAAACAACGTTCTCAGAACACCCCCATTTTGTGTAATTGCAACCATTTCGGGACACTGCGAGTGTTCTTAGAACACATTAAACTAGACAGATTACAATACGGACAGCGTCCTGAGGACACCCCCAGTTTGTGTATTTATGAACAATTAAGTACACCGCGAGTGTTCATAGCTCATTTTTACCTTCCTTGCGAACAAAAATGACACATACTCTGTCCTCTAAACACCCCACCATTTAGTTTATTTACAAAATGTCAGAACAGCCGTGTTCTCGTACTCCCCCACCCTCCCCAAACACTCTTACACACCAACACACAGCACTAAATACAATTTATTATCCACGTTTCACTGCGCTGTACGCGGTCGACTGCGAATACAAGATGGCGGGCGCCACAGAAAATCTGACGTGCTCCACGCCCCTCGCCGTCCAATCAGCGAACATGTTGCATGTCCGCGAACATGACGCAAGGCCATGGGCCAATCGGGGTGCTGTCCGCGGAGCGAACAGGGAAGTCCGTCCGCGAAGCGAACGCAGATATCACTAATTTTTTTGCCTTACATTTTGGTCATTTTTAAACAAACTACTGGACAGATTTACACCAAATTTACAAAAGCACGCTTTTGGGACCAGGCCACCACTCCTGCCGCAAATTTGGTGTAAATCCGTCCAGCGGTTCGGGCTGTAGCCGTGCGCAAAGTTTTTTCCCATTCAGTCTATGGGAAAAAAAAAGTTTTGGGACCCCCCCTATAACTTTTCCACCCCTTGGACGAATCCTCACCAAACTTTGCAAAAATAATCAGAGTGACCCAACGACTTTTTTTGCAAAGTTTGGTGAGGATCCGTCCAGGGAGAGCGAAGGGGGACATGGCCATGTAATATATATATATATATATATATATATATACATATATATATATATATATATATATATATATATATATATATATATATATATATATATATATATATATATATATATATATGTCGGGGAATACCATGTAAATGAGACGTAGTTATTGTAGGTATATGGTGTAGATTTACTTTGACTGCATTGACTGCAATACTTGCCAATGACATGAGAGAAAGACAAACATGTGCCACATTTACCTTAAAAGAATTGTTGAGAATCACATCTCAACTCAAGAATCATATAAAGTCCTGATGAAACCTTGACAAGGGAATAACATGACAATTCCTTTCAATCCATGAACCTACCGATTATGTATTTATTTGGTGTTTTATATCACATCTCAGGAATGCATACTACCCCAGAGTGTCAAAAGCCAGAAAAGATGCAGATACGAAAAGGGGGGCTGCCTTTACAAGGCTGTGTGGGAGACACGATTTTGGTCTTGATAGATGAACACATTTAGCATCATGGTGCTGCTGAAAAGTGCATCAATTGATGGAAGTTGGGAGGGCTGGACTGAGGGCATTGCTGTACATGGAATGCATTGATAAACAACAGGGTTTTCCCTTTTTTCTGTATGTCACGTTTTCAGTCTGTTGTCTCAGGTCCTGTGGCAGCTTATATCATACCTTTGGGAGGGGCGGGGTTCGGGGGGGGGGGTTACAGAGAGGTTCCTGCCCCCACATTTCTTGGGCTTGCAGTGTCTTGGATCAGCTTGTTCTCTGTGCTGGATCTGAAGGTTCTTTTCTGGATATATTTGTAGAGACGATCGCAGAAGTATTTGGGGCCAGCCTGCCCAGTTGATCTCCTGATAATGCAAGGAAATGTTAACTCTTTTCTTCTCTGGATGGGCAACCAGCATAATATCTAGACGTCTTCTGTAATGTGATAATGTGTGTTTCAGTCAGAGTATTAGATGGCTGCCTGCTACTGCACTGCCTGTAATATAGTAATCGCTTTTGATTTAAGGATACTTTTGCACTAGTCTAATTTGGAAAGTGTCATTGTATGGACCAGATGGATGTTGTGATTAATTTTCAATGCTGCGAGTGTTCTGCGTAGAGTGTTTAAGGAGTAACGACAGCTACTCCCTATTGTAGAGGTAGGTTTCAAGTACATGGGGCAGAGACGGCAATTGCCCCCATTCCCGTTGAACAAGGGGAGCAAAAGTGTCATTTTATCCATGTGGAGTTTCTGCATCCAAAATTCAAAACACATTTTAAAAATCTGGATTCTCTTCTAAATCACCAGGTGATGCAGGGCTTCTGACTCCTCTGCTGCTGGGATCAGGGTTAGTGAAGTGCTAGCATGCATCTTGCAATATTAGCACATGCTGTTCACTTCAAAGTGGGAAGGCTGTCTAATCAATAGACCACCTCTGCCTTAATTCGGGCAGTAGGGAGGGGCAGGCCAAAGACGTTTGCAGCTGCGGGAGATCATAAAGCAGAATGCTGTGAAGACAGTTCAGCAGTTCAGGTGACTGACTATGGCTTTTATCCAATCCCTGCAGCTATCTGTGCTGTAAAATGTGTTGTTTCAGTCGCAGGATGGCTACTAGGTGGTGCTGTGGCATGGATTATTCTACTTTCACATTTCAAGTGAAAGTGTTTATTCAAGCCTTTTTAAATCCACCATAACTTTGCTTGTGCTTGTTAACCATGCCACAATGCGCCAACCACAAGGCTGTCAAGACGATACTGCACTGGTCATCTCTAATAAGGGTGAAACCAGGTATGTGGTTGTCTGGCAGCCTTAAGAAATGCCTGCCTTGGATTGATAAAACCATGTATAAAGTAGCACTTCCCTTTAAGACAAAGACATAATCAAAAGTACAAAGGAGAGAATATTGTGATTATAAATAGAGAGGATTATATACAAAAAGCCATAGAACATCTCAATACGCCCAGTAGGCAAAGATTACATTAGAATTGTCAAATAAGAAAGTAAAATGCTTATCGCCAAATCATATAGAATTCACTGAATAACTGATGAAGCGAAAATGTTTTGATTTTGAATATTCCACTACTCCTACCATCTACTTTGTACCAAAAAACCTCAAGAAACATGATCTCTTTCCAGAAATCGGACACATAGTGAGTAGCGCTTGGATGGGTAACTGAAAACTTTTCCAAATATATTGATGCAGCAATTAGACCATCGGTATACCAATTGCCTTTGTACCTAAGAGACTCAATACATATCGTACAGATGTTGGACGTCTCGAAACAACAAACAACAGATACATTTTTGAAAATTGATGTCAAAGCTCTATATACTCCAATACAACATAATTTGGCAATCAAAACATTGGATTTCTTCTTTGATAAGTTATCAGCAAGTAAGCTTTTATATTTTGAAATGCTCAACAATTCTTTGAATTTCACTCTGAATAATAAAAATCTTTTTTTAATAGCCTTTACTACCGACAAATCAAGGGTATAGCAATGGGATCTTCTTGTGCACCATCGATAGCCAACCTTTTCATGAGTTTCTCTGAACAAACACATCTCAAACGTAATGTAGAATATAACAAACATATCGAAATTTGGAACAGATATATTGATGACAATTTTGATGATTTGGTCAGAAACAACACAAGAGGTCAATCATTTTTGGGAATATCTCAACCACAATAATTTTGGTATAGAATTTAGCAGCACATATAGCAAAGAGAATTTCAATTTCATTGATTTAAATTTCTTTGTAGATGCACATCTCCTCTTGAGCGACATCAAGCCAAACCCCAGAATAATCCTCCTGGAAAATGTAAATTTAAGTCTCAATGCCCTATATGATGACAACACACTTGCCCTTGCCCTTGCCAATTCCTTCAAAGCCCCAGGCATTGCCCAACAATCACACATCCCACTCACAACAAAGGTTGCACGCTAGACTGGTTGGTAGATGTTCATTGCAATACCAAAATCATATCCAATGCCCCGTGCCCCTGGTCTGGCCAAAACGACATCTTATTCACTATCCACAAAAATAATCCTAATTGTATCACACCTCAACTTGCTCCAGCGACCCTCTCAAGAAATAGCTGAAACATCGCCCCAGCTAACATTCTCCCGCTGCTGCAACCTCTAACTGACTACCATCACTCAACCAATGATCGCAGCTCAATGCTAGAACTTTATAACCAAACCCTCCTAGTCACCATAAATAAGATTGCTCCCTTAAGTAACCGTAAACCGAAACCAAAAGCTCACCGGAACTCCTGGTACACCCCTAACCTTAAAGAACTGCGTTCTAATAAGCGAACAGCTGAGTCCACTCGGAAAAAACTACCCTCAACTGCCAACAAAGAGCATTTCACTGCATTGTCTATAACCTATCAACAGGCCATTCTACATGCAGAAATCCCTATTTGCAATGAGCGGATAGAAAAGGATAACTCAGGCACACGAGAACTCTTCGGTATCCTGCGAGAACTCAAATCTCCAATCTCCCACCGAGATAGCTGCCTTAAAGACACCAATTGGTGCTGTAATATTTAAAAGGCACTTCTGGACAAAATCTCCTTACTCCAAATGAAAATTGTGGCAAAAAAAACAAACGGGTAGTAACTGAGGCACCTCCAGACCTTATGCCCCCACCTCTGCTTTCCACAATATTTGAATTCACCCCTGTCACGGTTCATCAAAGGGTTGAAGCCATCCAGATGACAAGGATACATCTGTCCAGCATCACTCATAGAAGACTGCGCAGCAGAACTTGCCTCCTTCATCACAACACTTATCAGAAATGTCTACTCCTCTGGCTATATACCAACCAACCTCAAAGGCACCTGGGTCCTCCCTCTCCTCAAAAAGCCTACATTAGACCCTAACATCCCCACCAACTACCGTACAATCACCAATGCCCACTTCCTATGCAAAATACTAGAGATGCCAATCTGGCTTCCGCCCAGGTCACAGTAGCAAATCAGCCCTTTTGTACTTGAAAATCCAAATGGATGAGTTCAAAGATAATGGTAAGCTTGCCATCCTCCTCCTGCTGGATCTCTCTGCTGCCTTCGATCTGGTAGACCATAAAATCCTATGCCTGCACCTATCCTCAGCAGCCTACTTCTCTACCAAAGCAATAGCCAGGATAGAATCCTTCCTATCTAACCGAACAATGAGGGTTTTCTCCAACTCTGCAGCTGCCCTGCCAGTTGCAGTCACATGCAGAGTGCCCCAAGGCTCCTGGGTCTCACCGACGCTTTACAATATATTTATCAAATCGTTATTTGATCTCTAGGACAACCAGGGTGTAACCTACACTAACTACGTGGATGACACCCAGATCCTCCTGCCCATCTCAGGCATCTACAACACTGACTCCAACGCATGAAGCAAAAGCATAAAGGCATGGACGGCTCAACCTGCTCTTTGCATTAATGACGAGAAAACAGAGCTGCAATTCATACGATCGCTATCTCGTTTGAATAAACTTAACAAAGACTATGAATCCTTCATTATCGATGGCAACATTATCCCAATTTCCAGAGAAGTTATAACATTGGGAGTTTACCTGGACTCCTCGATTTCCCTAATAAGACATATAAATACCATTGCCTCTGCTTCAGCATACACGTCAAAACTCATCAACGCATGCCGACCCTTTCTGACACCTGAACGCTGTATCACAAACCAGTGCCCTCATTCACTCCAGGATAGACTAATGCTGCCCTCTTTGCAGAATCATACACTTGGAACCTCAAAAAACTTCAGATCATACAAAATAACGCACTAAGAGAAGCATTAAACATAGTAAAAAAAGAGCCAATTTCCTAGCAAGACGCAAATGACACTGGGTATCTGTCGGTGAACGCATCATTTTCAAAACACTCTCATTAACACTCAAATACTTGTCAAATACGGCCCCCAGATACATATCCAGTAAAATCTCCAAATCACAATCCAACAGACCCACCCGGGCAGCCTGTTCAAACCTCTTATGCGTACCAAGATTCAAGCTCCAAAAAGCAAGGGGTAACAGCTTCCCTGCCGTGGCTGCAAAACACTGGAATGCCCTACCATACTCGCCCTAAGATCTGAATCCTCCTTCTGGTCCTTCCGCAAATGCCTCAAAACTTGTCTCTTCAAGCAAGATCTCTAACTCAGTACAGTTACCATACTTCCCAAGACTTTTAATCTATCATGCCCTCTGTACTATATCTATCTGTAAACATACTTGGACTGTATAGAGTGCCCAGTTGCCTTCAGGTTCGGTGCACTCTATAAATATAAAAATAAATAAATGATAAACTGCATGGTGAAACACAAAGGAAATCCACTCAACACTATATGGAACAAGTTGTCACAGACACAATAATGTTGATAATATTCCTATAGGTGAATTAATCCAAGCCAGAAGGAACTGCAGTAGAGTTAAAGATTTTGAGGAAGAATGCAATTCAATTAAGAATAGATTTATGTAATCACATCCTTTGCCACGCCTGAATTGATTAGCCTAAAAGCCAGATGGGAGCGAGACGTGGGCCCACTTCAACCTGAGGACTGGACAGAAGCTTTAATGTACCCCCGGGAAGTGGCCATTTCATCGAGACTCCGACTGGTCCAACTCAAAATCCTACATCGCATCTACTACCCCAGAGTGGCACTCTTCCGCTGGGGCAGAGTCCCGGATGCGCGATGCCTGCGCTGTAAACGGGAGGAAGGTACTTTCTTCCACATCATATGGGAATGCGACAAAATACAGCAGTTATGGAGGAAGTGTTGTGACAAGCTTTCCAGGGTCATGGGCAAGCCAGTGCAAAGGGGACCCAAACAGCTCCTATTAGGGATCTCCGACGAAAGCGATCTGACCCGCTATGAGAAACTGCTCTGGTCGACCGCAACAGCAGTCCTTAGAAGGAACATTGCGCAGCTATGGGGATCTGAGAGAACATCCTGCTACGACCAATGGGTCACAGATGTGGACATTTGTGTGATAATGGAACGCAGGGTGTATGCTGCAAGGGGATGCCCGCAAAAGCAGATAAAATAAGGCAGAGATGGGAAGAGGATGGCTAAGCTTCCGACGAGATGTAACGAGTAAGGTGCACTATTTGGACAAGGCGACGCCGGGTTAGCGAGCCGGACACGCACAAGCTGTTTCATGTGCTCCCTCATCGTAGACTTGATGGTCCTGAGGGCTAAGGCCCCATATTTCCTTTCCCCTTCTCTTCCCCGGTGCTGTTTACCCTTCCTTTTCCCTTTCCCTTCCCTGTAATGTAGAGATATTTGTTATGTTTATTCATGTTTTGAAAAATCAAATAAAGTTTTTGATTTAAAAAAAAAGAATAGATTTAAACAAAGAGGATACAGCTATAAAGTGATTGAAAGAGCATATGCTAAGGCAAAGAATAGAAAACCAAATAGAACTGCAAAAGTCCCAGGTCAGCAATAGAACTGCAAAGGAACAAGAATCTATAAGATTCATAATGCCTTACTCTGATAGTACGAATGTAACATAGATCTTGAGGAAACAATGGCATCTACTATTGATGGATGAGGATCTTAAGAAATATATTGATACACAACCTAAGATTACTTACACAGAGCTCCGACAGTACGCAGGAATCTATGTCCAGTTTCCATGAATTCAAACAATGAAAATAGCAACAAAGATTGACTGCATTTAGAAGGTTTGTACACGTGTGTAACTTGATCAATGTTCAAATATACATTTCATTGTGTCACTAAATTGAATACAGAAGAGGGACAAATACTTGAGATCAAAGATTTCATTAATTTCAGGACAAAATATTTTGTGTATGCAATACAATGTGTATGTTGAAAATGATATATTGGTAGTACAATCAGAGAGTTGAGAAACACAATAATGGAACATATGGTGATGAATTGCAGCCAAGACAACACAGTGCCATCGGCACTTCATTGGAACAGAGACCATCAAACAGACAACAAAGATATCAGATTCCTGGGACTGATCCACATTTGAACAAACATGAGAGTTAAAAACACAGAACTGCATTTAAGACAACAAGAGGCAAGCACAATTTTGTAGATTGAGAACCACCCAAATGGGACTTACCATTAAACATGAAATTAATGTGTTTTATAAGTCGGCTGAACATGCAAATTCTCCAAACTCAGAAGCGAGAAATATTTATTTTAAGATAATAATAAGGAGGTCCTAAGGCCTGATGTACATACATGTAGTAGTGGAATAACAGTAACAAATATATAGATGAGGACATTAGGTTACTAACAGTACCTTTTTTCTTAAGAAGATATACAAAAATTGTGCTTGCAATAGACAATAAACAATAGTGAACAATAACACAATGATGTTGCTAGATGTGTGGACACACCACTAATTGCTTGATATCTAAGATACTGAGGCATAGCCTTCCTCATAAAACGTTATACATTCCACATCATTATACGTTTTCTTTACCACTAATGAATCCAAAGATCTTTTATTTACTATAGCTGTCCCCGGCCACGCGTTAATGTGGCTCAGTCTGGTTAAATGGAAAAAAAAGAAAATAGAAAGCGCACGCTTCTAATATGTTTAATTTCACAATGCTGTGGGTAGTTTTTAATGGCTCTAGTGGTTCTCCAAGTTGAGGCAGTTTAATTTTCCCGTTGGCGCAACACATTCCTTTTGTTTCTCCATTAAATTTCAGAGCCTTGTAATAAGGACACTTCAGTGATGATGCCAATGAGAACATGCCGGCTCAAACTATAATCATCAGCTGGGTTGTACCGGAATGCAAGGCAATTGTAATCGCATGATTGCTGAGCACGGAGTCGTGTTTGACGCTGATCTGCTGTTTCTTGTTGACATCTTTCAGCCACTTGAAGAGGGAAAATGGGACGATCCTTTTCCCAGATCCCCATACAAACTATGGCCAATGACGTCACAACCTAAGCACCCACCACAAGGTGAGTTTGACCCGCTCGCCGCTGCCCCGGATGTCAAGATTTACCATTGCCACGCCCCGCACAAGCCCAAAGCACGTGGTGAGAACCCAAGTGGTGCCAAAGCCAACCATATGGACCAACTTGATTAGACACCTCCCAACAAATATCACCATCGTTACAGTACAATTATAATAACAAAGGGATTTATCAAATACTCCACTACGGGCGAGGTGGGAAGACAGCTATGGGGATTGTGGTGAATAACATTGTCAGAATTGGCACGCATTATATGTTTCAACTGTACGTACCAGTAACGCATTGTACTAGATGGTGACATCACCCATAGGGCTTGCATAGGACATTGCGGTCTTCTGCAGCATATTTGGAGTAACGGCATGCAGGTAAGGAGGGGTGAAGGGGGACAGGCGGCCACGCACGGTGAACACCGGCACGTCCTCAACCAAGGGGGTTGTGCTGAGCAGCGGCGTGACCAGTGGGAGGGGGAAGAGACGGGCATACACTGCGCAGGCAGTGGGGGCAGAGGAGATGGAGGAGGGGTTAGAAGGAAGTTGTAGGCGCGCCGAGTAGCGGCCACGCTGAGAAGGCTGGGTGGCTCAAAAGCACGCTGCGCAAGGTGCGAGGACACAGGGGGCCTCGTGCGCCACAAGTCCAAGGGGGCCCTAGCTCTGGAAAGAGGGGTGTAAGGAGAGGTGATAGCTGTAAAGAATAAGAGGGCGGTGGTGCCCAACACGAAAGTAGTGTAATAATGACAGTGCTTTTCCTTGTAGCGGAATGTCAGAAGTCCCCAGATTACGGGACCAGGTAACGGCAGTATTGAAAAGTTGAACATTTCAAAATGTCTATGTATTACGGGGTAGGGACAGGATACAGGGCCAGCACATTAACAACACCACTCCAGCACATCTGCGCAACACTAACACCGCACAGAGATAAAATAGTAAAGTACAGTGTTGAATGGACCAAAGGGACGGATAACAGAATTAGGATACCATGGCCGCCCAAAGGCAGCTTTGACATGTCTACTCAACATTCATTGCTAGCATACTTACATAACATGTATAAGGGGAAGAAGTTAGCAAGCCACCTAGAAGTTTTTGATCTCTGGAAAATGTTTCAGGGGTACGCACCAGGAGGGCTGTTTAGCATAAAGGAGGTAAAGAAAGAGGAGGTGTGTGAGGGGGGCGGGTGCAGCGCACCCCAAGCTCCTCCCAGCTCTGAGGAGAGTGAGAAGGAGACAGAAGGATCATACCCAATAGCAGAAGTAAAGAAGGAAGATGAGGGAGAGGCGCCCAGAATTAAAGAGATGAAGAAAGAACCAAAGGGTGGGTATCCAATAAGGGAATTAAGGGCGGCAACACAGCAGCAATTAATAGCTGCTGAGGGATATTCAAACCCTACATACAGCCCACCACCATACGCGCCAGAAGACAACTACCGAAAGGGGCTGGGCACAGGGAGTGGGGCAGACACAAATAAGACACAGGTAAGCTCTGGTAACATGAAAAAGACACAAATAGATTTGGCAAATATAGGACAAGATGAGTGGATAGCAGCACAGGTGTTACTGAAGCTTCGGCGGGGGGATAAAAGGAGAGGAGGAGGAGGTGATAAAGAAGGTGGGTAAGGAGGAGGTAGGGCACACTCAAAGAGAGTGTGAGGTAAGTACCAGAGAGGGGGGAAACATGACAAGGGAAAAAGAGGCAGTGTTGGAGGAGAAACTAGCTGAGCTAAGGGAGGCACAAAACATGTTGATTAGGCAAATCGAACAAGAAGAAAAGGGAAAGGAAGGCGAAGAGGTAAGGAGGTAAGGGGGTGAGAGCGGGATTAACACGGCAAGAGGAAGAGGGAAGGAAAAAAGAGGATGACCGCATGCAGGGAATGACAGAAAGAGCAGCTCGTATGAAGCAGCAGGAGATAAGGAGGAAAGAGGAGGAACGGGAAGAGAACGATAAGGAGATGACGCTCTGGAAGAAAAAGACTTTGTCAGAAAGCGCACGTAAGTACGAGGAAGGGAGACTAATAGAGAGTATACTGGCAACAGAGGGCAGGACAAGGAGAGAGAAGGATAGAGATGAGAGGGTGTTTGGGCAGGTAAGTGATGCCATACAAGGAGATGCAAGGGTGCTAGGACAGGTAAGCGAGGCGATAATGAAAAAACTGCGCAGAGCAAGAGCGGAATTGGAGAAGGAAAATGAACAATCCATTAAGCCAAGAGCTAAGAGGAAGTGACAAAGCAACAGGAAGCGCACTGACCACATGTGGTGGCGGAAAAACCTCCACACCCCAAGCCGAGGCGGACACAGAGGACGCAGATAAGCATACAGATATAGACTTAGAAACAGTACGGTACCCGCACCCACACGCAAAATTTTCATTTTCAGAAGGATTTTGTAGTGATGAGGAGGAGGAAGGTTTGTGCGAAGGACAGAGCGATGGGAGTGAAGAAGGACTTAGCAAATTGTACATCACGCGCACTGGCACTGGGTCATCATGGGAGTCCAGAAGACAGGAGGGAGGAACACCTGGATGCGAGGGTAAAAGCACACTGAAAGAGGAAACAGGACGCAGGATGGAAGAACAAGCCATAACACCCAACAAGAAACAGGCAGGTAAAAAGGGAGGACATAAGGGCATGGGAGACACACGGCTCACACAACACCTTACTGAATTTACTGACAAATTATCTGATATGGAGGATGAAAGTGACAGCATACACGTTACACCACGCAGACGCACACCAGAGGACATAACAGAATACACACAGGCACAGATGCCACTACTGGAGAGAGGAGGGGCGAAGCCACAATATGTCCCATGGAAACATGCAGACAAAGACAACATCAAATGTAGGCTAACCTCTCTAAGCAGAGGTGCGGGAAAATGGATATACGAAATGGAGAAGCTAACTGCAGGGCATAGGTTAGCGGTTGGAGATGTAAAAGGGCTATTAATCTCAATTTTGGGTGACGCTGCAGATGACATTTGGAAAAGGGCGGGGTTCCCAGAGGTAACAATTAGTGACACATCACATGATGGGGCACCCTTTGCAAATTGCAGACACGCGCTATGGCAAGCACTAAGGGTACAATACCCTGACACTTCAGACATAGGAGCAATAACATCACGTAAGATGCACGAGAATCAGGACCCTTTTAATTACATCCAGGAGATTCAGGAGAAGTGGCGCTTGGAAACGCAGGAACCATGGGACAAAACATTAGCAATTTTTACCAGATACTAATACAAGCGCCCGAGAACCAGTACAGAGGTAGTTAAAAAAATGGATGGGGATGGAAGCAAAAGCATGGCCAGAAATACAGCTAACGATAGTATACCATTGTGGGTTATGGCAAGAAAAGATGAAGCAGAAAGAAGAAGATAGGAAGGCAGGCGAGGCAAAACTGGTTGGGAAGAAATATGCCATGGAAGGTGCACTCATAACAAGCCCCGCACCTCAGACACCAGCCATCACACAACAACCGCAACTCCAACCACTAGTAACACCAACACAGCAAACACAAATTCCGACACAGCAACTGCCACCACCGCCTCCATACACTGCCCAACACGTATACGCCCCTCAGATGGTGAGAGGGTACACACCAATGGGAAACGGCTACACAAACAACTACAGAGGTAGAGGTGGGGTAGTAAGGGGAGCGGATTTGGCCCACCAGCACAACAGCAAAGGGGAGGGTTCAGAGGATATAACTAGAACAGTCAGCAGGGATACTTAGACAACTCTGGAGGATACCCATGGCAAGCCAGGGAACTGCCCACATGCTGGACCTATGCACTAGTAGGTCACGTATCACGCACATGCAGGGTAAGACAGACACAAGCAGGATGGGGGAACAAGGGTAACAGGGTTACAACGGGGGGCAGAATTACTACCAACAGCAACCACAACAAATGGCCAAGACACACATGCAACAGCAAGGGGGAGAAGTACAACAAGTGCAACAACACCGCAGCAGCAAATATACACGACGCACACTGCACAACTAATACAGCACCAACCAGCCCAACAAGAAGCACAGCAGCAAATGGCGACGGCACAACAACAACACGTCCAGACAGTACAACAGTTCACGCAAGTACAGGACACTAACCAACTACCTACAGACGCGCCAATGCAACAGACGCAACTGGGGAAGGTGACGATGTTGGGCCACAACCCATACACAGGGAGCGGACAATCACTATACCCCCAATAGGACAGCCCACAGACATCCTTGTTGTGTCCCATCCTGTCGGTAACACCTAACCCTGCGGAGGAACCACGCATAAAGGTGGTGATAGGTGACAAAACATTTTCCGTCTTAGTTGACACAGGGGCAACTAGATCATGCATTAAGGAAGGGAAGTTCAACTTGTCAGGTCATGCCATGCACACTCAAGGATTCTCTGGGGCTTGAGGGCTGGTTCCTTTTACTGATAACATCTCCTTATCTGTCGGAGATCACGACCTATTTCTACCACTACTATACTCAAAACAGTCACCAGTAAATATAATAGGGAGAGAAATGAACAGATTGAACATGACTATATCTTTCACTGACAAGGGAATAGTATGCTCCACACCAGGCATTCACATGCTCTCAGCACGACACATACTCCAGGCTTAGTGTGGCAAGACAGTAGCGAGGGCAGAGCCAGTAGACGGGGATATTTTCCAATATGGAACAGACATGGCAATAGCATGGCTGCCAGGGATTGAAGGTCACATATGGAGGAGACCGGTAGCATATCTCTTCAGACCAGAGATGCCCACTAGTGAGGAGGAGGGGTCAATAATATCAGTGGACATTGAGGGTATTGTGGCCACTAAAGATTACATTGCAGTACACGCCCAGGATGGAGAAGGAAAAGCATGGAGGGCAGTGATAGCATTAGCAGAAGGATGTAGGCTGACACAGGTGTCAGATGAGGAACTATTCTCGGACGAAGTGGGAGATGGGGAGATGGTGTTCCAGATGAACGTCTATGTTTGGTTAAGGGTGACATACAAGGAGGTAGCTCAGAAAATGGCAATGACACGAGAAGCACTGGTCCCCACACAAGTACCCTTCTATGAGGAAGACTTAGCAGCTGTACCCACCTCACTATGGACTACTAGTCCCTATGACGTGGGTTGCATAAAGAGCATTGGAGGAGTACAAATAAAGCTAAAAAAGGGAGCAATGTTACCAAGGATGAAGCAATACCCACTATTCAAAGAAGCTGATGAAGGAATTCATGAAACAATAAGTGCCCTAGTGGAAAGAGGAATATTGGTACCATCAGAATCCCTGTGCAATACTGCAGTTTACCCTGTGCGCAAGGCAAAGGGAGGGTCATGGTGTTTCATACAAGACCTGAGACCCCTTAACCACATTGTGGAGGCAGAGTACCCTATAGCAGTTAACCCAGCCGCAATACTGTGCGGAATACCAGCAGAGGCATCACGGTTCACCGTGATCAACCTCAAAAACACCTTTTTCTCTATCCCATTGCACCCAGACTCACAAGATCTAACAAGTTTCACGTACCGCAATACAAAATGGAAACACACCAGGTTACCCCAAGGGTACTGCGAGTCACCATCCATCTTCAACAGGGTAATACAAATGGACCTAGGAAACATAGACTTGGAGAGCACGGTGCTACAGTATGTGGATGACATCATCATCTGCAGCACCACTGAGGAAAAGTGCAGAAGGGAATCTGTAAAAATGCTCACAGTGTTGGTTGAGAAAGGGTATAAGGTTGACAAGGAGAAACTACAGTACTGACAGGAGAAAGTACTATACATTGGCCAGATAATTTCACAAAAAGGAAGGAACATTGCACCACAGAGGACACAAGCAATAAAGAACACACCACAGCCACAAACGATAAGGGAACTGCAGCAGTTTCTCGGCCTATGCAATTACTGTAGAGTATGGATCTTTGACTACAGCTCATACATAGGACTCAGGGAGGCACAGAGGGGAGCAAGGAAATTGGGATGGACAAGAGAAATGACTGGTGCATTCAATGAATTCAAACACGCCATTTCCACAGCACCAATACTAGGAACACCCAATTATGAAAATTAATTCTACGTATTCTCACATTGCGATGGTGCTTTAATGAAGGCAGTACTGACACAAAGGACGAGCATGGGACACAAGCCAGTAGTATTTTACAGTGGTCACCTAGTTGCAGTGATGATGGGGCACTTCCCGTGTGAACAAAGCTTAGCTGCAGCGGCATTTGCAGTAGAAAAATCATCATAAATCACTATGGGTTGCCCCATCATATTATATGTGGAACACACCCTCTTTGCAATATTAAACAAACCAAAATCCACACTGACTACCCAAAGAGCAACAGGGTACAAGATAATTTAATCTAGGCCTGAGTTGAAAATAGTAAGATGCAGCAATGTCAACCCACTCTCTAAATTTGCAGATCACTTTATGCAACCAATGGTGAGGAAGATGGCCTCCTTTGTAAAAGATACAACACAGATAATAAACGAGATGGAAGGTAGACCTTTTGACAGCAAATCTGAGATGTTGATCAGCCTAGACGTAATAGCTCTGTATACAAATATACCACAGAGAGCATCGCTTGAGGTATTGGAAGAAAGATTATTAACAGAAACGATGAATACCAACACGCCAGTGTCTTTCATTATGTGGTGTGCCGAGATGGCACTTATGGAAAGCTATTTTCATTTTAATGGTTCATTCTTCAAACAAATACAGGGCACGGCCATGGGAGCCACCCTAGCCCCAAGTATTGCGAACCTGTATATGGAAGCCTTTGAGAAACACTGCATCTATAACGAGACTAATCCATACAAGAAGAAAATATTGGTATGGAGGAGGTATATAGATGACGTGTTGATCATCTGGATGGGTGATGAAGACGAGGCAACCAGTTTCTTCGATTGGATTAACCATCAAAACCAACATTTAAGATTCACGGAAAGCACAAGCAAGGTAGAGATTAACTATCTGGATATTACCATCAAGGTGGATCCAGCAAGGGGAGAACTCTTTGTGAAACCATATAAAAAAATCCACGGATCGCAATACTTTGTTGCACTATACAAGTTTCCATCCGAGGCACACGCGTGACAACCTTCCCTTTGGTCAGTTCATTCGACTAAAAAGAACAGCACTAATAGTGCAGAATATAGAGAAGGAGCACAAAAACTGAGGTCGAACCTACACGAAAGAGGCTACCCGGCTAAATTGACAAAAAAAGCAATGAAGAGGGCAGATAATAACAACTGAGAAGCCATTCTCGAGCAAAACCCAAGAGAGAAAAATAAAGACAACTTAGTGTTTGTCAACACGTTTAGTAATCTATCTAATAGAATTCAAAAAATAATCCACCGTAATTGGGGGATTGTTAAGAAAGGCGAAGTACCTCTGCAGAGACCGTTGATGGCATTCCGATGAAGTAGATCTATAAAAGATCAGGTTATGCGGAATGATATTACTAAACAGATCAAACCACAAATGACACTAACAGAAACCTGGGGGATGCGAGCCCCAGAAGGGCATTACCCATGTGGATCGTGTACCTGTTGCCAACAGACAAAAAAAACCATGGAAATCGATCTAGGTCTAAAGAACCCTTGGAAGCAGAAAGTTCTGACTAATTGCAACTCAGTGTTTGTTGCATATGTCATCTGGTGCCCCTGTAATAAGATATATATAGGGAAGACGCAAAGAAAAATTAAAATCCGTATCACAGAGCATAAAAGCTGCATAAGAAATAGAGTCCATTCGGCTCCCCTTGTGGGACATTTCATTGAAATGATACACAAAGTAGAGGAACTAAGATGGTCTGTGGTCTATGTGGTTAGACCGACGAACGATTTGAACCTTGACAGGAGAAAGTTAGCACAGAAAGAAAAAGAATTAATTTTTCTCACAAAAAGTACAGAATTGGGACTGAACGAGAAGAGTGAATAAATAAAATCAACTCTGGCCTGTGCTGTTTTATGTACAACCTCTCTAGGATGACTGTGAAGAAAAAACGACCAAGAGTAAGGTCCAACAGGAAGTAGGAAACAGTCAATGTGGTATAGCCAGTTTTGTAAGGGAACCCTAAAATCCACTCCCATGGGTCCCCCATCCATATTCAAATGACTCAATCAGGAATATCAGTACTGGTTGTTTGTCGTGCACATACCCCCGTAAATATCATACGATCATGGCTACAATGTGGGGAAATGCTGTGGCGCGGTGTTGGTGACCCGCCAGTCAAATAATAAATGACATTAACCATCGAGTTGAAACGATGTTAAGCGAACGTTAAGAAAAAATGAGCGGCGTAGGATGTTTGGACATTAAAAACTAAACCAACGATACTTACGTAGCGGGAAATATGTGTTAGCCAATGCCGATGGAGTTTTGGCTGCCGACTTCAATAGAAACCATGAGGTTTTCCCGAGCGGTGGGATGATGTAGCGACCACATTTGGCTGGGCTAAGTGGGGGCCGAAGGCAAGATAGGTTATGACATAGTCTTTAAAGAGAAAGAGACCATTAAGGTGCTGCCTCCCGATCACGTGACTAATTGGTCATGTGGGGGGCGAAATACAATAAAAAGCGAGAGAACGTAATGAGAACAGGTAGAAACGGACACCAGGCGGAGATAGGAGTGTGACTTGAGAGGGAGGACAGCCACATGTGAGCAGCGGCTGTAACCCCGTACAAGGCGGCAAAGGCAAGCTCGTTAAAGGTAAGAGCATAAAGCCTTTTGGCGATATCCCCACTCTAATTTTAAATGAACAGCGTTACGAAGAAGAATCACGACCGAGTACCTGATGTGCCTCTCTCCATTCTAGAAAACGATATATAGAGTCGTCCCATCCCACGTGAGAAAATTTAGAAGATTTATCTAAATGAGGAGCGGCACGGGATAAAGTCAACTATTAAATAGAACAGGAATCCACAAAGTAATCACGCTAGGTCAGTATAAAGATATGCAGGGTTGTTTTGAGCACGATGAACTGACAAATAGAATAAACATCAAGCCAGGCTATGCCAATTGGTTCACCTGTGACTTTGTCTTAAATAGGAATGCCTCCCAGTGATCGCAGATAGTGGTATCCAGTTGAGAGCCAAGCACACCCCAACATCAGACAGACTTTAACTAGGAAGAGGATTGTAAATCGAGGGGGACCCCCCCAAGAAGACACATAAGAAGAAGTCAGCCCGTAGAAGGTAAAGCAAATTCATAGACATACTTGGACAACTTAACTGTACCGCATGATTGGGTTAATTGATTATAAAGTTGTGAAATACTCAGTGTCGTAGTTAAAGATTAGACCTGAAGTGATAACAGCATGGGTGTGGTCTTGAAGGACCTAGTTGCAGATAGGGGTGGAGGTGTGAAGATATAACAGATGTAAAGAAGGTGATGGTCTAAGTAATGACACCCTTCCGCTGATGATTGACACGTAGCAGGTTGTGCATAATATAAATGTCGACCGGGATATTTTCTCGAATACTAAATTTCGATTATCCCACACTTGCTTCCCACAGTGTATTCGTTTTGAAGGTTGGACCCTAAAGAAAGGTGCGATGGGATCTCATTGAAAGCTGACCCCGCAAGAAATTAAGTCTACAAGAAGACTGATACGATTGTGCATTTAATTGAATGTTGTGTAAATTTTACCCCTGAAGAATTTCCTTGTCAATAGTGTGTAAGTGTGTAAGGAATGAAAAATGTCGGGTATGGTATGGATGTGGTATGAAAGTAAGCATGATTTTTAGGAAGAATAAGTGAAAGGTTTTTATGGACTGGGTTGCTTGTCTCAACGATAGGGGTGAGCAACTTGTAGATCCAGGTTAAGAGATGAATTTTTGTTAATTGTTAAATGGTCAACTGTTACATGAGATTAAATGTACACAACAATATTGCATGGTAATGGTGCAGATATTGTGATTTGCATACTATCAGAAATACTCCTTTTTAAAAAAGATTAAAAAATTGGAACTGTGAAGAAGAAAAGATAAAAGAAAAAAAGGTTTTTACTGTTGAAATATGAAAAATAAAATACTATTTTTTGATACAATGTGGTGTAGTATGAGAATTTAATGGCTATTAACCTCATACAGTAAGGTTCAACCAAATATGGACTTGGGGAAGCAAGGGACAGAGTGAACATTGTGCATTGTTTAAGAGTTCTGTTTATAGAGGGCTGTTCACTATCGGTCATAGGAAATATTACCTCTAGTCTCTCTTAAGTTTATTGCAATGTCAACCCAGCCAGGTTTATAGCAGAAGAGGTGGAAAATGGGGAATATGCACACGACTGCCCACATGCAACTGAATTTTACTCAGCCACCCGAAAAGTAGAAGAAAGTGCTCTAGAGGGGGGTGAGATAATGTACATAGATGGGTCATCAACAATTGATCAGTGTGACGGTATAAGAACGACTGGAGCAGCGGTAGTATGATTGAGGGAAGACTGGACATACGTACCAGTGAAATGTGTCAAACTACCCCAACACTATTCAGCACAAACAGCAGAACTAGTAGCCCTCATTCTGGCCTTAGAAGAAAGCAATAAGAAACGAGTAACAATATACTCTGATAGTGCATATGTCACATCAACAGTACATTCCGGATTAATAAAATGGCAAAGAAGAGGATTCAGAGACCAGATGGTGTTAGGCAGAATCCTGTGCAGTGTCCTTAGGGACCACTACACACAATTAAGACTACAGGTGGCAATACACGTTTTACCTTTGGTACAAGCCTGTACTACTAGGTTATAGTGGTAGCAGTAGCAGAGCAGTTAGGCTTATCTCAAGAGTATATGAGTGGTAGCAGAGATTACACAAAGGGACCACAATTACTGTGACTCAAGCAAACACTGACTCAAGGTTTCAGGCAAAAAATATAAGTACATTTATTTTTAAACCATTTGCTATCAACACGACACTTCTATGAATTCAAAAACCACACGTAAAATATACTACAACTAACCAATTCACTTTGTACAGTATTATTCGAGGTAAGTACCCTGTGTTTGAATGGACCGGTGTTACAAAACAGAACACGTTACCGTGAATACAAATCACTTTTGAGAGTTCGGTCTACTAGATAAACGCGTATCCACGGTAAGAAATACTACTGGGGCAAAAACACACTTAGCACCCGAGATACCCAGAGAGAGTTGGGGGCAAAAATCACAGGCAGTATGTTGGTTAGACAGACAGAATCTCAGAACACATATAGACAGGAATTCAAGAGTCAAAGGGCCGGAGCCAAAGTCAAGTGACACCCTGTGCCTGTTGTCGAGGATCACACCGTCGGACAGTTCGAGATTCAACGTTGCCAAGAGTACTTTGATATTGTCAATGTTCGGAAGCAAAAGTTATAAGGAGGGAAAAGTAAGGATGAGCCTTAAAGTAGAGAAATAGGGATTTCACCCAAAATTCCTCAAACAGGACACAGTACCTTTCTCAAAGAACGAAGCTGGTGCCACGGCAGTTGTTCCTGTTGGTTTCCCGCAGACCCACGCTTTCCTGCAGCTTCAGCACAAAGAACCACGCTGAATGAGGGGTCCACACCACATAGGGATGAGGCCGGCAGCAGCGACAATGAATAAAAGGTGCGCTCCTTAACAACAGGAGAGGGTCTTCATGTGGCTATCGGGACCACTACAGCAGTGTGTAGCGATTTCGACCACGAAGGCGACCTCTGACTGAAGAAGATGAGCTGGTTATCCCCACCAAGCTCAAGGGAAGAAGACTCCGGACTGGATCTCCTCTTAGTTGTTGAAGGGTAGATAGCTCAGGACTGCAGCAGGGCTTCACCGGTACAGACTTCTCGTCAGTTCCTTGTAGTTCCAGTGGCGACTCTTTGACTTCCAGCCCAAGAGACCTGCCTTTTATGTGAATAACCCCCATTCACACAGCCTGCCTGTCAATCACCCAGCAAGGGGGTTGTCCAGCCCGGACAACCACCCTGGCCAATCATGAGAAAGTGCGACTTGGGTTTCCTAGGATACCCTGTGCAGGGGGTGACTACACCCCTCCCTCACATTCAGCCCACCTAGACACCCAGGCACCTTGAGGAGGGCTTCTAGGTAGAAGCCTGCCAAAAGACAGTCAACAAAGAAGGCGAATCTAGTTTGCCGCACAAAGTAAAACACAAGAAGGAGTTTAACAAAAAGAAATGGCGAATAAAACGCACCGGAGCCAAACAAAACAGGATTTGGTCAAGCAGGTTTAAGTTTGAGGCTAACACAATAGCCTACAATATTACCACGGTTATATAAGATAACCGCGGTAGGAATTTAGGGTAGATACCACTGCCACCAGCCATGTCTAAATGTTAAAAGAGCGAAACAATGCTCTAGGAGGTACAGTTAAAAAGAGTTAAGAGTTCACCCTTCCAGTACTCCATGTAAGATGGGGTGCACTGGATCTGTGGTTACATTTGACTAAGTAAAGTTAATGGTAACTTTACCCTTTTCTGGGGACAGTAGTCACCTCAGAAATGGAGTCAGTGGGAAGTCTGAACGACAACCCTGTGCCACTGCACAGAAGGTGCTATGTGACATACACAAACACGGGGGCTACTGAAGTGGTGTACTCCAGAGCCCACAATCACAAAAACAGGTAAAACACATAGCAAAATACAAGTAAGAGTGGTGAAAAGCTCACACTCTTACCAAGTGGAAAAAAAACTCCAGAGATCCATCAAAGCTGCTGAGGGACTCACTAGGTAAGGGAAATTAGCCATGAAATGAGAATTCTCCCTAACAGATGGTACTCCAGTACAACATGCTCTCCTACTCGGTAAACTAATAGAAGTAATAACATACCCTCTAGAAGTAGCACTGGTGAAGTGTCAGGCACATACAAATGGAGAAGATCCAATATCAAGAGGAAATGAAACAGCAGACACACATGCAAAATATGCTGCGTACTATGGTGAAACATGGGACCTCCAAGAAAAATAAAAGAGAGGGGCGGGGTAAGAAAGATGATAATGAAGGATGGGTACACACATATCCCAGAGACACAGATTATGGAACTTCAGGCGGCAGCCCCAATGGCAGAAAAGGAATTGTGGGTTAAAAGAGCATGCACAATGTCTCCCACAGATGCACTATGGTGACAGAATAATAGAGGGAAAGTTGTAATGCCCCTAACCCTACTGAAAACAGCCCTGGAACAACTATACCATCCCACTCATACAGGGAAGGAAGTAATTGCAGCTCGTATAAAAGAATCATGGTTCTGCCCTGAGTTAAACTCACATGTTGCAAATTTCATTAGCAATTGCCTCACATGCCAACAGTTCACGGCTGGTCACACGCTGCAAGTGATCAAGGGTATAATACCACGGCCTGAAGGACCCTTTTTGTACCTACAAATTGACTACGTCGATATGATCAATGTATTTCAAGGATACAGGTACATGATTGTAGTAGTATGCCCATTTTCAAAATTGATCGAGGCCGGTCCATGCTCTCATGCAGATGCATTTAGAGCTGCTAAGTTTTCAGTAAGTGAGGTCTTCCAGAGGTGGGGCGTTTGGGAAGTATTAAGGTCAGACAATGGCCCCCACTTTGCCAATGAATTATTTCAGCACATAACTGCCCTCCTAGGGATCAAGAATAAGTTTGCCTGTGCGTATCACCCACAAGCTAATGGTGTCTGTGAACACCTCAACGGCCTCCTGAAAGAAAAAATAGCAAAGATCCAGCAAACAACCAAGAAGAGTTGGCTCTATCGCCTCCCCTTGGCCCTGTTTGAGTTGAAAAATAGACCAGGTTCGGACCACCACCTCACACCCCATGAGGTGGTGACTGGACGCCAGATGCACCTCCCCCTCACACCACCGCCAAGGGCTATGAGTGATTGCCATAATACAAGTACTGTTTTTGGTGAAGAAATGCATGTGTATGTCTCTTCCCTGGTTACTAGTGCCGCTTTTATCTCTCAACAGATCTAATGGACACAGGGCGGGTCAAAGAACAGCCAACCAGAAACAGCAACCAATGAGGAATAGGAGCTGACTGGACAGTGGACAGTAAAAGAAGGAGACAAAGTTCTCCTAATAAATTATCGAAGGAAATGAAACGCCCCTAGATTTACTGGGCCACACATCGTACAGAGGGTGGCCCCTACCGCGGTAAAACTGTCCGATAAGGATGTTGGGACACACATTGACGACATCAAGCCCTACAAAGCATAGACCTGCCCTCGCCTCTCCAGTGAAAGGGCCAACGCTTCAGCTCCGACAGTTAACAACAACAACACAACAGCAGTGTCAGATATGCCAAAAGACACAAACGACCAACCACCCTTAGTCCACCCCATGATCATGAGGTAACAGACCAGGTCCGCCCCCACACCAGAACAATAAATGTGTTATCGTTAAAACACAAATTTAACTAATGTATGGGAGGAAAGGTCTCTAGGACCCCCTCCCCCTACATTTCTCACCAACGTGAGGCCTATGACTCGCCAGCAGCCATCTATGCACTTGGGCCTGGGATGCGGTATGGCTGCAGGTCGACGCATGGGGCTGCACGACTCACCCTGTAGCATGATACAGACTCCATTTCTGTGGTACCCCTGGACTCCATTTTGAATATAACCATTCTAGGCCTCAGTAGCACAAGCAGCCTGCAGGGCTGCCGCTCTCCCCACCTGACCGCGCACAGCGAGCAAGCACTTCCCTCACCCCCCTCCCTTGACGGTTCAGCTGAAGGCCTGTTCTCACGGGAGACCGGGCACGAACAAGCTACATTACAAACACTGTATCGTTCACCTTCCGCAGTACATCATTGACCTGACGATGACCAGGCCTAAACTAGAGTCTGAGAAGAAAAAAGCTGCATCTATAAA
The DNA here is from genome assembly GCF_040938575.1 of Ambystoma mexicanum. Taxonomy (NCBI): domain Eukaryota; kingdom Metazoa; phylum Chordata; class Amphibia; order Caudata; family Ambystomatidae; genus Ambystoma; species Ambystoma mexicanum. The sequence continues at coordinate 705,468,481 of NC_090922.1, read as the reverse complement.
ACTTGTCCAGTTCCCTTACAGACCCCCTCAACCTATAATATAGGTTGTGAATATCCCCTAACCCTGTTCCCATCTGACGTGCCAGCCATGTATGCTTAAGCCTGTGTACCATCCAGTTTCACCCATGCTGCTAAAAGCTATCTGTAAGAAAGATAACCTAGCCTCAAGTCCATGAGATTGATTGTCCGAGAGAAATGAGACGGCCCTCTCCCATCCCAGAGCACCCACACGTGAAGCTATGAAACATATGTATATTTAAACCTGCCAGTGCTAACCAAGGATTATTGTTGCTGCACAATACATAAAAGTAATATGTGACATTCCTATGTACTCTATGATTTCCTAAAAATATATGAGTCCATAAATAGACAATTAAGTGTGGCCATAGGTATGTTTCTTTTTAGGTAATAAGTGCCGTCCATATTAACTGAGTGTCATTAGAAGTGTTCGTTTATTCTTTGAGCGTTATGTTACTCAAATCAGATTATAATTAGAATGTCGTAGACTCTTTCCTATGCTAACACAAATATCAACCTGTTTCTACCTCAATGTATAACACTAGCCCCTTTTGTATGTCCCGCACGCAGATGTAAAATTCTAGCCCAGTGAATGATGTGATGCTAATAACACCTCATGTTTTTACAAATATGTTACTCATGATATATGAAAATGTGTAGCACAATATAATGCTCATATGTTCGCATGATCCGTGGTGTGTATATGTATATATATATATGTAATCTTATTGACATAATCCCAATGCTCATTTATAATAATGTGCATGTAACCCTATAACGTAGACGTTTAGGCAGCCACAGGGCCGTCTCTCCCTTTCCCTGCAGACCCGTGCACTCAGCCCCCACCCTTCTGCCTGGGCTGACAATTGAAGGCCCTCGTTTTACTGTTGTTAGAGTAATACAGATACACTTCCTTGCCATCCTGCTGAATCCGCACAAGGTATTTGCCTCCCCATGCTCCTTGACACACTATGCCACCATGTAACCCCTTTGAACCTTCATGCTCTGGTCAAAAGTATTATAGGCAGCAAGCCCTCACGTCCCACTGCCTCTTGATGTACTGGATATGTGCTCCCTGACCTGATAGTATTCTAGTTCACCCCAACCTCATCTGACCATGGTAATGGTTTCATTAACTCTTGTACTAACATACTATAAAGATGTCTCCTACTAAATCCAACAAAGCAGAATGGTAAAGGTACTCTGACATATGCCCCCTGATAAGGCACCTGGACTCATGAAGCTGTCCCTTTTTTAATAATGTTTTTATGATGATGCATTAAGAACACCTAGAGTTACGTGTTATCTTTCTTGTGATGTTAGATTAACAATTTGTAGGATTTAAATGTGTTTGTATGGCCACAAGGGCAAAATGTTAGTGTAGCCACCATGTATCAACACAAACAGCTCTTGACCCAGCGCTCCACCCTGATGAGCCCAGCTGCTCCACGCACCCCGCGCTGCCACCACGTGGACATCCGCCAATCCTGGAGCAGCAACCCTATACATTGTATATTAGTTGGTTGCCACCACCCAATCCCTACGACTTATGTGCCCCCTATAGCTTATCGCATGATGATGTTATTCTGTAATATATATGACTGTCTTTGCTATTGTCAGACAGAGCGCTCTCGGAGTTTGCAGAGTCCTTTGCTTGCCCTATATTCATTTTTGATAAAACCTTTAACTTCACCTGCACTTGGTCTTGGTCTCATTCCCATCTGGGGTGTAAGTGATTTCAATCCGGCACTTCACCTAAGTCAATGCCTAGCGTGTAATGCACAACTGAAATCCTCATTTAATTATTTGTGTCTATAAGTTCTTTTATTCTGAACGATGTACCACTTATATCGCGCCCCTCTCTTTGAACCCCCCCGGTCACACTGAACCAGGAATCAGGCTAGTTTGCAAAATTAAAATATTTATTTATATATTTCACAATATAATCACACTATTTTTAATGGGGATACAATAATCCCCAATGGGGTGATGTCACACTAAGCAATCTCTTTAATCACAAGGAGTAATGATGAGCAAAATCAATGCAGCACAGAAATAATACTTTTGGGTGTATATTCAAATCAAATAGCAGTGTTGTTACTATTTCCCCCTGCACACCCCTCAATCCCCCCAATATGCAATATGAAGAAATAGAAAGAGAGAGAACAGGTTTCAGGAAGGCAGAATTCAAACAAATGTCAATCCCAATTTCCCCCCAGCAACACAAGAGAGAAACAGGAATGATTGGCAAACTGTCAAAATAGTTTAAAGTTGTCTTTGAATGGATTGGGTAAAACACTAAATATGGTTTAAATCACGGAAATTGTTTAAATTCTATTGGGAACCGCTTTATCAGGTTGCAGACACACACTAGCAATGATTTGACACAAATAAGCAATGTGCAAACTGAACTTTGAGGTCGGGTGCAGTGAAAAGCTATTTTACCGTTGTAATATTTTGCAAAAAACTAAAATTTGCGGTAAACTTTTTGGTGGGCGGTAATCGCGATCGCAGGAGAACTATAAGGATGTGAGATGTTTTTAGTTCTGTTGAAAGCTTAGGATGTTAGCTACAAGCCGACATTTACATTTCGCTTCTAGCATAGCATTTGAAGAAGTTATGGACGTTTTCGTGGAGGTCTTTTTTTCAGATAGGTGCAACAATGAGAAACAGGGATGCGCTTTTAAAAGACAAACAGGGTTTCTTTACACCAGGGGAGACTATGAAGAAGCAATTGCTACACGGGAGCTCAGCCACTTGATCAAGGCAACTGCCAGCCGAGACGCTTGCCTTCTTCAGATGCAATATATCAGCGCAAATATATGTTTAACAATACTATTACAGAGGGAATATAGGATAAGATGGAAATTTCAGTCAATTCAAAAAGATTTCTAACAATGCAGTTTTCTAAAGATAAGATAGGATGGATTTAGACGGGGATTACTATGGACAGTATATATGATAGTGACACAGTCCTATCTATGGATACTGGATACTCACTATATAGGTTTCAACAGAACCATCAGGGATTCTAGGATTCTGGGACAGACTGCTGGGCACACCGGACTGGACTGGTTCAGCGATCAGCAAGGCGCTCTGGACACCGCACGGTAGGACTGGACAGAAAGGCGCTCTGGTCTGCACAGCACAGCACAACTGGACTGGATCTGCAGTGGCTCTCTGGTCACAGCACAGCACTGCGCGGCACAGGATTGGGTTTAATATGCCCTTGTTGGTTATGAAGATAATTATTTGGCAGGCAAGCAGTTACAGCACAGCCTGGCTGTTTCTTTTGTTTCCCCTTTAAGTTGTGGGATGGATCCTGGTTTCTGGAATTTTGAGGCCTAGCTGAATCATCCTCCCCTTGGCTTTTGAGCATGAAATCTACTTTTGGTATCATATATATTTACAATGTTGCAAACTTTATAACAATAACATACATAGATCACATATTTTGTGGAGAAAATACTCTTCCAAGCCCTGTCGCTGTAGGATCTGGGGTCTGGATTTGACAGAATTTCGCACTTTTTGTCCGGGACACAATATCTAGTTTGTCCAAAAATGTGTACACATGTGTGCATTGGATAGGAGCATAAGCGTGTGAAGTTTCATGTTTCCGACATAAAAACATTTGCTGCAAAACCAGAATTTTACTGTGGCTTCCCAGAACATCGCACAGAGTTCTGGCATCTCTTAAAATGTGCACCCAAAAATCACATTAACAATGCTGTTAATTCTATCATTTTTACAAATGTGCACAGTCATTTATCAGTCTTTTTAAAAAATATGCTTTCTGTGCTTGGGAATCCACAATTGGTTGTCTGCCCCACCTCCTTTTCCTCCTGGCATTTCTGAAGCAATCCACCCCCTTCCTTCTGGGAGAGGCCATTTTTGACACTTCACAATCTGCACATCCTTTCAGCCAGAGAAAGTCCATTGTCCCCTTCTGCGGGAGCCCAAGATCTCCTCCCCTGATCTAATTCTCACAAACGGTGTGATTTCCTGGCCTTGGTGGGAAGCAGAAGGGAGATGCCTTTTGTTGGGGGAAGCTGTGGAACTGGTTTGGTGGCTTTGACTTCAGCTTAACTTCAATGTCATTTTATTACATTTTTCTTGGTTTAAAACAAAACTTGCAATTTTCAAACAAGCAGCTAGAACTCTTATTCCAGCTTCTAAACCATGGAAATTAAATAGTTACAACCTAGGTTCCTCCTAATAACAGGTCACTTAGTTTCCAGACATTTGATTTCAATTGCACAAGTTTAAACTTCTGATGCAAACTACTGACAGCTGTCATACAGGCGGCCGCTGGTACTGCGCCCATATTTTGACAGATTTCACAGGCAGGCACCTTTTTGCTGTGGATATTTTGATGACAGATTCCGCTTTTCAGAACAATATATGTTCATAATGATTTCTTAAATGAAGTGACGGGTAACACCCAGCAAGGATATTGGATGTTTTATTGTGTTTTGAACCGGCATTTTGTAGTTTCAGCAACCAAGAAAAGATTTAAAATGCAAGATTCTGGATTTCTTTCAGCCAGCACCGTTTTTCATGCAGGCTCCATTTTTACTGGTTGGGCAGACCAATGACATGTTTCAGAAGTGAGGTCTCTGTTCCACCACTGACAACATGCATGGTAGATTTGGCAGCCATCTTTTTGTGTTTCAAAGCGCAATTTCCATAGGTTTTGGTGTTCCCAGAGGTTTTGTAGCCATTTTGATCATTCTTGCACCACCAGGACACAGGGATGTCGCAAGGCAGAGCAGAAGTGGGTCAGTACATCCCACAAGCCCCACCTCATGACTTGAATTTGACTGCCCATCAATGGGAAGTCGGGAGATTGGGATGTCATTCTTTCTGTTTGGTCCAAGTGGAAAATTTGTCTGCTTCTCCCATCAGTGCTGGATCGACAGGTTCTCCTCGCCGGTTCTGGATGAGAGTATGGAGCGATACCCCAGGCCCCTTGGGTCTTTCCTTCCAGCCCCCGAGTGGTCCTCCTTGGTGCTTAGCATCCATGGTTTCAGTCCTATGATGAGCAAAATCAATGCAGCACAGAAATAATACTTTTGGGTGTATATTCAAATCAAATAGCAGTGTTGTTACTATTTCCCACTGCACACCCCTCAATCCCCCCAATATGCAATATGAAGAACTAGAAAGAGAGAGAACAGGTTTCAGGAAGGCAGAATTCAAACAAATGTCAATCCCAATTTCCCCCCAGCAACACAAGAGAGAAACAGGAATGATTGGCAAACTGTCAAAATAGTTTAAAGTTGTCTTTGAATGGATTGGGTAAAACACTAAATATGGTTTAAATCACTGAAATTGTTTAAATTCTAATGGGAGCCGCTTTATCTGGTTGCAGACACACACTAGCAATGATTTGACACAAATAAGCAATGTGCAAACTGAAATTTGAGGTCGGGTGCAGTGAAAAGCTATTTTCCACGTGTAACATTTTGGCAAAACGAAAATTTGCGGGAAATTTTTTGGTGGGTGGTAATCGCGATCACAGGAGAACTATAAGGATGTGAGATGCAGTTCTTGGTTCTATTGAAAGGTTAGGATGTTAGCTACAAGACGACATTTACATTTAGTTTCTAGCATGAAATTTGAAGAAGTTATGGACGTTTTCGTGGAGGTCTTTTTTTCAGATAGGTGCAACAATGAGAAACAGGGATGCGCTTTTAAAAGACAAACAGGGTTTCTTTACACTAGGGGAGACTATGAAGAAGCAATTGCTACACGGGAGCTCAGCCACTTGATCAAGGCAACTGCCAGCCGAGACGCTTGCCTTCTTCAGATGCAATATATCAGCGCAAAGATATGTTTAACAATACTATTACAGAGGGAATATAGGATAAAATGGAAATTTCAGTCAATTCAAAAAGATTTCTAACAATGCAGGTTTCTAAAGATAAGATAGGATGGTTTTAGACGGGGATTACTATGGACAGTATATATGATAGTGACACAGTCCTATCTATGGATACTGGATACTCACTATATAGGTTTGAACAGAACCGTCAGGGATTCTAGGATTCTGGGACAGACTGCTGGACACACCGGACTGGACTGGTTCAGCGATCAGCAAGGCGCTCTGGACACCGCACGGTAGGACTGGACAGCAAGGTGCTCTGGTCTGCACGGCACAGCACAACTGGACTGGATCTGCAATGGCTCTCTGGTCACAGCACAGCGCGGCACAGGATTGGGTTTAATCTGCCCTTGTTGGTTATGAAGATAATTATTTGGTAGGCAAGCATCCTCCCCTTGGCTTTTGAACATGAAATCTACTTTTGGTATCGTACATATTTACAATGTTGCAAACTTTATAACAATAGCATACACAGATCACATATTTTGTGGAGCAAATACTCTTTCAAGCCCCGTAGCTGTAGGATCTGGGGTCTGGATTTGACAGAATTTTGCACTTTTTGTCTGGGACACAATATCTAGTTTGTCCAAAAATGTGTACACATGTGCGGATTGTAAAGGGGCATAAGCGTATGAAGTTTCATGCTTCTGACATAAATACATTTGCTGCAAAACCAGAATTTTCACTGTGCCTTCCCAGAACATCGCACAGAGTTCTGGCATCTCTTAAAATGTGCACCCAAAAATCACATTAACAATGCTGTTAATTCTATCATTTTTACAAATGTGCACAGTCATTTATCAGTCTTTTTAAAAAATATGCTTTCTGTGCTTGGGAATCCACAATTGGTTGTCTGCCCGCCTCCTTTTCCTCCTGGCATTTCTGAAGCAATCCACCCCCTTCCTTCTGGGAGAGGCCATTTTTGACACTTCACAATCTGCACATCCTTTCAGCCAGAGAAAGTCCATTGTCCCCTTCTGCGGCAGCCCAAGATCTCCTCCCCTGATCTAATTCTCACAAAGGTGTGATTTCCTGGCCTTGGTGGGAAGCAGAAGGGAGATGCCTTTTGTTGAGGGAAGCCGTGGAACTGGTTTGGTGGCTTTGAGTTCAGCTTAACTTCAATGTCATTTTATTATATTTTTCTTGGTTTAAAACAAAACTTGCAATTTTCAAACAAGGAGCCAGAACTCTTATTCCAGCTTCTAAACCATGGAAATTAAATAGTTACAACCTAGGTTCCTCCTAATAACAGGTCACTTAGTTTCCAGACATTTGATTTCAATTGCACAAGTTTAAACCTCTGATGCAAACTACTGACAGCTGTCATACAGGTGGCCGCTGGTACTGCACCCATATTTTGACAGATTTCACAGGCAGGCACCTTTTAGCTGTGCATATTTTGATGACAGATTCCGCTTTTCATAACATTATATGTTCATAATGATTTCTTAAATGAAGTGACGGGTAACACCCAGCAAGGATATTGGATGTTTTATTGTGTTTTGGACCAGCATTTTGTAGTTTCAGCAACCAAGAAAAGATTTAAAATGCAAGATTCTGGATTTCTTTCAGCCAGCACCGCTTTTCATGCAGGCTCCATTTTTACTGGTTGGGCAGACCAAAGACATGTTTCAGAAGTGAGGTCTCCGTTCCACCACTGACAACATACATGGCAGATTTGGCAGCCATCTTTTCGTGTTTCAAAGCGCAATTTCCATAGGTTTTGGTGTTCCCAGAGGTTTTGTAGCCATTTCGATCATTCTTGCACCACCAGGACACAGGGATGTCACAAGGCAGAGCAGAAGTGGGTCAATACATCCCACAAGCCCCCCCTCATGACTTGAATTTGACTGCCCATCAAGGGGAAGTCGGGAGATTGGGATGTCATTCTTTCTGTTTGGTCCAAGTGGAAAATGTGTGTGCTTCTCCCATTAGTGCTGAATCGACAGGTTCTCCTCGCCGGTTCCGGATGAGAGTATGGAGCGATACACCAGGCCCCTTGGGTCTTTCCTTCTGGCCCCCGAGTGGTCCTCCTTGGTACTTAGCATCCATGGTTTCAGTCCTATGATGACAAAACAGAGTATATTTGTGGACATTTCCCCACCAATATTCATGTAGTGGGGCAGATGCATACATTTGACATATGATTTACACTCTTTCCTGTTTGCAATTATTACTGATTTTCAACAGGTGGAATAGTTTTATAGTTGGAATTTCTAGGGATCTGAATGTCCCACTCTGGGTTTCCAGATGAATCCTCTAGTTGCTGCAGAGTATGCCTAGGATGGCAACACTTAGCTGGTTGATGTGGACCCACTTATCTTCCCCCCTCTGCCAAACTGCCTTTGGAGATACAGCTTTTGTAAACGACTGGTGAGATTCTGTCTACAATTTCAAAAGGACCCTGCAGCTAGGAAGAAATGTGCGCTGTTTGGCCTGGTTCCTTTGGAAATTGTATACATAGACCCGGTCTCCTACTTGGTATTGTTTTCTAGTTGTCTTAAGGTCATAGTGGGTCTTCATACTGTCTGCAGATCTTTCTAGATTCCACTGAGCATAGGCAAAAGCATGTTGAAGGTGTTTTCTCATATTTTCAACATACTCATGAGTTGTGGAGGCATTTATCAAGGTCTGCTCTTGGGCTCTGTAGAGCAGATGCTGGGGAAGCACCATCCTTCGTCCAGTCATCAGCTCAAACTGTGACATTTTAGTTGCAGAAGAAGGGCTAGATCTGATGGCGATCAGTACAAGAGGTAATCGAATCTGCCACAAACTTTTTTAATATTGCTCACACTTGTCTTGTTGTATCTCTCAACTCCACTACTAGTGGCTTGCAGGTAGGCAATGTGTAGTTTCCTTTGACCCCAAGTATCTCCCACATCTTTGTCATCACTTCGCTAGTGAAGTGACTACCTTGGTCTGACTCGATCCTTTGGGGTAGTCTAGAATGCGAGAAGATGTGGTTGATCATCATGGCAGCTGCTGTTTCTGCCTTGCAATTTGGGGCCGGGAGACATTCCACCCATTTAGTGAACGAGCATGTCACGGTAAACATGTACTTGTTCCTCCTAGAGGAGCGAATCACTGGCCCGATAAAATCGACTTGTAAATCTGACCAAGGCAGTGTCATCCTCCTCTTTTGGAGAGGAGCATGGTGTGTGACTGATGTTGGCTGAAATTGTGCACACACAAGACACCCCTTCAAGTATCGGTCGAGGTCCTGCCCCATGTGTGGCCAGTATGCAACCTCTCTTAAGACTTCTACTGTCGTATGAAACCCCCTATGACCGGCTGTGGCCGCATCATGGGCGTGACTTAGCATCAGGCTCTGGAATGAGGTAGGGACCACCCACTGGTCCTGGCCAGCTAGGGATCTCCTTACCAACAAACCGTCTTGGATTCGGAACATTTTTGGACATTTCATCAACACTCTGAGGTCCTCTTTCCCTATTAATCGGTATCCATCAGGGGAAAGTTCTTAGGGTGCTCAATGTGTTGATAAAACTTACCAATTATTGGATCCCCCTTTTGAGCCATAATCAAATCAGCATCCGTGGTCTCCTTACTCCATTGTGCAGTTGAGAGATCATTGGGAGCATTTGTCTGGGACCTAGTGATAGCAGTGACCTGAATTTCCCCCAACAGGGACTCGATCTCAAGTAGATCCCCTTGGATGGCTCCGGTTTTGGCCAGCTGATCAGCTAGTTCATTTCCAGTTTTGTCTGGTTCCTCTACTTTAGAATGACCCTTGATCTTTTTCCAGTAGATGGTCATCACATTCGAGGTGACCAGATCAACAATATTTTTAATTAATTTTCCACGTTCCAATGGTTTGTTATTAGCACATAGCATGCCTCTGGTTTTCCAGTTAACCAGGTGCTTCATGAACCCGTTCCGTACATAATCTGAATCAGTGATTATGACCAGTTCGTGGAGTTGGTGTTGGGCAGCAGTGAGGATAGCTTGATGCACAGCCATCAGCTCTCCCACTTGACTACATCGGAGACCGATTTTGTACCCAGCGAGGCCACAAGTTCTTTTTCCCCATTGTTGTCAGTATGGTTACAAGGTGTTCCATGGTTTTGGCTGGCCCCACCTCCAATTCCATGGTTTTGGCTGGCCCCGCCTCCAGTTACATGGTTTTGGCTGGCCCCGCCTCCAGTTCCATGGTTACAAGGTGTTCCATGGTTACAAGGTGTTCCATGGTTTTGTCTGGCCCCGCCTCCAGTTCCATGGTTTTGGCTGGCACCGCGTCCAGTTCCTTGGTTTTGGCTGGCCCTGACTCCAATACCATGGTTTTGGATGCCCCAGACTCCAGTTCCATGGTTTTGGCTGGTCCTGCCTCGAATTCCATGGTTTTGGATGGCCCCGCCTCCAATACCATGGTTTTGGCTGGCCCTGCCTCCAATACCATGGTTTTGGGTGGCCCCGCCTCCAATACCATGGTTTTGGCTGGCCCAGCCTCCAGTTCCATGGTTTTGGCTGCCACGCCTCAAGTTCCATGGTTTTGGCTGGCGCCGCCTCCAGTTCCATGGTTACAAGGTGTTCCATGGATACAAGGTGTTCCATGGTTTTGGCTGGCCCCGCCTCCAGTTCCAGCGTTTTGGCTGGCCCCGCCACCAGTTACATGGTTTTGTCAGGCCCTGGCTCCAATACCATGGCTTTGGCTGGCCCCCCTCCAGTTCCATTGTTTTGGCTGACCCTGCCTCCAACACCATGGCTTTGGCTGGCCCCGCCTCCAATACCATAGTTTTGGCTGGCCCCACCTCCAGTTCCATGGTTACAAGGTGTTCCATTGTTTTGACTTGCCCTGCCTCCAGTTACATGGTTTTGGCTGGCCCCGCCTCCAGTTCCATGGTTATGGTTGTCCCCGCCTCCATACCATGGTTTTGGCTGGCCCCACCTCCAGTTCCATGGTTTTGGCTGGCTCCACCTCCAATACAATGGTTTTGGATGGCCCCGCCTACAGTTCCATGGTTTTGGCTGGCCCCGCATCCAATACCATGGTTTTGGCTGGCCTGCCTCCAATACCATGGTTTTGGCTGGACCCGACTCCAGTTCCATGGTTTTGGCTGGCCCTGCCTCCAGTCCCATGGTTTTGGCTGGCCCCACCTCCAATTCCATAGTTTTGGCTGGCCCGCCTCCAATACTATGGTTTTGGCTGGCCCCGCCTCCAGTTCCATGGTTTTGGCTGGCCCCACCTCCAGTTCCATGGTTTTGGCTGGCCCCGCCTCCAATACCATGGTTTTGGCTGGCCCCGCCTCCAATACCATGGTTTTGGCTGGCCCCGCCTCCAATACCATGAGTTTGGCTGGCCCCGCCTCCAGTTCCATGGTTTTGGCTGGCTACGCCTCAACTTCCATGGTTACAAGGTGTTCGATGGTTACAAGGTGTTCCATGGTTTTGGCTGGCCCCGCTTCCAGTCCCATGGTTTTGGCTGGCCCCGCCTCCAATACCATGGTTTTGGCTGGCCCCGCCTCCAATACCATGGTTTTGGCTGGCCCCGTCTCCAATACCATGGTTTTGGGTGGCCCCGCCTCCAGTTACATGGTTTTGGCAGGCCCCGCCTCAACTTCCATAGTTACAAGGTGTTCCATGGTTACAAGGTGTTCCATGGTTTTGGCTGGCCCCGCTTCCAGTCCCATGGTTTTGGCTGGCCCCGCCTCCAATACCATGGTTTTGGCTGGCCCCGCCTCCAATACCATGGTTTTGGCTGGCCCCGTCTCCAATACCATGGTTTTGGGTGGCCCCACCTCCAGTTACATGGTTTTGGCAGGCCCCGCCTCAACTTCCATAGTTACAAGGTGTTCCATGGTTTTGGCTGGCCCCGCCTCCAATACCATGTTTTTGGCTGGCCCCGCCTCCATTACCATGGTTTTGGCTGGCCCCGCCTCCAGTTCCATGGTTTTGGCTGCCCCTGTCTCCAATACCATGGTTTTGGCTGGCCCCGTCTCCAATACCATGGTTTTGGCTGGCCCCGCCTCCAGTTATATGGTTTTGGCTGGCCCCGCCTCAACTTCCATAGTTACAAGGTGTTCCATGGTTACAAGGTGTTCCATGGTTTTGGCTTGCTCCGCCTCCAGTTCCATGGTTTTGGCTGGCCCCACCTCCAATACCATGGTTTTGGCTGGTCCTGCCTCCAATACCATGGTTTTGGCTGGCCCCGCCTCCAATACCATGGTTTTGGCTGGCCCCGCCTCCAGTTCCATGGTTTTGGCTGACCCTGCCTCCAGCACCATGGCTTTGGCAGGCCCCGCCTCCAATACCATGGTTTTGGCTGGCCCTGCCTCCAGTTCCATGGTTTTGACTGGACCGGCCTCCAGTTCCATGGTTTTGGCTGGCCCCGCCTCCAGTCCCATGTTTTTGGCGGCCCCACCTCCAATACCATGGTTTTGGCTGGACCACCTCCAATACCATGGTTTTGGCTGGTCCCGCCTCCAGTTCCATGGTTTGGCTGGCCCCGCCTCCAACCCCATAGTTTTGGCTGGCCCAGCCTCCAGTACCATGGTTTTGGCTGGCCCCGCCTCCAATACCATGGGTTTGTCTGGCCCTGCCTCCAATACCATGGTTTTGTCCGGCCCTGCCTCCAATACCATGGTTTTGGCTGGCCCCGCCTCCAGTTCCATGGTTTGGCTGGCCCCGCCTCCAGTTACATGGTTTTGGCTGGCTCCGCCTCAACTTCCATGGTTACAAGGTGTTCCATGGTTACAAGGTGTTCCATTGTTTTGGCTTGCCCTGCCTCCAGTTACATGGTTTTGGCTGGCCCCGCCTCCAGTTCCATGGTTATGGTTGTCCCCGCCTCCAATACCATGGTTTTTGCTGGCCCGCCTCCAGTTCCTTGGTTTTGGCTGGCTCCACTTCCAATACCATGGTTTTGTATGGCCCCGCCTACAGTTCCATGGTTTTGGCTGGCCCCGCATCCAATACCATGGTTTTGGCTGGCCTGCCTCCAATACCATGGTTTTGGGTGGACCCGCCTCCAGTTCCATGGTTTTGGCTGGCCCCGCCTCCAGTCCCATGGTTTGGCTGTCCCCACCTCCAATACCATGGTTTTGGCTGTACTGCCTCCAATACCATGGTTTTGGCTTGCCCCGCCTCCAGTTCGATGGTTTTGGTTGGCCCCGCCTCCAATACCATGGTTTTGGCTGGCCCCGCCTCCAGTTCCATGGTTTTGGCTGGCCCCGCCTCCAGTTACATGGTTTTGGCTGGCTCCGCCTCAACTTCCATGGTTACAAGGTGTTCCATGGTTACGAGGTGTTCCATTGTTTTGGCATGCCCTGCCTCCAGTTACATGGTTTTGGCTGGCCCCGCCTCCAGTTCCATGGTTATGGTTGTCCCGTTCCGTACATAATCTGAATCAGTGATTATGACCAGTTCGTGGAGTTGGTGTTGGGCAGCAGTGAGGATAGCTTGATGCACAGCCATCAGCTCTCCCACTTGAATACATCGGAGACCCATTTTGTACCCAGCGAGGCCACAAGTTCTTTTTCCCCGTTGTTGTCAATATGGTTACAAGGTGTTCCATGGTTTTGACTGGCCCCACCTCCAATTCCATGGTTTTGGCTGGCCCCGCCTCCAGTTACATGGTTTTGGCTGGCCCCGCCTCCAGTTCCATGGTTACAAGGTGTTCCATGGTTACAAGGTGTTCCATGGTTTTGTCTGGCCCCGCCTCCAGTTCCATGGTTTTGGCTGGCCCCGCGTCCAGTTCCTTGGTTTTGGCTGGCCCTGCCTCCAATACCATGGTTTTGGATGCCCCAGACTCCAGTTCCATGGTTTTGGCTGGTCCTGCCTCGAATTCCATGGTTTTGGATGGCCCCGCCTCCAATACCAGGGTTTTGGCTGGCCCTGCCTCCAATACCATGGTTTTGGCTGGCCCCGCCTCCAGTTCCATGGTTATGGTTGTCCCCGCCTCCAATACCATGGTTTTGGCTGGCCCGCCTCCAGTTCCATGGTTTTGGCTGGCTCCACTTCCAATACCATGGTTTTGTATGGCCCCGCCTACAGTTCCATGGTTTTGGCTGGCCCCGCATCCAATACCATGGTTTTGGCTGGCCTGCCTCCAATACCATGGTTTTGGGTGGACCCGCCTCCAGTTCCATGGTTTTGGCTGGCCCCGCCTCCAGTCCCATGGTTTGGCTGTCCCCACCTCCAATACCATGGTTTTGGCTGTACTGCCTCCAATACCATGGTTTTGGCTGGCCCCGCCTCCAGTTCGATGGTTTTGGTTGGCCCCGCCTCCAATACCATGGTTTTGGCTGGCCCCGCCTCCAGTTCCATGGTTTTGGCTGGCCCCGCCTCCAGTTACATGGTTTTGGCTGGCTCCGCCTCAACTTCCATGGTTACAAGGTGTTCCATGGTTACGAGGTGTTCCATTGTTTTGGCATGCCCTGCCTCCAGTTACATGGTTTTGGCTGGCCCCGCCTCCAGTTCCATGGTTATGGTTGTCCCGTTCCGTACATAATCTGAATCAGTGATTATGACCAGTTCGTGGAGTTGGTGTTGGGCAGCAGTGAGGATAGCTTGATGCACAGCCATCAGCTCTCCCACTTGAATACATCGGAGACCGATTTTGTACCCAGCGAGGCCACAAGTTCTTTTTCCCCGTTGTTGTCAATATGGTTACAAGGTGTTCCATGGTTTTGGCTGGCCCCACCTCCAATTCCATGGTTTTGGCTGGCCCCGCCTCCAGTTACATGGTTTTGGCTGGCCCCGCCTCCAGTTCCATGGTTACAAGGTGTTCCATGGTTACAAGGTGTTCCATGGTTTTGTCTGGCCCCGCCTCCAGTTCCATGGTTTTGGCTGGCCCCGCGTCCAGTTCCTTGGTTTTGGCTGGCCCTGCCTCCAATACCATGGTTTTGGATGCCCCAGACTCCAGTTCCATGGTTTTGGCTGGTCCTGCCTCGAATTCCATGGTTTTGGATGGCCCCGCCTCCAATACCATGGTTTTGGCTGGCCCTGCCTCCAATACCATGGTTTTGGCTGGCCCCGCCTCCAATACCATGGTTTTGGCTGGCCCAGCCTCCAGTTCCATGGTTTTGGCTGCCCCGCCTCAAATTCCATGGTTTTGGCTGGCCCCGCCTCCAGTTCCATGGTTACAAGGTGTTCCATGGATACAAGGTGTTCCATGGTTTTGGCTGGCCCCGCCTCCAGTTCCAGCGTTTTGGCTGGCCCCGCCACCAGTTACATGGTTTTGTCTGGCCCCGCCTCCAATACCATGATTTTGTGGGGCCCCGCCACCAATACCATGGTTTTGGCTGGACCCACCTCCAGTTCCATGGATTTGAATGGCCCGCCTCCAATACCATGGTTTTGGCTGGCCCCGCCTCCAGTTCCATGGTTACAAGGTGTTCCATGGTTACAAGGTGTTCCATTGTTTTGACTTGCCCTGCCTCCAGTTACATGGTTTTGGCTGGCCCCGCCTCCAGTTCCATGGTTATGGTTGTCCCCGCCTCCAATACCATGGTTTTGGCTGGCCCCACCTCCAGTTCCATGGTTTTGGCTGGCTCCACCTCAAATACCATGGTTTTGGAAGGCCCCGCCTACAGTTCCATGGTTTTGTCTGGCCCTGCATCCAATACAATGGTTTTGGCTGGCCTGCCTCCAATACCATGGTTTTGGCTGGACCCGCCTCCAGTTCCATGGTTTTGGCTGGCCCTGCCTCCAATCCCATGGTTTTGGCTGGCCCTACCTCCAATTCCATAGTTTTGGCTGGCCCGCCTCCAATACTATGGTTTTGGCTGGCCCCGCCTCCAGTTCCATGGTTTTGGCTGGCCCCACCTCCAGTTCCATGGTTTTGACTGGCCCCTCCTCCAATACCATGGTTTTGGCTGGCCCCGCCTCCAATACCATGGTTTTGGCTGGCCCCGCCTCCAATACCATGGGTTTGTCTGGCCCTGCCTCCAATACCAGGTTTTGGCTGGCCCCGCCTCCAGTTCCATGGTTTTGGCTGGCCCCGCCTCAACTTCCATGGTTACAAGGTGTTCCATGGTTACAAGGTGTTCCATGGTTTTGGCTGGCCCCGTTTCCAGTTCCATGGTTTTGGCTGGCCCCGCCTCCAATACCATGGTTTTGGCTGGCCCCGCCTCCAATACCATGGTTTTGGCTTGCCCCGCCTCCAATACCATGGTTTTGGCTGGCCCCGCCTCAAGTTCCATGGTTTTGGCTGGCCTTGCCTCCATTACCATGGTTTTGGCTGGCCCCGTCTCCAATATCATGGTTTTGGCTGGCCCCGCCTCCAGTTACATGGTTTTGGCTGGCCCCGCCTCAACTTCCATAGTTACAAGGTGTTCCATGGTTACAAGGAGTTCCATGGTTTTGGCTGGCTCCGCGTCCAGTTCCATGGTTTTGGCTGGCCCCACCTCCAATACCATGGTTTTGGCTGGTCCCGCCTCCAATACCATGGTTTTGGCTGGCCCCGCCTTCAATACCATGGTTTTGGCTGGCCCCGCCTCCAGTTCCATGGTTACAAGGTGTTCCATGGTTACAAGGTGTTCCATTGTTTTGGCTTGCCCTGCCTCCAGTTACATGGTTTTGGCTGGCTCCACCTCCAATACCATGGTTTTGGATGGCTCCGCCTACAGTTCCATGGTTTTGGCTGGCCCTGCATCCAATACCATGGTTTTGGCTGGCCTGCCTCCAATAGCATGGTTTTGGCTGGACCCGCCTCCAGTTCCATGGTTTTGGCTGGCCCTGCCTCCAGTCCCATGGTTTTGGCTGGCCCCACCTCCAATTCCATGGTTTTGGCTGGCCTGCCTCCAATACCATGGTTTTGGCTGGCCCTGCTCCAGTTCCATGGTTTTGGCTGGCCCCGCCTCCAATACCATGGGTTTGTCTGGCCCTGCCTCCAATACCATGGTTTTGGCTGGCCCCGCCTCCAGTTCCATGGTTTTGGCTGGCCCCGCCTCAACTTCCATGGTTACAAGGTGTTCCATGGTTTCAAGGTGTTCCATGGTTTTGGCTGGCCCGCTTCCAGTTCCATGGTTTTGGCTGGCCCCGCCTCCAATACCATGGTTTTGGCTGGCCCCGCCTCCAATACCATGGTTTTGGCTGGCCCCGCCTCCAGTCCCATGTTTTTGGCGGCCCCACCTCCAATACCATGGTTTTGGCTGGACCACCTCCAATACCATGGTTTTGGCTGGTCCCGCCTCCAGTTCCATGGTTTGGCTGGCCCCGCCTCCAACCCCATGGTTTTGGCTGGCCCAGCCTCCAGTACCATGGTTTTGGCTGGCCCCGCCTCCAATACCATGGGTTTGTCTGGCCCTGCCTCCAATACCATGGTTTTGTCCGGCCCTGCCTCCAATACCATGGTTTTGGCTGGCCCGGCCTCCAGTTCCATGGTTTTGGCTGGCCCCGCCTCCAGTTACATGGTTTTGGCTGGCTCCGCCTCAACTTCCATGGTTACAAGGTGTTCCATGGTTACAAGGTGTTCCATTGTTTTGGCTTGCCCTGCCTCCAGTTACATGGTTTTGGCTGGCCCCGCCTCCAGTTCCATGGTTATGGTTGTCCCCGCCTCCAATACCATGGTTTTGGCTGGCCCGCCTCCAGTTCCTTGGTTTTGGCTGGCTCCACTTCCAATACCATGGTTTTGTATGGCCCCGCCTACAGTTCCATGGTTTTGGCTGGCCCCGCATCCAATACCATGGTTTTGGCTGGCCTGCCTCCAATACCATGGTTTTGGGTGGACCCGCCTCCAGTTCAATGGTTTTGGCTGGCCCCGCCTCCAGTCCCATGGTTTGGCTGTCCCCACCTCCAATACCATGGTTTTGGCTGTACTGCCTCCAATACCATGGTTTTGGCTTGCCCCGCCTCCAGTTCGATGGTTTTGGTTGGCCCCGCCTCCAATACCATGGTTTTGGCTGGCCCCGCCTCCAGTTCCATGGTTTTGGCTGGCCCCGCCTCCAGTTACATGGTTTTGGCTGGCTCCGCCTCAACTTCCATGGTTACAAGGTGTTCCATGGTTACGAGGTGTTCCATTGTTTTGACATGCCCTGCCTCCAGTTACATGGTTTTGGCTGGCCCCGCCTCCAGTTCCATGGTTATGGTTGTCCCGTTCCGTACATAATCTGAATCAGTGATTATGACCAGTTCGTGGAGTTGGTGTTGGGCAGCAGTGAGGATAGCTTGATGCACAGCCATCAGCTCTCCCACTTGAATACATCGGAGACCCATTTTGTACCCAGCGAGGCCACAAGTTCTTTTTCCCCGTTGTTGTCAATATGGTTACAAGGTGTTCCATGGTTTTGGCTGGCCCCACCTCCAATTCCATGGTTTTGGCTGGCCCCGCCTCCAGTTACATGGTTTTGGCTGGCCCCGCCTCCAGTTCCATGGTTACAAGGTGTTCCATGGTTACAAGGTGTTCCATGGTTTTGTCTGGCCCCGCCTCCAGTTCCATGGTTTTGGCTGGCCCCGCGTCCAGTTCCTTGGTTTTGGCTGGCCCTGCATCCAATACCATGGTTTTGGCTGGCCTGCCTCCAATACCATGGTTTTGGCTGGACCCGCCTCCAGTTCCATGGTTTTGGCTGGCCCTGCCTCCAATCCCATGGTTTTGGCTGGCCCTACCTCCAATTCCATAGTTTTGGCTGGCCCGCCTCCAATACTATGGTTTTGGCTGGCCCCGCCTCCAGTTCCATGGTTTTGGCTGGCCCCACCTCCAGTTCCATGGTTTTGACTGGCCCCTCCTCCAATACCATGGTTTTGGCTGGCCCCGCCTCCAATACCATGGTTTTGGCTGGCCCCGCCTCCAATACCATGGGTTTGTCTGGCCCTGCCTCCAATACCAGGTTTTGGCTGGCCCCGCCTCCAGTTCCATGGTTTTGGCTGGCCCCGCCTCAACTTCCATGGTTACAAGGTGTTCCATGGTTACAAGGTGTTCCATGGTTTTGGCTGGCCCCGTTTCCAGTTCCATGGTTTTGGCTGGCCCCGCCTCCAATACCATGGTTTTGGCTGGCCCCGCCTCCAATACCATGGTTTTGGCTTGCCCCGCCTCCAATACCATGGTTTTGGCTGGCCCCGCCTCAAGTTCCATGGTTTTGGCTGGCCTTGCCTCCATTACCATGGTTTTGGCTGGCCCCGTCTCCAATATCATGGTTTTGGCTGGCCCCGCCTCCAGTTACATGGTTTTGGCTGGCCCCGCCTCAACTTCCATAGTTACAAGGTGTTCCATGGTTACAAGGAGTTCCATGGTTTTGGCTGGCTCCGCGTCCAGTTCCATGGTTTTGGCTGGCCCCACCTCCAATACCATGGTTTTGGCTGGTCCCGCCTCCAATACCATGGTTTTGGCTGGCCCCGCCTTCAATACCATGGTTTTGGCTGGCCCCGCCTCCAGTTCCATGGTTACAAGGTGTTCCATGGTTACAAGGTGTTCCATTGTTTTGGCTTGCCCTGCCTCCAGTTACATGGTTTTGGCTGGCTCCACCTCCAATACCATGGTTTTGGATGGCTCCGCCTACAGTTCCATGGTTTTGGCTGGCCCTGCATCCAATACCATGGTTTTGGCTGGCCTGCCTCCAATAGCATGGTTTTGGCTGGACCCGCCTCCAGTTCCATGGTTTTGGCTGGCCCTGCCTCGAGTCCCATGGTTTTGGCTGGCCCCACCTCCAATTCCATGGTTTTGGCTGGCCTGCCTCCAATACCATGGTTTTGGCTGGCCCTGCTCCAGTTCCATGGTTTTGGCTGGCCCCGCCTCCAATACCATGGGTTTGTCTGGCCCTGCCTCCAATACCATGGTTTTGGCTGGCCCCGCCTCCAGTTCCATGGTTTTGGCTGGCCCCGCCTCAACTTCCATGGTTACAAGGTGTTCCATGGTTTCAAGGTGTTCCATGGTTTTGGCTGGCCCGCTTCCAGTTCCATGGTTTTGGCTGGCCCCGCCTCCAATACCATGGTTTTGGCTGGCCCCGCCTCCAATACCATGGTTTTGGCTGGCCCCGCCTCCAGTCCCATGTTTTTGGCGGCCCCACCTCCAATACCATGGTTTTGGCTGGACCACCTCCAATACCATGGTTTTGGCTGGTCCCGCCTCCAGTTCCATGGTTTGGCTGGCCCCGCCTCCAACCCCATGGTTTTGGCTGGCCCAGCCTCCAGTACCATGGTTTTGGCTGGCCCCGCCTCCAATACCATGGGTTTGTCTGGCCCTGCCTCCAATACCATGGTTTTGTCCGGCCCTGCCTCCAATACCATGGTTTTGGCTGGCCCGGCCTCCAGTTCCATGGTTTTGGCTGGCCCCGCCTCCAGTTACATGGTTTTGGCTGGCTCCGCCTCAACTTCCATGGTTACAAGGTGTTCCATGGTTACAAGGTGTTCCATTGTTTTGGCTTGCCCTGCCTCCAGTTACATGGTTTTGGCTGGCCCCGCCTCCAGTTCCATGGTTATGGTTGTCCCCGCCTCCAATACCATGGTTTTGGCTGGCCCGCCTCCAGTTCCTTGGTTTTGGCTGGCTCCACTTCCAATACCATGGTTTTGTATGGCCCCGCCTACAGTTCCATGGTTTTGGCTGGCCCCGCATCCAATACCATGGTTTTGGCTGGCCTGCCTCCAATACCATGGTTTTGGGTGGACCCGCCTCCAGTTCCATGGTTTTGGCTGGCCCCGCCTCCAGTCCCATGGTTTGGCTGTCCCCACCTCCAATACCATGGTTTTGGCTGTACTGCCTCCAATACCATGGTTTTGGCTTGCCCCGCCTCCAGTTCGATGGTTTTGGTTGGCCCCGCCTCCAATACCATGGTTTTGGCTGGCCCCGCCTCCAGTTCCATGGTTTTGGCTGGCCCCGCCTCCAGTTACATGGTTTTGGCTGGCTCCGCCTCAACTTCCATGGTTACAAGGTGTTCCATGGTTACGAGGTGTTCCATTGTTTTGACATGCCCTGCCTCCAGTTACATGGTTTTGGCTGGCCCCGCCTCCAGTTCCATGGTTATGGTTGTCCCGTTCCGTACATAATCTGAATCAGTGATTATGACCAGTTCGTGGAGTTGGTGTTGGGCAGCAGTGAGGATAGCTTGATGCACAGCCATCAGCTCTCCCACTTGAATACATCGGAGACCCATTTTGTACCCAGCGAGGCCACAAGTTCTTTTTCCCCGTTGTTGTCAATATGGTTACAAGGTGTTCCATGGTTTTGGCTGGCCCCACCTCCAATTCCATGGTTTTGGCTGGCCCCGCCTCCAGTTACATGGTTTTGGCTGGCCCCGCCTCCAGTTCCATGGTTACAAGGTGTTCCATGGTTACAAGGTGTTCCATGGTTTTGTCTGGCCCCGCCTCCAGTTCCATGGTTTTGGCTGGCCCCGCGTCCAGTTCCTTGGTTTTGGCTGGCCCTGCCTCCAATACCATGGTTTTGGATGCCCCAGACTCCAGTTCCATGGTTTTGGCTGGTCCTGCCTCGAATTCCATGGTTTTGGATGGCCCCGCCTCCAATACCAGGGTTTTGGCTGGCCCTGCCTCCAATACCATGGTTTTGGCTGGCCCCGCCTCCAGTTCCATGGTTATGGTTGTCCTCGCCTCCAATACCATGGTTTTGGCTGGCCCGCCTCCAGTTCCATGGTTTTGGCTGGCTCCACTTCCAATACCATGGTTTTGTATGGCCCCGCCTACAGTTCCATGGTTTTGGCTGGCCCCGCATCCAATACCATGGTTTTGGCTGGCCTGCCTCCAATACCATGGTTTTGGGTGGACCCGCCTCCAGTTCCATGGTTTTGGCTGGCCCCGCCTCCAGTCCCATGGTTTGGCTGTCCCCACCTCCAATACCATGGTTTTGGCTGTACTGCCTCCAATACCATGGTTTTGGCTGGCCCCGCCTCCAGTTCGATGGTTTTGGTTGGCCCCGCCTCCAATACCATGGTTTTGGCTGGCCCCGCCTCCAGTTCCATGGTTTTGGCTGGCCCCGCCTCCAGTTCCATGGTTATGGTTGTCCCGTTCCGTACATAATCTGAATCAGTGATTATGACCAGTTCGTGGAGTTGGTGTTGGGCAGCAGTGAGGATAGCTTGATGCACAGCCATCAGCTCTCCCACTTGAATACATCGGAGACCGATTTTGTACCCAGCGAGGCCACAAGTTCTTTTTCCCCGTTGTTGTCAATATGGTTACAAGGTGTTCCATGGTTTTGGCTGGCCCCACCTCCAATTCCATGGTTTTGGCTGGCCCCGCCTCCAGTTACATGGTTTTGGCTGGCCCCGCCTCCAGTTCCATGGTTACAAGGTGTTCCATGGTTACAAGGTGTTCCATGGTTTTGTCTGGCCCCGCCTCCAGTTCCATGGTTTTGGCTGGCCCCGCGTCCAGTTCCTTGGTTTTGGCTGGCCCTGCCTCCAATACCATGGTTTTGGATGCCCCAGACTCCAGTTCCATGGTTTTGGCTGGTCCTGCCTCGAATTCCATGGTTTTGGATGGCCCCGCCTCCAATACCATGGTTTTGGCTGGCCCTGCCTCCAATACCATGGTTTTGGCTGGCCCCGCCTCCAATACCATGGTTTTGGCTGGCCCAGCCTCCAGTTCCATGGTTTTGGCTGCCCCGCCTCAAATTCCATGGTTTTGGCTGGCCCCGCCTCCAGTTCCATGGTTACAAGGTGTTCCATGGATACAAGGTGTTCCATGGTTTTGGCTGGCCCCGCCTCCAGCTCCAGCGTTTTGGCTGGCCCCGCCACCAGTTACACGGTTTTGTCTGGCCCCGCCTCCAATACCATGATTTTGTGGGGCCCCGCCACCAATACCATGGTTTTGGCTGGACCCACCTCCAGTTCCATGGATTTGAATGGCCCGCCTCCAATACCATGGTTTTGGCT
Source organism: Ambystoma mexicanum (assembly GCF_040938575.1). Taxonomy (NCBI): domain Eukaryota; kingdom Metazoa; phylum Chordata; class Amphibia; order Caudata; family Ambystomatidae; genus Ambystoma; species Ambystoma mexicanum. The sequence goes on along the minus strand of NC_090922.1, from coordinate 705,445,811 downwards.
GGCCCCGCCTCCAGTTCCATGGTTACAAGGTGTTCCATGGTTACAAGGTGTTCCATTGTTTTGACTTGCCCTGCCTCCAGTTACATGGTTTTGGCTGGCCCCGCCTCCAGTTCCATGGTTATGGTTGTCCCCGCCTCCAATACCATGGTTTTGGCTGGCCCCACCTCCAGTTCCATGGTTTTGGCTGGCTCCACCTCAAATACCATGGTTTTGGAAGGCCCCGCCTACAGTTCCATGGTTTTGTCTGGCCCTGCATCCAATACCATGGTTTTGGCTGGCCTGCCTCCAATACCATGGTTTTGGCTGGACCCGCCTCCAGTTCCATGGTTTTGGCTGGCCCTGCCTCCAATCCCATGGTTTTGGCTGGCCCTACCTCCAATTCCATAGTTTTGGCTGGCCCGCCTCCAATACTATGGTTTTGGCTGGCCCTGCCTCCAGTTCCATGGTTTTGGCTGGCCCCACCTCCAGTTCCATGGTTTTGACTGGCCCCTCCTCCAATACCATGGTTTTGGCTGGCCCCGCCTCCAATACCATGGTTTTGGCTGGCCCTGCCTCCAATACCATGGGTTTGTCTGGCCCTGCCTCCAATACCAGGTTTTGGCTGGCCCCGCCTCCAGTTCCATGGTTTTGGCTGGCCCCGCCTCAACTTCCATGGTTACAAGGTGTTCCATGGTTACAAGGTGTTCCATGGTTTTGGCTGGCCCCGTTTCCAGTTCCATGGTTTTGGCTGGCCCCGCCTCCAATACCATGGTTTTGGCTGGCCCCGCCTCCAATACCATGGTTTTGGCTTGCCCCGCCTCCAATACCATGGTTTTGGCTGGCCCCGCCTCAAGTTCCATGGTTTTGGCTGGCCTTGCCTCCATTACCATGGTTTTGGCTGGCCCCGTCTCCAATATCATGGTTTTGGCTGGCCCCGCCTCCAGTTACATGGTTTTGGCTGGCCCCGCCTCAACTTCCATAGTTACAAGGTGTTCCATGGTTACAAGGAGTTCCATGGTTTTGGCTGGCTCCGCGTCCAGTTCCATGGTTTTGGCTGGCCCCACCTCCAATACCATGGTTTTGGCTGGTCCCGCCTCCAATACCATGGTTTTGGCTGGCCCCGCCTTCAATACCATGGTTTTGGCTGGCCCCGCCTCCAGTTCCATGGTTACAAGGTGTTCCATGGTTACAAGGTGTTCCATTGTTTTGGCTTGCCCTGCCTCCAGTTACATGGTTTTGGCTGGCTCCACCTCCAATACCATGGTTTTGGATGGCTCCGCCTACAGTTCCATGGTTTTGGCTGGCCCTGCATCCAATACCATGGTTTTGGCTGGCCTGCCTCCAATAGCATGGTTTTGGCTGGACCCGCCTCCAGTTCCATGGTTTTGGCTGGCCCTGCCTCCAGTCCCATGGTTTTGGCTGGCCCCACCTCCAATTCCATGGTTTTGGCTGGCCTGCCTCCAATACCATGGTTTTGGCTGGCCCTGCTCCAGTTCCATGGTTTTGGCTGGCCCCGCCTCCAATACCATGGGTTTGTCTGGCCCTGCCTCCAATACCATGGTTTTGGCTGGCCCCGCCTCCAGTTCCATGGTTTTGGCTGGCCCCGCCTCAACTTCCATGGTTACAAGGTGTTCCATGGTTTCAAGGTGTTCCATGGTTTTGGCTGGCCCGCTTCCAGTTCCATGGTTTTGGCTGGCCCCGCCTCCAATACCATGGTTTTGGCTGGCCCCGCCTCCAATACCATGGTTTTGGCTGGCCCCGCCTCCAGTTCCATGGTTTTGGCTGGCCCTGCCTCCAATACCATGGTTTTGGCTGGCCCCATCTCCAATACCATGGTTTTGGCTGGCCCCGCCTCCAGTTACATGGTTTTGGCTGGCCCCGCCTCAACTTCCATAGTTACAAGGTGTTCCATGGTTACAAGGAGTTCCATGGTTTTGGCTGGCCCCGCGTCCAGTTCAATGGTTTTGGCTGGCCCCACCTCCAATACCATGGTTTTGGCTGGTCCCGCCTACAATACCATGGTTTTGGCTGGCCCCGCCTCCAATACCATGGTTTTGGCTGGCCCGCCTCCAGTTCCATGGTTTTGGCTGACCCTGCCTCCAATACCATGGCTTTGGCTGGCCCCGCCTCCAATACCATGGTTTTGGCTGGCCCTGCCTCTAGTTCCATGGTTTTGACTGGCCCCGCCTCCAGTTCTATGGTTTTGGCTGGCCACACCTCCAATATCATGGTTTTGGCTGGCCCCACCTCCAATACCATGGTTTTGGCTGGCCCCGCCTACAGTTCCATGGGTACGGCTGGCCCCGCCACTAATTCCATGGTTGTTGATGGCCCCGCCTCAGATTCCATGGTTTTGACTGGCCCTGCCTCCAGTTCCATGGTTACAAGGTGTTAAATGGTCAAAAGGTGTTCAATGATTTTGGCTGGCCCCGCCTCCAGTTACATGGTTTTGGCTGGCCCCTTCTCCAATACCATGGTTTTGGCTGGCCCCGCCCCCAATACCATGGTTTTGTCTGACCCTGCCTCCAATACCATGGTTTTGTCTGGCCCCTCCAATACCATGGTTTTGGCTGGCCCCACCTCCAGTTCCATAGTTTTGGCTGGCCCCGCCTCCAATACCATGGTTTTGGCTGGCCCCGCCTCCAGTTCCATGGTTACAAGGTGTTCCATGGTTACAAGGTGTTCCTTTGTTTTGGCTTGCCCGCCTCCAGTTACATGGTTTTGGCTGGCACTGCCTTCAGTTCCATGCTTATGGTTGTCCCCGCCTCCAATACCATGGTTTTGGCTGGCCCCGCCTCCAGTTCCATAGTTTTGGCTGGCCCCACCTCCAATACCATGGTTTTGGATGGCCCCGCCTCCAGTTACATGGTTTTGGCTGGCCCCACCTCCAATACCATGGTTTTGGCTGGCCCGCCTCCAATACCATGGTTTTGGCTGGCCCCGCCTCCAGTTCCATGGTTTTGACTGGCCCCGCCTCCAGTCACCATGGTTTTGGCTGGCCCCGCCTCCAATACCATGGTTTTGGCTGGCCCTGCCTCCAATACCATGGTTTTGGCTGGCCCCGCCTCCAATACCATGGTTTTGGCTGGCCCAGCCTCCAGTTCCATGGTTTTGGCTGCCACGCCTCAAGTTCCATGGTTTTGGCTGGCGCCGCCTCCAGTTCCATGGTTACAAGGTGTTCCATGGATACAAGGTGTTCCATGGTTTTGGCTGGCCCCGCCTCCAGTTCCAGCGTTTTGGCTGGCCCCGCCACCAGTTACATGGTTTTGTCAGGCCCTGGCTCCAAAACCATGATTTTGTCGGGCCCCGCCACCAATACCATGGTTTTGGCTGGACCCACCTCCAGTTCCATGGATTTGAATTGCCCGCCTCCAATACCATGGTTTTGGCTGGCCCCGCCTCCAGTTCCATGGTTACAAGGTGTTCCATGGTTACAAGGTGTTCCATTGTTTTGACTTGCCCTGCCTCCAGTTACATGGTTTTGGCTGGCCCCGCCTCCAGTTCCATGGTTATGGTTGTCCCCGCCTCCATACCATGGTTTTGGCTGGCCCCACCTCCAGTTCCATGGTTTTGGCTGGCTCCACCTCCAATACCATGGTTTTGGATGGCCCCGCCTACAGTTCCATGGTTTTGGCTGGCCCCGCATCCAATACCATGGTTTTGGCTGGCCTGCCTCCAATACCATGGTTTTGGCTGGACCCGACTCCAGTTCCATGGTTTTGGCTGGCCCTGCCTCCAGTCCCATGGTTTTGGCTGGCCCCACCTCCAATTCCATAGTTTTGGCTGGCCCGCCTCCAATACTATGGTTTTGGCTGGCCCCGCCTCCAGTTCCATGGTTTTGGCTGGCCCCACCTCCAGTTCCATGGTTTTGGCTGGCCCCGCCTCCAATACCATGGTTTTGGCTGGCCCCGCCTCCAATACCATGGTTTTGGCTGGCCCCGCCTCCAATACCATGAGTTTGGCTGGCCCCGCCTCCAGTTCCATGGTTTTGGCTGGCCACGCCTCAACTTCCATGGTTACAAGGTGTTCGATGGTTACAAGGTGTTCCATAGTTTTGGCTGGCCCAGCTTCCAGTCAGATGGTTTTGGCTGGCCCCGCCTCCAATACCATGGTTTTGGCTGGCCCCGCCTCCAATACCATGGTTTTGGCTGGCCCCGTCTCCAATACCATGGTTTTGGCTGGCCCCGCCTCCAGTTACATGGTTTTGGCAGGCCCCGCCTCAACTTCCATAGTTACAAGGTGTTCCATGGTTACAAGGAGTTCCATGGTTTTGGCTCGCTCCGCGTTCAGTTCCATGGTTTTGGCTGGCCCCACCTCCAATACCATGGTTTTGGCTGGTCCCGCCTCCAATACCATGGTTTTGGCTGGCCCCGCCTCCAATACCATGGTTTTGGCTGGCCCCGCCTCCAGTTCCATGGTTACAAGGTGTTCCATGGTTACAAGGTGTTCCATGGTTACAAGGTGTTCCATTGTTTTGGCTTGCCCTGCCTCCAGTTACATGGTTTTGGCTGGCCCCGCCTCCAGTTCCATGGTTATGGTTGTCCCCACCTCCAATACCATGGTTTTGGCTGGCCCCACCTCCAGTTCCATGGTTTTGGCTGGCTCCACCTCCAATACCATGGTTTTGGATGGCTCCGCCTACAGTTCCATGGTTTTGGCTGGCCCTGCATCCAATACCATGGTTTTGGCTGGCCTGCCTCCAATACCATGGTTTTGGCTGGACCCGCCTCCAGTTCCATGGTTTTGGCTGGCCCTGCCTCCAGTCCGATGGTTTTTGCTGGCCCCACCTCCAATTCCATGGTTTTGGCTGGCCCGTCTCCAATACCATGGTTTGGCTGGCCCCGCCTCCAGTTCCATGGTTTTGGCTGGCCCCGCCTCCAATACCATGGGTTTGTCTGGCCCTGCCTCCAATACAATGGTTTTGGCTGGCCCCGCCTCCAGTTCCATGGTTTTGGCAGGCCCCGCCTCCAATACCATGGTTATGGTTGTCCCCGCCTCCAATACCATGGTTTTGGCTGGCCCCACCTCCAGTTCCATGGTTTTGGCTGGCTCCACCTCCAATACCATGGTTTTGGATGGCCCCGCCTTCAATTCCATGGTTTTGGCTGGCCCTGCATCCAATACCCTGGTTTTGGCTGGCCTGCCTCCAATACCATGGTTTTTGCTGGACCAGCCTCCAGTTCCATGGTTTTGGCTGGCCCTGCCTCCAGTCCCATGGTTTTTGCTGGCCCCACCTCCAATTCCATGGTTTTGGCTGGCCCGCCTCCAATACCATGGTTTGGCTGGCCCTGCCTCCAGTTCCATGGTTTTGGCTGGCCCCGCCTCCAATACCATGGGTTTGTCTGGCCCTGCCTCCAATACAATGGTTTTGGCTGGCCCCGCCTCCAGTTCCATGGTTTTGGCAGGCCCCGCCTCCAATACCATGGGTTTGTCTGGCCCTGCCTCGAATACAATGGTTTTGGCTGGCCCCACCTCCAATACCATGGTTTTGGCAGGTCAGCCTCCAATACCATGGTTTTGGCGGGCCCCACCTCCAGTTCCATGGTTTTGGCTGGCCCCGCCTCCAATACCATGGTTTTGGCTGGCCCCGCCTCCAGTACCATGGTTTTGGCTGGCCCCGCCTCCAATACCATGGGTTTGTCTGGCCCTGCCTCCAATACATGGTTTTGTCTGGCCCTGCCTCCAATACCATGGTTTTGGCTGGCCCCGCCTCCAGTTCCATGGTTTTGGCTGGCCCCGCATCCAGTTACATGGTTTTGGCTGGCTCCGCCTCAGCTTCCATGGTTACAAGGTGTTCCATGGTTACAAAGTGTTCCATGGTTTTGGCTGGCCCCGCTTCCAGTTCCATGGTTTTGGCTGGCCCCGCCTCCAATACCATGTTTTTGGCTGGCCCCGCCTCCATTACCATGGTTTTGGCTGGCCCCGCCTCCAGTTCCATGGTTTTGGCTGGCCCTGCCTCCAATACCATGGTTTTGGCTGGCCCCACCTCCAATTCCATGGTTTTGGCTGGCCCCGCTTCCAGTTACATGGTTTTGGCTGGCCCCGCCTCAACTTCCATAGTTACAAGGTGTTCCATGGTTACAAGGTGTTCCATGGTTTTGGCTTGCTCCGCCTCCAGTTCCATGGTTTTGGCTGGCCCCACCTCCAATACCATGGTTTTGGCTGGTCCTGCCTCCAACACCATGGCTTTGGCTGGCCCTGCCTCCAGTTCCATGGTTTTGACTGGACCGGCCTCCAGTTCCATGGTTTTGGCTGGCCCCGCCTCCAGTCCCATGTTTTTGGCGGCCCCACCTCCAATACCATGGTTTTGGCTGGACCACCTCCAATACCATGGTTTTGGCTGGTCCCGCCTCCAGTTCCATGGTTTGGCTGGCCCCGCCTCCAACCCCATGGTTTTGGCTGGCCCCGCCTCCAGTACCATGGTTTTGGCTGGCCCCGCCTCCAATACCATGGGTTTGTCTGGCCCTGCCTCCAATACCATGGTTTTGTCTGGCCCTGCCTCCAATACCATGGTTTTGGCTGGCCCCGCCTCCAGTTCCATGGTTTTGGCTGGCCCTGCCTCCAGTTACATGGTTTTGGCTGGCTCCGCCTCAACTTCCATGGTTACAAGGTGTTCCATGGTTACAAGGTGTTCCATTGTTTTGGCTTGCCCTGCCTCCAGTTACATGGTTTTGGCTGGCCCCGCCTCCAGTTCCATGGTTATGGTTGTCCCCGCCTCCAATACCATGGTTTTGGCTGGCCCGCCTCCAGTTCCATGGTTTTGGCTGGCTCCGCCTCAACTTCCATGGTTACAAGGTGTTCCATGGTTACAAGGTGTTCCATTGTTTTGGCTTGCCCTGCCTCCAGTTACATGGTTTTGGCTGGCCCCGCCTCCAGTTCCATGGTTATGGTTGTCCCCGCCTCCAATACCATGGTTTTGGCTGGCCCCGCCTCCAGTTCCATGGTTTTGGCTGGCCCCGCCTCCAGTTACATGTTTTTGGCTGGCTCCGCCTCAACTTCCATGGTTACAAAGTGTTCCATGGTTACAAGGTGTTCCATTGTTTTGGCATGCCCTGCCTCCAGTTACATGGTTTTGGCTGGCCCCGCCCCCAGTTCCATGGTTATGGTTGTCCCGTTCCGTACATAATCTGAATCAGTGATTATGACCAGTTCGTGGAGTTGGTGTTGGGCAGCAGTGAGGATAGCTTGATGCACAGCCATCAGCTCTCCCACTTGAATACATCGGAGACCGATTTTGTACCCAGCGAGGCCACAAGTTCTTTTTCCCCGTTGTTGTCAATATGGTTACAAGGTGTTCCATGGTTTTGGCTGGCCCCACCTCCAATTCCATATTTTTGGCTGGCCCCGCCTCCAGTTACATGGTTTTGGCTGGCCCCGCCTCCAGTTCCATGGTTACAAGGTGTTCCATGGTTACAAGGTGTTCCATGGTTTTGTCTGGCCCCGCCTCCAGTTCCATGGTTTTGGCTGGCCCCGCGTCCAGTTCCTTGGTTTTGGCTGGCCCTGCCTCCAATACCATGGTTTTGGATGCCCCAGACTCCAGTTCCATGGTTTTGGCTGGTCCTGCCTCGAATTCCATGGTTTTGGATGGCCCCGCCTCCAATACCATGGTTTTGGCTGGCCCTGCCTCCAATACCATGGTTTTGTCTGGCCCCGCCTCCAATACCATGGTTTTGGCTGGCCCAGCCTCCAGTTCCATGGTTTTGGCTGCCCCGCCTCAAGTTCCATGGTTTTGGCTGGCCCCGCCTCCAGTTCCATGGTTACAAGGTGTTCCATGGATACAAGGTGTTCCATGGTTTTGGCTGGCCCCGCCTCCACTTCCAGCGTTTTGGCTGGCCCCGCCACCAGTTACATGGTTTTGTCTGGCCCCGCCTCCAATACCATGATTTTGTGGGGCCCCGCCACCAATACCATGGTTTTGGCTGGACCCACCTCCAGTTCCATGGATGTGAATGGCCCGCCTCCAATACCATGGTTTTGGCTGGCCCCGCCTCCAGTTCCATGGTTACAAGGTTTTCCATGGTTACAAGGTGTTCCATTGTTTTGACTTCCCCTGCCTCCAGTTACATGGTTTTGGCTGGCCCTGCCTCCAGTTCCATGGTTATGGTTGTCCCCGCCTCCAATACCATGGTTTTGGCTGGCCCCACCTCCAGTTCCATGGTTTTGGCTGGCTCCACCTCAAATACCATGGTTTTGGAAGGCCCCGCCTACAGTTCCATGGTTTTGTCTGGCCCTGCATCCAATACCATGGTTTTGGCTGGCCTGCCTCCAATACCATGGTTTTGGCTGGACCCGCCTCCAGTTCCATGGTTTTGGCTGGCCCTGCCTCCAGTCCCATGGTTTTGGCTGGCCCTACCTCCAATTCCATAGTTTTGGCTGGCCCGCCTCCAATACTATGGTTTTGGCTGGCCCCGCCTCCAGTTCCATGGTTTTGGCTGGCCCCACCTCCAGTTCCATGGTTTTGACTGGCCCCGCCTCCAATACCATGGTTTTGGCTGGCCCCGCCTCCAATACCATGGTTTTGGCTGGCCCCGCCTCCAATACCATGGGTTTGCTGGCCCTGCCTCCAATACCAGGTATTGGCTGGCCCCGCCTCCAGTTCCATGGTTTTGGCTGGCCCCGCCTCAACTTCCATGGTTACAAGGTGTTCCATGGTTACAAGGTGTTCCATGGTTTTGGCTGGCCCCATTTCCAGTTCCATGGTTTTGGCTGGCCCCGCCTCCAATACCATGGTTTTGGCTGGCCCCGCCTCCAATACCATAGTTTTGGCTTGCCCCGCCTCCAATACCATGGTTTTGGCTGGCCCCGCCTCAAGTTCCATGGTTTTAGCTGGCCTTGCCTCCATTACCATGGTTTTGGCTGGCCCCATCTCCAATATCATGGTTTTGGCTGGCCCCGACTCCAGTTACATGGTTTTGGCTGGCCCCGCCTCAACTTCCATAGTTACAAGGTGTTCCATGGTTACAAGGAGTTCCATGGTTTTGGCTGGCTCCGCGTCCAGTTCCATGGTTTTGGCTGGCCCCACCTCCAATACCATGGTTTTGGCTGGTCCCGCCTCCAATACCATGGTTTTGGCTGGCCCCGCCTTCAATACCATGGTTTTGGCTGGCCCCGCCTCCAGTTCCATGGTTACAAGGTGTTCCATGGTTACAAGGTGTTCCATTGTTTTGGCTTGCCCTGCCTCCAGTTACATGGTTTTGGCTGGCTCCACCTCCAATACCATGGTTTTGGATGGCTCCGCCTACAGTTCCATGGTTTTGGCTGGCCCTGCATCCAATACCATGGTTTTGGCTGGCCTGCCTCCAATACCATGGTTTTGGCTGGACCCGCCTCCAGTTCCATGGTTTTGGCTGGCCCCGCCTCAACTTCCATGGTTACAAGGTGTTCCATGGTTACAAGGTGTTCCATGGTTTTGGCTGGCCCCATTTCCAGTTCCATGGTTTTGGCTGGCCCCGCCTCCAATACCATGGTTTTGGCTGGCCCCGCCTCCAATACCATGGTTTTGGCTTGCCCCGCCTCCAATACCATGGTTTTGGCTGGCCCCGCCTCAAGTTCCATGGTTTTAGCTGGCCTTGCCTCCATTACCATGGTTTTGGCTGGCCCCATCTCCAATATCATGGTTTTGGCTGGCCCCGCCTCCAGTTACATGGTTTTGGCTGGCCCCGCCTCAACTTCCATAGTTACAAGGTGTTCCATGGTTACAAGGAGTTCCATGGTTTTGGCTGGCTCCGCGTCCAGTTCCATGGTTTTGGCTGGCCCCACCTCCAATACCATGGTTTTGGCTGGTCCCGCCTCCAATACCATGGTTTTGGCTGGCCCCGCCTTCAATACCATGGTTTTGGCTGGCCCCGCCTCCAGTTCCATGTTTACAAGGTGTTCCATGGTTACAAGGTGTTCCATTGTTTTGGCTTGCCCTGCCTCCAGTTACATGGTTTTTGCTGGCTCCACCTCCAATACCATGGTTTTGGATGGCTCCGCCTACAGTTCCATGGTTTTGGCTGGCCCTGCATCCAATACCATGGTTTTGGCTGGCCTGCCTCCAATACCATGGTTTTGGCTGGACCCGCCTCCAGTTCCATGGTTTTGGCTGGCCCTGCCTCCAGTCCCGTGGTTTTGGCTGGCCCCACCTCCAATTCCATGGTTTTGGCTGGCCCGCCTCCAATACCATGGTTTTGGCTGGCCCTGCTCCAGTTCCATGGTTTTGGCTGGCCCCGCCTCCAATACCATGGGTTTGTCTGGCCCTGCCTCCAATACCATGGTTTTGGCTGGCCCCGCCTCCAGTTCCATGGTTTTGGCTGGCCCCGCCTCAACTTCCATGGTTACAAGGTGTTCCATGGTTTCAAGGTGTTCCATGGTTTTGGCTGGCCCGCTTCCAGTTCCATGGTTTTGGCTGGCCCCGCCTCCAATACCATGGTTTTGGCTGGCCCCGCCTCCAATACCATGGTTTTGGCTGGCCCCGCCTCCAGTTCCATGGTTTTGGCTGGCCCTGCCTCCAATACCATGGTTTTGGCTGGCCCCATCTCCAATACCATGGTTTTGGCTGGCCCCGCCTCCAGTTACATGGTTTTGGCTGGCCCCGCCTCAACTTCCATAGTTACAAGGTGTTCCATGGTTACAAGGAGTTCCATGGTTTTGGCTGGCCCCGCGTCCAGTTCAATGGTTTTGGCTGGCCCCACCTCCAATACCTTGGTTTTGGCTGGTCCCGCCTACAATACCATGGTTTTGGCTGGCTCCGCCTCCAATACCATGGTTTTGGCTGGCCCGCCTCCAGTTCCATGGTTTTGGCTGACCCTGCCTCCAATACCATGGCTTTGGCTGGCCCCGCCTCCAATACCATGGTTTTGGCTGGCCCTGCCTCCAGTTCCATGGTTTTGACTGGCCCCGCCTCCAGTTCTATGGTTTTGGCTGGCCACACCTCCAATATCTTGGTTTTGGCTGGCCCCACCTCCAATACCATGGTTTTGGCTGGCCCCGCCTACAGTTCCATGGGTACGGCTGGCCCCGCCACTAATTCCATGGTTTTTGATGGCCCCGCCTCAGATTCCATGGTTTTGACTGGCCCTGCCTCCAGTTCCATGGTTACAAGGTGTTAAATGGTTAAAAGGTGTTCAATGATTTTGGCTGGCCCTGCCTCCAGTTCCATGGTTGTGGCTGGCCCCTTCTCCAATACCATGGTTTTGGCTGGCCCCGCCCCCAATACCATGGTTTTGTCTGACCCTGCCTCCAATACCATGGTTTTGTCTGGCCCCTCCAATACCATGGTTTTGGCTGGCCCCACCTCCAGTTCCATAGTTTTGGCTGGCCCCGCCTCCAATACCATGGTTTTGGCTGGCCCCGCCTCCAGTTCCATGGTTACAAGGTGTTCCATGGTTACAAGGTGTTCCTTTGTTTTGGCTTGCCCGCCTCCAGTTACATGGTTTTGGCTGGCACTGCCTTCAGTTCCATGCTTATGGTTGTCCCCGCCTCCAATACCATGGTTTTGGCTGGCCCCGCCTCCAGTTCCATAGTTTTGGCTGGCCCCACCTCCAATACCATGGTTTTGGATGGCCCCGCCTCCAGTTACATGGTTTTGGCAGGCCCCACCTCCAATACCATGGTTTTGGCTGGCCTGCCTCCAATACCATGGTTTTGGCTGGCCCGCCTCCAGTTCCATGGTTTTGACTGGCCCCACCTCCAGTCCCATGGTTTTGGCTTGCCCCGCCTCCAGTTCCATGGTTTTGGCTGGCCCTGCCTCCAATACCATGGTTTTGGCTGGCCCGCCTCCAATACCATGGTTTTGGCTGGCCCCGCCTCCAATACCATGGTTTTGGCTGGCCCCGCCTCCAGTTCCATGGTTTTGGCTGGCCCCGCCTCCAATACCATGGTTTTGGCTGGCCCCGCCTCCAGTACTATAGTTTAACCTGGCCCTGCCTCCAGTTCCATGGTTATGGCTGGCCCTGCCTCCAATACAATTGTTTTGGCTGGCCCCACCTCCAGTTCCATGGTTTTGACTAGCCCCGCCTCCAATACCATGGTTTTGGCTGGCCCCACCTCCAGTTCCATGGATTTGAATGGCCCGCCTCCAATACCATGGGTTTGGCTGGCCCTGCCTCCAGTTCCATGGTTACAAGGTGTTCCATTGTTTTGGCATGCCCTACCTCCAGTTACATGGTTTTGGCTGGCCCCGCCTCCAGTTCCATGGTTATGGTTGTCCCTGCCTCCAATAACATGGTTTTGGCTGGCCCCGCCTCCAGTTCCATGGTTTTGGCTGGCTCCACTTCCAATACCATGGTTTTGTATGGCCCCGCCTACAGTTCCATGGTTTTGACTGGCCCTGCATCCAATACCATGGTTTTGGCTGGCCTGCCTCCAATACCATGGTTTTGGCTGGAACCGCCTCCAGTTCCATGGTTTTGGCTGGCCCCGCCTCCAGTCCCATGGTTTTGGCTGTCCCCACCTCCAATACCATGGTTTTGGCTGGCTCCGCCTCCAGTTCCATGGTTTTGGCTGGCCCCGCCTCCAATACCATGGTTTTGGCTGGCCCTGCCTCCAGTACCATGGTTTTGGCTGGCCCCGCCTCCAATACCATGGGTTTGTCTGGCCCTGCCTCCAATACCATGGTTTTGTCTGGCCCTGCCTCCAATACCATGGTTTTGGCTGGCCCCGCCTCCAGTTCCATGGTTTTGGCTGTTCCCGCATCCAGTTGCATGGTTTTGGATGGCTCTGCCTCATCTTCCATCGTTACAAGGTGTTCCATGGTTACAAGGTGTTCCATGGTTTTGGCTGGCCCCGCTTCCAGTTCCATGGTTTTGGCTGGCCCCGCCTCCAATACCATGGTTTTGGCTGGCCCCGCCTCCAATACCATGGTTTTGGCTGGCCCCGCCTCCAGTTCCATGGTTTTGGCTGGCCCTGCCTCCAATACCATGGTTTTGGCTGGCCCCGTCTCCAATACCATGGTTTTGGCTGGCCCCGTCTCCAGTTACATGGTTTTGGCTGGCCTCGCCTCAACTTCCATAGTTACAAGGTGTTCCATGGTTACAAGGTGTTCCATGGTTTTGGCTGGCTCCGCCTCCAGTTCCATGGTTTTGGCTGGACCCACCTCCAATACCATGGTTTTGGCTGGCCCCGCCTCCAATACCATGGTTTTTGCTGGCCCTGCCTCCAGTTCCATGGTTTTGACTGGACCGGCCTCCAGTTCCATGGTTTGGCTGGCCCCGCCTCCAGTCCCATGGTTTTGGCTGGCCCCACCTCCAATACCATGGTTTTGGCTGGACCGCCTCCAATACCATGGTTTTGGCTGGCCCCGCCTCCAGTCCCATGGTTTTGGCTGGCCCCACCTCCAATACCATGGTTTTGGCTGGACCGCCTCCAATACCATGGTTTTGGCTGGCCCCGCCTCCAATACCATGGTTTTGGCTGGCCCCGCCTCCAGTTCCATGGTATTGGCTGGCCCCGCCTCCAATACCACGGTTTTGTCTGGCCCTGCCTCCAGTTACATGGTTTTGGCTGGCTCCGCCTCATCTTCCATGGTTACAAGGTGTTCCATGGTTACAAGGTGTTCCATTGTTTTGGCTTGCCCTGCCTCCAGTTACATGGTTTTGGCTGGCCCCGCCTCCAGTTCCATGGTTTTGGCTGGCTCCACTTCCAATACCATGGTTTTGTATGGCCCCGCCTACAGTTCCATGGTTTTGGCTGGCCCCGCATCCAATACCATGGTTTTGGCTGGCTTGCCTCCAATACCATGGTTTTGGTCGGACCCGCCTCCAGTCCCATGGTTTTGGCTGGCCCCGCCTCCAGTCCCATAGTTTTGGCTGTCCCCACCTCCAATACCATGGTTTTGGCTGTACCGCCTCCAATACCATGGTTTTGGCTGGCCCCGCCTCCAGTTCCATGGTTTTGGCTGGCCCTGCCTCCAATACCATGGTTTTGGCTGGCCCCGCCTCCAGTTCCATGGTTTTGGCTGGCCCCGCCTCCAATACCATGGTTTTGGCTGGCCCTGACTCCAGTACTATAGTTTAACCTGGCCCTGCCTCCAGTTCCATGGTTATGGCTGGCCCTGCCTCCAATACCATTGTTTTGGCTGGCCCCACCTCCAGTTCCATGGTTTTGACTAGCCCTGCCTCCAATACCATGGTTTTTGCTGGCCCAGCCTCCAATACCATGGTTTTGGCTGGTCCCGCCTCCAGTACCATGGTTTTGGCTGGCCCCGCCTCCAGTACCATGGTTTTGGCTGGCCCTGCCTCCAATACCATGGTTTTGGCTGGCCCCGCCTCCAGTTCCATGGTTTTGGCTGGCCCTGCCTCCAATACCATGGTTTTGGCTGGCCCCACCTCCAGTTCCATGGATTTGAATGGCCCGCCTCCAATACCATGGGTTTGGCTGGCCCTGCCTCCAGTTCCATCGTTACAAGGTGTTCCATGGTTACAAGGTGTTCCATGGTTTTGGCTTGCCCTGCCTCCAGTTACATGGTTTTGGCTTGCCCCGCCTCCAGTTCCATGCTTATGGTTGTCCCTGCCTCCAATACCATGGTTTTGGCTGGCGCCGCCTCCAGTTCCATGGTTTTGGCTGGCTCCACTTCTAATACCATGGTTTTGTATGGCCCCGCCTACAGTTCCATGGTTTTGGCTGGCCCTGCATCCAATACCATGGTTTTGGCTGGCCTGCCTCCAATACCATGGTTTTGGCTGGACCCACCTCCAGTTCCATAGTTTTGGCCGGCCCCGCCTCCAGTCCCATGGTTTTGGCTGTCCCCACCTCCATTACCATGGTTTTGGCAGTACAGCCTCCAATACCATGGTTTTGGCTGGCCCCGCCCCCAGTTCCATGGTTTTGGCTGGCCCCGCCTCCAATACCATGGTTTTGGCTGGCCCCGCCGCCAGTACCATGGTTTTGGCTGGCCCCACCTCCAATACCATGGGTTTGTCTGGCCCTGCCTCCAATACATGGTTTTGTCTGGCCCTGCCTCCAATACCATGGTTTTGGCTGGCCCCGCCTCCAGTTCCATGGTTTTGGCTGGCCCCGCATCCAGTTACATGGTTTTGGCTGGCTCCGCCTCAGCTTCCATGGTTACAAGGTGTTCCATGGTTACAAGGTGTTCCATGGTTTTGGCTGGCCCCGCTTCCAGTTCCATGGTTTTGGCTGGCCCCGCCTCCAATACCATGGTTTTGGCTGGCCCCACCTCCAATACCATGGTTTTGGCTTGCCCCGCCTCCAGTTCCATGGTTTTGGCTGGCCCTGCCTCCAATACCATGGTTTTGGCTGGCCCTGTCTCCAATACCATGGTTTTGGCTGGCCCCGCCTCCAGTTACATGGTTTTGGCTGGCCCCGCCTAAACTTCCATAGTTACAAGGTGTTCCATGGTTACAAGGTGTTCCATGGTTTTGGCTGGCTCCGCCTCCAGTTCCATGGTTTTGGCTGGTCCTGCCTCCAATACCATGGTTTTGGCTGGCCCTGCCTCCAATACCATGGTTTTGGCTGGCCCCGCCTCCAGTTCCATGGTTTTGGCTGACCCTGCCTCCAACACCATGGCTTTGGCTGGCCCTGCCTCCAATACCATGGTTTTGGCTGGCCCTGCCTCCAGTTCCATGGTTTTGACTGGACCGGCCTCCAGTTCCATGGTTTTGGCTGGCCCCGCCTCCAGTCCCATGTTTTTGGCTGGCCCCGCCTCCAATACCATGGTTTTGGCTGGACCACCTCCAATACCATGGTTTTGGCTGGCCCCGCCTCCAGTTCCATGGTTTGGATAGCCCTGCCTCCAATACCATTGTTTTGGCTGGCCCCGCCTCCAGTACCATGGTTTTGGCTGGCCCCGCCTCCAATACCATGGGTTTGTCTGGCCCTGCCTCCAATACCATGGTTTTGTCTGGCCCTACCGCCAATACCATGGTTTTGGCTTGCCCCGCCTCCAGTTCTATGGTTTTGGCTGGCACCGCCTCCAGTTACATGGTTTTGGCTGGCTCCGCCTCAACTTCCATGGTTACAAGGTGTTCCATGGTTACAAGGTGTTCCATTGTTTTGGCTTGCCCTGCCTCCAGTTACATGGTTTTGGCTGGCCCCGCCACCAGTTCCATGGTTATGGTTGTCCCCGCCTCCAATACCATGGTTTTGGCTGGCCCGCCTGCAGTTCCATGGTTTTGGCTGGCTCCACTTCCAATACCATGGTTTTGTATGGCCCCCGCCTACAGTTCCTTGGTTTTGGCTGGCCCCGCATCCAATACCATTGTTTTGGCTGGCCTGCCTCAAATACCATGGTTTTGGCTGGACCCGCCTCCAGTTTCATGGTTTTGGCTGGCCCCGCCTCCAGTCCCATGGTTTTGGCTGTTCCCACCTCCAATACCATGGTTTTGGCTGTACTGCCTCCAATACCATGGTTTTGGCTGGCCCCGCCTCCAGTTCCATGGTTTTGGCTGGCCCTGCCTCCAATACCATGGTTTTGGCTGGCCCCGCCTCCAGTTCCATGGTTTTGGCTGGCCCCGCCTCCAATACCATGGTTTTGGCTGGCCCTGACTCCAGTACTATAGTTTAACCTGGCCCTGCCTCCAGTTCCATGGTTATGGCTGGCCCTGCCTCCAATACCATTGTTTTGGCTGGCCCCACCTCCAGTTCCATGGTTTTGACTAGCCCTGCCTCCAATACCATGGGTTTGTATGGCCCCGCCTACAGTTCCATGGTTTTGGCTGGCCCTGCATCCAATACCATGGTTTTGGCTGGCCTGCCTCCAATACCATGGTTTTGGCTGGACCCACCTCCAGTTCCATAGTTTTGGCCGGCCCCGCCTCCAGTCCCATGGTTTTGGCTGTCCCCACCTCCAATACCATGGTTTTGGCAGTACAGCCTCCAATACCATGGTTTTGGCTGGCCCCGCCCCCAGTTCCATGGTTTTGGCTGGCCCCGCCTCCAATACCATGGTTTTGGCTGGCCCCGCCGCCAGTACCATGGTTTTGGCTGGCCCCGCCTCCAATACCATGGGTTTGTCTGGCCCTGCCTCCAATACATGGTTTTGTCTGGCCCTGCCTCCAATACCATGGTTTTGGCTGGCCCCGCCTCCAGTTCCATGGTTTTGGCTGGCCCCGCATCCAGTTACATGGTTTTGGCTGGCTCCGCCTCAGCTTCCATGGTTTTCCATGGTTACAAGGTGTTCCATGGTTTTGGCTGGCCCCGCTTCCAGTTCCATGGTTTTGGCTGGCCCCGCCTCCAATACCATGGTTTTGGCTGGCCCCACCTCCAATACCATGGTTTTGGCTTGCCCCGCCTCCAGTTCCATGGTTTTGGCTGGCCCTGCCTCCAATACCATGGTTTTGGCTGGCCCTGTCTCCAATACCATGGTTTTGGCTGGCCCCGCCTCCAGTTACATGGTTTTGGCTGGCCCCGCCTAAACTTCCATAGTTACAAGGTGTTCCATGGTTACAAGGTGTTCCATGGTTTTGGCTGGCTCCGCCTCCAGTTCGATGGTTTTGGCTGGCCCCACCTCCAAAACCATGGTTTTGGCTGGTCCTGCCTCCAATACCATGGTTTTGGCTGGCCCCGCCTCCAATACCATGGTTTTGGCTGGCCCCGCCTCCAGTTCCATGGTTTTGGCTGACCCTGCCTCCAACACCATGGCTTTGGCTGGCCCTGCCTCCAATACCATGGTTTTGGCTGGCCCTGCCTCCAGTTCCATGGTTTTGACTGGACCGGCCTCCAGTTCCATTGTTTTGGCTGGCCCCGCCTCCAGTCCCATGTTTTTGGCTGGCCCCACCTCCAATACCATGGTTTTGGCTGGACCACCTCCAATACCATGGTTTTGGCTGGCCCCGCCTCCAGTTCCATGGTTTGGATAGCCCTGCCTCCAATACCATTGTTTTGGCTGGCCCCGCCTCCAGTACCATGGTTTTGGCTGGCCCCGCCTCCAATACCATGGGTTTGTCTGGCCCTGCCTCCAATACCATGGTTTTGTCTGGCCCTACCGCCAATACCATGGTTTTGGCTTGCCCCGCCTCCAGTTCCATGGTTTTGGCTGGCCCCGCCTCCAGTTACATGGATTTGGCTGGCTCCGCCTCAACTTCCATGGTTACAAGGTGTTCCATGGTTACAAGGTGTTCCATTGTTTTGGCTTGCCCTGCCTCCAGTTACATGGTTTTGGCTGGCCCCGCCTCCAGTTCCATGGTTATGGTTGTCCCCGCCTCCAATACCATGGTTTTGGCTGGCCCGCCTCCAGTTCCATGGTTTTGGCTGGCTCCACTTCCAATACCATGGTTTTGTATGGCCCCGCCTACAGTTCCATGGTTTTGGCTGGCCCCGCATCCAATACCATTGTTTTGGCTGGCCTGCCTCAAATACCATGGTTTTGGCTGGACCCGCCTCCAGTTCCATGGTTTTGGCTGGCCCCGCCTCCAGTCCCATGGTTTTGGCTGTCTCCACCTCCAATACCATGGTTTTGGCTGGCCCCGCCTCCAGTTCCATGGTTTTGGTTGGCCCCGCCTCCCATACCATGGTTTTGGCTGGCCCTGCCTCCAGTACCATGGTTTTGGCTGGCCCCGCCTCCAATACCATGGGTTTGTCTGGCCCTTCCTCCAATACCATGGTTTTGGCTGGCCCCACCTCCAGTTCCATGGTTTTGGCTGGCCCCGCCTCCAGTTACATGGTTTTGGCTGGCTCCGCCTCAACTTCCATGGTTACAAGGTGTTCCATGGTTACAAGGTGTTCCATTGTTTTGGCTTGCCCTGCCTCCAGTTACATGGTTTTGGCTGGCCCCGCCTCCAGTTCCATGGTTATGGTTGTCCCCGCCTCCAATACCATGGTTTTGGCTGGCCCGCCTCCAGTTCCATGGTTTTGGCTGGCTCCACTTCCAATACTATGGTTTTGTATGGCCCCGCCTACAGTTCCATGGTTTTGGCTGGCCCCGCATCCAATACCATTGTTTTAGCTGGCCTGCCTCAAATACCATGGTTTTGGCTGGACCCGCCTCCAGTTCCATGGTTTTGGCTGGCCCCGCCTCCAGTCCCATGGTTTTGGCTGTCCCCACCTCCAATACCATGGTTTTGGCTGTACCGCCTCCAATACCATGGTTTTGGCTGGCCCCGCCTCCAGTTCCATGGTTTTGGTTGGCCCCGCCTCCCATACCATGGTTTTGGCTGGCCCCGCCTCCAGTACCATGGTTTTGGCTGGCCCCGCCTCCAATACCATGGGTTTGTCTGGCCCTGCCTCCAATACCATGGTTTTGGCTGGCCCCGCCTCCAGTTCCATGGTTTTGGCTGGCCCCGCCTCCAGTTACATGGTTTTGGCTGGCTCCGCCTCAGCTTCCATCGTTACAAGGTGTTCCATGGTTACAAGGTGTTCCATGGTTTTTGCTGGCCCCGCTTCCAGTTCCATGGTTTTGGCTGGCCACGCCTCCAATACCATGGTTTTGGCTGGCCCCGCCTCCAATACCATGGTTTTGGCTGGCCCCGCCTCCAGTTCCATGGTTTTGGCTGGCCCTGCCTCCAATACCATGGTTTTGGCTGGCCCCGTCTCCAATACCATGGTTTTGGCTGGCCCCGCCTCCAGTTACATGGTTTGGGCTGGCCCCACCTCAACTTCCATGGTTACAAGGTGTTCCATAGTTAAAAGGTGTTCCATGGTTTTGGCTGGCTCTGCCTCCAGTTCCATGGTTTTGGCTGGCCCCACCTCCAATACTGTGGTTTTGGCTGGCCCCGCCTCCAATACCATGGCTTTGGCTGGCCCCCCTCCAGTTCCATGGTTTTGGCTGACCCTGCCTCCAACACCATGGCTGTGGCTGGCCCCGCCTCCAATACCCTGGTTTTGGCTGGCCCCACCTCCAGTCCCATGGTTTTGGCTGGCCCCACCTCCAATACCATGGTTTTGGATGGACCGCCTCCAATACCATGGTTTTGGCTGGCCCCCCCTCCAGTTACATGGTTTTGGCTGGCCCCGCCTCCAATACCATGGTTTTGGCTGGCCCCGCCTCCAGTACCATGGTTTTGGCTGGCCCCGCCTCCAATACCATGGGTTTGTCTGGCCCTGCCTCCAATACCATGGTTTTGTCTGGCTCTGCCACCAATACCATGGTTTTGGCTGGCCCCGCCTCCTGTTCCATGGTTTTGGCTGGCCCCGCCTCCAGTTACATGGTTTTGGCTGGCTCCGTCTCAACTTCCATGGTTACAAGGTGTTCCATGGTTACAAGGTGTTCCATTGTTTTGGCTTGCCCTGCCTCCAGTTACATGGTTTTGGCTGGCCCCGCCTCCAGTTCCATGGTTATGGTTGTCCCGTTCCGTACATAATCTGAATCAGTGATTATGACCAGTTCGTGGAGTTGGTGTTGGGCAGCAGTGAGGATAGCTTGATGCACAGCCATCAGCTCTGCCACTTGACTACATCGGAGACCAATTTTGTACCCAGCGAGGCCACAAGTTCTTTTTCCCCGTTGTTGTCAATATGGTTACAAGGTGTTCCATGGTTTTGGCTGGCCCCACCTTCAATTCCATGGTTTTGGCTGGCCCCGCCTCCAGTTACATGGTTTTGGCTGGCCCCGCCTCCAGTTCCATGGTTACAAGGTGTTCCATGGTTACAAGGCGTTCCATGGTTTTGTCTGGCCCCGCCTCCAGTTCCATGGTTTTGGCTGGCCCCGCCTCCAGTCCCATGGTTTTGGCTGTCCCCACCTCCAGTCCCATGGTTTTGGCTGTCCCCACCTCCAATACCATGGTTTTGGCTGTACCGCCTCCAATGCCATGGTTTTGGCTGGCCCCGCCTCCAGTTCCATGGTTTTGGTTGGCCCCGCCTCCAATACCATGGTTTTGGCTGGCCCCGCCTCCAGTACCATGGTTTTGGCTGGCCCCGCCTCCAATACCATGGGTTTGTCTGGCCCTGCCTCCAATACCATGGTTTTGTCTGGCCCTGCCTCCAATACCATGGTTTTGGCTGGCCCCGCCTCCAGTTCCATGGTTTTGGCTGGCCCCGCCTCCAGTTACATGGTTTTGGCTGGCTCCGCCTCAGCTTCCATCGTTACAAGGTGTTCCATGGTTACAAGGTGTTCCATGGTTTTTGCTGGCCCCGCTTCCAGTTCCATGGTTTTGGCTGGCCACGCCTCCAATACCATGGTTTTGGCTGGCCCCGCCTCCAGTACCATGGTTTTGGCTGGCCCCGCCTCCAGTTCCATGGTTACAAGGTGTTCCATGGTTACAAGGTGTTCCATGGTTTTGTCTGGCCCCGCCTCCAGTTCCATGGTTTTGGCTGGCCCCGCCTCCAGTCCCATGGTTTTGGCTGTCCCCACCTCCAGTCCCATGGTTTTGGTTGGCCCCGCTTCCAGTTCCATGGTTTTGGCTGGCCCCGCCTCCAATACCATGGTTTTGGCTGGCTCCGCCTCCAGTTCCATGGTTTTGGCTGGCCCCGCCTCCAATACCATGGTTTTGGCTGTCCCTGCCTCCAGTACCATGGTTTTGGCTGGCCCCGCCTCCAATACCATGGGTTTGTCTGGCCCTGCCTCCAATACCATGGTTTTGTCTGGCTCTGCCACCAATACCATGGTTTTGGCTGGCCCCGCCTCCTGTTCCATGGTTTTGGCTGGCCCCGCCTCCAGTTACATGGTTTTGGCTGGCTCCGTCTCAACTTCCATGGTTACAAGGTGTTCCATGGTTACAAGGTGTTCCATTGTTTTGGCTTGCCCTGCCTCCAGTTACATGGTTTTGGCTGGCCCCGCCTCCAGTTCCATGGTTATGGTTGTCCCGTTCCGTACATAATCTGAATCAGTGATTATGACCAGTTCGTGGAGTTGGTGTTGGGCAGCAGTGAGGATAGCTTGATGCACAGCCATCAGCTCTGCCACTTGACTACATCGGAGACCAATTTTGTACCCAGCGAGGCCACAAGTTCTTTTTCCCCGTTGTTGTCAATATGGTTACAAGGTGTTCCATGGTTTTGGCTGGCCCCACCTCCAATTCCATGGTTTTGGCTGGCCCCGCCTCCAGTTACATGGTTTTGGCTGGCCCCGCCTCCAGTTCCATGGTTACAAGGTGTTCCATGGTTACAAGGTATTCCATGGTTTTGTCTGGCCCCGCCTCCAGTTCCATGGTTTTGGCTGGCCCCGCCTCCAGTCCCATGGTTTTGGCTGTCCCCACCTCCAGTCCCATGATTTTGGCTGTCCCCACCTCCAATACCATGGTTTTGGCTGTACCGCCTCCAATGCCATGGTTTTGGCTGGCCCCGCCTCCAGTTCCATGGTTTTGGTTGGCCCCGCCTCCAATACCATGGTTTTAGCTGGCCCCGCCTCCAGTACCATGGTTTTGGCTGGCCCCGCCTCCAATACCATGGGTTTGTCTGGCCCTGCCTCCAATACCATGGTTTTGTCTGGCCCTGCCTCCAATACCATGGTTTTGGCTGGCCCCGCCTCCAGTTCCATGGTTTTGGCTGGCCCCGCCTCCAGTTACATGGTTTTGGCTGGCTCCGCCTCAGCTTCCATCGTTACAAGGTGTTCCATGGTTACAAGGTGTTCCATGGTTTTTGCTGGCCCCGCTTCCAGTTCCATGGTTTTGGCTGGCCACGCCTCCAATACCATGGTTTTGGCTGGCCCCGCCTCCAGTACCATGGTTTTGGCTGGCCCCGCCTCCAGTTCCATGGTTACAAGGTGTTCCATGGTTACAAGGTGTTCCATGGTTTTGTCTGGCCCCGCCTCCAGTTCCATGGTTTTGGCTGGCCCCGCCTCCAGTCCCATGGTTTTGGCTGTCCCCACCTCCAGTCCCATGGTTTTGGTTGGCCCCGCTTCCAGTTCCATGGTTTTGGCTGGCCCCGCCTCCAATACCATGGTTTTGGCTGGCTCCGCCTCCAGTTCCATGGTTTTGGCTGGCCCCGCCTCCAATACCATGGTTTTGGCTGGCCCTGCCTCCAGTACCATGGTTTTGGCTGGCCCCGCCTCCAATACCATGGGTTTGTCTGGCCCTGCCTCCAATACCATGGTTTTGCCTGGCCCTGCCTCCAATACCATGGTTTTGGCTGGCCCCGCCTCAAGTTCCATGGTTTTGGCTGTTCCCGCATCCAGTTGCATGGTTTTGGATGGCTCCGCCTCATCTTCCATCGTTACAAGGTGTTCCATGGTTACAAGGTGTTCCATGGTTTTGGCTGGCCCCGCTTCCAGTTCCATGGTTTTGGCTGGCCCCGCCTCCAATACCATGGTTTTGGCTGGCCCCGCCTCCAATACCATGGTTTTGGCTGGCCCCACCTCCAGTTCCATGGTTTTGGCTGGCCCTGCCTCCAATACCATGGTTTTGGCTGGCCCTGTCTCCAATACCATGGTTTTGGCTGGCCCCACCTCCAGTTACATGGTTTTGGCTGGCCCCGCCTCAACTTCCATAGTTACAAGGTGTTCCATGGTTACAAGGTGTTCCATGGTTTTGGCTGGCTCCACCTCCAGTTCCATGGTTTTGGCTGGACCCACCTCCAATACCATGGTTTTGGCTGGCCCCGCCTCCAATACCATGGTTTTGGCTGGCCCTGCCTCCAGTTCCATGGTTTTGACTGGACCGGCCTCCAGTTCCATGGTTTGGCTGGCCCCGCCTCCAGTCCCATGGTTTTGGCTGGCCCCACCTCCAATACCATGGTTTTGGCTGGACCGCCTCCAATACCATGGTTTTGGCTGGCCCCGCCTCCAGTCCCATGGTTTTGGCTGGCCCCACCTCCAATACCATGGTTTTGGCTGGAACGCCTCCAATACCATGGTTTTGGCTGGCCCCGCCTCCAATACCATGGTTTTGGCTGGCCCCGCCTCCAGTTCCATGGTATTGGCTGGCCCCGCCTCCAATACCACGGTTTTGTCTGGCCCTGCCTCCAATACCATGGTTTTGGCTGGCCCCGCCTCCAGTTCCATGGTTTTTGCTGGCCCCACCTCCAGTTACATGGTTTTGGCTGGCTCCGCCTCATCTTCCATGGTTACAAGGTGTTCCCTGGTTACAAGGTGTTCCATTGTTTTGGCTTGCCCTGCCTCCAGTTACATGGTTTTGGCTGGCCCCGCCTCCAGTTCCATGGTTATGGTTGTCCCCACCTCCAATACCATGGTTTTGGCTGGCCCCGCCTCCAGTTCCATGGTTTTGGCTGGCTCCACTTCCAATACCATGGTTTTGTATGGCCCCGCCTACAGTTCCATGGTTTTGGCTGGCCCCGCATCCAATACCATGGTTTTGGCTGGCTTGCCTCCAATACCATGGTTTTGGTCGGACCCGCCTCCAGTCCCATGGTTTTGGCTGGCCCCGCCTCCAGTCCCATAGTTTTGGCTGTCCCCACCTCCAATACCATGGTTTTGGCTGTACCGCCTCCAATACCATGGTTTTGGCTGGCCCCGCCTCCAGTTCCATGGTTTTGGCTGGCCCTGCCTCCAATACCATGGTTTTGGCTGGCCCCGCCTCCAGTTCCATGGTTTTGGCTGGCCCCGCCTCCAATACCATGGTTTTGGCTGGCCCTGACTCCAGTACTATAGTTTAACCTGGCCCTGCCTCCAGTTCCATGGTTATGGCTGGCCCTGCCTCCAATACCATTGTTTTGGCTGGCCCCACCTCCAGTTCCATGGTTTTGACTAGCCCTGCCTCCAATACCATGGTTTTTGCTGGCCCAGCCTCCAATACCATGGTTTTGGCTGGTCCCGCCTCTAGTACCATGGTTTTGGCTGGCCCCGCCTCCAGTACCATGGTTTTGGCTGGCCCCGCCTCCAATACCATGGTTTTGGCTGGCCCCGCCTCCAGTTCCATGGTTTTGGCTGGCCCTGCCTCCAATACCATGGTTTTGGCTGGCCCCACCTCCAGTTCCATGGATTTGAATGGCCCGCCTCCAATACCATGGGTTTGGCTGGCCCTGCCTCCAGTTCCATCGTTACAAGGTGTTCCATGGTTACAAGGTGTTCCATGGTTTTGGCTTGCCCTGCCTCCAGTTACATGGTTTTGGCTCGCCCCGCCTCCAGTTCCATGGTTATGGTTGTCCCTGCCTCCAATACCATGGTTTTGGCAGGCGCCGCCTCCAGTTCCATGGTTTTGGCTGGCTCCACTTCCAATACCATGGTTTTGTATGGCCCCGCCTACAGTTCCATGGTTTTGGCTGGCCCTGCATCCAATACCATGGTTTTGGCTGGCCTGCCTCCAATACCATGGTTTTGGCTGGACCCACCTCCAGTTCCATAGTTTTGGCCGGCCCCGCCTCCAGTCCCATGGTTTTGGCTGTCCCCACCTCCAATACCATGGTTTTGGCAGTACAGCCTCCAATACCATGGTTTTGGCTGGCCCCGCCTCCAGTCCCATGGTTTTGGCTGTCCCCACCTCCAGTCCCATGATTTTGGCTGTCCCCACCTCCAATACCATGGTTTTGGCTGGCCCCGCCTCCAGTTACATGGTTTTGGCTGGCCCCGCCTCCAGTTCCATGGTTACAAGGTGTTCCATGGTTACAAGGTATTCCATGGTTTTGTCTGGCCCCGCCTCCAGTTCCATGGTTTTGGCTGGCCCCGCCTCCAGTCCCATGGTTTTGGCTGTCCCCACCTCCAGTCCCATGATTTTGGCTGTCCCCACCTCCAATACCATGGTTTTGGCTGTACCGCCTCCAATGCCATGGTTTTGGCTGGCCCCGCCTCCAGTTCCATGGTTTTGGTTGGCCCCGCCTCCAATACCATGGTTTTAGCTGGCCCCGCCTCCAGTACCATGGTTTTGGCTGGCCCCGCCTCCAATACCATGGGTTTGTCTGGCCCTGCCTCCAATACCATGGTTTTGTCTGGCCCTGCCTCCAATACCATGGTTTTGGCTGGCCCCGCCTCCAGTTCCATGGTTTTGGCTGGCCCCGCCTCCAGTTACATGGTTTTGGCTGGCTCCGCCTCAGCTTCCATCGTTACAAGGTGTTCCATGGTTACAAGGTGTTCCATGGTTTTTGCTGGCCCCGCTTCCAGTTCCATGGTTTTGGCTGGCCACGCCTCCAATACCATGGTTTTGGCTGGCCCCGCCTCCAGTACCATGGTTTTGGCTGGCCCCGCCTCCAGTTCCATGGTTACAAGGTGTTCCATGGTTACAAGGTGTTCCATGGTTTTGTCTGGCCCCGCCTCCAGTTCCATGGTTTTGGCTGGCCCCGCCTCCAGTCCCATGGTTTTGGCTGTCCCCACCTCCAGTCCCATGGTTTTGGTTGGCCCCGCTTCCAGTTCCATGGTTTTGGCTGGCCCCGCCTCCAATACCATGGTTTTGGCTGGCTCCGCCTCCAGTTCCATGGTTTTGGCTGGCCCCGCCTCCAATACCATGGTTTTGGCTGGCCCTGCCTCCAGTACCATGGTTTTGGCTGGCCCCGCCTCCAATACCATGGGTTTGTCTGGCCCTGCCTCCAATACCATGGTTTTGCCTGGCCCTGCCTCCAATACCATGGTTTTGGCTGGCCCCGCCTCAAGTTCCATGGTTTTGGCTGTTCCCGCATCCAGTTGCATGGTTTTGGATGGCTCCGCCTCATCTTCCATCGTTACAAGGTGTTCCATGGTTACAAGGTGTTCCATGGTTTTGGCTGGCCCCGCTTCCAGTTCCATGGTTTTGGCTGGCCCCGCCTCCAATACCATGGTTTTGGCTGGCCCCGCCTCCAATACCATGGTTTTGGCTGGCCCCACCTCCAGTTCCATGGTTTTGGCTGGCCCTGCCTCCAATACCATGGTTTTGGCTGGCCCTGTCTCCAATACCATGGTTTTGGCTGGCCCCACCTCCAGTTACATGGTTTTGGCTGGCCCCGCCTCAACTTCCATAGTTACAAGGTGTTCCATGGTTACAAGGTGTTCCATGGTTTTGGCTGGCTCCACCTCCAGTTCCATGGTTTTGGCTGGACCCACCTCCAATACCATGGTTTTGGCTGGCCCCGCCTCCAATACCATGGTTTTGGCTGGCCCTGCCTCCAGTTCCATGGTTTTGACTGGACCGGCCTCCAGTTCCATGGTTTGGCTGGCCCCGCCTCCAGTCCCATGGTTTTGGCTGGCCCCACCTCCAATACCATGGTTTTGGCTGGACCGCCTCCAATACCATGGTTTTGGCTGGCCCCGCCTCCAGTCCCATGGTTTTGGCTGGCCCCACCTCCAATACCATGGTTTTGGCTGGAACGCCTCCAATACCATGGTTTTGGCTGGCCCCGCCTCCAATACCATGGTTTTGGCTGGCCCCGCCTCCAGTTCCATGGTATTGGCTGGCCCCGCCTCCAATACCACGGTTTTGTCTGGCCCTGCCTCCAATACCATGGTTTTGGCTGGCCCCGCCTCCAGTTCCATGGTTTTTGCTGGCCCCACCTCCAGTTACATGGTTTTGGCTGGCTCCGCCTCATCTTCCATGGTTACAAGGTGTTCCCTGGTTACAAGGTGTTCCATTGTTTTGGCTTGCCCTGCCTCCAGTTACATGGTTTTGGCTGGCCCCGCCTCCAGTTCCATGGTTATGGTTGTCCCCACCTCCAATACCATGGTTTTGGCTGGCCCCGCCTCCAGTTCCATGGTTTTGGCTGGCTCCACTTCCAATACCATGGTTTTGTATGGCCCCGCCTACAGTTCCATGGTTTTGGCTGGCCCCGCATCCAATACCATGGTTTTGGCTGGCTTGCCTCCAATACCATGGTTTTGGTCGGACCCGCCTCCAGTCCCATGGTTTTGGCTGGCCCCGCCTCCAGTCCCATAGTTTTGGCTGTCCCCACCTCCAATACCATGGTTTTGGCTGTACCGCCTCCAATACCATGGTTTTGGCTGGCCCCGCCTCCAGTTCCATGGTTTTGGCTGGCCCTGCCTCCAATACCATGGTTTTGGCTGGCCCCGCCTCCAGTTCCATGGTTTTGGCTGGCCCCGCCTCCAATACCATGGTTTTGGCTGGCCCTGACTCCAGTACTATAGTTTAACCTGGCCCTGCCTCCAGTTCCATGGTTATGGCTGGCCCTGCCTCCAATACCATTGTTTTGGCTGGCCCCACCTCCAGTTCCATGGTTTTGACTAGCCCTGCCTCCAATACCATGGTTTTTGCTGGCCCAGCCTCCAATACCATGGTTTTGGCTGGTCCCGCCTCTAGTACCATGGTTTTGGCTGGCCCCGCCTCCAGTACCATGGTTTTGGCTGGCCCCGCCTCCAATACCATGGTTTTGGCTGGCCCCGCCTCCAGTTCCATGGTTTTGGCTGGCCCTGCCTCCAATACCATGGTTTTGGCTGGCCCCACCTCCAGTTCCATGGATTTGAATGGCCCGCCTCCAATACCATGGGTTTGGCTGGCCCTGCCTCCAGTTCCATCGTTACAAGGTGTTCCATGGTTACAAGGTGTTCCATGGTTTTGGCTTGCCCTGCCTCCAGTTACATGGTTTTGGCTCGCCCCGCCTCCAGTTCCATGGTTATGGTTGTCCCTGCCTCCAATACCATGGTTTTGGCAGGCGCCGCCTCCAGTTCCATGGTTTTGGCTGGCTCCACTTCCAATACCATGGTTTTGTATGGCCCCGCCTACAGTTCCATGGTTTTGGCTGGCCCTGCATCCAATACCATGGTTTTGGCTGGCCTGCCTCCAATACCATGGTTTTGGCTGGACCCACCTCCAGTTCCATAGTTTTGGCCGGCCCCGCCTCCAGTCCCATGGTTTTGGCTGTCCCCACCTCCAATACCATGGTTTTGGCAGTACAGCCTCCAATACCATGGTTTTGGCTGGCCCCGCCCCCAGTTCCATGGTTTTGGCTGGCCCCGCCTCCAATACCATGGTTTTGGCTGGCCCTGCCGCCAGTACCATGGTTTTGGCTGGCCCCGCCTCCAATACCATGGGTTTGTCTGGCCCTGCCTCCAATACATGGTTTTGTCTGGCCCTGCCTCCAATACCATGGTTTTGGCTGGCCCCGCCTCCAGTTCCATGGTTTTGGCTGGCCCCGCATCCAGTTACATGGTTTTGGCTGGCTCCGCCTCAGCTTCCATGGTTACAAGGTGTTCCATGGTTACAAGGTGTTCCATGGTTTTGGCTGGCCCCGCTTCCAGTTCCATGGTTTTGGCTGGCCCCGCCTCCAATACCATGGTTTTGGCTGGCCCCACCTCCAATACCATGGTTTTGGCTTGCCCCGCCTCCAGTTCCATGGTTTTGGCTGGCCCTGCCTCCAATACCATGGTTTTGGCTGGCCCTGTCTCCAATACCATGGTTTTGGCTGGCCCCGCCTCCAGTTACATGGTTTTGGCTGGCCCCGCCTAAACTTCCATAGTTACAAGGTGTTCCATGGTTACAAGGTGTTCCATGGTTTTGGCTGGCTCCGCCTCCAGTTCGATGGTTTTGGCTGGCCCCACCTCCAATACCATGGTTTTGGCTGGTCCTGCCTCCAATACCATGGTTTTGGCTGGCCCCGCCTCCAATACCATGGTTTTGGCTGGCCCCGCCTCCAGTTCCATGGTTTTGGCTGACCCTGCCTCCAACACCATGGCTTTGGCTGGCCCTGCCTCCAATACCATGGTTTTGGCTGGCCCTGCCTCCAGTTCCATGGTTTTGACTGGACCGGCCTCCAGTTCCATGGTTTTGGCTGGCCCCGCCTCCAGTCCCATGTTTTTGGCTGGCCCCACCTCCAATACCATGGTTTTGGCTGGACCACCTCCAATACCATGGTTTTGGCTGGCCCCGCCTCCAGTTCCATGGTTTGGATAGCCCTGCCTCCAATACCATTGTTTTGGCTGGCCCCGCCTCCAGTACCATGGTTTTGGCTGGCCCCGCCTCCAATACCATGGGTTTGTCTGGCCCTGCCTCCAATACCATGGTTTTGTCTGGCCCTACCGCCAATACCATGGTTTTGGCTTGCCCCGCCTCCAGTTCCATGGTTTTGGCTGGCCCCGCCTCCAGTTACATGGTTTTGGCTGGCTCCGCCTCAACTTCCATGGTTACAAGGTGTTCCATGGTTACAAGGTGTTCCATTGTTTTGGCTTGCCATGCCTCCAGTTACATGGTTTTGGCTGTCCCCGCCTCCAGTTCCATGGTTATGGTTGTCCCCGCCTCCAATACCATGGTTTTGGCTGGCCCGCCTCCAGTTCCATGGTTTTGGCTGGCTCCACTTCCAATACCATGGTTTTGTATGGCCCCGCCTACAGTTCCATGGTTTTGGCTGGCCCCGCATCCAATACCATTGTTTTGGCTGGCCTGCCTCAAATACCATGGTTTTGGCTGGACCCGCCTCCAGTTCCATGGTTTTGGCTGGCCCCGCCTCCAGTCCCATGGCTTTGGCTGTCCCCACCTCCAATACCATGGTTTTGGCTGTACCGCCTCCAATACCATGGTTTTGGCTAACCCCGCCTCCAGTTCCATGGTTTTGGTTGGCCCCACCTCCCATACCATGGTTTTGGCTGGCCCCGCCTCCAGTACCATGGTTTTGGCTGGCCCCGCCTCCAATACCATGGGTTTGTCTGGCCCTGCCTCCAATACCATGGTTTTGGCTGGCCCCGCCTCCAGTTCCATGGTTTTGGCTGGCCCCGCCTCCAGTTACATGGTTTTGGCTGGCTCCGCCTCAACTTCCATGGTTACAAGGTGTTCCATGGTTACAAGGTGTTCCATTGTTTTGGCTTGCCCTGCCTCCAGTTACATGGTTTTGGCTGGCCCCGCCTCCAGTTCCATGGTTATGGTTGTCCCCGCCTCCAATACCATGGTTTTGGCTGGCCCGCCTCCAGTTCCATGGTTTTGGCTGGCTCCACTTCCAATACCATGGTTTTGTATGGCCCCGCCTACAGTTCCATGGTTTTGGCTGGCCCCGCATCCAATACCATTGTTTTGGCTGGCCTGCCTCAAATACCATGGTTTTGGCTGGACCCGCCTCCAGTTCCATGGTTTTGGCTGGCCCCGCCTCCAGTCCCATGGTTTTGGCTGTCCCCACCTCCAATACCATGGTTTTGGCTGTACCGCCTCCAATACCATGGTTTTGGCTGGCCCCGCCTCCAGTTCCATGGTTTTGGTTGGCCCCGCCTCCCATACCATGGTTTTGCCTGGCCCCGCCTCCAGTACCATGGTTTTGGCTGGCCCCGCCTCCAATACCATGGGTTTGTCTGGCCCTGCCTCCAATACCATGGTTTTGGCTGGCCCCGCCTCCAGTTCCATGGTTTTGGCTGGCCCCGCCTCCAGTTACATGGTTTTGGCTGGCTCCGCCTCAGCTTCCATCGTTACAAGGTGTTCCATGGTTACAAGGTGTTCCATGGTTTTTGCTGGCCCCGCTTCCAGTTCCATGGTTTTGGCTGGCCACGCCTCCAATACCATGGTTTTGGCTGGCCCCGCCTCCAATACCATGGTTTTGGCTGGCCCCGCCTCCAGTTCCATGGTTTTGGCTGGCCCTGCCTCCAATACCATGGTTTTGGCTGGCCCCGTCTCCAATACCATGGTTTTGGCTGGCCCCGCCTCCAGTTACATGGTTTGGGCTGGCCCCACCTCAACTTCCATGGTTACAAGGTGTTCCATAGTTACAAGGTGTTCCATGGTTTTGGCTGGCTCTGCCTCCAGTTCCATGGTTTTGGCTGGCCCCACCTCCAATACTGTGGTTTTGGCTGGCCCCGCCTCCAATACCATGGCTTTGGCTGGCCCCCCTCCAGTTCCATGGTTTTGGCTGACCCTACCTCCAACACCATGGCTGTGGCTGGCCCCGCCTCCAATACCATGGTTTTGGCTGGCCCCACCTCCAGTCCCATGGTTTTGGCTGGCCCCACCTCCAATACCATGGTTTTGGATGGACCGCCTCCAATACCATGGTTTTGGCTGGCCCCCCCTCCAGTTACATGGTTTTGGCTGGCCCCGCCTCCAATACCATGGTTTTGGCTGGCCCCGCCTCCAGTACCATGGTTTTGGCTGGCCCCGCCTCCAATACCATGGGTTTGTCTGGCCCTGCCTCCAATACCATGATTTTGTCTGGCTCTGCCACCAATACCATGGTTTTGGCTGGCCCCGCCTCCTGTTCCATGGTTTTGGCTGGCCCCGCCTCCAGTTACATGGTTTTGGCTGGCTCCGTCTCAACTTCCATGGTTACAAGGTGTTCCATGGTTACAAGGTGTTCCATTGTTTTGGCTTGCCCTGCCTCCAGTTACATGGTTTTGGCTGGCCCCGCCTCCAGTTCCATGGTTATGGTTGTCCCGTTCCGTACATAATCTGAATCAGTGATTATGACCAGTTCGTGGAGTTGGTGTTGGGCAGCAGTGAGGATAGCTTGATGCACAGCCATCAGCTCTGCCACTTGACTAAATCGGAGACCAATTTTGTACCCAGCGAGGCCACAAGTTCTTTTTCCCCGTTGTTGTCAATATGGTTACAAGGTGTTCCATGGTTTTGGCTGGCCCCACCTCCAATTCCATGGTTTTGGCTGGCCCCGCCTCCAGTTACATGGTTTTGGCTGGCCCCGCCTCCAGTTCCATGGTTACAAGGTGTTCCATGGTTACAAGGTGTTCCATGGTTTTGTCTGGCCCCGCCTCCAGTCCCATGGTTTTGGCTGTCCCCACCTCCAGTCCCATGGTTTTGGCTCTCCCCACCTCCAATACCATGGTTTTGGCTGTACCGCCTCCAATGCCATGGTTTTGGCTGGCCCCGCCTCCAGTTCCATGGTTTTGGTTGGCCCCGCCTCAAATACCATGGTTTTGGCTGGCCCCGCCTCCAGTACCATGGTTTTGGCTGGCCCCGCCTCCAATACCATGGGTTTGTCTGGCCCTGCCTCCAATACCATGGTTTTGTCTGGCCCTGCCTCCAATACCATGGTTTTGGCTGGCCCCGCCTCCAGTTCCATGGTTTTGGCTGGCCCCGCCTCCAGTTACATGGTTTTGGCTGGCTCCGCCTCAGCTTCCATCGTTACAAGGTGTTCCATGGTTACAAGGTGTTCCATGGTTTTTGCTGGCCCCGCTTCCAGTTCCATGGTTTTGGCTGGCCACGCCTCCAATACCATGGTTTTGGCTGGCCCCTCCTCCAATACCATGGTTTTGGCTGGCCCCGCCTCCAGTTCCATGGTTTTGGCTGGCCCTGCCTTCAATACCATGGTTTTGGCTGGCCCCGTCTCCAATACCATGGTTTTGGCTGGCCCCGCCTCCAGTTACATGGTTTTGGCTGGCCCCGCCTCCAGTTCCATGGTTACAAGGTGTTCCATGGTTACAAGGTGTTCCATGGTTTTGTCTGGCCCCGCCTCCAGTCCCATGGTTTTGGCTGTCCCCACCTCCAGTCCCATGGTTTTGGCTCTCCCCACCTCCAATACCATGGTTTTGGCTGTACCGCCTCCAATGCCATGGTTTTGGCTGGCCCCGCCTCCAGTTCCATGGTTTTGGTTGGCCCCGCCTCAAATACCATGGTTTTGGCTGGCCCCGCCTCCAGTACCATGGTTTTGGCTGGCCCCGCCTCCAATACCATGGGTTTGTCTGGCCCTGCCTCCAATACCATGGTTTTGTCTGGCCCTGCCTCCAATACCATGGTTTTGGCTGGCCCCGCCTCCAGTTCCATGGTTTTGGCTGGCCCCGCCTCCAGTTACATGGTTTTGGCTGGCTCCGCCTCAGCTTCCATCGTTACAAGGTGTTCCATGGTTACAAGGTGTTCCATGGTTTTTGCTGGCCCCGCTTCCAGTTCCATGGTTTTGGCTGGCCACGCCTCCAATACCATGGTTTTGGCTGGCCCCTCCTCCAATACCATGGTTTTGGCTGGCCCCGCCTCCAGTTCCATGGTTTTGGCTGGCCCTGCCTTCAATACCATGGTTTTGGCTGGCCCCGTCTCCAATACCATGGTTTTGGCTGGCCCCGCCTCCAGTTACAAGGTTTGGGCTGGCCCCACCTCAACTTCCATGGTTACAAGGTGTTCCATGGTTACAAGGTGTTCCATGGTTTTGGCTGGCTCTGCCTCCAGTTCCATGGTTTTGGCTGGCCCCACCTCCAATACTGTGGTTTTGGCTGGCCTCGGCTCCAATACCATGGCTTTGGCTGGCCCCCCTCCAGTTCCATGGTTTTGGCTGGCCCCGCCTCCATTCCCATGGTTTTGGCTGTCCCCACCTCCAATACCATGGTTTTGGCTGTACCGCCTCCAAATACCATGGTTTTGGCTGGACCCGCCTCCAGTCCCATGGTTTTGGCTGTCCCCACCTCCAATACCATGGTTTTGGCTGTACTGCCTCCAATACCATGGTTTTGGCTGGCCCCGCCTCCAGTTCCATGGTTTTGGTTGGCCCTGCCTCCAATACCATGGTTTTGGCTGGCCCCGCCTCCAGTACCATGGTTTTGGCTGGCCCTGCCTCTAATACCATGAGTTTGTCTGGCCCTGCCTCCAATACCATGGTTTTGTCTGGCCCTGCCTCCAATACCATGGTTTTGGTTGGCCCCGCCTCCAGTTCCATGGTTTTGGCTGGCCCCGCCTCCAGTTACATGGTTTTGGCTGGCTCCGCCTCAGCTTCCATCGTTACAAGGTGTTCCATGGTTACAAGGTGTTCCATGGTTTTTGCTGGCCCTGCTTCCAGTTCCATGGTTTTGGCTGGCCACGCCTCCAATACCATGGTTTTGGCTGGCCCCGCCTCCAATACCATGGTTTTGGCTGGCCCCACCTCCAGTTCCATGGTTTTGGCTGGCCCTGCCTCCAATACCATGGTTTTGGCTGGCCCCATCTCCAATACCATGGTTTTGGCTGGCCCCGCCTCCAGTTACATGGTTTGGGCTGGCCCCACCTCAACTTCCATGGTTACAAGGTGTTCCATGGTTACAAGGTGTTCCATGGTTTTGGCTGGCTCTGCCTCCAGTTCCATGGTTTTGGCTGGCCCCACCTCCAATACTGTGGTTTTGGCTGGCCCCGCCTCCAATACCATGGCTTTGGCTGGCCCCCCTCCAGTTCCATGGTTTTGGCTGGCCCCGCCTCCATTCCCATGGTTTTGGCTGTCCCCACCTCCAATACCATGGTTTTGGCTGTACCGCCTCCAAATACCATGGTTTTGGCTGGACCCGCCTCCAGTCCCATGGTTTTGGCTGGCCCCGCCTCCAATACCATGGTTTTGGCTGGCTCCGCCTCCAGTTCCATGGTTTTGGCTGGCCCCGCCTCCAATACCATGGTTTTGGCTGTCCCTGCCTCCAGTACCATGGTTTTGGCTGGCCCCGCCTCCAATACCATGGGTTTGTCTGGCCCTGCCTCCAATACCATGGTTTTGTCTGGCTCTGCCACCAATACCATGGTTTTGGCTGGCCCCGCCTCCTGTTCCATGGTTTTGGCTGGCCCCGCCTCCAGTTACATGGTTTTGGCTGGCTCCGTCTCAACTTCCATGGTTACAAGGTGTTCCATGGTTACAAGGTGTTCCATTGTTTTGGCTTGCCCTGCCTCCAGTTACATGGTTTTGGCTGGCCCCGCCTCCAGTTCCATGGTTATGGTTGTCCCGTTCCGTACATAATCTGAATCAGTGATTATGACCAGTTCGTGGAGTTGGTGTTGGGCAGCAGTGAGGATAGCTAGATGCACAGCCATCAGCTCTGCCACTTGACTACATCGGAGACCAATTTTGTACCCAGCGAGGCCACAAGTTCTTTTTCCCCGTTGTTGTCAATATGGTTACAAGGTGTTCCATGGTTTTGGCTGGCCCCACCTCCAATTCCATGGTTTTGGCTGGCCCCGCCTCCAGTTACATGGTTTTGGCTGGCCCCGCCTCCAGTTCCATGGTTACAAGGTGTTCCATGGTTACAAGGTATTCCATGGTTTTGTCTGGCCCCGCCTCCAGTTCCATGGTTTTGGCTGGCCCCGCCTCCAGTCCCATGGTTTTGGCTGTCCCCACCTCCAGTCCCATGATTTTGGCTGTCCCCACCTCCAATACCATGGTTTTGGCTGTACCGCCTCCAATGCCATGGTTTTGGCTGGCCCCGCCTCCAGTTCCATGGTTTTGGTTGGCCCCGCCTCCAATACCATGGTTTTAGCTGGCCCCGCCTCCAGTACCATGGTTTTGGCTGGCCCCGCCTCCAATACCAAGGGTTTGTCTGGCCCTGCCTCCAATACCATGGTTTTGTCTGGCCCTGCCTCCAATACCATGGTTTTGGCTGGCCCCGCCTCCAGTTCCATGGTTTTGGCTGGCCCCGCCTCCAGTTACATGGTTTTGGCTGGCTCCGCCTCAGCTTCCATCGTTACAAGGTGTTCCATGGTTACAAGGTGTTCCATGGTTTTTGCTGGCCCCGCTTCCAGTTCCATGGTTTTGGCTGGCCACGCCTCCAATACCATGGTTTTGGCTGGCCCCGCCTCCAGTACCATGGTTTTGGCTGGCCCCGCCTCCAGTTCCATGGTTACAAGGTGTTCCATGGTTACAAGGTGTTCCATGGTTTTGTCTGGCCCCGCCTCCAGTTCCATGGTTTTGGCTGGCCCCGCCTCCAGTCCCATGGTTTTGGCTGTCCCCACCTCCAGTCCCATGGTTTTGGTTGGCCCCGCTTCCAGTTCCATGGTTTTGGCTGGCCCCGCCTCCAATACCATGGTTTTGGCTGGCTCCGCCTCCAGTTCCATGGTTTTGGCTGGCCCCGCCTCCAATACCATGGTTTTGGCTGGCCCTGCCTCCAGTACCATGGTTTTGGCTGGCCCCGCCTCCAATACCATGGGTTTGTCTGGCCCTGCCTCCAATACCATGGTTTTGCCTGGCCCTGCCTCCAATACCATGGTTTTGGCTGGCCCCGCCTCAAGTTCCATGGTTTTGGCTGTTCCCGCATCCAGTTGCATGGTTTTGGATGGCTCCGCCTCATCTTCCATCGTTACAAGGTGTTCCATGGTTACAAGTTGTTCCATGGTTTTGGCTGGCCCCGCTTCCAGTTCCATGGTTTTGGCTGGCCCCGCCTCCAATACCATGGTTTTGGCTGGCCCCGCCTCCAATACCATGGTTTTGGCTGGCCCCACCTCCAGTTCCATGGTTTTGGCTGGCCCTGCCTCCAATACCATGGTTTTGGCTGGCCCTGTCTCCAATACCATGGTTTTGGCTGGCCCCACCTCCAGTTACATGGTTTTGGCTGGCCCCACCTCAACTTCCATAGTTACAAGGTGTTCCATGGTTACAAGGTGTTCCATGGTTTTGGCTGGCTCCACCTCCAGTTCCATGGTTTTGGCTGGACCCACCTCCAATACCATGGTTTTGGCTGGCCCCGCCTCCAATACCATGGTTTTGGCTGGCCCTGCCTCCAGTTCCATGGTTTTGACTGGACCGGCCTCCAGTTCCATGGTTTGGCTGGCCCCGCCTCCAGTCCCATGGTTTTGGCTGGCCCCACCTCCAATACCATGGTTTTGGCTGGACCGCCTCCAATACCATGGTTTTGGCTGGCCCCGCCTCCAGTCCCATGGTTTTGGCTGGCCCCACCTCCAATACCATGGTTTTGGCTGGAACGCCTCCAATACCATGGTTTTGGCTGGCCCCGCCTCCAATACCATGGTTTTGGCTGGCCCCGCCTCCAGTTCCATGGTATTGGCTGGCCCCGCCTCCAATACCACGGTTTTGTCTGGCCCTGCCTCCAATACCATGGTTTTGGCTGGCCCCGCCTCCAGTTCCATGGTTTTTGCTGGCCCCACCTCCAGTTACATGGTTTTGGCTGGCTCCGCCTCATCTTCCATGGTTACAAGGTGTTCCCTGGTTACAAGGTGTTCCATTGTTTTGGCTTGCCCTGCCTCCAGTTACATGGTTTTGGCTGGCCCCGCCTCCAGTTCCATGGTTATGGTTGTCCCCACCTCCAATACCATGGTTTTGGCTGGCCCCGCCTCCAGTTCCATGGTTTTGGCTGGCTCCACTTCCAATACCATGGTTTTGTATGGCCCCGCCTACAGTTCCATGGTTTTGGCTGGCCCCGCATCCAATACCATGGTTTTGGCTGGCTTGCCTCCAATACCATGGTTTTGGTCGGACCCGCCTCCAGTCCCATGGTTTTGGCTGGCCCCGCCTCCAGTCCCATAGTTTTGGCTGTCCCCACCTCCAATACCATGGTTTTGGCTGTACCGCCTCCAATACCATGGTTTTGGCTGGCCCCGCCTCCAGTTCCATGGTTTTGGCTGGCCCTGCCTCCAATACCATGGTTTTGGCTGGCCCCGCCTCCAGTTCCATGGTTTTGGCTGGCCCCGCCTCCAATACCATGGTTTTGGCTGGCCCTGACTCCAGTACTATAGTTTAACCTGGCCCTGCCTCCAGTTCCATGGTTATGGCTGGCCCTGCCTCCAATACCATTGTTTTGGCTGGCCCCACCTCCAGTTCCATGGTTTTGACTAGCCCTGCCTCCAATACCATGGTTTTTGCTGGCCCAGCCTCCAATACCATGGTTTTGGCTGGTCCCGCCTCTAGTACCATGGTTTTGGCTGGCCCCGCCTCCAGTACCATGGTTTTGGCTGGCCCCGCCTCCAATACCATGGTTTTGGCTGGCCCCGCCTCCAGTTCCATGGTTTTGGCTGGCCCTGCCTCCAATACCATGGTTTTGGCTGGCCCCACCTCCAGTTCCATGGATTTGAATGGCCCGCCTCCAATACCATGGGTTTGGCTGGCCCTGCCTCCAGTTCCATCGTTACAAGGTGTTCCATGGTTACAAGGTGTTCCATGGTTTTGGCTTGCCCTGCCTCCAGTTACATGGTTTTGGCTCGCCCCGCCTCCAGTTCCATGGTTATGGTTGTCCCTGCCTCCAATACCATGGTTTTGGCAGGCGCCGCCTCCAGTTCCATGGTTTTGGCTGGCTCCACTTCCAATACCATGGTTTTGTATGGCCCCGCCTACAGTTCCATGGTTTTGGCTGGCCCTGCATCCAATACCATGGTTTTGGCTGGCCTGCCTCCAATACCATGGTTTTGGCTGGACCCACCTCCAGTTCCATAGTTTTGGCCGGCCCCGCCTCCAGTCCCATGGTTTTGGCTGTCCCCACCTCCAATACCATGGTTTTGGCAGTACAGCCTCCAATACCATGGTTTTGGCTGGCCCCGCCCCCAGTTCCATGGTTTTGGCTGGCCCCGCCTCCAATACCATGGTTTTGGCTGGCCCTGCCGCCAGTACCATGGTTTTGGCTGGCCCCGCCTCCAATACCATGGGTTTGTCTGGCCCTGCCTCCAATACATGGTTTTGTCTGGCCCTGCCTCCAATACCATGGTTTTGGCTGGCCCCGCCTCCAGTTCCATGGTTTTGGCTGGCCCCGCATCCAGTTACATGGTTTTGGCTGGCTCCGCCTCAGCTTCCATGGTTACAAGGTGTTCCATGGTTACAAGGTGTTCCATGGTTTTGGCTGGCCCCGCTTCCAGTTCCATGGTTTTGGCTGGCCCCGCCTCCAATACCATGGTTTTGGCTGGCCCCACCTCCAATACCATGGTTTTGGCTTGCCCCGCCTCCAGTTCCATGGTTTTGGCTGGCCCTGCCTCCAATACCATGGTTTTGGCTGGCCCTGTCTCCAATACCATGGTTTTGGCTGGCCCCGCCTCCAGTTACATGGTTTTGGCTGGCCCCGCCTAAACTTCCATAGTTACAAGGTGTTCCATGGTTACAAGGTGTTCCATGGTTTTGGCTGGCTCCGCCTCCAGTTCGATGGTTTTGGCTGGCCCCACCTCCAATACCATGGTTTTGGCTGGTCCTGCCTCCAATACCATGGTTTTGGCTGGCCCCGCCTCCAATACCATGGTTTTGGCTGGCCCCGCCTCCAGTTCCATGGTTTTGGCTGACCCTGCCTCCAACACCATGGCTTTGGCTGGCCCTGCCTCCAATACCATGGTTTTGGCTGGCCCTACCTCCAGTTCCATGGTTTTGACTGGACCGGCCTCCAGTTCCATGGTTTTGGCTGGCCCCGCCTCCAGTCCCATGTTTTTGGCTGGCCCCACCTCCAATACCATGGTTTTGGCTGGACCACCTCCAATACCATGGTTTTGGCTGGCCCCGCCTCCAGTTCCATGGTTTGGATAGCCCTGCCTCCAATACCATTGTTTTGGCTGGCCCCGCCTCCAGTACCATGGTTTTGGCTGGCCCCGCCTCCAATACCATGGGTTTGTCTGGCCCTGCCTCCAATACCATGGTTTTGTCTGGCCCTACCGCCAATACCATGGTTTTGGCTTGCCCCGCCTCCAGTTCCATGGTTTTGGCTGGCCCCGCCTCCAGTTACATGGTTTTGGCTGGCTCCGCCTCAACTTCCATGGTTACAAGGTGTTCCATGGTTACAAGGTGTTCCATTGTTTTGGCTTGCCATGCCTCCAGTTACATGGTTTTGGCTGTCCCCGCCTCCAGTTCCATGGTTATGGTTGTCCCCGCCTCCAATACCATGGTTTTGGCTGGCCCGCCTCCAGTTCCATGGTTTTGGCTGGCTCCACTTCCAATACCATGGTTTTGTATGGCCCCGCCTACAGTTCCATGGTTTTGGCTGGCCCCGCATCCAATACCATTGTTTTGGCTGGCCTGCCTCAAATACCATGGTTTTGGCTGGACCCGCCTCCAGTTCCATGGTTTTGGCTGGCCCCGCCTCCAGTCCCATGGCTTTGGCTGTCCCCACCTCCAATACCATGGTTTTGGCTGTACCGCCTCCAATACCATGGTTTTGGCTGACCCCGCCTCCAGTTCCATGGTTTTGGTTGGCCCCGCCTCCCATACCATGGTTTTGGCTGGCCCCGCCTCCAGTACCATGGTTTTGGCTGGCCCCGCCTCCAATACCATGGGTTTGTCTGGCCCTGCCTCCAATACCATGGTTTTGGCTGGCCCCGCCTCCAGTTCCATGGTTTTGGCTGGCCCCGCCTCCAGTTACATGGTTTTGGCTGGCTCCGCCTCAACTTCCATGGTTACAAGGTGTTCCATGGTTACAAGGTGTTCCATTGTTTTGGCTTGCCCTGCCTCCAGTTACATGGTTTTGGCTGGCCCCGCCTCCAGTTCCATGGTTATGGTTGTCCCCGCCTCCAATACCATGGTTTTGGCTGGCCCGCCTCCAGTTCCATGGTTTTGGCTGGCTCCACTTCCAATACCATGGTTTTGTATGGCCCCGCCTACAGTTCCATGGTTTTGGCTGGCCCCGCATCCAATACCATTGTTTTGGCTGGCCTGCCTCAAATACCATGGTTTTGGCTGGACCCGCCTCCAGTTCCATGGTTTTGGCTGGCCCCGCCTCCAGTCCCATGGTTTTGGCTGTCCCCACCTCCAATACCATGGTTTTGGCTGTACCGCCTCCAATACCATGGTTTTGGCTGGCCCCGCCTCCAGTTCCATGGTTTTGGTTGGCCCCGCCTCCCATACCATGGTTTTGGCTGGCCCCGCCTCCAGTACCATGGTTTTGGCTGGCCCCGCCTCCAATACCATGGGTTTGTCTGGCCCTGCCTCCAATACCATGGTTTTGGCTGGCCCCGCCTCCAGTTCCATGGTTTTGGCTGGCCCCGCCTCCAGTTACATGGTTTTGGCTGGCTCCGCCTCAGCTTCCATCGTTACAAGGTGTTCCATGGTTACAAGGTGTTCCATGGTTTTTGCTGGCCCCGCTTCCAGTTCCATGGTTTTGGCTGGCCACGCCTCCAATACCATGGTTTTGGCTGGCCCCGCCTCCAATACCATGGTTTTGGCTGGCCCCGCCTCCAGTTCCATGGTTTTGGCTGGCCCTGCCTCCAATACCATGGTTTTGGCTGGCCCCGTCTCCAATACCATGGTTTTGGCTGGCCCCGCCTCCAGTTACATGGTTTGGGCTGGCCCCACCTCAACTTCCATGGTTACAAGGTGTTCCATAGTTACAAGGTGTTCCATGGTTTTGGCTGGCTCTGCCTCCAGTTCCATGGTTTTGGCTGGCCCCACCTCCAATACTGTGGTTTTGGCTGGCCCCGCCTCCAATACCATGGCTTTGGCTGGCCCCCCTCCAGTTCCATGGTTTTGGCTGACCCTACCTCCAACACCATGGCTGTGGCTGGCCCCGCCTCCAATACCATGGTTTTGGCTGGCCCCACCTCCAGTCCCATGGTTTTGGCTGGCCCCACCTCCAATACCATGGTTTTGGATGGACCGCCTCCAATACCATGGTTTTGGCTGGCCCCCCCTCCAGTTACATGGTTTTGGCTGGCCCCGCCTCCAATACCATGGTTTTGGCTGGCCCCGCCTCCAGTACCATGGTTTTGGCTGGCCCCGCCTCCAATACCATGGGTTTGTCTGGCCCTGCCTCCAATACCATGATTTTGTCTGGCTCTGCCACCAATACCATGGTTTTGGCTGGCCCCGCCTCCTGTTCCATGGTTTTGGCTGGCCCCGCCTCCAGTTACATGGTTTTGGCTGGCTCCGTCTCAACTTCCATGGTTACAAGGTGTTCCATGGTTACAAGGTGTTCCATTGTTTTGGCTTGCCCTGCCTCCAGTTACATGGTTTTGGCTGGCCCCGCCTCCAGTTCCATGGTTATGGTTGTCCCGTTCCGTACATAATCTGAATCAGTGATTATGACCAGTTCGTGGAGTTGGTGTTGGGCAGCAGTGAGGATAGCTTGATGCACAGCCATCAGCTCTGCCACTTGACTAAATCGGAGACCAATTTTGTACCCAGCGAGGCCACAAGTTCTTTTTCCCCGTTGTTGTCAATATGGTTACAAGGTGTTCCATGGTTTTGGCTGGCCCCACCTCCAATTCCATGGTTTTGGCTGGCCCCGCCTCCAGTTACATGGTTTTGGCTGGCCCCGCCTCCAGTTCCATGGTTACAAGGTGTTCCATGGTTACAAGGTGTTCCATGGTTTTGTCTGGCCCCGCCTCCAGTCCCATGGTTTTGGCTGTCCCCACCTCCAGTCCCATGGTTTTGGCTCTCCCCACCTCCAATACCATGGTTTTGGCTGTACCGCCTCCAATGCCATGGTTTTGGCTGGCCCCGCCTCCAGTTCCATGGTTTTGGTTGGCCCCGCCTCAAATACCATGGTTTTGGCTGGCCCCGCCTCCAGTACCATGGTTTTGGCTGGCCCCGCCTCCAATACCATGGGTTTGTCTGGCCCTGCCTCCAATACCATGGTTTTGTCTGGCCCTGCCTCCAATACCATGGTTTTGGCTGGCCCCGCCTCCAGTTCCATGGTTTTGGCTGGCCCCGCCTCCAGTTACATGGTTTTGGCTGGCTCCGCCTCAGCTTCCATCGTTACAAGGTGTTCCATGGTTACAAGGTGTTCC
Organism: Ambystoma mexicanum; assembly: GCF_040938575.1. Classification (NCBI taxonomy): domain Eukaryota; kingdom Metazoa; phylum Chordata; class Amphibia; order Caudata; family Ambystomatidae; genus Ambystoma; species Ambystoma mexicanum. The sequence continues at coordinate 705,402,870 of NC_090922.1, read as the reverse complement.
ATGGTTTTTGCTGGCCCCGCTTCCAGTTCCATGGTTTTGGCTGGCCACGCCTCCAATACCATGGTTTTGGCTGGCCCCTCCTCCAATACCATGGTTTTGGCTGGCCCCGCCTCCAGTTCCATGGTTTTGGCTGGCCCTGCCTTCAATACCATGGTTTTGGCTGGCCCCGTCTCCAATACCATGGTTTTGGCTGGCCCCGCCTCCAGTTACAAGGTTTGGGCTGGCCCCACCTCAACTTCCATGGTTACAAGGTGTTCCATGGTTACAAGGTGTTCCATGGTTTTGGCTGGCTCTGCCTCCAGTTCCATGGTTTTGGCTGGCCCCACCTCCAATACTGTGGTTTTGGCTGGCCTCGGCTCCAATACCATGGCTTTGGCTGGCCCCCCTCCAGTTCCATGGTTTTGGCTGGCCCCGCCTCCATTCCCATGGTTTTGGCTGTCCCCACCTCCAATACCATGGTTTTGGCTGTACCGCCTCCAAATACCATGGTTTTGGCTGGACCCGCCTCCAGTCCCATGGTTTTGGCTGTCCCCACCTCCAATACCATGGTTTTGGCTGTACTGCCTCCAATACCATGGTTTTGGCTGGCCCCGCCTCCAGTTCCATGGTTTTGGTTGGCCCTGCCTCCAATACCATGGTTTTGGCTGGCCCCGCCTCCAGTACCATGGTTTTGGCTGGCCCTGCCTCTAATACCATGAGTTTGTCTGGCCCTGCCTCCAATACCATGGTTTTGTCTGGCCCTGCCTCCAATACCATGGTTTTGGTTGGCCCCGCCTCCAGTTCCATGGTTTTGGCTGGCCCCGCCTCCAGTTACATGGTTTTGGCTGGCTCCGCCTCAGCTTCCATCGTTACAAGGTGTTCCATGGTTACAAGGTGTTCCATGGTTTTTGCTGGCCCCGCTTCCAGTTCCATGGTTTTGGCTGGCCACGCCTCCAATACCATGGTTTTGGCTGGCCCCGCCTCCAATACCATGGTTTTGGCTGGCCCCACCTCCAGTTCCATGGTTTTGGCTGGCCCTGCCTCCAATACCATGGTTTTGGCTGGCCCCATCTCCAATACCATGGTTTTGGCTGGCCCCGCCTCCAGTTACATGGTTTGGGCTGGCCCCACCTCAACTTCCATGGTTACAAGGTGTTCCATGGTTACAAGGTGTTCCATGGTTTTGGCTGGCTCTGCCTCCAGTTCCATGGTTTTGGCTGGCCCCACCTCCAATACTGTGGTTTTGGCTGGCCCCGCCTCCAATACCATGGCTTTGGCTGGCCCCCCTCCAGTTCCATGGTTTTGGCTGGCCCCGCCTCCATTCCCATGGTTTTGGCTGTCCCCACCTCCAATACCATGGTTTTGGCTGTACCGCCTCCAAATACCATGGTTTTGGCTGGACCCGCCTCCAGTCCCATGGTTTTGGCTGGCCCCGCCTCCAGTACCATGGTTTTGGCTGGCCCCGCCTCCAATACCATGGGTTTGTCTGGCCCTGCCTCCAATACCATGGTTTTGTCTGGCCCTGCCTCCAATACCATGGTTTTGGCTGGCCCCGCCTCCAGTTCCATGGTTTTGGCTGGCCCCGCCTCCAGTTACATGGTTTTGGCTGGCCCCGCCTCCAGTTCCATGGTTTTGGTTGGCCCCGCCTCCAATACCATGGTTTTGGCTGGCCCCGCCTCCAGTACCATGGTTTTGGCTGGCCCCGCCTCCAATACCATGGGTTTGTCTGGCCCTGCCTCCAATACCATGGTTTTGTCTGGCCCTGCCTCCAATACCATGGTTTTGGCTGGCCCCGCCTCCAGTTCCATGGTTTTGGCTGGCCCCGCCTCCAGTTACATGGTTTTGGCTGGCTCCGCCTCAGCTTCCATCGTTACAAGGTGTTCCATGGTTACAAGGTGTTCCATGGTTTTTGCTGGCCCCGCCTCCAGTACCATGGTTTTGGCTGGCCCCACCTCCAGTTCCATGGTTACAAGGTGTTCCATGGTTACAAGGTGTTCCATGGTTTTGTCTGGCCCCGCCTCCAGTTCCATGGTTTTGGCTGGCCCCACCTCCAGTCCCATGGTTTTGGCTGTCCCCACCTCCAGTCCCATGGTTTTGGTTGGCCCCGCTTCCAGTTCCATGGTTTTGGCTGGCCCCGCCTCCAATACCATGGTTTTGGCTGGCTCCGCCTCCAGTTCCATGGTTTTGGCTGGCCCCGCCTCCAATACCATGGTTTTGGCTGGCCCTGCCTCCAGTACCATGGTTTTGGCTGGCCCCGCCTCCAATACCATGGGTTTGTCTGGCCCTGCCTCCAATACCATGGTTTTGTCTGGCCCTGCCTCCAATACCATGGTTTTGGCTGGCCCCGCCTCAAGTTCCATGGTTTTGGCTGTTCCCGCATCCAGTTGCATGGTTTTGGATGGCTCCGCCTCATCTTCCATCGTTACAAGGTGTTCCATGGTTACAAGGTGTTCCATGGTTTTGACTGGCCCCGCTTCCAGTTCCATGGTTTTGGCTGGCCCCGCCTCCAATACCATGGTTTTGGCTGGCCCCGCCTCCAATACCATGGTTTTGGCTGGCCCCGCCTCCAGTTACATGGTTTTGGCTGGCCCCGCCTCAACTTCCATAGTTACAAGGTGTTCCATGGTTACAAGATGTTCCATGGTTTTGGCTGGCTCCGCCTCCAGTTCCATGGTTTTGGCTGGACCCACCTCCAATACCATGGTTTTGGCTGGCCCCGCCTCCAACACCATGGTTTTGGCTGGCCCTGCCTCCAGTTCCATGGTTTTGACTGGACCGGCCTCCAGTTCCATGGTTTGGCTGGCCCCGCCTCCAGTCCCATGGTTTTGGCTGGCCCCACCTCCAATACCATGGTTTTGGCTGGACCGCCTCCAATACCATGGTTTTGGCTGGCCCCGCCTCCAGTCCCATGGTTTTGGCTGGCCCCACCTCCAATACCATGGTTTTGGCTGGACCGCCTCCAATACCATGGTTTTGGCTGGCCCCGCCTCCAATACCATGGTTTTGGCTGGCCCCGCCTCCAGTTCCATGGTATTGGCTGGCCCCGCCTCCAATACCACGGTTTTGTCTGGCCCTGCCTCCAATACCATGGTTTTGGCTGGCCCCGCCTCCAGTTCCATGGTTTTTGCTGGCCCCACCTCCAGTTACATGGTTTTGGCTGGCTCCGCCTCATCTTCCATGGTTACAAGGTGTTCCCTGGTTACAAGGTGTTCCATTGTTTTGGCTTGCCCTGCCTCCAGTTACATGGTTTTGGCTGGCCCCGCCTCCAGTTCCATGGTTATGGTTGTCCCAACCTCCAATACCATGGTTTTGGCTGGCCCCGCCTCCAGTTCCATGGTTTTGGCTGGCTCCACTTCCAATACCATGGTTTTGTATGGCCCCGCCTACAGTTCCATGGTTTTGGCTGGCCCCGCATCCAATACCATGGTTTTGGCTGGCTTGCCTCCAATACCATGGTTTTGGTCCGACCCGCCTCCAGTCCCATGGTTTTGGCTGGCCCCGCCTCCAGTCCCATAGTTTTGGCTGTCCCCACCTCCAATACCATGGTTTTGGCTGTACCGCCTCCAATACCATGGTTTTGGCTGGCCCCACCTCCAGTTCCATGGTTTTGGCTGGCCCTGCCTCCAATACCATGGTTTTGGCTGGCCCCGCCTCCAGTTCCATGGTTTTGGCTGGCCCCGCCTCCAATACCATGGTTTTGGCTGGCCCTGACTCCAGTACTATAGTTTAACCTGGCCCTGCCTCCAGTTCCATGTTTATGGCTGGCCCTGCCTCCAATACCATTGTTTTGGCTGGGCCCACCTCCAGTTCCATGGTTTTGACTAGCCCTGCCTCCAATACCATGGTTTTTGCTGGCCCAGCCTCCAATACCATGGTTTTGGCTGGTCCCGCCTCTAGTACCATGGTTTTGGCTGGCCCCGCCTCCAGTACCATGGTTTTGGCTGGCCCCGCCTCCAATACCATGGTTTTGGCTGGCCCCGCCTCCAGTTCCATGGTTTTGGCTGGCCCTGCCTCCAATACCATGGTTTTGGCTGGCCCCACCTCCAGTTCCATGGATTTGAATGGCCCGCCTCCAATACCATGGGTTTGGCTGGCCCTGCCTCCAGTTCCATCGTTACAAGGTGTTCCATGGTTACAAGGTGTTCCATGGTTTTGGCTTGCCCTGCCTCCAGTTACATGGTTTTGGCTCGCCCCGCCTCCAGTTCCATGGTTATGGTTGTCCCTGCCTCCAATACCATGGTTTTGGCAGGCGCCGCCTCCAGTTCCATGGTTTTGGCTGGCTCCACTTCCAATACCATGGTTTTGTATGGCCCCGCCTACAGTTCCATGGTTTTGGCTGGCCCTGCATCCAATACCATGGTTTTGGCTGGCCTGCCTCCAATACCATGGTTTTGGCTGGACCCACCTCCAGTTCCATAGTTTTGGCCGGCCCCGCCTCCAGTCCCATGGTTTTGGCTGTCCCCACTTCCAATACCATGATTTTGTATGGCCCCGCCTACAGTTCCATGGTTTTGGCTGGCCCCGCATCCAATACCATTGTTTTGGCTGGCCTGCCTCAAATACCATGGTTTTGGCTGGACCCGCCTCCAGTTCCATGGTTTTGGCTGGCCCCGCCTCCAGTCCCATGGTTTTGGCTGTCCCCACCTCCAATACCATGGTTTTGGTTGGCCCCGCCTCCCATACCATGGTTTTGGCTGGCCCCGCCTCCAGTACCATGGTTTTGGCTGGCCCCGCCTCCAATACCATGGGTTTGTCTGGCCCTGCCTCCAATACCATGGTTTTGGCTGGCCCCGCCTCCAGTTCCATGGTTTTGGCTGGCCCCGCCTCCAGTTACATGGTTTTGGCTGGCTCCGCCTCAGCTTCCATCGTTACAAGGTGTTCCATGGTTACAAGGTGTTCCATGGTTTTTGCTGGCCCCGCTTCCAGTTCCATGGTTTTGGCTGGCCACGCCTCCAATACCATGGTTTTGGCTGGCCCCGCCTCCAATACCATGGTTTTGGCTGGCCCCGCCTCCAGTTCCATGGTTTTGGCTGGCCCTGCCTCCAATACCATGGTTTTGGCTGGCCCCGTCTCCAATACCATGGTTTTGGCTGGCCCCGCCTCCAGTTACATGGTTTGGGCTGGCCCCACCTCAACTTCCATGGTTACAAGGTGTTCCATAGTTACAAGGTGTTCCATGGTTTTGGCTGGCTCTGCCTCCAGTTCCATGGTTTTGGCTGGCCCCACCTCCAATACTGTGGTTTTGGCTGGCCCCGCCTCCAATACCATGGCTTTGGCTGGCCCCCTCCAGTTCCATGGTTTTGGCTGACCCTGCCTCCAACACCATGGCTGTGGCTGGCCCCGCCTCCAATACCATGGTTTTGGCTGGCCCCACCTCCAGTCCCATGGTTTTGGCTGGCCCCACCTCCAATACCATGGTTTTGGATGGACCGCCTCCAATACCATGGTTTTGGCTGGCCCCCCCTCCAGTTACATGGTTTTGGCTGGCCCCGCCTCCAATACCATGGTTTTGGCTGGCCCCGCCTCCAGTACCATGGTTTTGGCTGGCCCCGCCTCCAATACCATGGGTTTGTCTGGCCCTGCCTCCAATACCATGGTTTTGTCTGGCTCTGCCACCAATACTATGGTTTTGGCTGGCCCCGCCTCCTGTTCCATGGTTTTGGCTGGCCCCGCCTCCAGTTACATGGTTTTGGCTGGCCCCGCCTCCAGTTCCATGGTTATGGTTGTCCCGTTCCGTACATAATCTGAATCAGTGATTATGACCAGTTCGTGGAGTTGGTGTTGGGCAGCAGTGAGGATAGCTTGATGCACAGCCATCAGCTCTGCCACTTGACTAAATCGGAGACCAATTTTGTACCCAGCGAGGCCACAAGTTCTTTTTCCCCGTTGTTGTCAATATGGTTACAAGGTGTTCCATGGTTTTGGCTGGCCCCACCTCCAATTCCATGGTTTTGGCTGGCCCCGCCTCCAGTTACATGGTTTTGGCTGGCCCCGCCTCCAGTTCCATGGTTACAAGGTGTTCCATGGTTACAAGGTGTTCCATGGTTTTGTCTGGCCCCGCCTCCAGTCCCATGGTTTTGGCTGTCCCCACCTCCAGTCCCATGGTTTTGGCTGTCCCCACCTCCAATACCATGGTTTTGGCTGTACCGCCTCCAATGCCATGGTTTTGGCTGGCCCCGCCTCCAGTTCCATGGTTTTGGTTGGCCCCGCCTCAAATACCATGGTTTTGGCTGGCCCCGCCTCCAGTACCATGGTTTTGGCTGGCCCCGCCTCCAATACCATGGGTTTGTCTGGCCCTGCCTCCAATACCATGGTTTTGGCTGGCCCCGCCTCCAGTTACATGGTTTTGGCTGGCTCCGCCTCAGCTTCCATCGTTACAAGGTGTTCCATGGTTACAAGGTGTTCCATGGTTTTTGCTGGCCCCGCTTCCAGTTCCATGGTTTTGGCTGGCCACGCCTCCAATACCATGGTTTTGGCTGGCCCTGCCTCCAATACCATGGTTTTGGCTGGCCCTGCCTCCAGTTCCATGGTTTTGGCTGGCCCTGCCTTCAATACCATGGTTTTGGCTGGCCCCGTCTCCAATACCATGGTTTTGGCTGGCCCCGCCTCCAGTTACATGGTTTGGGCTGGCCCCACCTCAACTTCCATGGTTACAAGGTGTTCCATGGTTACAAGGTGTTCCATGGTTTTGGCTGGCTCTGCCTCCAGTTCCATGGTTTTGGCTGGCCCCACCTCCAATACTGTGGTTTTGGCTGGCCTCGCCTCCAATACCATGGCTTTGGCTGGCCCCCCTCCAGTTCCATGGTTTTGGCTGGCCCCGCCTCCATTCCCATGGTTTTGGCTGTCCCCACCTCCAATACCATGGTTTTGGCTGTACCGCCTCCAAATACCATGGTTTTGGCTGGACCCGCCTCCAGTCCCATGGTTTTGGCTGTCCCCACCTCCAATACCATGGTTTTGGCTGTACTGCCTCCAATACCATGGTTTTGGCTGGCCCCGCCTCCAGTTCCATGGTTTTGGTTGGCCCCGCCTCCAATACCATGGTTTCGGCTGGCCCCGCCTCCAGTACCATGGTTTTGGCTGGCCCTGCCTCCAATAACATGAGTTTGTCTGGCCCTGCCTCCAATACCATGGTTTTGTCTGGCCCTGCCTCCAATACCATGGTTTTGGCTGGCCCCGCCTCCAGTTCCATGGTTTTGGCTGGCCCCGCCTCCAGTTACATGGTTTTGGCTGGCTACGCCTCAGCTTCCATCGTTACAAGGTGTTCCATGGTTACAAGGTGTTCCATGGTTTTTGCTGGCCCCGCTTCCAGTTCCATGGTTTTGGCTGGCCACGCCTCCAATACCATGGTTTTGGCTGGCCCCGCCTCCAATACCATGGTTTTGGCTGGCCCCACCTCCAGTTCCATGGTTTTGGCTGGCCCTGCCTCCAATACCATGGTTTTGGCTGGCCCCATCTCCAATACCATGATTTTGGCTGGCCCCGCCTCCAGTTACATGGTTTGGGCTGGCCCCACCTCAACTTCCATGGTTACAAGGTGTTCCATGGTTACAAGGTGTTCCATGGTTTTGGCTGGCTCTGCCTCCAGTTCCATGGTTTTGGCTGGCCCCACCTCCAATACTGTGGTTTTGGCTGGCCCCGCCTCCAATACCATGGCTTTGGCTGGCCCCCCTCCAGTTCCATGGTTTTGGCTGGCCCCGCCTCCATTCCCATGGTTTTGGCTGTCCCCACCTCCAATACCATGGTTTTGGCTGTACCGCCTCCAAATACCATGGTTTTGGCTGGACCCGCCTCCAGTCCCATGGTTTTGGCTGGCCCCTCCTCCAGTCCCATGGTTTTGGCTGGCCCCGCCTCCAATACCATGGGTTTGTCTGGCCCTGCCTCCAATACCATGGTTTTGTCTGGCCCTGCCTCCAATACCATGGTTTTGGCTGGCCCCGCCTCCAGTTCCATGGTTTTGGCTGGCCCCGCCTCCAGTTACATGGTTTTGGCTGGCTCCGCCTCAGCTTCCATCGTTACAAGGTGTTCCATGGTTACAAGGTGTTCCATGGTTTTTGCTGGCCCCGCTTCCAGTTCCATGGTTTTGGCTGGCCACGCCTCCAATACCATGGTTTTGGCTGGCCACGCCTCCAATACCATGGTTTTGGCTGGCCCCGCTTCCAGTTCCATGGTTTTGGCTGTCCCCACCTCCAGTCCCATGGTTTTGGCTGTCCCCACCTCCAATACCATGGTTTTGGCTGTACCGCCTCCAATGCCATGGTTTTGGCTGGCCCTGCCTCCAGTTCCATGGTTTTGGTTGGCCCCGCCTCCAATACCATGGTTTTGGCTGGCCCCGCCTCCAGTACCATGGTTTTGGCTGGCCCTGCCTCCAATACCATGGGTTTGTCTGGCCCTGCCTCCAATACCATGGTTTTGTCTGGCCCTGCCTCCAATACCATGGTTTTGGCTGGCCCCGCCTCCAGTTCCATGGTTTTGGCTGGCCCCGCCTCCAGTTACATGGTTTTGGCTGGCTCCGCCTCAGCTTCCATCGTTACAAGGTGTTCCATGGTTACAAGGTGTTCCATGGTTTTTGCTGGCCCCGCTTCCAGTTCCATGGTTTTGGCTGGCCACGCCTCCAATACCATGGTTTTGGCTGGCCCCGCCTCCAATACCATGGTTTTGGCTGGCCCCGCCTCCAGTTCCATGGTTTTGGCTGGCCCTGCCTTCAATACCATGGTTTTGGCTGGCCCCGTCTCCAATACCATGGTTTTGGCTGGCCCCGCCTCCAGTTACATGGTTTGGGCTGGCCCCACCTCAACTTCCATGGTTACAAGGTGTTCCATGGTTACAAGGTGTTCCATGGTTTTGGCTGGCTCTGCCTCCAGTTCCATGGTTTTGGCTGGCCCCACCTCCAATACTGTGGTTTTGGCTGGCCCCGCCTCCAATACCATGGCTTTGGCTGGCCCCCCTCCAGTTCCATGGTTTTGGCTGGCCCCGCCTCCATTCCCATGGTTTTGGCTGTCCCCACCTCCAATACCATGGTTTTGGCTGTACCGCCTCCAAATACCATGGTTTTGGCTGGACCCGCCTCCAGTCCCATGGTTTTGGCTGTCCCCACCTCCAATACCATGGTTTTGGCTGTACTGCCTCCAATACCATGGTTTTGGCTGGCCCCGCCTCCAGTTCCATGGTTTTGGTTGGCCCCGCCTCCAATACCATGGTTTTGGCTGGCCCCGCCTCCAGTACCATGGTTTTGGCTGGCCCTGCCTCCAATACCATGAGTTTGTCTGGCCCTGCCTCCAATACCATGGTTTTGTCTGGCCCTGCCTCCAATACCATGGTTTTGGCTGGCCCCGCCTCCAGTTCCATGGTTTTGGCTGGCCCCGCCTCCAGTTACATGGTTTTGGCTGGCTCCGCCTCAGCTTCCATCGTTACAAGGTGTTCCATGGTTACAAGGTGTTCCATGGTTTTTGCTGGCCCCGCTTCCAGTTCCATGGTTTTGGCTGGCCACGCCTCCAATACCATGGTTTTGGCTGGCCCCGCCTCCAATACCATGGTTTTGGCTGGCCCCACCTCCAGTTCCATGGTTTTGGCTGGCCCTGCCTCCAATACCATGGTTTTGGCTGGCCCCATCTCCAATACCATGGTTTTGGCTGGCCCCGCCTCCAGTTACATGGTTTGGGCTGGCCCCACCTCAACTTCCATGGTTACAAGGTGTTCCATGGTTACAAGGTGTTCCATGGTTTTGGCTGGCTCTGCCTCCAGTTCCATGGTTTTGGCTGGCCCCACCTCCAATACTGTGGTTTTGGCTGGCCCCGCCTCCAATACCATGGCTTTGGCTGGCCCCCCTCCAGTTCCATGGTTTTGGCTGGCCCCGCCTCCAGTCCCATGGTTTTGGCTGTCCCCACCTCCAATACCATGGTTTTGGCTGTACCGCCTCCAAATACCATGGTTTTGGCTGGACCCGCCTCCAGTCCCATGGTTTTGGCTGTCCCCACCTCCAATACCATGGTTTTGGCTGTACCGCCTCCAATACCATGGTTTTGGCTGGCCCCGCCTCCAGTTCCATGGTTTTGGTTGGCCCCGCCTCCAATACCATGGTTTTGGCTGGCCCCGCCTCCAGTACCATGGTTTTGGCTGGCCCTGCCTCCAATACCATGGGTTTGTCTGGCCCTGCCTCCAATACCATGGTTTTGTCTGGCCCTGCCTCCAATGCCATGGTTTTGGCTGGCCCCGCCTCCAGTTCCATGGTTTTGGCTGGCCCCGCCTCCAGTTACATGGTTTTGGCTGGCTCTGCCTCAGCTTCCATCGTTACAAGGTGTTCCATGGTTACAAGGTGTTCCATGGTTTTTGCTGGCCCCGCTTCCAGTTCCATGGTTTTGGCTGGCCACGCCTCCAATACCATGGTTTTGGCTGGCCCCGCCTCCAATACCATGGTTTTGGCTGGCCCCGCCTCCAGTTCCATGGTTTTGGCTGGCCCTGCCTCCAATACCATGGTTTTGGCTGGCTCCATCTCCAATACCATGGTTTTGGCTGGCCCCGCCTCCAGTTACATGGTTTGGGTTGGCCCCACCTCAACTTCCATGGTTACAAGGTGTTCCATGGTTTTCGCTGGCTCTGCCTCCAGTTCCATGGTTTGGCTGGCCCCACCTCCAATACCATGGTTTTGGCTGACCCTGCCTCCAACACCATGGCTTTGGCTGGCCACGCCTCCAATACCATGGTTTTGGCTGGCCCCACCTCCAGTCCCATGGTTTTGGCTGGCCCCACCTCCAATACCACGGTTTTGGATGGACCGCCTCCAATACCATGGTTTTGGCTGGCCCCCCTCCAGTTACATGGTTTTGGCTGGCCCCACCTCCAATACCATGGTTTTGGCTGGCCCCGCCTCCAGTACCATGGTTTTGGCTGGCCCCGCCTCCAATACCATGGGTTTGTCTGGCCCTGCCTCCAATACCATGGTTTTGTCTGGCTCTGCCTCCAATACCATGGTTTTGTCTGGCTCTGCCTCCAATACCATGGTTTTGGCTGGCCCCGCCTCCTGTTCCATGGTTTTGGCTGGCCCCGCCTCCAGTTACATGGTTTTGGCTGGCTCAATCTCAACTTCCATGGTTACAAGGTGTTCCATGGTTACAAGGTGTTCCATTATTTTGGCTTGCCCTGCCTCCAATACCATGGTTTTGGCTGGCCCGGCCTCCAGTTCCATGGTTTTGGCTGGCCCCGCCTCCAGTTACATGGTTTTGGCTGGCTCCGCCTCAGCTTCCATCGTTACAAGGTGTTCCATGGTTACAAGGTGTTCCATGGTTTTTGCTGGCCCCGCTTCCAGTTCCATGGTTTTGGCTGGCCACGCCTCCAATACCATGGTTTTGGCTGGCCCCGCCTCCAATACCATGGTTTTGGCTGGCCCCGCCTCCAGTTCCATGGTTTTGGCTGGCCCTGCCTCCAATACCATGGTTTTGGCTGGCCCCGCCTCCAGTTACATGGTTTGGGCTGGCCCCACCTCAACTTCCATGGTTACAAGGTGTTCCATGGTTACAAGGTGTTCCATGGTTTTGGCTGGCTCTGCCTCCAGTTCCATGGTTTTGGCTGGCCCCACCTCCAATACTGTGGTTTTGGCTGGCCCCGCCTCCAATACCATGGCTTTGGCTGGCCCCCCTCCAGTTCCATGGTTTTGGCTGGCCCCGCCTCCAGTCCCATGGTTTTGGCTGTCCCCACCTCCAATACCATGGTTTTGGCTGTACCGCCTCCAAATACCATGTTTTTGGCTGGACCCGCCTCCAGTCCCATGGTTTTGGCTGTCCCCACCTCCAATACCATGGTTTTGGCTGTACCGCCTCCAGTACCATGGTTTTGGCTGGCCCCGCCTCCAATACCATGGGTTTGTCTGGCCCTGCCTCCAATACCATGGTTTTGTCTGGCCCTGCCTCCAATACCATGGTTTTGGCTGGCCCCGCCTCCAGTTACATGGTTTTGGCTGGCCCCGCCTCCAGTTACATGGTTTTGGCTGGCTCCGCCTCAGCTTCCATCGTTACAAGGTGTTCCATGGTTACAAGGTGTTCCATGGTTTTTGCTGGCCCCGCTTCCAGTTCCATGGTTTTGGCTGGCCACGCCTCCAATACCATGGTTTTGGCTGGCCCCGCCTCCAATACCATGGTTTTGGCTGGCCCCGCCTCCAGTTCCATGGTTTTGGCTGGCCCTGCCTCCAATACCATGGTTTTGGCTGGCCCCATCTCCAATACCATGGTTTTGGCTGGCCCCGCCTCCAGTTACATGGTTTGGGCTGGCCCAACCTCAACTTCCATGGTTACAAGGTGTTCCATGGTTTTGGCTGGCTCTGCCTCCAGTTCCATGGTTTTGGCTGGCCCCACCTCCAATACCATGGTTTTGGCTGGCTCTGCCTCCAGTTCCATGGTTTTGGCTGGCCCCACCTCCAATACTGTGGTTTTGGCTGGCCCCGCCTCCAATACCATGGCTTTGGCTGGCCCCCCTCCAGTTCCATGGTTTTGGCTGACCCTGCCTCCAACACCATGGCTTTGGCTGGCCCCGCCTCCAATACCATGGTTTTGGCTGGCCCCACCTCCAGTCCCATGGTTTTGGCTGGCCCCACCTCCAATACCATGGTTTTGGATGGACCGCCTCCAATACCATGGTTTTGGCTGTCCCCACCTCCAATACCATGGTTTTGGCTGTACCGCCTCCAAATACCATGGTTTTGGCTGGACCCGCCTCCAGTCCCATGGTTTTGGCTGTCCCCACCTCCAATACCATGGTTTTGGCTGTACCGCCTCCAATACCATGGTTTTGGCTGGCCCCGCCTCCAGTTCCATGGTTTTGGTTGGCCCCGCCTCCAATACCATGGTTTTGGCTGGCCCCGCCTCCAGTACCATGGTTTTGGCTGGCCCCGCCTCCAATACCATGGGTTTGTCTGGCCCTGCCTCCAATACCATGGTTTTGTCTGGCCCTGCCTCCAATACCATGGTTTTGGCTGGCCCCGCCTCCAGTTCCATGGTTTTGGCTGGCCCCGCCTCCAGTTACATGGTTTTGGCTGGCTCCGCCTCAGCTTCCATCGTTACAAGGTGTTCCATGGTTACAAGGTGTTCCATGGTTTTTGCTGGCCCCGCTTCCAGTTCCATGGTTTTGGCTGGCCACGCCTCCAATACCATGGTTTTGGCTGGCCCCGCCTCCAATACCATGGTTTTGGCTGGCCCCGCCTCCAGTTCCATGGTTTTGGCTGGCCCTGCCTCCAATACCATGGTTTTGGCTGGCCCAATCTCCAATACCATGGTTTTGGCTGGCCCCGCCTCCAGTTACATGGTTTGGGCTGGCCCAACCTCAACTTCCATGGTTACAAGGTGTTCCATGGTTTTGGCTGGCTCTGCCTCCAGTTCCATGGTTTTGACTGGCCCCACCTCCAATACCATGGTTTTGGCTGGCTCTGCCTCCAGTTCCATGGTTTTGGCTGGCCCCACCTCCAATACTGTGGTTTTGGCTGGCCCCGCCTCCAATACCATGGCTTTGGCTGGCCCCCCTCCAGTTCCATGGTTTTGGCTGACCCTGCCTCCAACACCATGGCTTTGGCTGGCCCCGCCTCCAATACCATGGTTTTGGCTGGCCCCACCTCCAGTCCCATGGTTTTGGCTGGCCCCACCTCCAATACCATGGTTTTGGATGGACCGCCTCCAATACCATGGTTTTGGCTGGCCCCCCCTCCAGTTCCATGGTTTTGGCTGGCCCCGCCTCCAATACCATGGTTTTGGCTGGCCCCGCCTGAAGTACCATGGTTTTGGCTGGCCCCGCCTCCAATACCATGGGTTTGTCTGGCCCTGCCTCCAATACCATGGTTTTGTCTGGCTATGCCTCCAATACCATGGTTTTGGCTGGCCCCGCCTCCTGTTCCATGGTTTTGGCTGGCCCCGCCTCCAGTTACATGGTTTTGGCTGGCTCAATCTCAACTTCCATGGTTACAAGGTGTTCCATGGTTACAAGGTGTTCCATTGTTTTGGCTTGCCCTGCCTCCAGTTACATGGTTTTGGCTGGCCCCGCCTCCAGTTCCATGATTATGGTTGTCCCGTTCCGTACATAATCTGAATCAGTGATTATGACCAGTTCGTGGAGTTGGTGTTGGGCAGCAGTGAGGATAGCTTGATGCACAGCCATCAGCTCTGCCACTTGACTACATCGGAGACCGATTTTGTACCCAGCGAGGCCACAAGTTCTTTTTCCCCATTTTTGTCAATATGGTTACAAGGTGTTCCATGGTTTTGGCTGGCCCCACCTCCAATTCCATGGTTTTGGCTGGCCCCGCCTCCAGTTACATGGTTTTGGCTGGCCCCGCCTCCAGTTTCATGGTTACAAGGTGTTCCATGGTTACAAGGAGTTCCATGGTTTTGGCTGGCCCCGCCTCCAGTCCCATGGTTTTGGCTGTCCCCACCTCCAATACCATGGTTTTGGCTGTACCGCCTCCAAATACCATGGTTTTGGCTGGACCCGCCTCCAGTCCCAGGGTTTTGGCTGTCCCCACCTCCAATACCATGGTTTTGGCTGTACCGCCTCCAATACCATGGTTTTGGCTGGCCCCGCCTCCAGTTCGATGGTTTTGGTTGGCCCCACCTCCAATACCATGGTTTTGGCTGGTCCTGCCTCCAATACCATGGTTTTGGCTGGCCCCGCCTCCAATACCATGGTTTTGGCTGGCCCCGCCTCCAGTTCCATGGTTTTGGCTGACCCTGCCTCCAACACCATGGCTTTGGCTGGCCCTGCCTCCAATACCATGGTTTTGGCTGGCCCTGCCTCCATTTCCATGGTTTTGACTGGACCGGCCTCCAGTTCCATGGTTTTGGCTGGCCCCGCCTCCAGTCCCATGTTTTTGGCTGGCCCCGCCTCCAATACCATGGTTTTGGCTGGCCCCGCCTCCAGTACCATGGTTTTGGCTGGCCCCGCCTCCAATACCATGGGTTTGTCTGGCCCTGCCTCCAATACCATGGTTTTGTCTGGCCCTGCCTCCAATACCATGGTTTTGGCTGGCCCCGCCTCCAGTTCCATGGTTTTGGCTGGCCCCGCCTCCAGTTACATGGTTTTGGCTGGCTCCGCCTCAGCTTCCATCGTTACAAGGTGTTCCATGGTTACAAGGTGTTCCATGGTTTTTGCTGGCCCCGCTTCCAGTTCCATGGTTTTGGCTGGCCACGCCTCCAATACCATGGTTTTGGCTGGCCCCGCCTCCAATACCATGGTTTTGGCTGGCCCCGCCTCCAGTTCCATGGTTTTGGCTGGCCCTGCCTCCAATACCATGGTTTTGGCTGGCCCCATCTCCAATACCATGGTTTTGGCTGGCCCCGCCTCCAGTTACATGGTTTGGGCTGGCCCAACCTCAACTTCCATGGTTACAAGGTGTTCCATGGTTTTGGCTGGCTCTGCCTCCAGTTCCATGGTTTTGACTGGCCCCACCTCCAATACCATGGTTTTGGCTGGCTCTGCCTCCAGTTCCATGGTTTTGGCTGGCCCCACCTCCAATACTGTGGTTTTGGCTGGCCCCGCCTCCAATACCATGGCTTTGGCTGGCCCCCCTCCAGTTCCATGGTTTTGGCTGACCCTGCCTCCAACACCATGGCTTTGGCTGGCCCCGCCTCCAATACCATGGTTTTGGCTGGCCCCACCTCCAGTCCCATGGTTTTGGCTGGCCCCACCTCCAATACCATGGTTTTGGATGGACCGCCTCCAATACCATGGTTTTGGCTGGCCCCCCCTCCAGTTCCATGGTTTTGGCTGGCCCCGCCTCCAATACCATGGTTTTGGCTGGCCCCGCCTGAAGTACCATGGTTTTGGCTGGCCCCGCCTCCAATACCATGGGTTTGTCTGGCCCTCCCTCCAATACCATGGTTTTGTCTGGCTCTGCCTCCAATATCATGGTTTTGGCTGGCCCCGCCTCCTGTTCCATGGTTTTGGCTGGCCCCGCCTCCAGTTACATGGTTTTGGCTGGCTCAATCTCAACTTCCATGGTTACAAGGTGTTCCATGGTTACAAGGTGTTCCATTGTTTTGGCTTGCCCTGCCTCCAGTTACATGGTTTTGGCTGGCCCCGCCTCCAGTTCCATGGTTATGGTTGTCCCGTTCCGTACATAATCTGAATCAGTGATTATGACCAGTTCGTGGAGTTGGTGTTGGGCAGCAGTGAGGATAGCTTGATGCACAGCCATCAGCTCTGCCACTTGACTACATCGGAGACCGATTTTGTACCCAGCGAGGCCACAAATTCTTTTTCCCCATTTTTGTCAATATGGTTACAAGGTGTTCCATGGTTTTGGCTGGCCCCACCTCCAATTCCATGGTTTTGGCTGGCCCCGCCTCCAGTTACATGGTTTTGGCTGGCCCCGCCTCCAGTTTCATGGTTACAAGGTGTTCCATGGTTACAAGGAGTTCCATGGTTTTGGCTGGCCCCGCCTCCAGTCCCATGGTTTTGGCTGTCCCCACCTCCAATACCATGGTTTTGGCTGTACCGCCTCCAAATACCATGGTTTTGGCTGGACCCGCCTCCAGTCCCATGGTTTTGGCTGTCCCCACCTCCAATACCATGGTTTTGGCTGTACCGCCTCCAATACCATGGTTTTGGCTGGCCCCGCCTCCAGTTCGATGGTTTTGGTTGGCCCCACCTCCAATACCATGGTTTTGGCTGGTCCTGCCTCCAATACCATGGTTTTGGCTGGCCCCGCCTCCAATACCATGGTTTTGGCTGGCCCCGCCTCCAGTTCCATGGTTTTGGCTGACCCTGCCTCCAACACCATGGCTTTGGCTGGCCCTGCCTCCAATACCATGGTTTTGGCTGGCCCTGCCTCCATTTCCATGGTTTTGACTGGACCGGCCTCCAGTTCCATGGTTTTGGCTGGCCCCGCCTCCAGTCCCATGTTTTTGGCTGGCCCCACCTCCAATACCATGGTTTTGGCTGGCCCACCTCCAATACCATGGTTTTGGCTGGCCCCGCCTCCAGTTCCATGGTTTGGATAGCCCTGCCTCCAATACCATTGTTTTGGCTGGCCCCGCCTCCAGTACCATGGTTTTGGCTGGCCCCGCCTCCAATACCATGGGTTTGTCTGGCCCTGCCTCCAATACCATGGTTTTGTCTGGCCCTACCGCCAATACCATGGTTTTGGCTTGCCCCGCCTCCAGTTCCATGGTTTTGGCTGGCCCCGCCTCCAGTTACATGGTTTTGGCTGGCTCCGCCTCAACTTCCATGGTTACAAGGTGTTCCATGGTTACAAGGTGTTCCATTGTTTTGGCTTGCCCTGCCTCCAGTTACATGGTTTTGGCTGGCCCCGCCTCCAGTTCCATGGTTATGGTTGTCCCCGCCTCCAATACCATGGTTTTGGCTGGCCCGCCTCCAGTTCCATGGTTTTGGCTGGCTCCACTTCCAATACCATGGGTTTGTATGGCCCCGCCTACAGTTCCATGGTTTTGGCTGGCCCCGCATCCAATACCATTGTTTTGGCTGGCCTGCCTCAAATACCATGGTTTTGGCTGGACCCGCCTCCAGTTCCATGGTTTTGGCTGGCCCCGCCTCCAGTCCCATGGCTTTGGCTGTCCCCACCTCCAATACCATGGTTTTGGCTGTACCGCCTCCAATACCATGGTTTTGGCTGGCCCCGCCTCCAGTTCCATGGTTTTGGTTGGCCCCGCCTCCCATACCATGGTTTTGGCTGGCCCCGCCTCCAGTACCATGGTTTTGGCTGGCCCTGCCTCCAATACCATGGGTTTGTCTGGCCCTGCCTCCAATACCATGGTTTTGGCTGGCCCTGCCTCCAGTTCCATGGTTTTGGCTGGCCCCGCCTCCAGTTACATGGTTTTGGCTGGCTCCGCCTCAACTTCCATGGTTACAAGGTGTTCCATGGTTACAAGGTGTTCCATTGTTTTGGCTTGCCCTGCCTCCAGTTACATGGTTTTGGCTGGCCCCGCCTCCAGTTCCATGGTTATGGTTGTCCCCGACTCCAATACCATGGTTTTGGCTGGCCCGCCTCCAGTTCCATGGTTTTGGCTGGCTCCACTTCCAATACCATGGTTTTGTATGGCCGCGCCTACAGTTCCATGGTTTTGACTGGCCCCGCATCCAATACCATTGTTTTGGCTGGCCTGCCTCAAATACCATGGTTTTGGCTGCACCTGCCTCCAGTTCCATGGTTTTGGCTGGCCCCGCCTCCAGTCCCATGGTTTTGGCTGTCCCCACCTCCAATACCATGGTTTTGGCTGTACCGCCTCCAATACCATGGTTTTGGCTGGCCCCGCCTCCAGTTCCATGGTTTTGGTTGGCCCCGCCTCCCATACCATGGTTTTGGCTGGCCCCGCCTCCAGTACCATGGTTTTGGCTGGCCCCGCCTCCAATACCATGGGTTTGTCTGGCCCTGCCTCCAATACCATGGTTTTGGCTGGCCCCGCCTCCAGTTCCATGGTTTTCGCTGGCCCCGCCTCCAGTTACATGGTTTTGGCTGGCTCCGCCTCAGCTTCCATCGTTACAAGGTGTTCCATGGTTGCAAGGTGTTCCATGGTTTTTGCAGGCCCCGCTTCCAGTTCCATGGTTTTGGCTGGCCACGCCTCCAATACCATGGTTTTGGCTGGCCCCGCCTCCAATACCATGGTTTTGGCTGGCCCCACCTCCAGTTCCATGGTTTTGGCTGGCCCTGCCTCCAATACCATGGTTTTGGCTGGCCCTGTCTCCAATACCATGGTTTTGGCTGGCCCCGCCTCCAGTTACATGGTTTGGGCTGGCCCCACCTCAACTTCCATGGTTACAAGGTGTTCCATAGTTACAAGGTGTTCCATGGTTTTGGCTGGCTCTGCCTCCAGTTCCATGGTTTTGGCTGGCCCCACCTCCAATACTGTGGTTTTGGCTGGCCCCGCCTCCAATACCATGGCTTTGGCTGGCCCCCCTCCAATTCCATGGTTTTGGCTGACCCTGCCTCCAACACCATGGCTGTGGCTGGCCCCGCCTCCAATACCATGGTTTTGGCTGGCCCCACCTCCAGTCCCATGGTTTTGGCTGGCCCCACCTCCAATACCATGGTTTTGGATGGACCGCCTCCAATACCATGGTTTTGGCTGGCCCCCCCTCCAGTTACATGGTTTTGGCTGGCCCCGCCTCCAATACCATGGTTTTGGCTGGCCCCGCCTCCAGTACCATGGTTTTGGCTGGCCCCGCCTCCAATACCATGGGTTTGTCTGGCCCTGCCTCCAATACCATGGTTTTGTCTGGCTCTGCCACCAATACCATGGTTTTGGCTGGCCCCGCCTCCTGTTCCATGGTTTTGGCTGGCCCCGCCTCCAGTTACATGGTTTTGGCTGGCTCCGTCTCAACTTCCATGGTTACAAGGTGTTCCATGGTTACAAGGTGTTCCATTGTTTTGGCTTGCCCTGCCTCCAGTTACATGGTTTTGGCTGGCCCCGCCTCCAGTTCCATGGTTATGGTTGTCCCGTTCCGTACATAATCTGAATCAGTGATTATGACCAGTTCGTGGAGTTGGTGTTGGGCAGCAGTGAGGATAGCTTGATGCACAGCCATCAGCTCTGCCACTTGACTACATCGGAGACCAATTTTGTACCCAGCGAGGCCACAAGTTCTTTTTCCCCGTTGTTGTCAATATGGTTACAAGGTGTTCCATGGTTTTGGCTGGCCCCACCTCCAATTCCATGGTTTTGGCTGGCCCCGCCTCCAGTTACATGGTTTTGGCTGGCCCCGCCTCCAGTTCCATGGTTACAAGGTGTTCCATGGTTACAAGGTGTTCCATGGTTTTGTCTGGCCCCGCCTCCAGTCCCATGGTTTTGGCTGTCCCCACCTCCAGTCCCATGGTTTTGGCTGTCCCCACCTCCAATACCATGGTTTTGGCTGTACCGCCTCCAATGCCATGGTTTTGGCTGGCCCTGCTCCAGTTCCATGGTTTTGGTTGGCCCCGCCTCCAATACCATGGTTTTGGCTGGCCCCGCCTCCAGTACCATGGTTTTGGCTGGCCCCGCCTCCAATACCATGGGTTTGTCTGGCCCTGCCTCCAATACCATGGTTTTGTCTGGCCCTGCCTCCAATACCATGGTTTTGGCTAGCCCCGCCTCCAGTTCCATGGTTTTGGCTGGCCCCGCCTCCAGTTACATGGTTTTGGCTGGCTCCGCCTCAGCTTCCATCGTTACAAGGTGTTCCATGGTTACAAGGTGTTCCATGGTTTTTGCTGGCCCCGCTTCCAGTTCCATGGTTTTGGCTGGCCACGCCTCCAATACCATGGTTTTGGCTGGCCCCGCCTCCAATACCATGGTTTTGGCTGGCCCCGCCTCCAGTTCCATGGTTTTGGCTGGCCCTGCCTTCAATACCATGATTTTTGGCTGGCCCCGTCTCCAATACCATGGTTTTGGCTCGCCCCGCCTCCAGTTACATGGTTTGGGCTGGCCCCACCTCAACTTCCATGGTTACAAGGTGTTCCATGGTTACAAGGTGTTCCATGGTTTTGGCTGGCTCTGCCTCCAGTTCCATGGTTTTGGCTGGCCCCACCTCCAATACTGTGGTTTTGGCTGGCCTCGCCTCCAATACCATGGCTTTGGCTGGCCCCCCTCCAGTTCCATGGTTTTGGCTGGCCCCGCCTCCATTCCCATGGTTTTGGCTGTCCCCCCCTCCAATACCATGGTTTTGGCTGTACCGCCTCCAAATACCATGGTTTTGGCTGGACCCGCCTCCAGTCCCATGGTTTTGGCTGTCCCCACCTCCAATACCATGGTTTTGGCTGTACTGCCTCCAATACCATGGTTTTGGCTGGCCCCGCCTCCAGTTCCATGGTTTTGGTTGGCCCCGCCTCCAATACCATGGTTTTGGCTGGCCCCGCCTCCAGTACCATGGTTTTGGCTGGCCCTGCCTCCAATACCATGAGTTTGTCTGGCCCTGCCTCCAATACCATGGTTTTGTCTGGCCCTGCCTCCAATACCATGGTTTTGGCTGGCCCCGCCTCCAGTTCCATGGTTTTGGCTGGCCCCGCCTCCAGTTACATGGTTTTGGCTGGCTCCGCCTCAGCTTCCATCGTTACAAGGTGTTCCATGGTTACAAGGTGTTCCATGGTTTTTGCTGGCCCCGCTTCCAGTTCCATGGTTTTGGCTGGCCACGCCTCCAATACTATGGTTTTGGCTGGCCCCGCCTCCAGTTACATGGTTTTGGCTAGCTCCGCCTCAGCTTCCATCGTTACAAGGTGTTCCATGGTTACAAGGTGTTCCATGGTTTTTGCTGGCCCCGCTTCCAGTTCCATGGTTTTGGCTGGCCACGCCTCCAATACCATGGTTTTGGCTGGCCCCGCCTCCAATACCATGGTTTTGGCTGGCCCCACCTCCAATACCATGGTTTTGTCTGGCTCTGCCACCAATACCATGGTTTTGGCTGGCCCCGCCTCCTGTTCCATGGTTTTGGCTGGCCCCGCCTCCAGTTACATGGTTTTGGCTGGCTCCGTCTCAACTTCCATGGTTACAAGGTGTTCCATGGTTACAAGGTGTTCCATTGTTTTGGCTTGCCCTGCCTCCAGTTACATGGTTTTGGCTGGCCCCGCCTCCAGTTCCATGGTTATGGTTGTCCCGTTCCGTACATAATCTGAATCAGTGATTATGACCAGTTCGTGGAGTTGGTGTTGGGCAGCAGTGAGGATAGCTTGATGCACAGCCATCAGCTCTGCCACTTGACTACATCGGAGACCAATTTTGTACCCAGCGAGGCCACAAGTTCTTTTTCCCCGTTGTTGTCAATATGGTTACAAGGTGTTCCATGGTTTTGGCTGGCCCCACCTCCAATTCCATGGTTTTGGCTGGCCCCGCCTCCAGTTACATGGTTTTGGCTGGCCCCGCCTCCAGTTCCATGGTTACAAGGTGTTCCATGGTTTTGTCTGGCCCCGCCTCCAGTGCCATGGTTTTGGCTGTCCCCACCTCCAGTCCCATGGTTTTGGCTGTCCCCACCTCCAATACCATGGTTTTGGCTGTACCGCCTCCAATGCCATGGTTTTGGCTGGCCCTCCTCCAGTTCCATGGTTTTGGTTGGCCCCGCCTCCAATACCATGGTTTTGGCTGGCCCCGCCTCCAGTACCATGGTTTTGGCTGGCCCCGCCTCCAATACCATGGGTTTGTCTGGCCCTGCCTCCAATACCATGGTTTTGTCTGGCCCTGCCTCCAATACCATGGTTTTGGCTAGCCCCGCCTCCAGTTCCATGGTTTTGGCTGGCCCCGCCTCCAGTTACATGGTTTTGGCTGGCTCCGCCTCAGCTTCCATCGTTACAAGGTGTTCCATGGTTACAAGGTGTTCCATGGTTTTTGCTGGCCCCGCTTCCAGTTCCATGGTTTTGGCTGGCCACGCCTCCAATACCATGGTTTTGGCTGGCCCCGCCTCCAATACCATGGTTTTGGCTGGCCCCGCCTCCAGTTCCATGGTTTTGGCTGGCCCTGCCTTCAATACCATGATTTTTGGCTGGCCCCGTCTCCAATACCATGGTTTTGGCTCGCCCCGCCTCCAGTTACATGGTTTGGGCTGGCCCCACCTCAACTTCCATGGTTACAAGGTGTTCCATGGTTACAAGGTGTTCCATGGTGTTGGCTGGCTCTGCCTCCAGTTCCATGGTTTTGGCTGGCCCCACCTCCAATACTGTGGTTTTGGCTGGCCTCGCCTCCAATACCATGGCTTTGGCTGGCCCCCCTCCAGTTCCATGGTTTTGGCTGGCCCCGCCTCCATTCCCATGGTTTTGGCTGTCCCCACCTCCAATACCATGGTTTTGGCTGTACCGCCTCCAAATACCATGGTTTTGGCTGGACCCGCCTCCAGTCCCATGGTTTTGGCTGTCCCCACCTCCAATACCATGGTTTTGGCTGTACTGCCTCCAATACCATGGTTTTGGCTGGCCCCGCCTCCAGTTCCATGGTTTTGGTTGGCCCCGCCTCCAATACCATGGTTTTGGCTGGCCCCGCCTCCAGTATCATGGTTTTGGCTGGCCCTGCCTCCAATACCATGAGTTTGTCTGGCCCTGCCTCCAATACCATGGTTTTGTCTGGCCCTGCCTCCAATACCATGGTTTTGGCTGGCCCCGCCTCCAGTTCCATGGTTTTGGCTGGCCCCGCCTCCAGTTACATGGTTTTGGCTGGCTCCGCCTCAGCTTCCATCGTTACAAGGTGTTCCATGGTTACAAGGTGTTCCATGGTTTTTGCTGGCCCCGCTTCCAGTTCCATGGTTTTGGCTGGCCACGCCTCCAATACCATGGTTTTGGCTGGCCCCGCCTCCAATACCATGGTTTTGGCTGGCCCCACCTCCAGTTCCATGGTTTTGGCTGGCCCTGCCTCCAATACCATGGTTTTGGCTGGCCCCATCTCCAATACCATGGTTTTGGCTGGCCCCGCCTCCAGTTACATGGTTTGGGCTGGCCCCACCTCAACTTCCATGGTTACAAGGTGTTCCATGGTTACAAGGTGTTCCATGGTTTTGGCTGGCTCTGCCTCCAGTTCCATGGTTTTGGCTGGCCCCACCTCCAATACTGTGGTTTTGGCTGGCCCCGCCTCCAATACCATGGCTTTGGCTGGCCCCCCTCCAGTTCCATGGTTTTGGCTGGCCCCGCCTCCAGTCCCATGGTTTTGGATGTCCCCACCTCCAATACCATGGTTTTGGCTGTACCGCCTCCAAATACCATGGTTTTGGCTGGACCCGCCTCCAGTCCCATGGTTTTGGCTGTCCCCACCTCCAATACCATGGTTTTGGCTGTACCGCCTCCAATACCATGGTTTTGGCTGGCCCCGCCTCCAGTTCCATGTTTTTGGTTGGCCCCGCCTCCAATACCATGGTTTTGGCTGGCCCCGCCTCCAGTACCATGGTTTTGGCTGGCCCTGCCTCCAATACCATGGGTTTGTCTGGCCCTGCCTCCAATACCATGGTTTTGTCTGGCCCTGCCTCCAATACCATGGTTTTGGCTGGCCCCGCCTCCAGTTCCATGGTTTTGGCTGGCCCCGCCTCCAGTTACATGGTTTTGGCTGGCTCCGCCTCAGCTTCCATCGTTACAAGGTGTTCCATGGTTACAAGGTGTTCCATGGTTTTTGCTGGCCCCGCTTCCAGTTCCATGGTTTTGGCTGGCCACGCCTCCAATACCATGGTTTTGGCTGGCCCCGCCTCCAATACCATGGTTTTGGCTGGCCCCGCCTCCAGTTCCATGGTTTTGGCTGGCCCTGCCTCCAATACCATGGTTTTGGCTGGCCCCATCTCCAATACCATGGTTTTGGCTGGCCCCGCCTCCAGTTACATGGTTTGGGTTGGCCCCACCTCAACTTCCATGGTTACAAGGTGTTCCATGGTTTTCGCTGGCTCTGCCTCCAGTTCCATGGTTTTGGCTGGCCCCACCTCCAATACCATGGTTTTGGCTGGCTCTGCCTCCAGTTCCATGGTTTTGGCTGGCCCCACCTCCAATACTGTGGTTTTGGCTGGCCCCGCCTCCAATACCATGGCTTTGGCTGGCCCCCCTCCAGTTCCATGGTTTTGACTGACCCTGCCTCCAACACCATGGCTTTGGCTGGCCCCGCCTCCAATACCATGGTTTTGGCTGGCCCCACCTCCAGTCCCATGGTTTTGGCTGGCCCCACCTCCAATACCACGGTTTTGGATGGACCGCCTCCAATACCATGGTTTTGGCTGGCCCCCCTCCAGTTACATGGTTTTGGCTGGCCCCACCTCCAATACCATGGTTTTGGCTGGCCCCGCCTCCAGTACCATGGTTTTGGCTGGCCCCGCCTCCAATACCATGGGTTTGTCTGGCCCTGCCTCCAATACCATGGTTTTGTCTGGCTCTGCCTCCAATACCATGGTTTTGGCTGGCCCCGCCTCCTGTTCCATGGTTTTGGCTGGCCCCGCCTCCAGTTACATGGTTTTGGCTGGCTCAATCTCAACTTCCATGGTTACAAGGTGTTCCATGGTTACAAGGTGTTCCATTATTTTGGCTTGCCCTGCCTCCAATACCTTGGTTTTGGCTGGCCCCGCCTCCAGTTCCATGGTTTTGGCTGGCCCCGCCTCCAGTTACATGGTTTTGGCTGGCTCCGCCTCAGCTTCCATGGTTACAAGGTGTTCCATGGTTACAAGGTGTTCCATGGTTTTTGCTGGCCCCGCTTCCAGTTCCATGGTTTTGGCTGGCCGCGCCTCCAATACCATGGTTTTGGCTGGCCGCGCCTCCAATACCATGGTTTTGGCTGGCCCCGCCTGCAATACCATGGTTTTGGCTGGCCCCGCCTCCAGTTCCATGGTTTTGGCTGGCCCTGCCTCCAATACCATGGTTTTGGCTGGCCCCATCTCCAATACCATGGTTTTGGCTGGCCCCGCCTCCAGTTACATGGTTTGGGTTGGCCCCACCTCAACTTCCATGGTTACAAGGTGTTCCATGGTTTTCGCTGGCTCTGCCTCCAGTTCCATGGTTTTGGCTGGCCCCACCTCCAATACCATGGTTTTGGCTGGCTCTGCCTCCAGTTCCATGGTTTTGGCTGGCCCCACCTCCAATACTGTGGTTTTGGCTGGCCCCGCCTCCAATACCATGGCTTTGGCTGGCCCCCCTCCAGTTCCATGGTTTTGACTGACCCTGCCTCCAACACCATGGCTTTGGCTGGCCCCGCCTCCAATACCATGGTTTTGGCTGGCCCCACCTCCAGTCCCATGGTTTTGGCTGGCCCCACCTCCAATACCACGGTTTTGGATGGCCCGCTTCCAATACCATGGTTTTGGCTGGCCCCCCTCCAGTTACATGGTTTTGGCTGGCCCCACCTCCAATACCATGGTTTTGGCTGGCCCCGCCTCCAGTACCATGGTTTTGGCTGGCCCCGCCTCCAATACCATGGGTTTGTCTGGCCCTGCCTCCAATACCATGGTTTTGTCTGGCTCTGCCTCCAATACCATGGTTTTGGCTGGCCCCGCCTCCTGTTCCATGGTTTTGGCTGGCCCCGCCTCCAGTTACATGGTTTTGGCTGGCTCAATCTCAACTTCCATGGTTACAAGGTGTTCCATGGTTACAAGGTGTTCCATTATTTTGGCTTGCCCTGCCTCCAATACCATGGTTTTGGCTGGCCCCGCCTCTAGTTCCATGGTTTTGGCTGGCCCCGCCTCCAGTTACATGGTTTTGGCTGGCTCCGCCTCAGTTTCCATCGTTACAAGGTGTTCCATGGTTACAAGGTGTTCCATGGTTTTTGCTGGCCCCGCTTCCAGTTCCATGGTTTTGGCTGGCCGCGCCTCCAATACCATGGTTTTGGCTGGCCCCGCCTCCAATACCATGGTTTTGGCTGGCCCCGCCTCCAGTTCCATGGTTTTGGCTGGCCCTGCCTCCAATACCATGGTTTTGGCTGGCCCCGCCTCCAGTTATATGGTTTGGGCTGGCCCCACCTCAACTTCCATGGTTACAAGGTGTTCCATGGTTTTGGCTGGCTCTGCCTCCAGTTCCATGGTTTTGGCTGGCCCCACCTCCAATACTGTGGTTTTGGCTGGCCCCGCCTCCAATACCATGGCTTTGGCTGGCCCCCCTCCAGTTCCATGGTTTTGGCTGGCCCCGCCTCCAGTCCCATGGTTTTGGCTGTCCCCACCTCCAATACCATGGTTTTGGCTGTACCGCCTCCAAATACCATGGTTTTGGCTGGACCCGCCTCCAGTCCCATGGTTTTGGCTGTCCCCACCTCCAATACCATGGTTTTGGCTGTACCGCCTCCAATACCATGGTTTTGGCTGGCCCCGCCTCCAGTTCCATGGTTTTGGTTGGCCCCGCCTCCAATACCATGGTTTTGGCTGGCCCCGCCTCCAGTACCATGGTTTTGGCTGGCCCCGCCTCCAATACCATGGGTTTGTCTGGCCCTGCCTCCAATACCATGGTTTTGTCTGGCCCTGCCTCCAATACCATGGTTTTGGCTGGCCCCGCCTCCAGTTCCATGGTTTTGGCTGGCCCCGCCTCCAGTTACATGGTTTTGGCTGGCTCCGCCTCAGCTTCCATCGTTACAAGGTGTTCCGTGGTTACAAGGTGTTCCATCGTTTTTGCTGGCCCCGCTTCCAGTTCCATGCTTTTGGCTGGCCCCGCCTCCAGTTCCATGGTTTTGGCTGGCCCTGCCTCCAATACCATGGTTTTGGCTGGCCCCATCTCCAATACCATGGTTTTGGCTGGCCCCGCCTCCAGTTACATGGTTTGGGCTGGCCCAACCTCAACTTCCATGGTTACAAGGTGTTCCATGGTTTTGGCTGGCTCTGCCTCCAGTTCCATGGTTTTGGCTGGCCCCACCTCCAATACCATGGTTTTGGCTGGCTCTGCCTCCAGTTCCATGGTTTTGGCTGGCCCCACCTCCAATACTGTGGTTTTGGCTGGCCCCGCCTCCAATACCATGGCTTTGGCTGGCCCCCCTCCAGTTCCATGGTTTTGGCTGACCCTGCCTCCAACACCATGGCTTTGGCTGGCCCCGCCTCCAATACCATGGTTTTGGCTGGCCCCACCTCCAGTCCCATGGTTTTGGCTGGCCCCACCTAAAAAATACCATGGTTTTGGATGGACCGCCTCCAATACCATGGTTTTGGCTGGCCCCCCCTCCAGTTACATGGTTTTGGCTGGCCCCGCCTCCAATACCATGGTTTTGGCTGGCCCCGCCTGAAGTACCATGGTTTTGGCTGGCCCCGCCTCCAATACCATGGGTTTGTCTGGCCCTGCCTCCAATACCATGGTTTTGTCTGGCTCTGCCTCCAATACCATGGTTTTGGCTGGCCCCGCCTCCTGTTCCATGGTTTTGGCTGGCCCCGCCTCCAGTTACATGGTTTTGGCTGGCTCAATCTCAACTTCCATGGTTACAAGGTGTTCCATGGTTACAAGGTGTTCCATTGTTTTGGCTTGCCCTGCCTCCAGTTACATGGTTTTGGCTGGCCCCGCCTCCAGTTCCATGGTTATGGTTGTCCCGTTCCGTACATAATCTGAATCAGTGATTATGACCAGTTCGTGGAGTTGGTGTTGGGCAGCAGTGAGGATAGCTTGATGCACAGCCATCAGCTCTGCCACTTGACTACATCGGAGACCGATTTTGTACCCAGCGAGGCCACAAGTTCTTTTTCCCCATTTTTGTCAATATGGTTACAAGGTGTTCCATGGTTTTGGCTGGCCCCACCTCCAATTCCATGGTTTTGGCTGGCCCCGCCTCCAGTTACATGGTTTTGGCTGGCCCCGCCTCCAGTTTCATGGTTACAAGGTGTTCCATGGTGACAAGGAGTTCCATGGTTTTGGCTGGCCCCGCCTCCAGTCCCATGGTTTTGGCTGTCCCCACCTCCAATACCATGGTTTTGGCTGTACCGCCTCCAATACCATGGTTTTGGCTGGACCCGCCTCCAGTCCCATGGTTTTGGCTGTCCCCACCTCCAATACCATGGTTTTGGCTGTACCGCCTCCAATACCATGGTTTTGGCTGGCCCCGCCTCCAGTTCCATGGTTTTGGTTGGCCCCGCCTCCAATACCATGGTTTTGGCTGGCCTCGCCTCCAGAACCATGGTTTTGGCTGGCCCCGCCTCCAATACCATGGGTTTGTCTGGCCCTGCCTCCAATACCATGGTTTTGTCTGGCCCTGCCTCCAATACCATGGTTTTGGCTGGCCCCGCCTACAGTTCCATGGTTTTGACTCGCCCCGCCTCCAGTTACATGGTTTTGGCTGGCTCCGCCTCAGCTTCCATCGTTACAAGGTGTTCCATGGTTACAAGGTGTTCCATGGTTTTTTCTGGCCCCGCTTCCAGTTCCATGGTTTTGGCTGGCCACGCCTCCAATACCATGGTTTTGGCTGGCCCCGCCTCCAATACCATGGTTTTGGCTGCCCCCGCCTCCAGTTCCATGGTTTTGGCTGGCCCTGCCTCCAATACCATGGTTTTGGCTGGCCCCGTCTCCAATGCCATGGTTTTGGCTGGCCCCGCCTCCAGTTACATGGTTTGGGCTGGCCCCACCTCAACTTCCATGGTTACAAGGTGTTCCATGGTTTTGGCTGGCTCTGCCTCCAGTTCCATGGTTTTGGCTGGCCCCACCTCCAATACTGTGGTTTTGGCTGGCCCGCCTCCAATACCATGGTTTTGGCTGTCCCCACCTCCAATACCATGGTTTTGGCTGTACCACCTCCAATACCATGGTTTTGGCTGGCCCCGCCTCCAGTTCCATGGTTTTGGTTGGCCTCGCCTCCAGTACCATGGTTTTGGCTGGCCCCGTCTCCAATACCATGGTTTTGGCTGGCCCCGCCTCCAGTTACATGGTTTGGGCTGGCCCCACCTCAACTTCCATGGTTACAAGGTGTTCCATGGTTACAAGGTGTTCCATGGTTTTGGCTGGCTCTGCCTCCAGTTCCATGGTTTTGGCTGGCCCCACCTCCAATACTGTAGTTTTGGCTGGCCCCGCCTCCAATACCATGGCTTTGGCTGGCCCCCCTCCAGTTCCATGGTTTTGGCTGGCCCCGCCTCCAGTCCCATGGTTTTGGCTGTCCCCACCTCCAATACCATGGTTTTGGCTGTACCGCCTCCAAATACCATGGTTTTGGCTGGACCCGCCTCCAGTCCCATGGTTTTGGCTGTCCCCACCTCCAATACCATGGTTTTGGCTGTACCGCCTCCAATACCATGGTTTTGGCTGGCCCCGCCTCCAGTTCCATGGTTTTGGTTGGCCTCGCCTCCAATACCATGGTTTTGGCTGGCCCCGCCTCCAGTACCATGGTTTTGGCTGGCTCCGCCTCCAATACCATGGGTTTGTCTGGCCATGCCTCCAATACCATGGTTTTGTCTGGCCCTGCCTCCAATACCATGGTTTTTGCTGGCCCCGCCTCCAGTTCCATGGTTTTGGCTGGCCCTGCCTCCAGTTACATGGTTTTGGCTGGCTCCGCCTCAGCTTCCATCGTTACAAGGTGTTCCATGGTTTTTGCTGGCCCCGCTTCCAGTTCCATGGTTTTGGCTGGCCACGCCTTCAATACCATGGTTTTGGCTGGCCCCGCCTCCAATACCATGGTTTTGGCTGCCCCCGCCTCCAGTTCCATGGTTTTGGCTGGCCCTGCCTCCAATACCATGGTTTTGGCTGGCCCCGTCTCCAATACCATGGTTTTGGCTGGCCCCGCCTCCAGTTACATGGTTTGGGCTGGCCCCACCTCAACTTCCATGGTTACAAGGTGTTCCATGGTTTTGGCTGGCTCTGCCTCCAGTTCCATGGTTTTGGCTGGCCCCACCTCCAATACTGTGGTTTTGGCTGGCCCCGCCTCCAATACCATGGCTTTGGCTGGCCCCCCTCCAGTTCCATGGTTTTGGCTGACCCTGCCTCCAACACCATGGCTTTGGCTGGCCCCGCCTCCAAAACCATGGTTTTGGCTGGCCCCACCTCCAGTCCCATGGTTTTGGCTGGCCCCACCTCCAATACCATGGTTTTGGATGGACCGCCTCCAATACCATGGTTTTGGCTGGCCCCCCCTCCAGTTACATGGTTTTGGCTGGCCCCGCCTCCAATACCATGGTTTTGGCTGGCCCTGCCTCCTGTACCATGGTTTTGGCTGGCCCCGCCTCCAATACCATGGGTTTGTCTGGCCCTGCCTCCAATACCATGGTTTTGTCTGGCTCTGCCTCCAATACCATGGTTTTGGCTGGCCCCGCCTCCTGTTCCATGGTTTTTGCTGGCCCCGCCTCCAGTTACATGGTTTTGGCTGGCTCCGTCTCAACTTCCATGGTTACACGGTGTTCCATGGTTACAAGGTGTTCCATTGTTTTGGCTTGCCCTGCCTCCAGTTACATGGTTTTCGCTGGCCCCGCCTCCAGTTCCATGGTTATCGTTGTCCCGTTCCGTACATAATCTGAATCAGTGATTATGACCAGTTCGTGGAGTTGGTGTTGGGCAGCAGTGAGGATAGCTTGATGCACAGCCATCAGCTCTCCCACTTGACTACATCTGAGACCGATTTTGTACCCAGCGAGGCCACAAGTTCTTTTTCCCCGTTGTTGTCAATGTGGTTACAAGGTGTTCGATGGTTTTGGCTGGCCCCACCTCCAATTCCATGGTTTTGGCTGGCCCCGCCTCCAGTTACATGGTTTTGGCTGGCCCCGCCTCCATTTCCATGGTTACAAGGTGTTCCATGGTTACAAGGTGTTCCATGGTTTTGTCTGGCCCCGCCTCCATTTCCATGGTTTTGGCTGGCCCCGCGTCCAGTTCCTTGGTTTTGGCTGGCCCTGCCTCCAATACCATGGTTTTGGATGCCCCAGACTCCAGTTCCATGGTTTTGGCTGGTCATGCCTCGAAATCCATGGTTTTGGATGGCCCCGCCTCCAATACCATGGTTTTGGCTGGCCCTACCTCCAATACCATGGTTTTGGCTGGCCCCGCCTCCAATACCATGGTTTTGGCTGGCCCAGCCTCCAGTTGCATGGTTTTGGCTGCCTCGCCTCAAGTTCCATGGTTTTGGCTGGCCCCGCCTCCACTTCCATGGTTACAAAGTGTTCCATGGATACAAGGTGTTCCATGGTTTTGGCTGGCCCCGCCTCCAGTTCCAGCGTTTTGGCTGGCCCCGCCACCAGTTAACTGGTTTTGTCTGGCCCCGCCTCCAATACCATGATTTTGTCGGGCCCCGCCACCAATACCATGGTTTTGGCTGGACCCACCACCAGTTCCATGGATTTGAATGGCCCGCCTCCAATACCATGGTTTTGGCTGGCCCCGCCTCCAGTTACATGGTTACAAGGTGTTCCATGGTTACAAGGTGTTCCATTGTTTTGACTTACCCTGCCTCCAGTTACATGGTTTTGGCTGGCCCCGCCTCCAGTTCCATGGTTATGGTTGTCCCCGCCTCCAATACCATGGTTTTGACTTACCCTGCCTCCAGTTACATGGTTTTGGCTGGCCCCGCCTCCAGTTCCATGGTTATGGTTGTCCCCGCCTCCAATACCATGGTTTTGGCTGGCCCCTCCTCCAGTTCCATGGTTTTGGCTGGCTCCACCTCCAATACCATGGTTTTGGATGGCCCCGCCTACAGTTCCATGGTTTTGGCTGGCCCTGCATCCAATAACATGGTTTTGGCTGGCCTGCCTCCAATACCCTGGTTTTGGCTGGACACGCCTCCAGTTCCATGGTTTTGGCTGGCCCTGCCTCCAGTCCCATGGTTTTGGCTGGCCCCACCTCCAATTCCATAGTTTTGGCTGGCCCGCCTCCAGTTACATGGTTTTGGATGGCCCCGCCTCCAGTTTCATGGTTACAAGGTGTTCCATGGTTACAAGGAGTTCCATGGTTTTGGCTGGCCCCGCCTCCAGTCCCATGGTTTTGGCTGTCCTCACCTCCAATACCATGGTTTTGGCTGTACCGCCTCCAATACCATGGTTTTGGCTGGACCCGCCTCCAGTCCCATGGTTTTGGCTGTCCCGTTCCGTACATAATCTGAATCAGTGATTATGACCAGTTCGTGGAGTTGGTGTTGGGCAGCAGTGAGGATAGCTTGATGCACAGCCATCAGCTCTGCCACTTGACTACATGGGAGACCGATTTTGTACCCAGCGAGGCCACAAGTTCTTTTTCCCCATTTTTGTCAATATGGTTACAAGGTGTTCCATGGTTTTGGCTGGCCCTGCCTCCAATACCATGGTTTTGTCTGGCTCTGCCTCCAATACCATGGTTTTGGCTGGCCCCGCCTCCTGTTCCATGGTTTTTGCTGGCCCCCCTCCAGTTCCATGGTTTTGGCTGGCCCCGCCTCCATTCCCATGGTTTTGGCTGTCCCCACCTCCAATACCATGGTTTTGGCTGTACCGCCTCCAAATACCATGGTTTTGGCTGGACCCGCCTCCAGTCCCATGGTTTTGGCTGTCCCCACCTCCAATACCATGGTTTTGGCTGTACTGCCTCCAATACCATGGTTTTGGCTGGCCCCGCCTCCAGTTCCATGGTTTTGGTTGGCCCCGCCTCCAATACCATGGTTTTGGCTGGCCCCGCCTCCAGTACCATGGTTTTGGCTGGCCCTGCCTCCAATACCATGAGTTTGTCTGGCCCTGCCTCCAATACCATGGTTTTGTCTGGCCCTGCCTCCAATACCATGGTTTTGGCTGGCCCCGCCTCCAGTTCCATGGTTTTGGCTGGCCCCGCCTCCAGTTACATGGTTTTGGCTGGCTCCGCCTCAGCTTCCATCGTTACAAGGTGTTCCATGGTTACAAGGTGTTCCATGGTTTTTGCTGGCCCCGCTTCCAGTTCCATGGTTTTGGCTGGCCACGCCTCCAATACCATGGTTTTGGCTGGCCCCGCCTCCAATACCATGGTTTTGGCTGGCCCCACCTCCAGTTCCATGGTTTTGGCTGGCCCTGCCTCCAATACCATGGTTTTGGCTGGCCCCATCTCCAATACCATGGTTTTGGCTGGCCCCGCCTCTAGTTACATGGTTTGGGCTGGCCCCACCTCAACTTCCATGGTTACAAGGTGTTCCATGGTTACAAGGTGTTCCATGGTTTTGGCTGGCTCTGCCTCCAGTTCCATGGTTTTGGCTGGCCCCACCTCCAATACTGTGGTTTTGGCTGGCCCCGCCTCCAATACCATGGCTTTGGCTGGCCCCCCTCCAGTTCCATGGTTTTGGCTGGCCCCGCCTCCAGTCCCATGGTTTTAGCTGTCCCCACCTCCAATACCATGGTTTTGGCTGTACCGCCTCCAAATACCATGGTTTTGGCTGGACCCGCCTCCAGTCCCATGGTTTTGGCTGTCCCCACCTCCAATACCATGGTTTTGGCTGTACCGCCTCCAATACCATGGTTTTGGCTGGCCCCGCCTCCAGTTCCATGGTTTTGGTTGGCCCCGCCTCCAATACCATGGTTTTGGCTGGCCCCGCCTCCAGTACCATGGTTTTGGCTGGCCCTGCCTCAGCTTCCATCGTTACAAGGTGTTCCATGGTTACAAGGTGTTCCATGGTTTTTGCTGGCCCCGCTTCCAGTTCCATGGTTTTGGCTGGCCACGCCTCCAATACCATGGTTTTGGCTGGCCCCGCCTCCAATACCATGGTTTTGGCTGGCCCCGCCTCCAGTTCCATGGTTTTGGCTGGCCCTGCCTCCAATACCATGGTTTTGGCTGGCCCCATCTCCAATACCATGGTTTTGGCTGGCCCCGCCTCCAGTTACATGGTTTGGGTTGGCCCCACCTCAACTTCCATGGTTACAAGGTGTTCCATGGTTTTCGCTGGCTCTGCCTCCAGTTCCATGGTTTTGGCTGGCCCCACCTCCAATACCATGGTTTTGGCTGGCTCTGCCTCCAGTTCCATGGTTTTGGCTGGCCCCACCTCCAATACTGTGGTTTTGGCTGGCCCCGCCTCCAATACCATGGCTTTGGCTGGCCCCCCTCCAGTTCCATGGTTTTGACTGACCCTGCCTCCAACACCATGGCTTTGGCTGGCCCCGCCTCCAATACCATGGTTTTGGCTGGCCCCACCTCCAGTCCCATGGTTTTGGCTGGCCCCACCTCCAATACCACGGTTTTGGATGGACCGCCTCCAATACCATGGTTTTGGCTGGCCCCCCTCCAGTTACATGGTTTTGGCTGGCCCCACCTCCAATACCATGGTTTTGGCTGGCCCCGCCTCCAGTACCATGGTTTTGGCTGGCCCCGCCTCCAATACCATGGGTTTGTCTGGCCCTGCCTCCAATACCATGGTTTTGTCTGGCTCTGCCTCCAATACCATGGTTTTGGCTGGCCCCGCCTCCTGTTCCATGGTTTTGGCTGGCCCCGCCTCCAGTTACATGGTTTTGGCTGGCTCAATCTCAACTTCCATGGTTACAAGGTGTTCCATGGTTACAAGGTGTTCCATTATTTTGGCTTGCCCTGCCTCCAATACCATGGTTTTGGCTGGCCCCGCCTCCAGTTCCATGGTTTTGGCTGGCCCCGCCTCCAGTTACATGGTTTTGGCTGGCTCCGCCTCAGCTTCCATCGTTACAAGGTGTTCCATGGTTACAAGGTGTTCCATGGTTTTTGCTGGCCCCGCTTCCAGTTCCATGGTTTTGGCTGGCCGCGCCTCCAATACCATGGTTTTGGCTGGCCCCGCCTCCAATACCATGGTTTTGGCTGGCCCCGCCTCCAGTTCCATGGTTTTGGCTGGCCCTGCCTCCAATACCATGGTTTTGGCTGGCCCCATCTCCAATACCATGGTTTTGGCTGGCCCCGCCTCCAGTTACATGGTTTGGGTTGGCCCCACCTCAACTTCCATGGTTACAAGGTGTTCCATGGTTTTCGCTGGCTCTGCCTCCAGTTCCATGGTTTTGGCTGGCCCCACCTCCAATACCATGGTTTTGGCTGGCTCTGCCTCCAGTTCCATGGTTTTGGCTGGCCCCACCTCCAATACTGTGGTTTTGGCTGGCCCCGCCTCCAATACCATGGCTTTGGCAGTCCCCCCTCCAGTTCCATGGTTTTGACTGACCCTGCCTCCAACACCATGGCTTTGGCTGGCCCCGCCTCCAATACCATGGTTTTGGCTGGCCCCACCTCCAGTCCCATGGTTTTGGCTGGCCCCACCTCCAATACCACGGTTTTGGATGGACCGCCTCCAATACCATGGTTTTGGCTGGCCCCCCTCCAGTTACATGGTTTTGGCTGGCCCCACCTCCAATACCATGGTTTTGGCTGGCCCCGCCTCCAGTACCATGGTTTTGGCTGGCCCCGCCTCCAATACCATGGGTTTGTCTGGCCCTGCCTCCAATACCATGGTTTTGTCTGGCTCTGCCTCCAATACCATGGTTTTGGCTGGCCCCGCCTCCTGTTCCATGGTTTTGGCTGGCCCCGCCTCCAGTTACATGGTTTTGGCTGGCTCAATCTCAACTTCCATGGTTACAAGGTGTTCCATGGTTACAAGGTGTTCCATTATTTTGGCTTGCCCTGCCTCCAATACCATGGTTTTGGCTGGCCCCGCCTCCAGTTCCATGGTTTTGGCTGGCCCCGCCTCCAGTTACATGGTTTTGGCTGGCTCCGCCTCAGCTTCCATCGTTACAAGGTGTTCCATGGTTACAAGGTGTTCCATGGTTTTTGCTGGCCCTGCTTCCAGTTCCATGGTTTTGGCTGGCCGCGCCTCCAATACCATGGTTTTGGCTGGCCCCGCCTCCAATACCATGGTTTTGGCTGGCCCCGCCTCCTGTTCCATGGTTTTGGCTGGCCCTGCCTCCAATACCATGGTTTTGGCTGGCCCCGCCTCCAGTTATATGGTTTGGGCTGGCCCCACCTCAACTTCCATGGTTACAAGGTGTTCCATGGTTACAAGGTGTTCCATGGTTTTGGCTGGCTCTGCCTCCAGTTCCATGGTTTTGGCTGGCCCCACCTCCAATACTGTGGTTTTGGCTGGCCCCGCCTCCAATACCATGGCTTTGGCTGGCCCCCCTCCAGTTCCATGGTTTTGGCTCGCCCCGCCTCCAGTCCCATGGTTTTGGCTGTCCCCACCTCCAATACCATGGTTTTGGCTGTACCGCCTCCAAATACCATGGTTTTGGCTGGACCCGCCTCCAGTCCCATGGTTTTGGCTGTCCCCACCTCCAATACCATGGTTTTGGCTGTACCGCCTCCAATACCATGGTTTTGGCTGGCCCCGCCTCCAGTTCCATGGTTTTGGTTGGCCCCGCCTCCAATACCATGGTTTTGGCTGGCCCCGCCTCCAGTACCATGGTTTTGGCTGGCCCGCCTCCAATACCATGGGTTTGTCTGGCCCTGCCTCCAATACCATGGTTTTGTCTGGCCCTGCCTCCAATACCATGGTTTTGGCTGGCCCCGCCTCCAGTTCCATGGTTTTGGCTGGCCCTGCCTCCAGTTACATGGTTTTGGCTGGCTCCGCCTCAGCTTCCATCGTTACAAGGTGTTCCGTGGTTACAAGGTGTTCCATGGTTTTTGCTGGCCCCGCTTCCAGTTCCATGGTTTTGGCTGGCCCCGCCTCCAGTTCCATGGTTTTGGCTGGCCCTGCCTCCAATACCATGGTTTTGGCTGGCCCCATCTCCAATACCATGGTTTTGGCTGGCCCCGCCTCCAGTTACATGGTTTGGGCTGGCCCAACCTCAACTTCCATGGTTACAAGGTGTTCCATGGTTTTGGCTGGCTCTGCCTCCAGTTCCATGGTTTTGGCTGGCCCCACCTCCAATACCATGGTTTTGGCTGGCTCTGCCTCCAGTTCCATGGTTTTGGCTGGCCCCACCTCCAATACTGTGGTTTTGGCTGGCCCCGCCTCCAATACCATGGCTTTGGCTGGCCCCCCTCCAGTTCCATGGTTTTGGCTGACCCTGCCTCCAACACCATGGCTTTGGCTGGCCCCGCCTCCAATACCATGGTTTTGGCTGGCCCCACCTCCAGTCCCATGGTTTTGGCTGGCCCCACCTAAAAAATACCATGGTTTTGGATGGACCGCCTCCAATACCATGGTTTTGGCTGGCCCCCCCTCCAGTTACATGGTTTTGGCTGGCCCCGCCTCCAATACCATGGTTTTGGCTGGCCCCGCCTGAAGTACCATGGTTTTGGCTGGCCCCGCCTCCAATACCATGGGTTTGTCTGGCCCTGCCTCCAATACCATGGTTTTGTCTGGCTCTGCCTCCAATACCATGGTTTTGGCTTGCCCTGCCTCCAGTTACATGGTTTTGGCTGGCCCCGCCTCCAGTTCCATGGTTATGGTTGTCCCGTTCCGTACATAATCTGAATCAGTGATTATGACCAGTTCGTGGAGTTGGTGTTGGGCAGGAGTGAGGATAGCTTGATGCACAGCCATCAGCTCTGCCACTTGACTACATCGGAGACCGATTTTGTACCCAGCGAGGCCACAAGTTCTTTTTCCCCATTTTTGTCAATATGGTTACAAGGTGTTCCATGGTTTTGGCTGGCCCCACCTCCAATTCCATGGTTTTGGCTGGCCCCGCCTCCAGTTACATGGTTTTGGCTGGCCCCGCCTCCAGTTTCATGGTTACAAGGTGTTCCATGGTGACAAGGAGTTCCATGGTTTTGGCTGGCCCCGCCTCCAGTCCCATGGTTTTGGCTGTCCCCACCTCCAATACCATGGTTTTGGCTGTACCGCCTCCAATACCATGGTTTTGGCTGGACCCGCCTCCAGTCCCATGGTTTTGGCTGTCCCCACCTCCAATACCATGGTTTTGGCTGTACCGCCTCCAATACCATGGTTTTGGCTGGCCCCGCCTCTAGTTCCATGGTTTTGGTTGGCCCCGCCTCCAATACCATGGTTTTGGCTGGCCTCGCCTCCAGAACCATGGTTTTGGCTGGCCCCGCCTCCAATACCATGGGTTTGTCTGGCCCTGCCTCCAATACCATGGTTTTGTCTGGCCCTGCCTCCAATACCATGGTTTTGGCTGGCCCCGCCTACAGTTCCATGGTTTTGGCTCGCCCCGCCTCCAGTTACATGGTTTTGGCTGGCTCCGCCTCAGCTTCCATCGTTACAAGGTGTTCCATGGTTACAAGGTGTTCCATGGTTTTTTCTGGCCCCGCTTCCAGTTCCATGGTTTTGGCTGGCCACGCCTCCAATACCATGGTTTTGGCTGGCCCCGCCTCCAATACCATGGTTTTGGCTGCCCCCGCCTCCAGTTCCATGGTTTTGGCTGGCCCTGTCTCCAATACCATGGTTTTGGCTGGCCCCGTCTCCAATACCATGGTTTTGGCTGGCCCCGCCTCCAGTTACATGGTTTGGGCTGGCCCCACCTCAACTTCCATGGTTACAAGGTGTTCCATGGTTTTGGCTGGCTCTGCCTCCAGTTCCATGGTTTTGGCTGGCCCCACCTCCAATACTGTGGTTTTGGCTGGCCCCGCCTCCAATACCATGGTTTTGGCTGTCCCCACCTCCAATACCATGGTTTTGGCTGTACCGCCTCCAATACCATGGTTTTGGCTGGCCCCGCCTCCAGTTCCATGGTTTTGGTTGGCCTCGCCTCCAGTACCATGGTTTTGGCTGGCCCCGTCTCCAATACCATGGTTTTGGCTGGCCCCGCCTCCAGTTACATGGTTTGGGCTGGCCCCACCTCAACTTCCATGGTTACAAGGTGTTCCATGGTTACAAGGTGTTCCATGGTTTTGGCTGGCTCTGCCTCCAGTTCCATGGTTTTGGCTGGCCCCACCTCCAATACTGTAGTTTTGGCTGGCCCCGCCTCCAATACCATGGCTTTGGCTGGCCCCCCTCCAGTTCCATGGTTTTGGCTGGCCCCGCCTCCAGTCCCATGGTTTTGGCTGTCCCCACCTCCAATACCATGGTTTTGGCTGTACCGCCTCCAAATACCATGGTTTTGGCTGGACCCGCCTCCAGTCCCATGGTTTTGGCTGGCCCCACCTCCAATACCATGGTTTTGGCTGTACCGCCTCCAATACCATGGTTTTGGCTGGCCCCGCCTCCAGTTCCATGGTTTTGGTTGGCCTCGCCTCCAATACCATGGTTTTGGCTGGCCCCGCCTCCAGTACCATGGTTTTGGCTGGCCCCGCCTCCAATACCATGGGTTTGTCTGGCCATGCCTCCAATACCATGGTTTTGTCTGGCCCTGCCTCCAATACCATGGTTTTTGCTGGCCCCGCCTCCAGTTCCATGGTTTTGGCTGGCCCTGCCTCCAGTTACATGGTTTTGGCTGGCTCCGCCTCAGCTTCCATCGTTACAAGGTGTTCCATGGTTTTTGCTGGCCCCGCTTCCAGTTCCATGGTTTTGGCTGGCCACGCCTCCAATACCATGGTTTTGGCTGGCCCCGCCTCCAATACCATGGTTTTGGCTGCCCCCGCCTCCAGTTCCATGGTTTTGGCTGGCCCTGCCTCCAATACCATGGTTTTGGCTGGCCCCGTCTCCAATACCATGGTTTTGGCTGGCCCCGCCTCCAGTTACATGGTTTGGGCTGGCCCCACCTCAACTTCCATGGTTACAAGGTGTTCCATGGTTTTGGCTGGCTCTGCCTCCAGTTCCATGGTTTTGGCTGGCCCCACCTCCAATACTGTGGTTTTGGCTGGCCCCGCCTCCAATACCATGGCTTTGGCTGGCCCCCCTCCAGTTCCATGGTTTTGGCTGACCCTGCCTCCAACACCATGGCTTTGGCTGGCCCAGCCTCCAAAACCATGGTTTTGGCTGGCCCCACCTCCAGTCCCATGGTTTTGGCTGGCCCCACCTCCAATACCATGGTTTTGGATGGACCGCCTCCAATACCATGGTTTTGGCTGGCCCCCCCTCCAGTTACATGGTTTTGGCTGGCCCCGCCTCCAATACCATGGTTTTGGCTGGCCCTGCCTCCAGTACCATGGTTTTGGCTGGCCCCGCCTCCAATACCATGGGTTTGTCTGGCCCTGCCTCCAATACCATGGTTTTGTCTGGCTCTGCCTCCAATACCATGGTTTTGGCTGGCCCCGCCTCCTGTTCCATGGTTTTTGCTGGCCCCGCCTCCAGTTACATGGTTTTGACTGGCTCCGTCTCAACTTCCATGGTTACACGGTGTTCCATGGTTACAAGGTGTTCCATTGTTTTGGCTTGCCCTGCCTCCAGTTACATGGTTTTGGCTGGCCCCGCCTCCAGTTCCATGGTTATCGTTGTCCCGTTCCGTACATAATCTGAATCAGTGATTATGACCAGTTCGTGGAGTTGGTGTTGGGCAGCAGTGAGGATAGCTTGATGCACAGCCATCAGCTCTCCCACTTGACTACATCTGAGACCGATTTTGTACCCAGCGAGGCCGCAAGTTCTTTTTCCCCGTTGTTGTCAATGTGGTTACAAGGTGTTCGATGGTTTTGGCTGGCCCCACCTCCATTTCCATGGTTTTGGCTGGCCCCGCCTCCAGTTACATGGTTTTGGCTGGCCCCGCCTCCATTTCCATGGTTACAAGGTGTTCCATGGTTACAAGGTGTTCCATGGTTTTGTCTGGCCCCGCCTCCATTTCCATGGTTTTGGCTGGCCCCGCGTCCAGTTCCTTGGTTTTGGCTGGCCCTGCCTCCAATACCATGGTTTTGGATGCCCCAGACTCCAGTTCCATGGTTTTGGCTGGTCATGCCTCGAAATCCATGGTTTTGGATGGCCCCGCCTCCAATACCATGGTTTTGGCTGGCCCTGCCTCCAATACCATGGTTTTGGCTGGCCCCGCCTCCAATACCATGGTTTTGGCTGGCCCAGCCTCCAGTTCCCTGGTTTTGGCTGCCTCGCCTCAAGTTCCATGGTTTTGGCTGGCCCCGCCTCCAGTTCCAGCGTTTTGGCTGGCCCCGCCACCAGTTACATGGTTTTGTCTGGCCCCGCCTCCAATACCATGATTTTGTCGGGCCCCGCCACCAATACCATGGTTTTGGCTGGATCCACCACCAGTTCCATGGATTTGAATGGCCCGCCTCCAATACCATGGTTTTGGCTGGCCCCGCCTCCAGTT
The DNA here is from genome assembly GCF_040938575.1 of Ambystoma mexicanum. Taxonomy (NCBI): domain Eukaryota; kingdom Metazoa; phylum Chordata; class Amphibia; order Caudata; family Ambystomatidae; genus Ambystoma; species Ambystoma mexicanum. The sequence goes on along the minus strand of NC_090922.1, from coordinate 705,361,590 downwards.
ACATGGTTACAAGGTGTTCCATGGTTACAAGGTGTTCCATTGTTTTGACTTACCCTGCCTCCAGTTACATGGTTTTGGCTGGCCCCGCCTCCAGTTCCATGGTTATGGTTGTCCCCGCCTCCAATACCATGGTTTTGACTTACCCTGCCTCCAGTTACATGGTTTTGGCTGGCCCCGCCTCCAGTTCCATGGTTATGGTTGTCCCCGCCTCCAATACCATGGTTTTGGCTGGCCCCTCCTCCAGTTCCATGGTTTTGGCTGGCTCCACCTCCAATACCATGGTTTTGGATGGCCCCGCCTACAGTTCCATGGTTTTGGCTGGCCCTGCATCCAATAACATGGTTTTGGCTGGCCTGCCTCCAATACCCTGGTTTTGGCTGGACACGCCTCCAGTTCCATGGTTTTGGCTGGCCCTGCCTCCAGTCCCATGGTTTTGGCTGGCCCCACCTCCAATTCCATAGTTTTGGCTGGCCCGCCTCCAGTTACATGGTTTTGGATGGCCCCGCCTCCAGTTTCATGGTTACAAGGTGTTCCATGGTTACAAGGAGTTCCATGGTTTTGGCTGGCCCCGCCTCCAGTCCCATGGTTTTGGCTGTCCTCACCTCCAATACCATGGTTTTGGCTGTACCGCCTCCAATACCATGGTTTTGGCTGGACCCGCCTCCAGTCCCATGGTTTTGGCTGTCCCGTTCCGTACATAATCTGAATCAGTGATTATGACCAGTTCGTGGAGTTGGTGTTGGGCAGCTGTGAGGATAGCTTGATGCACAGCCATCAGCTCTGCCACTTGACTACATGGGAGACCGATTTTGTACCCAGCGAGGCCACAAGTTCTTTTTCCCCATTTTTGTCAATATGGTTACAAGGTGTTCCATGGTTTTGGCTGGCCCCACCTCCAATTCCATGGTTTTGGCTGGCCCCGCCTCCAGTTACATGGTTTTGGCTGGCCCCGCCTCCAGTTTCATGGTTACAAGGTGTTCCATGGTTACAAGGAGTTCCATGGTTTTGGCTGGCCCCGCCTCCAGTCCCATGGTTTTGGCTGTCCCCACCTCCAATACCATGGTTTTGGCTGTACCGCCTCCAATACCATGGTTTTGGCTGGACCCGCCTCCAGTCCCATGGTTTTGGCTGTCCCCACCTCCAATACCATGGTTTTGGCTGTACCGCCTCCAATACCATGGTTTTGGCTGGCCCCGCCTCCAGTTCCATGGTTTTGGTTGGCCCCGCCTCCAATACCATGGTTTTGGCTGGCCTCGCCTCCAGAACCATGGTTTTGGCTGGCCCCGCCTCCAATACCATGGGTTTGTCTGGCCCTGCCTCCAATACCATAGTTTTGTCTGGCCCTGCCTCCAATACCATGGTTTTGGCTGGCCCCGCCTACAGTTCCATGGTTTTGGCTCGCCCCGCCTCCAGTTACATGGTTTTGGCTGGCTCCGCCTCAGCTTCCATCGTTACAAGGTGTTCCATGGTTACAAGGTGTTCCATGGTTTTTTCTGGCCCCGCTTCCAGTTCCATGGTTTTGGCTGGCCACGCCTCCAATACCATGGTTTTGGCTGGCCCCGCCTCCAATACCATGGTTTTGGCTGGCCCCGCCTCCAGTTCCATGGTTTTGGCTGGCCCTGCCTCCAATACCATGGTTTTGGCTGGCCCCGTCTCCAATACCATGGTTTTGGCTGGCCCCGCCTCCAGTTACATGGTTTGGGCTGACCCCACCTCAACTTCCATTGTTACAAGGTGTTCCATGGTTACAAGGTGTTCCATGGTTTTGGCTGGCTCTGCCTCCAGTTCCATGGTTTTGGCTGGCCCCACCTCCAATACTGTAGTTTTGGCTGGCCCCGCCTCCAATACCATGGCTTTGGCTGGCCCCCCTCCAGTTCCATGGTTTTGGCTGGCCCCGCCTCCAGTCCCATGGTTTTGGCTGTCCCCACCTCCAATACCATGGTTTTGGCTGTACCGCCTCCAAATACCATGGTTTTGGCTGGACCCGCCTCCAGTCCCATGGTTTTGGCTGTCCCCACCTCCAATACCATGGTTTTGGCTGTACCGCCTCCAATACCATGGTTTTGGCTGGCCCCGCCTCCAGTTCCATGGTTTTGGTTGGCCTCGCCTCCAATACCATGGTTTTGGCTGGCCCCGCCTCCAGTACCATGGTTTTGGCTGGCCCCGCCTCCAATACCATGGGTTTGTCTGGCCCTGCCTCCAATACCATGGTTTTGTCTGGCCCTGCCTCCAATACCATGGTTTTTGCTGGCCCTGCCTCCAGTTCCATGGTTTTGGCTGGCCCTGCCTCCAGTTACATGGTTTTGGCTGGCTCCGCCTCAGCTTCCATCGTTACAAGGTGTTCCATGGTTACAAGGTGTTCCATGGTTTTTGCTGGCCCCGCTTCCAGTTCCATGGTTTTGGCTGGCCACGCCTCCAATACCATGGTTTTGGCTGGCCCCGCCTCCAATACCATGGTTTTGGCTGCCCCCGCCTCCAGTTCCATGGTTTTGGCTGGCCCTGCCTCCAATACCATGGTTTTGGCTGGCCCCGTCTCCAATACCATGGTTTTGGCTGGCCCCGCCTCCAGTTACATGGTTTGGGCTGGCCCCACCTCAACTTCCATGGTTACAAGGTGTTCCATGGTTTTGGCTGGCTCTGCCTCCAGTTCCATGGTTTTGGCTGGCCCCACCTCCAAAACTGTGGTTTTGGCTGGCCCCGCCTCCAATACCATGGTTTTGGCTGTCCCCACCTCCAATACCATGGTTTTGGCTGTACCGCCTCCAATACCATGGTTTTGGCTGGCCCCGCCTCCAGTTCCATGGTTTTGGTTGGCTTCGCCTCCAGTACCATGGTTTTGGCTGGCCCCGCCTCCAATACCATGGGTTTGTCTGGCCCTGCCTCCAATACCATGGTTTTGTCTGGCCCTGCCTCCAATACCATGGTTTTTGCTGGCCCCGCCTCCAGTTCCATGGTTTTGGCTGGCCCTGCCTCCAGTTACATGGTTTTGGCTGGCTCCGCCTCAGCTTCCATCGTTACAAGGTGTTCCATGGTTACAAGGTGTTCCATGGTTTTTGCTGGCCCCGCTTCCAGTTCCATGGTTTTGGCTGGCCACGCCTCCAATACCATGGTTTTGGCTGGCCCCGCCTCCAATACCATGGTTTTGGCTGCCCCCGCCTCCAGTTCCATGGTTTTGGCTGGCCCTGCCTCCAATACCATGGTTTTGCCTGGCCCCGTCTCCAATACCATGGTTTTGGCTGGCCCCGCCTCCAGTTACATGGTTTGGGCTGGCCCCACCTCAACTTCCATGGTTACAAGGTGTTCCAGGGTTTTGGCTGGCTCTGCCTCCAGTTCCATGGTTTTGGCTGGCCCCACCTCCAATACTGTGGTTTTGGCTGGCCCCGCCTCCAATACCATGGCTTTGGCTGGCCCCCCTCCAGTTCCATGGTTTTGGCTGACCCTGCCTCCAACACCATGGCTTTGGCTGGCCCCGCCTCCAATACCATGGTTTTGGCTGGCCCCACCTCCAGTCCCATGGTTTTGGCTAGCCCCGCCTCCAGTACCATGGTTTTGGCTGGCCCCGCCTCCAATACCATGGGTTTGTCTGGCCCTGCCTCCAATACCATGGTTTTGTCTGACTCTGCCTCCAATACCATGGTTTTGGCTGGCCCCGCCTCCTGTTCCATGGTTTTGGCTGGCCCCGCCTCCAATACCATGGGTTTGTCTGGCCCTGCCTCCAATACCATGGTTTTGTCTGGCTCTGCCTCCAATACCATGGTTTTGGCTGGCCCCGCCTCCTGTTCCATGGTTATCGTTGTCCCGTTCCGTACATAATCTGAATCAGTGATTATGACCAGTTCGTGGAGTTGGTGTTGGGCAGCAGTGAGGATAGCTTGATGCACAGCCATCAGCTCTCCCACTTGACTACATCTGAGACCGATTTTGTACCCAGCGAGGCCACAAGTTCTTTTTCCCCGTTGTTGTCAATGTGGTTACAAGGTGTTCCATGGTTTTGGCTGGCCCCACCTCCAATTCCATGGTTTTGGCTGGCCCCGCCTCCAGTTACATGGTTTTGGCTGGCCCCGCCTCCAGTTCCATGGTTACAAGGTGTTCCATGGTTACAAGGTGTTCCATGGTTTTGTCTGGCCCCGCCTCCATTTCCATGGTTTTGGCTGGCCCCGCGTCCAGTTCCTTGGTTTTGGCTGGCCCTGCCTCCAATACCATGGTTTTGGATGCCCCAGACTCCAGTTCCATGGTTTTGGCTGGTCCTGCCTCGAAATCCATGGTTTTGGATGGCCCCGCCTCCAATACCATGGTTTTGGCTGGCCCTGCCTCCAATACCATGGTTTTGGCTGGCCCCGCCTCCAATACCATGGTTTTGGCTGGCCCAGCCTCCAGTTCCATGGTTTTGGCTGCCTCGCCTCAAGTTCCATGGTTTTGGCTGGCCCCGCCTCCACTTCCATGGTTACAAAGTGTTCCATGGATACAAGGTGTTCCATGGTTTTGGCTGGCCCCGCCTCCAGTTCCAGCGTTTTGGCTGGCCCCGCCACCAGTTACATGGTTTTGTCTGGCCCCGCCTCCAATACCATGATTTTGTCGGGCCCCGCCACCAATACCATGGTTTTGGCTGGACCCACCACCAGTTCCATGGATTTGAATGGCCCGCCTCCAATACCATGGTTTTGGCTGGCCCCGCCTCCAGTTACATGGTTACAAGGTGTTCCATGGTTACAAGGTGTTCCATTGTTTTGACTTACCCTGCCTCCAGTTACATGGTTTTGGCTGGCCCCGCCTCCAGTTCCATGGTTATGGTTGTCCCCGCCTCCAATACCATGGTTTTGACTTAACCTGCCTCCAGTTACATGGTTTTGGCTGGCCCCGCCTCCAGTTCCATGGTTATGGTTGTCCCCGCCTCCAATACCATGGTTTTGGCTGGCCCCTCCTCCAGTTCCATGGTTTTGGGTGGCTCCACCTCCAATACCATGGTTTTGGATGGCCCCGCCTACAGTTCCATGGTTTTGGCTGGCCCTGCATCCAATAACATGGTTTTGGCTGGCCTGCCTCCAATACCCTGGTTTTGGCTGGACACGCCTCCAGTTCCATGGTTTTGGCTGGCCCTGCCTCCAGTCCCATGGTTTTGGCTGGCCCCACCTCCAATTCCATAGTTTTGGCTGGCCCGCCTCCAATACTATGGTTTTGGTTGGCCCTGCCTCCAGTTCCATGGTTTTGGCTGGCCCCACCTCCAGTTCCATGGTTTTGACTGGCCCCGCCTCCAATACCATGGTTTTGGCTGGCCCCGCCTCCAATACCATGGTTTTGGCTGGCCCCGCCTCCAATACCATGGGTTTGTCTGGCCCTGCCTCAAATACCATGGTTTTGGCTGGCCCCGCCTCCAGTTCCATGGATTTGGCTGGCCCCGCCTCAACTTCCATGGTTACAAGGTGTTCCATGGTTACAAGGTGTTCCATGGTTTTGGCTGGTCCCGCTTCCAGTTCCATGGTTTTGGCTGGCCCCGCCTCCAATACCATGGTTTTGGCTGGCCCCGCCTCCAATACCATGGTTTTGGCTGGCCCCACCTCCAGTACCATGGTTTTGGCTGGCCCCGCCTCAAGTTCCATGGTTTTGGCTGGCCCTGCCTCCAATACCATGGTTTTGGCTGGCCCCGACTCCAATACCATGGTTTTGGCTGACCCTGCCTCCAGTTACATGGTTTTGGCTGGCCCCGCCTCAACTTCCATAGTTACAAGGTGTTCCATGGTTACAAGGAGTTCCATGGTTTTGGCTGGCTCTGCGTCCTGTTCCATGGTTTTGGCTGGCCCCACCTCCAATACCATGGTTTTGGCTGGTCCCGCCTCCAATACCATGGTTTTGGCTGGCCCCACCTCCAATACCATGGTTTTGGCTGGCCCCGCCTCCAGTTCCATGGTTATGGTTGTCCACGCCTCTAATACCATGGTTTTGACTGGCCCCACCTCCAGTTCCATGGTTTTGGCTGGCTCCACCTCCAATACCATGGTTTTGGATGGCCCCGCCTACAGTTCCATGGTTTTGGCTGGCCCTGCATCCAATACCATGGTTTTGGCTGGCCTGCCTCCAATACCATTGTTTTGGCTGGACCCGCCTCCAGTTCCATGGTTTTGGCTGGCCCTGCCTCCAGTCCCATAGTTTTTGGCTGGCCCCACCTCCAATTTCATGGTTTTGGCTGGCCCGCCTCCAATTCCATGGTTTTGGCTGGCCCCGCCTCCAGTTCCATGGTTTTGGTTGGCCCTGCCTCCAATACCATGGGGTTGTCTGGCCCTTCCTCCAATACCATGGTTTTGGCTGGCCCCGCCTCCAGTTCCATGGTTTTGGCTGGCCCCGCCTCCAATACCATGGTTTTGGCTGGCCCCACCTCCAATACCATGGTTTTGGCTGGCCCCGCCTCCAATACCATGGTTTTGGCTGGCCCCGCCTCCAGTTCCATGGTTTTGGCTGGCCCTGCCTCCAATACCATGGTTTTGGCTGGCCCCATCTCCAATACCATGGTTTTGGCTGGCCCCGCCTCCAGTTACATGGTTTTGGCTGGCCCCGCCTCAACTTCCATAGTTACAAGGTGTTCCATGGTTACAAGGAGTTCCATGGTTTTGGCTGGCCCCGCATCCAGTTCCATGGTTTTGGCTGGTCCCACCTCCAATACCATGGTTTTGGCTGGTCCCGCCTCCAATACCATGGTTTTGACTGGCCCCGCCTACAGTATCATGTGTACGGCTGGGCCCGCCTCTAATTCCATGGTTTTGGCTGGCCCCGCCTCAGATTCCATGGTTTTGACTGGCCCTGCCTCCAGTTCCATGGTTACAATGTGTTAAATGGTTAAAAGGTGTTCAATGATTTTGGCTGGCCTCGCCTCCAGTTCCATGGTTTTGGCTGGCCCCGTCTCCAATACCATGGTTTTGGTTGGCCCCGCCCCCAATACCATGGTTTTGTCTGACCCTGCCTCCAATACCATGGTTTTGTCTGGCCCCTCCAATACCATGGTTTTGGCTGGCCCCACCTCCAGTTCCATGGTTTTGGCTGGCCCCGCCTCCAGTTCCATGGTTACAAGGTGTCCATGGTTACAAGGTGTTCCATTGTTTTGGCTTGCCCGCCTCCAGTTACATGGTTTTGGCTGGCACTGCCTCCAGTTCCATGGTTATGGTTGTCCCGGCCTCCAATACCATGGTTTTGGCTGGCCCCGCCTCCAGTTCCATAGTTTTGGCTGGCCCCACCTCCAATACCATGGTTTTGTATGGTCCCGCCTCCAGTTCCATGGTTTTGGCTGGCCCCACCTCCAATACCATGGTTTTGGCTGGCCCGCCTCCAATACCATGGCTTTGGCTGGCCCCGCCTCCAGTTCCATGGTTTTGACTGGCCCCGCCTCCAGTCCCATGGTTTTAGCTGGCCCCGCCTCCAATACCATGGTTTTGGCTGGCCCGCCTCCAATACCATGGTTTTGTCTGGCCCTGCCTCCAATACCATGGTTTTGGCTGGCCCCGCCTGCAGTTACATGGTTTTGGCTGGCTCCGCCTCATCTTTCATCGTTACAAGGTGTTCCATGGTTACAAGGTGTTCCATGGTTTTGGCTGGCCCCGCTTCCAGTTCCAGGGTTTTGGCTGGCCCTGCCTCCAATACCATGGTTTTGGCTGGCCCCACCTCCAATACCATGGTTTTGGCTGGCCCCGCCTTCAGTTCCATGGTTTTGGCTGGCCCTGCCTCCAATACCATGGTTTTGGCTGGCCCCGTCTCCAATACCATGGTTTTGGCTGGCCCCGCCTCCAGTTACATGGTTTTGGCTGGCCCCGCCTCAACTTCCATAGTTACAAGGTGTTCCATGGTTACAAGGTGTTCCATGGTTTTTTGCTGTCTCCGCCTCCAGTTCCATGGTTTTGGCTGGCCCCACCTCCAATACCATGGTTTTGGCTGGTCCTGCCTCCAATACCATGGTTTTGGCTGGCCCCGCCTCCAATACCATGGTTTTGGCTGGTCCCGCCTCCAGTTCCATGGTTTTGGCTGACCCGACTCCAACACCATGGCTTTGGCTGCCCCCGCCTCCAATACCATGGTTTTGGCTGGCCCTGCCTCCAGTTCCATGGTTTTGACTGGACCGGCCTCCAGTTCCATGGTTTGGCTGGCCCCGCCTCCAGTCCCATGGTTTTGGCTGGCCCCACCTCCAATACTATGGTTTTGGCTGGACCGCCTCCAATACCATGGTTTTGGCTGGCCCTCCCTCCAGTTCCATGGTTTTGGCTGGCCCCGCCTCCAATACCATGGTTTTGGCTGGCCCCGCCTCCAGTACCATGGTTTTGGCTGGCCCCGCCTCCAATACCATGGGTTTGTCTGGCCCTGCCTCCAATACCATGGTTTTGTCTGGCCCTGCTTCCAATACCATGGTTTTGGCTGGCCTCGCCTCCAGTTCCATGGTTTTGGCTGGCCCCGCCTGCAGTTACATGGTTTTGGCTGGCTCCGCCTCATCTTTCATCGTTACAAGGTGTTCCATGGTTACAAGGTGTTCCATGGTTTTGGCTGGCCCCGCTTCCAGTTCCATGGTTTTGGCTGGCCCTGCCTCCAATACCATGGTTTTGGCTGGCCCCACCTCCAATACCATGGTTTTGGCTGGCCCCGCCTCCAGTTCCATGGTTTTGGCTGGCCCTGCCTCCAATACCATGGTTTTGGCTGGCCCCGTCTCCAATACCATGGTTTTGGCTGGCCCCGCCTCCAGTTACATGGTTTTGGCTGGCCCCGCCTCAACTTCCATAGTTACAAGGTGTTCCATGGTTACAAGGTGTTCCATGGTTTTTTGCTGTCTCCGCCTCCAGTTCCATGGTTTTGGCTGGCCCCACCTCCAATACCATGGTTTTGGCTGGTCCTGCCTCCAATACCATGGTTTTGGCTGGCCCCGCCTCCAATACCATGGTTTTGGCTGGTCCCGCCTCCAGTTCCATGGTTTTGGCTGACCCGACTCCAACACCATGGCTTTGGCTGCCCCCGCCTCCAATACCATGGTTTTGGCTGGCCCTGCCTCCAGTTCCATGGTTTTGACTGGACCGGCCTCCAGTTCCATGGTTTGGCTGGCCCCGCCTCCAGTCCCATGGTTTTGGCTGGCCCCACCTCCAATACTATGGTTTTGGCTGGACCGCCTCCAATACCATGGTTTTGGCTGGCCCTCCCTCCAGTTCCATGGTTTTGGCTGGCCCCGCCTCCAATACCATGGTTTTGGCTGGCCCCGCCTCCAGTACCATGGTTTTGGCTGGCCCCGCCTCCAATACCATGGGTTTGTCTGGCCCTGGCTCCAATACCATGGTTTTGTCTGGCCTTGCTTCCAATACCATGGTTTTGGCTGGCCTCGCCTCCAGTTCCATGGTTTTGGCTGGCCCCGCCTCCAGTTACATGGTTTTGGCTGGCTCCGCCTCAACTTCCATGGTTACAAGGTGTTCCATGGTTACAAGGTGTTCCATTGTTTTGGCTTGCCCTGCCTCCAGTTACATGGTTTTGGCTGGCCCCGCCTCCAGTTCCATGGTTATGGTTGTCCCCGCCTCCAATACCATGGTTTTGGCTGGCCCCGCCTCCAGTTCCATGGTTTTGGCTGGCTCCACTTCCAATACCATGGTTTTGTATGGCCCCGCCTACAGTTCCATGGTTTTGGCTGGCCCTGCATCCAATACCATGGTTTTGGCTGGCCTGCCTCCAATACCATGGTTTTGGCCGGACCCGCCTCCAGTTCCATGGTTTTGGCTGGCCCCGCCTCCAGTCCCATAGTTTTGGCTGTCCCCACCTCCAATACCATGGTTTTGGCTGGACCGCCTCCAATACCATGGTTTTGGCTGGCCCCGCCTCCAGTTCCATGGTTTTGGCTGGCCCGCCTCCAATACCATGGTTTGGCTGGCCCCGCCTCCAGTTCCATGGTTTTGGCTGGCCCCGCCTCCAATACCATGATTTTGGCTGGCCCCGCCTCCAATACCATGGTTTTGGCTGGCCCCGCCTCCAGTTCCATGGTTTTGGCTGGCCCTGCCTCCAATACCATGGTTTTGGCTGGCCCCGTCTCCAATACCATGGTTTTGGCTGGCCCCGCCTCCAGTTACATGGTTTGGGCTGGCCCCATCTCAACTTCCATGGTTACAAGGTGTTCCATGGTTACAAGGTGTTCCATGGTTTTGGCTGGCTCTGCCTCCAGTTCCATGGTTTTGGCTGGCCCCACCTCCAATACTGTAGTTTTGGCTGGCCCCGCCTCCAATACCATGGCTTTGGCTGGCCCCCCTCCAGTTCCATGGTTTTGGCTGGCCCCGCCTCCAGTCCCATGGTTTTGGCTGTCCCCACCTCCAATACCATGGTTTTGGCTGTACCGCCTCCAAATACCATGGTTTTGGCTGGACCCGCCTCCAGTCCCATGGTTTTGGCTGTCCCCACCTCCAATACCATGGTTTTGGCTGTACCGCCTCCAATACCATGGTTTTGGCTGGCCCCGCCTCCAGTTCCATGGTTTTGGTTGGCCCCGCCTCTAATACCATGGTTTTGGCTGGCCCCGCCTCCAGTACCATGGTTTTGGCTGGCCCCGCCTCCAATACCATGGGTTTGTCTGGCCCTGCCTCCAATACCATGGTTTTGTCTGGCCCTGCCTCCAATACCATGGTTTTGGCTGCCCCCGCCTCCAGTTCCATGGTTTTGGCTGGCCCCGCCTCCAGTTACATGGTTTTGGCTGGCTCCGCCTCAGCTTCCATCGTTACAAGGTGTTCCATGGTTACAAGGTGTTCCATGGTTTTTGCTGGCCCCGCTTCCAGTTCCATGGTTTTGGCTGGCCACGCCTCCAATACCATGGTTTTGGCTGGCCCCGCCTCCAATACCATGGTTTTGGCTGCCCCCGCATCCAGTTCCATGGTTTTGGCTGGCCCTGCCTCCAATACCATGGTTTTGGCTGGCCCCGTCTCCAATACCATGGTTTTGGCTGGCCCCGCCTCCAGTTACATGGTTTGGGCTGGCCCCACCTCAACTTCCATGGTTACAAGGTGTTCCATGGTTTTGGCTGGCTCTGCCTCCAGTTCCATGGTTTTGGCTGGCCCCACCTCCAATACTGTGGTTTTGGCTGGCCCCGGCTCCAATACCATGGCTTTGGCTGGCCCCCCTCCAGTTCCATGGTTTTGGCTGACCCTGCCTCCAACACCATGGCTTTGGCTGGCCCCGCCTCCAATACCATGGTTTTGGCTGGCCCCACCTCCAGTTCCATGGTTATCGTTGTCCCGTTCCGTACATAATCTGAATCAGTGATTATGACCAGTTCGTGGAGTTGGTGTTGGGCAGCAGTGAGGATAGCTTGATGCACAGCCATCAGCTCTCCCACTTGACTACATCTGAGACCGATTTTGTACCCAGCGAGGCCACAAGTTCTTTTTCCCCGTTGTTGTCAATATGGTTACAAGGTGTTCCATGGTTTTGGCTGGCCCCACCTCCAATTCCATGGTTTTGGCTGGCACCGCCTCCAGTTACATGGTTTTGGCTGGCCCCGCCTCCAGTTCCATGGTTACAAGGTGTTCCATGGTTACAAGGTGTTCCATGGTTTTGTCTGGCCCCGCCTCCAGTTCCATGGTTTTGGCTGGCCCCGCGTCCAGTTCCTTGGTTTTGGCTGGCCCTGCCTCCAATACCATGGTTTTGGATGCCCCAGACTCCAGTTCCATGGTTTTGGCTGGTCCTGCCTCGAAATCCATGGTTTTGGATGGCCCCGCCTCCAATACCATGGTTTTGGCTGGCCCTGCCTCCAATACCAGGGTTTTGGCTGGCCCCGCCTCCAATACCATGGTTTTGGCTGGCCCAGCCTCGAGTTCCATGGTTTTGGCTGCCTCGCCTCAAGTTCCATGGTTTTGGCTGGCCCCGCCTCCACTTCCATGGTTACAAGGTGTTCCATGGATACAAGGTGTTCCATGGTTTTGGCTGGCCCCGCCTCCAGTTCCAGCGTTTTGGCTGGCCCCGCCACCAGTTACATGGTTTTGTCTGGCCCCGCCTCCAATACCATGATTTTGTCGGGCCCCGCCACCAATACCATGGTTTTGGCTGGACCCACCACCAGTTCCATGGATTTGAATGGCCCGCCTCCAATACCATGGTTTTGGCTGGCCCCGCCTCCAGTTACATGGTTACAAGGTGTTCCATGGTTACAAGGTGTTCCATTGTTTTGACTTACCCTGCCTCCAGTTACATGGTTTTGGCTGGCCCCACCTCCAGTTCCATGGTTATGGTTGTCCCCGCCTCCAATACCATGGTTTTGACTTACCCTGCCTCCAGTTACATGGTTTTGGCTGGCCCCGCCTCCAGTTCCATGGTTATGGTTGTCCCCGCCTCCAATACCATGGTTTTGGCTGGCCCCACCTCCAGTTCCATGGTTTTGGCTGGCTCCACCTCCAATACCATGGTTTTGGATGGCCCCGCCTACAGTTCCATGGTTTTGGCTGGCCCTGCATCCAATACCTTGGTTTTGGCTGGCCTGCCTCCAATACCCTGGTTTTGGCTGGACACGCCTCCAGTTCCATGGTTTTGGCTGGCCCTGCCTCCAGTCCCATGGTTTTGGCTGGCCCCACCTCCAATTCCATAGTTTTGGCTGGCCCGCCTCCAATACTATGGTTTTGGTTGGCCCTGCCTCCAGTTCCATGGTTTTGGCTGGCCCCACCTCCAGTTCCATGGTTTTGACTGGCCCCGCCTCCAATACCATGGTTTTGGCTGGCCCCGCCTCCAATACCATGGTTTTGGCTGGCCCCGCCTCCAATACCATGGGTTTGTCTGGCCCTGCCTCCAATACCATGGTTTTGGCTGGCCCCGCCTCCAGTTCCATGGATTTGGCTGGCCCCGCCTCAACTTCCATGGTTACAAGGTGTTCCATGGTTACAAGGTGTTCCATGGTTTTGGCTGGCCCCGCTTCCAGTTCCATGGTTTTGGCTGGCCCCGCCTCCAATACCATGGTTTTGGCTGGCCCCGCCTCCAATACCATGGTTTTGGCTGGCCCCACCTCCAATACCATGGTTTTGGCTGGCCCCGCCTCAAGTTCCATGGTTTTGGCTGGCCCTGCCTCCAATACCATGGTTTTGGCTGGCCCCGTCTCCAATACCATGGTTTTGGCTGACCCTGCCTCCAGTTACATGGTTTTGGCTGGCCCCGCCTCAACTTCCATAGTTACAAGGTGTTACATGGTTACAAGGAGTTCCATGGTTTTGGCTGGCTCCGCGTCCAGTTCCATGGTTTTGGCTGGCCCCACCTCCAATACCATGGTTTTGGCTGGTCCCGCCTCCAATACCATGGTTTTGGCTGGCCCCGCCTCCAATACCATGGTTTTGGCTGGCCCCGCCTCCAGTTCCATGGTTACAAGGTGTTCCATGGTTACAAGGTGTTCCATTGTTTTGGCTTGCCCTGCCTCCAGTTACATGGTTTTGGCTGGCCCCGCCTCCAGTTCCATGGTTATGGTTGTCCACGCCTCTAATACCATGGTTTTGGCTGGCCCCACCTCCAGTTCCATGGTTTTGGCTGGCTCCACCTCCAATACCATGGTTTTGGATGGCCCCGCCTACAGTTCCATGGTTTTGGCTGGCCCTGCATCCAATACCATGGTTTTGGCTGGCCTGCCTCCAATACCATTGTTTTGGCTGGACCCGCCTCCAGTTCCATGGTTTAGGCTGGCCCTAGCTCAAGTCCCATAGTTTTTGGCTGGCCCCACCTCCAATTTCATGGTTTTGGCTGGCCCGCCTCCAATTCCATGGTTTTGGCTGGCCCCGCCTCCAGTTCCATGGTTTTGGTTGGCCCTGCCTCCAAAACCATGGGGTTGTCTGGCCCTTCCTCCAATACCATGGTTTTGGCTGGCCCCGCCTCCAGTTCCATGGTTTTGGCTGGCCCCGCCTCAACTTCCATGGTTACAAGGTGTTCCATGGTTACGAGGTGTTCCATGGTTTTGGCTGGCCCGCTTCCAGTTCCATGGTTTTGGCTGGCCCCGCCTCCAATACCATGGTTTTGGCTGGCCCCGCCTCCAATACCATGGTTTTGGCTGGCTCCGCCTCCAATACCAGGGTTTTGGCTGGCCCCGCCTCCAGTTCCATGGTTTTGGCTAGCCCTGCCTCCAATACCATGGTTTTGGCTGGCCCTGTCTCCAATACCATGGTTTTGGCTGGCCCCGCCTCCAGTTACATGGTTTTGGCTGGCCCCGCCTCAACTTCCATAGTTACAAGGTGTTCCATGGTTACAAGGAGTTCCATGGTTTTGGCTGGCCCCGATTCCAGTTCCATGGTTTTGGCTGGCCCCACCTCCAATACCATGGTTTTGGCTGGTCCCGCCTCCAATACCATGGTTTTGGCTGGCCCCGCCTCCAATACCATGGTTTTGGCTGGCCCTCCTCCAGTTCCATGGTTTTGGCTGACCCTGCCTCCAATACCATGGCTTTGGCTGGTCCTGCCTCCAATACCATGGTTTTGGCTGGCCCTGCCTCCAGTTCCATGGTTTTGACAGGCCCCGCCTCCAGTTCTATGGTTTTGGCGAGCCACACCTCCAATACCATGGTTTTGGCTGGCCCCACCTCCAATACCATGGTTTTGGCTGGCCCCGCCTCCAGTTCCATGGATTTGGCTGGCCCCGCCTCAACTTCCATGGTTACAAGGTGTTCCATGGTTACAAGGTGTTCCATGGTTTTGGCTGGCCCCGCTTCCAGTTCCATGGTTTTGGCTGGCCCCGCCTCCAATACCATGGTTTTGGCTGGCCCCGCCTCCAATACCATGGTTTTGGCTGGCCCCACCTCCAATACCATGGTTTTGGCTGGCCCCGCCTCAAGTTCCATGGTTTTGGCTGGCCCTGCCTCCAATACCATGGTTTTGGCTGGCCCCGTCTCCAATACCATGGTTTTGGCTGACCCTGCCTCCAGTTACATGGTTTTGGCTGGCCCCGCCTCAACTTCCATAGTTACAAGGTGTTACATGGTTACAAGGAGTTCCATGGTTTTGGCTGGCTCCGCGTCCAGTTCCATGGTTTTGGCTGGCCCCACCTCCAATACCATGGTTTTGGCTGGTCCCGCCTCCAATACCATGGTTTTGGCTGGCCCCGCCTCCAATACCATGGTTTTGGCTGGCCCCGCCTCCAGTTCCATGGTTACAAGGTGTTCCATGGTTACAAGGTGTTCCATTGTTTTGGCTTGCCCTGCCTCCAGTTACATGGTTTTGGCTGGCCCCGCCTCCAGTTCCATGGTTATGGTTGTCCACGCCTCTAATACCATGGTTTTGGCTGGCCCCACCTCCAGTTCCATGGTTTTGGCTGGCTCCACCTCCAATACCATGGTTTTGGATGGCCCCGCCTACAGTTCCATGGTTTTGGCTGGCCCTGCATCCAATACCATGGTTTTGGCTGGCCTGCCTCCAATACCATTGTTTTGGCTGGACCCGCCTCCAGTTCCATGGTTTAGGCTGGCCCTAGCTCAAGTCCCATAGTTTTTGGCTGGCCCCACCTCCAATTTCATGGTTTTGGCTGGCCCGCCTCCAATTCCATGGTTTTGGCTGGCCCCGCCTCCAGTTCCATGGTTTTGGTTGGCCCTGCCTCCAAAACCATGGGGTTGTCTGGCCCTTCCTCCAATACCATGGTTTTGGCTGGCCCCGCCTCCAGTTCCATGGTTTTGGCTGGCCCCGCCTCAACTTCCATGGTTACAAGGTGTTCCATGGTTACGAGGTGTTCCATGGTTTTGGCTGGCCCGCTTCCAGTTCCATGGTTTTGGCTGGCCCCGCCTCCAATACCATGGTTTTGGCTGGCCCCGCCTCCAATACCATGGTTTTGGCTGGCTCCGCCTCCAATACCAGGGTTTTGGCTGGCCCCGCCTCCAGTTCCATGGTTTTGGCTAGCCCTGCCTCCAATACCATGGTTTTGGCTGGCCCTGTCTCCAATACCATGGTTTTGGCTGGCCCCGCCTCCAGTTACATGGTTTTGGCTGGCCCCGCCTCAACTTCCATAGTTACAAGGTGTTCCATGGTTACAAGGAGTTCCATGGTTTTGGCTGGCCCCGATTCCAGTTCCATGGTTTTGGCTGGCCCCACCTCCAATACCATGGTTTTGGCTGGTCCCGCCTCCAATACCATGGTTTTGGCTGGCCCCGCCTCCAATACCATGGTTTTGGCTGGCCCGCCTCCAGTTCCATGGTTTTGGCTGACCCTGCCTCCAATACCATGGCTTTGGCTGGTCCTGCCTCCAATACCATGGTTTTGGCTGGCCCTGCCTCCAGTTCCATGGTTTTGACAGGCCCCGCCTCCAGTTCTATGGTTTTGGCGAGCCACACCTCCAATACCATGGTTTTGGCTGGCCCCACCTCCAATACCATGGTTTTGGCTGGCCCCGCCTACAGTTCCATGTGTACGGCTGGCCCCGCCTCTAATTCCATGGTTTTGGCTGGCCCCGCCTCAGATTCCATGGTTTTGACTGGCCCTGCCTCCAGTTCCATGGTTTTGACTTGCCCCGCCTCCAGTCCCATGGTTTTGGCTGGCCCCGCCTCCAATACCATGGTTTTGGCTGGCCCGCCTCCAATACCATGGTTTTGGGTGGCCCCGCCTCAAATACCATGGTTTTGGCTGAACCCGCCTCCAGTTCCATGGTTTTGGCTGGCCCCGCCTCCAGTACTATAGTTTAACCTGGCCCTGCCACGAGTTCCATGTTTATGGCTGGCCCTGCCTCCAATACCATGGTTTTGGCTGGCCCCACCTCCAGTTCCATGGATTTGAATGGCCCGCCTCCAATACCATGGGTTTTGCTGGCCCTGCCTCCAGTTCCATGGTTACAAGGTGTTCCATTGTTTTGGCTTGCCCTGCCTCCAGTTACATGGTTTTGGCTGGCCCCGCCTCCAGTTCCATGGTTATGGTTGTCCCTGACTCCAATACCATGGTTTTGGCTGGCCCCGCCTCCAGTTCCATGGTTTTGGCTGGCTCCACTTCCAATACCATGGTTTTGTATGGCCCCCCTACAGTTCCACGGTTTTGGCTGGCCCCGCATCCAATACCATGGTTTTGGCTGGCCTGCCTCCAATACCATGGTTTTGGCTGGACCCGCCTGCAGTTCCATGGTTTTGGCTGGCCCCGCCTCCAGTCCCATGGTTTTGGCTGTCCCCACCTCCAATACCATGGTTTTGGCTGTACAAAATACCATGGTTTTGGCTGGCCCCGCCTCCAGTTCCATGGTTTTGGCTGGCCCCGCCTCCAATACCATGGTTTTGGCTAGCCCCGCCTCCAGTACTATGGTTTTGGCTGGCCCCGCCTCCAATACCATGGGTTTGTCTGGCCCTGCCTCCAATACCATGGTTTTGTCTGGCCCTGCCTCCAATACCATGGTTTTGGCTGGCCCCGCCTCCAGTTACATGGTTTTGGCTGGCTCCGCCTCATCTTCCATCGTTACAAGGTGTTCCATGGTTACAAGGTGTTCCATGGTTTTGGCTGGCCCCGCTTCCAGTTCCATGGTTTTGGCTGGCCCTGCCTCCAATACCATGGTTTTGGCTGGCCCCACCTCCAATACCATGGTTTTGGCTGGCCCCGCCTCCAGTTCCATGGTTTTGGCTGGCCCTGCCTCCAATACCATGGTTTTGGCTGGCCCCGTCTCCAATACCATGGTTTTGGCTGGCCCCGCCTCCAGTTACATGGTTTTGGTTGGCCCCGCCTCAACTTCCATAGTTACAAGGTGTTCCATGGTTACAAGGTGTTCCATGGTTTTTTGCTGTCTCTGCCTCCAGTTCCATGGTTTTGGCTGGCCCCACCTCCAATACCATGGTTTTGGCTGGTCCTGCCTCCAATACCATGGTTTTGGCTGGCCCCGCCTCCAATACCATGGTTTTGGCTGGTCCCGCCTCCAGTTCCATGGTTTTGGCTGACCCGACTCCAACACCATGGCTTTGGCTGCCCCCGCCTCCAATACCATGGTTTTGGCTGGCCCTGCCTCCAGTTCCATGGTTTTGACTGGACCGGCCTCCAGTTCCATGGTTTGGCTGGCCCCGCCTCCAGTCCCATGGTTTTGGCTGGCCCCACCTCCAATACCATGGTTTTGGCTGGACCGCCTCCAATACCATGGTTTTGGCTGGCCCTCCCTCCAGTTCCATGGTTTTGGCTGGCCCCGCCACCAATACCATGGTTTTGGCTGGCCCCGCCTCTAGTACCATGGTTTTGGCTGGCCCCGCATCCAATACCATGGGTTTGTCTGGCCCTGCCTCCAATACCATGGTTTTGTCTGGCCCTGCTTCCAATACCATGGTTTTGGCTGGCCTCGCCTCCAGTTCCATGGTTTTGGCTGGCCCCGCCTCCAGTTACATGGTTTTGGCTGGCTCCCCTCAACTTCCATGGTTACAAGGTGTTCCATGGTTACAAGGTGTTCCATTGTTTTGGCTTGCCCTGCCTCCAGTTACATGGTTTTGGCTGGCCCCGCCTCCAGTTCCATGGTTATGGTTATCCCCGCCTCCAATACCATGGTTTTGGCTGGCCCCGCCTCCAGTTCCATGGTTCTGGCTGGCTCCACTTCCAATACCATGGTTTTGTATGGCCCCGCCTACAGTTCCATGGTTTTGGCTGGCCGCGCATCCAATACCATGGTTTTGGCTGGCCTGCCTCCAATACCATGGTTTTGGCCGGACCCGCCTCCAGTTCCATGGTTTTGGCTGGCCCCGCCTCCAGTCCCATAGTTTTGGCTGTCCCCACCTCCAATACCATGGTTTGGGCTGTACCACCCCCAATACCATGGTTTTGGTTGGCCCCGCCTCCAATACCATGGTTTTGGCTGGCCCGCTTCCAGTTCCATGGTTTTGGCTGGCCCCGCCTCCAATACCATGGTTTTGGCTGGCCCTGCCTCCAATACCATGGTTTTGGCTGGCCCCGCCTCCAATACCATGGTTTTGGCTGGCCCCGCCTCCAGTTCCATGGTTTTGGCTGGCCCTGCCTCCAATACCATGGTTTTGGCTGGCCCCGTCTCCAATACCATGGTTTTGGCTGGCCCCGCCTCCAGTTACATGGTTTTGGCTGGCCCCGCCTCAACTTCCATAGTTACAAGGTGTTCCATGGTTACAAGGAGTTCCATGGTTTTGGCTGGCCCCCCGTCCAGTTCCATGGTTTTGGCTGGCCCCACCTCCAATACCATGGTTTTGGCTGGTCCCGCCTCCAATACCATGGTTTTGGCTGGCCCCGCCTCCAATACCATGGTTTTGGCTGGCCCGCCTCCAGTTCCATGGTTTTGGCTGACCCTGCCTCCAATACTATGGCTTTGGCTGGTCCTGCCTCCAATACCATGGTTTTGGCTGGCCCTGCCTCCAGTTCCATGTTTTTGACAGGCCCCGCCTCCAGTTCTATGGTTTTGGCCGGCCACACCTCCAATACCATGGTTTTGGCTGGCCCCACCTCCAATACCATGGTTTTGGCTGGCCCCGCCTACAGTTCCATGTGTACGGCTGGCCCCGCCTCTAATTCCATGGTTTTGGCTGGCCCCGCCTCAGATTCCATGGTTTTGACTGGCCCTGCCTCCAGTTCCATGGTTACAATGTGTTAAATGGTTAAAAGGTGTTCAATGATTTTGGCTGGCCCCGCCTCCAGTTCCATGGTTTTGTCTGACCCTGCCTCCAATACCATGGTTTTGTCTGGCCCCTCCAATACCATGGTTTTGGCTGGCCCCACCTCCAGTTCCATAGTTTTGGCTGGCCCCGCCTCCAATACCATGGTTTTGGCTGGCCCCGCCTCCAGTTCCATGGTTACAAGGTGTCCATGGTTACAAGGTGTTCCATTGTTTTGGCTTGCCCGCCTCCAGTTACATGGTTTTGGCTGGCACTGCCTCCAGTTCCATGGTTATGGTTGTCCCCGCCTCCAATACCATGGTTTTGGCTGGCCCCGCCTCCAGTTCCATAGTTTTGGCTGGCCCCACCTCCAATACCATGGTTTTGGATGGCCCCGCCTCCAGTTCCATGGTTTTGGCTGGCCCCACCTCCAATACCATGGTTTTGGCTGGCCCGCCTCCAATACCATGGTTTTGGCTGGCCCCGCCTCCAGTTCCATGGTTTTGACTGGCCCCGCCTCCAGTCCCATGGTTTTGGCTGGCCCCGCCTCCAATACCATGGTTTTGGCTGGCCCGCCTCCAGTACTATAGTTTAACCTGGCCCTGCCACCAGTTCCATGTTTATGGCTGGCCCTGCCTCCAATACCATGGTTTTGGCTGGCCCCGCCTCCATTACCATGGTTTTGGCTGGTCCCGCCTCCAATACCATGGTTTTGGCTGGCCCCACCTCCAGTTCCATGGATTTGAATGGCCCGCCTCCAATACCATGGGTTTTGCTGGCCCTGCCTCCAGTTCCATGGTTACAAGGTGTTCCATTGTTTTGGCTTGCCCTGCCTCCAGTTACATGGTTTTGGCTGGCCCCGCCTCCAGTTCCATGGTTATGGTTGTCCCTGCCTCCAATACCATGGTTTTGGCTGGCCCCGCCTCCAGTTCCATGGTTTTGGCTGGCCCCGCCTCCAGTACTATAGTTTAACCTGGCCCTGCCACCAGTTCCATGTTTATGGCTGGCCCTGCCTCCAATACCATGGTTTTGGCTGGCCCCGCCTCCATTACCATGGTTTTGGCTGGTCCCGCCTCCAATACCATGGTTTTGGCTGGCCCCACCTCCAGTTCCATGGATTTGAATGGCCCGCCTCCAATACCATGGGTTTTGCTGGCCCTGCCTCCAGTTCCATGGTTACAAGGTGTTCCATTGTTTTGGCTTGCCCTGCCTCCAGTTACATGGTTTTGGCTGGCCCCGCCTCCAGTTCCATGGTTTTGGCTGGCTCCACTTCCAATACCATGGTTTTGTATGGCCCCCCTACAGTTCCATGGTTTTGGCTGGCCCCGCATCCAATACCATGGTTTTGGCTGGCCTGCCTCCAATACCATGGTTTTGGCTGGAGCCGCCTGCAGTTCCATGGTTTTGGCTGGCCCCGCCTCCAGTCCCATGGTTTTGGCTGTCCCCACCTCCAATACCATGGTTTTGGCTGTACAGCCTTCAATACCATGGTTTTGGCTGGCCCCGCCTCCAGTTCCATGGTTTTGGCTGGCCCCGCCTCCAATACCATGGTTTTGGCTGGCCCCGCCTCCAGTACTATGGTTTTGGCTGGCCCCGCCTCCAAAACCATGGGTTTGTCTGGCCCTGCCTCCAATACCATGGTTTTGTCTGGCCCTGCCTCCAATACCATGGTTTTGGCTGGCCCCGCCTCCAGTTACATGGTTTTGGCTGGCTCCGCCTCATCTTCCATCGTTACAAGGTGTTCCATGGTTACAAGGTGTTCCATGGTTTTGGCTGGCCCCGCTTCCAGTTCCATGGTTTTGGCTGGCCCTGCCTCCAATACCATGGTTTTGGCTGGCCCCACCTCCAATACCATGGTTTTGGCTGGCCCTGCCTCCAATACCATGGTTTTGGCTGGCCCCGTCTCCAATACCATGGTTTTGGCTGGCCCCGCCTCCAATTACATGGTTTTGGCTGGCCCCGCCTCAACTTCCATAGTTACAAGGTGTTCCATGGTTACAAGGTGTTCCATGGTTTTTTGCTGTCTCTGCCTCCAGTTCCATGGTTTTGGCTGGCCCCACCTCCAATACCATGGTTTTGGCTGGTCCTGCCTCCAATACCATGGTTTTGGCTGGCCCCGCCTCCAATACCATGGTTTTGGCTGGTCCCGCCTCCAGTTCCATGGTTTTGGCTGACCCGACTCCAACACCATGGCTTTGGCTGCCCCCGCCTCCAATACCATGGTTTTGGCTGGCCCTGCCTCCAGTTCCATGGTTTTGACTGGACCGGCCTCCAGTTCCATGGTTTGGCTGGCCCCGCCTCCAGTCCCATGGTTTTGGCTGGCCCCACCTCCAATACCATGGTTTTGGCTGGACCGCCTCCAATACCATGGTTTTGGCTGGCCCTCCCTCCAGTTCCATGGTTTTGGCTGGCCCCGCCTCCAATACCATGGTTTTGGCTGGCCCGCCTCCAGTACCATGGTTTTGTCTGGCCCTGCTTCCAATACCATGGTTTTGGCTGGCCTCGCCTCCAGTTCCATGGTTTTGGCTGGCCCCGCCTCCAGTTACATGGTTTTGGCTGGCTCCGCCTCAACTTCCATGGTTACAAGGTGTTCCATGGTTACAGGGTGTTCCATTGTTTTGGCTTGCCCTGCCTCCAGTTACATGGTTTTGGCTGGCCCCGCCTCCAGTTCCATGGTTATGGTTGTCCCCGCATCCAATACCATGGTTTTGGCTGGCCCCGCCTCCAGTTCCATGGTTCTGGCTGGCTCCACTTCCAATACCATGGTTTTGTATGGCCCCGCCTACAGTTCCATGGTTTTGGCTGGCCCCGCATCCAATACCATGGTTTTGGCTGGCCTGCCTCCAATACCATGGTTTTGGCCGGACCCGCCTCCAGTTCCATGGTTTTGGCTGGCCCCGCCTCCAGTCCCATAGTTTTGGCTGTCCCCACCTCCAATACCATGGTTTTGGCTGTACCGCCTCCAATACCATGGTTTTGGCTGGCCCCGCCTCCAGTTCCATGGTTTTGGCTGGCCCGCCTCCAATACCATGGTTTTGGCTGGCCCCGACTCCAGTTCCATGGTTTTGGCTGGCCCCGCCTCCAATACCATGATTTTGGCTGGCCCTGACTCCAGTACTATAGTTTAACCTGGCCCTGCCTCCAGTTCCATGGTTATGGCAGGCCCTGCCTCCAAAACCATTGTTTTGGCTGGCCCCACCTCCAGTTCCATGGTTTTGACTAGCCCTGCCTCCAATACCATGGTTTTTGCTGGCCCAGCCTCCAATACCATGGTTTTGGCTGGTCCCGCCTCCAGTACCATGGTTTTGGCTGGCCCCGCCTCCAGTACCATGGTTTCGGCTGTCCCGCCTCCAATACCATGGTTTTGGCTGGCCCCGCCTCCAATTCCATGGTTTTGGCTGGCCCTGCCTCCAATACCATGGTTTTGGCTGGCCCCACCTCCAGTTCCATGGATTTGAATGGCCCGCCTCCAATACCATGGGTTTGGCTGGCCCTGCCTCCAGTTCCATCGTTACAAGGTGTTCCATGGTTACAAGGTGTTCCATTGTTTTGGCTTGCCCTGCCTCCAGTTACATGGTTTTGGTTGGCCCCGCCTCCAGTTCCATGGTTATGGTTGTCCCTGCCTCCAATACCATGGTTTTGGCTGGCTCCGCCTCCAGTTCCATGGTTTTGGCTGGCTCCACTTCCAATACCATGGTTTTGATTGGCCCCGCTTACAGTTCCATGGTTTTGGCTGACCCCGCATCCAATACCATGGTTTTGGCTGGCCTGCCTCCAATACCATGGTTTTGGCTGGCCCCGCCTCCAGTCCCATGGTTTTGGCTGTCCCCACCTCCAATACCATGGTTTTGGCAGTACAGCCTCCAATACCATGGTTTTGGCTGGCCCCGCGTCCAGTTCCATGGTTTTGGCTGGCCCCGCCTCCAACACCATGGTTTTGGCTGGCCCCGCCTCCAGCACTATGGTTTTGGCTGGCCCCGCCTCCAATACCATGGGTTTGTCTGGCCCTGCCTCCAATACCATGGTTTTGTCTGGCCCTGCCTCCAATACCATGGTTTTGGCTGGCCCCGCCTCCAGTTGCATGGTTTTGGCTGGCTCTGCCTCATCTTCCATGGTTACAAGGTGTTCCATGGATACAAGGTGTTCCATGGTTTTGGCTGGCCCCGCTTCCAGTTCCATGGTTTTGGCTGGCCCTGCCTCCAATACTATGGTTTTGGCTGGCCCCACCTCCAATACCATGGTTTTGGCTGGCCCCGCCTCCAGTTCCATGGTTTTGGCTGGCCCTGCCTCCAATACCATGGTTTTGGCTGGCCCCGTCTCCAATACCATGGTTTTGGCTGGCCCCGCCTCCAGTTACATGGTTTTGGCTGGCCCCGCCTCAACTTCCATAGTTACAAGGTGTTCCATGGTTACAAGGTGTTCCATGGTTTTTTGCTGTCTCCGCCTCCAGTTCCATGGTTTTGGCTGGCCCCACCTCCAATACCATGGTTTTGGCTGGTCCTGCCTCCAATACCATGGTTTTGGCTATCCCCGCCTCCAATACCATGGTTTTGGCTGGTCCCGCCTCCAGTTCCATGGTTTTGGCTGACCCGACTCCAACACCATGGCTTTGGCTGCCCCCGCCTCCAATACCATGGTTTTGGCTGGCCCTGCCTCCAGTTCCATGGTTTTGACTGGACCGGCCTCCAGTTCCATGGTTTGGCTGGCCCCGCCTCCAGTCCCATGGTTTTGGCTGGCCCCACCTCCAATACCATGGTTTTGGCTGGACCGCCTCCAATACCATGGTTTTGGCTGGCCCTGCCTCCAGTTCCATGGTTTTGGCTGGCCCCGCCTCCAATACCATGGTTTTGGCTGGCCCCGCCTCCAGTACTATGGTTTTGGCTGGCCCTGCCTCCAATACCATGGGTTTGTCTGGCCCTGCCTCCAATACCATGGTTTTGTCTGGCCCTGCCTCCAATACCATGGTTTTGGCTGGCCCCGCCTCCAGTTCCATGTTTTTGGCTGGCCCCGCCTCCAGTTACATGGTTTTGGCTGGCTCCGCCTCAACTTCCATGGTTACAAGGTGTTCCATGGTTACAAGGTGTTCCATTGTTTTGGCTTGCCCTGCCTCCAGTTACATGGTTTTGGCTGGCCCCGCCTCCAGTTCCATGGTTATGGTTGTCCCTGCCTCCAATACCATGGTTTTGGCTGGCCCCGCCTCCAGTTCCATGGTTTTGGCTGGCTCCACTTCCAATACCATGGTTTTGTATGGCCCCGCCTACAGTTCCATGGTTTTGGCTGGCCCCGCATCCAATACCATGGTTTTGGCTGGCCTGCCTCCAATACCATGGTTTTGGCCGGACCCGCCTCCAGTTCCATGGTTTTGGCTGGCCCCGCCTCCAGTCCCATAGTTTTGGCTGTCCCCACCTCCAATACCATGGTTTTGGCTGTACCGCCTCCAATACCATGGTTTTGGCTGGCCCCGCCTCCAGTTCCATGGTTTTGGCTGGCCTGCCTCCAATACCATGGTTTTGGCTGGCCCCGCCTCCAGTTCCATGGTTTTGGCTGGCCCCGCCTCCAATACCATGATTTTGGCTGGCCCTGACTCCAGTACTATAGTTTAACCTGATCCCTGCCTCCAGTTCCATGGTTATGGCTGGCCCTGCCTCCAATACCATTGTTTTGGCTGGCCCCACCTCCAGTTCCATGGTTTTGACTAGCCCTGCCTCCAATACCATGGTTTTTGCTGGCCCAGCCTCCAATACCATGGTTTTGGCTGGTCCCGCCTCCAGTACCATGGTTTTGGCTGGCCCCGCCTCCAATTCCATGGTTTTGGATGGCCCTGCCTCCAATACCATGGTTTTGGCTGGCCCCACCTCCAGTTCCATGGATTTGAATGGCCCGCCTCCAATACCATGGGTTTGGCTGGCCCTGCCTCCAGTTCCATCGTTACAAGGTGTTCCATGGTTACAAGGTGTTCCATTGTTTTGGCTTGCCCTGCCTCCAGTTATATGGTTTTGGCTGGCCCCGCCTCCAGTTCCATGGTTATGGTTGTCCCTGCCTCCAATACCATGGTTTTGGCTGGCTCCGCCTCCAGTTCCATGGTTTTGGCTGGCTCCACTTCCAATACCATGGTTTTGTTTGGCCCCGCTTACAGTTCCATGGTTTTGGCTGACCCCGCATCCAATACCATGGTTTTGGCTGGCCTGCCTCCAATACCATGGTTTTGGCTGGACCCGCCTCCAGTTCCATGGTTTTGGCTGGCCCCGCCTCCAGTCCCATGGTTTTGGCTGTCCCCACCTCCACAGTACAGCCTCCAATACCATGGTTTTGGCTGGCCCCGCGTCCAGTTCCATGGTTTTGGCTGGCCCCGCCTCCAATACCATGGTTTTGGCTGGCCCCGCCTCCAGTACCATGGTTTTGGCTGGCCCTGCCTCCAATACCATGGGTTTGTCTGGCCCTGCCTCCAATACATGGTTTTGTCTGGCCCTGCCTCCAATACCATGGTTTTGGCTGGCCCCGCCTCCAGTTCCATGGATTTGTCTGGCCCTGCATCCAGTTACATGGTTTTGGCTGGCTCCGCCTCAGCTTCCATGGTTACAAGGTGTTCCATGGTTACAAGGTGTTCCATGGTTTTGGTTGGCCCCGCTTCCAGTTCCATGGTTTTGGCTGGCCCCGCCTCCAATACCATGGTTTTGGCTGGCCCCGCCTCCAATACCATGGTTTTGGCTGGCCCTGCCTCCAGTTCCATGGTTTTGGCTGGCCCTGCCTCCAATACCATGGTTTTGGCTGGCCCCTTCTCCAATACCATGGTTTTGGCTGGCCCCGCCTCCAGTTACATGGTTTTGGCTGGCCCCGCCTCAACTTCCATAGTTACAAGGTGTTCCATGGTTACAAGGTGTTCCATGGTTTTGGCTGGCTCCGCCTCCAGTTCCATGGTTTTGGCTGGCCCCGCCTCCAGTTCCATGGTTATGGTTGTCCCTGCCTCCAATACCATGGTTTTGGCTGGCCCGCCTGTTAGGACAGTTTTTCTGAAGTCCAGTTAAGGGCCTAGTAAAACCATTCAACTGAGGCAGTACAAGACTCCACTCTTAGTATAAGACTGTACCACCTGAGTACATGGTAGCGTAGGCAGAGCAGCCAGGCTTATCTTAGGAGGGAGAGAGGGCAGTAGATACAGTACAAGTGAAAATTTTAATACAAATGATCCAAAGAAACACTGAAACACTATGTATTATAAAAATAAAGGATTTATTTAAATACAAGTAGGCCCAGATAAATCTAGGGGTTAAGTAAATACTGAAACATTATATGAAATCACAATATAAAACACAACACTATACTTGAAAGTACACAGACCCAAGTATAGACCTTATTTGGAACACCTAACAGTAGTTCTAGGGAAGTCAAAACCTTGTTATACACATTTAGTATAGGCCAAGCCTATTCTTTGGGAGTAAAAGACCAATGGTTACTTGTTAGATTACTTGTGGTAATACAAGGACAGTAGGCCCTTCCAGTTGTACAGTGACTCTTGGAACAAATCACATAAACAGTCAACTGGACAATATACTTTTGCTGAATAGTGAAACACTTATTCTAGGTGCAGTAAAAACCTATAACTACTTTTGTCATAACACACAGTTATACCAGGTGAGCTAAACCTAATGGATGTAATATATCATTACAGATGCTTTGGAAATCAGGGAACCCCAGATTGAGGTAAGCAATAACTCTTGTAACTTGTTTTGGATGGCACACAGCTAACACAAGGTAAGTAAAACCCACTTACTGTAACTTCACAATGAAGGGGAAAGTAAAACCCAATGTCACACTTTACTGAATAGATATTCTAGGTAGGCAACAACCTAATGTAGACTTATTAAAGACAGGCTAGCAGCAAGTCAGGGGAAGCAAGACCCAGTTGGGGGACACTCATACAGTTATCCTAACAGGACTAACCTGATGACACCAACAGTTGGAGGACACTCATATAATTACCCTTCAGGAATAATCTGGTGAAACCAACACATTACTTTTGTAAAGAGGCACAACCTAATCACAGGAGAGTAAAATACCTTCACATCTACTTTCTTTTAGACTGGCAAAACAGTGGCTAAGGAAGGAAAGATGTTAACCATACTTTTAAGAATAGTGCATCACACATCCAAGATCAGTAAGAACTTTTGTAACTGTTCACTCTTAGAATTACAGTTGCCAACCAACTCTTTACAAGTAAGTAAAAACACTTGATTTCTTTTCTAGGCAGAAGTCCCAATCCCTTCAAAGTCTTTTCCCTTAGAGCATGAGTGTTCTCAGTGGCAGAAGGGGGGCACTAGGACTAATGACCAACAGGCAGTGTTAGAATAGGTTCTTTAGTAGCAAAAGCCAGAGTTTCCTTAGGAAAACTGGGCAAACAAGTGAGTACTTTACTTCTAGGGTTAGAAGAGGATCCAGGGGCTTCGCAGAAGACACCCAAGCAGGATTCTAGCAGTGGGACTGGGTGTACTGGACGAGGGACCTCCCAATCACAGAAAACACCCCAGGACTACACAGAAATCCCAACAGGCTTAAGGTAAGTATATACCCAAGCCAACACAGTACCTCAGCAATGAAGAAGAGATTGCAGCAGGAGAACTTCAGGGACTGCAGC
The DNA here is from genome assembly GCF_040938575.1 of Ambystoma mexicanum. NCBI lineage: Eukaryota > Metazoa > Chordata > Amphibia > Caudata > Ambystomatidae > Ambystoma > Ambystoma mexicanum. The sequence goes on along the minus strand of NC_090922.1, from coordinate 705,333,454 downwards.
CAAATACCCGGTCACTGGATTCCTTGTCCTGGAGACTGAACACAAGACCTCAGAAGGGACTTTGCAGCAGGGATCGATGAAGAAGACTCTAGGCAAGATTTCTCTCGCGGCTGAATGCGGTTCTGCGGGTTTGGCGCCTTTTCAAGGAGCACAGAAGAAGACAGCAAATCGTGGTTGAATTCTTGTCGTTTAAAAGGTCCAGCACTCTTGTGAGGGGAATTTTTGGACTCGATTCGTGTCTCTGGAGATAGACCAAGATGCCCACGAAATTTCAGCGAGATTCGGAATTCGGAAGACCGTGCACCGCACAGTGGCAGGAGGTCCCAGGATATTGGGGTATTGCAAGAACGCAAGGTCGCAGCAACCCGTGGGATGGCTCAAAATGCAGGTCGTCTTGAGTCTAGTGGGTCTCACCAGGCTCTGGGTTCGGGTCATCGTTTTCGGAGACCCCAGGTCGATCGGAAGGAAGGTCTGCAGCAGACTCCGGTTACAAAGCAGGCTCTCCGGCTGCTGGAAATCATTCCCGCTGCTTTTCCTTCGTCATCCTCTTCAGTTTTCGGTTCCAGTGGTCGACATAACTTCAGCTTCCAGGTTTCCAGTATTTATCAGGAACTGCAACACAACCTCTGCATTCTCTCCCCGCATTTTACAAGAAAGGGGCGTTTGGCTGTCCAATCAGGACAGCCAACCCCCCACTGGGATTTGGCCCAGTTGAAGGAAGACCTAAGACAAAGAAGGGGGAAGTTTGGGACCCCTCCCCCACTTCCTGTGCTTACAGACTGACTGGAGCCTGGGCGGGGTGTCCAGGGGACTCCCGCCAAAGACAAAACTCAAACAAAGGATTTTCCCACCCTGGATGTCAGGGGAAGGAACAAGAAACAATAAGAAACACTAAAATGGCAGAAAAAGAAGACAGGGGCCATTTTGGTAAAAATGAGCACCCTTAGGTGCCTTTACTGCAGCTGTGATTACAGCACGCGGTAAAGGTGCACCAAATTAGTAAAAGGTATCACTGCCACCAGCCATTAAAGGTAAGCTTGTCACTGTAACAGAATTGTTACAGTTTAAATGTAAAAGGGGATACATTGATTCTCCCCAGCACTCCACATAAGGTGGGGTGTGCTGGTTTCACAGAATAAAATGTAAAAGGGATCCAAAAACCCTTTCTACCCTTGGGAACTGTAATACACTCAAGGTTAGCACAAGAAAGTTAAAGGTGGAGCCCCTAGGGCAACCCAGCAACAACAGGCACTTTTTGCCAATAAGTTGTTAGACATGATAACTTTAAAAAGACACTATGGAGAGTCTTAAAAATGACACCCATAAAAAGAGTTAAAGACAGGTGAGTGTTGAAAAAGGTTCCCACTCACTGAGGTATTAATGGAAAATATCTCACTAGAAAAGCAAAAAGTTCTGGAGTTGAACCAGGCAAGGAAGATTTACCAGCCCTGTGGAAATCTTACCTAACACCGCCTCCAGTTCCATGGTTTTGGCTGGCTCCACTTCCAATACCATGGTTTTGTATGGCCCCGCCTACAGTTCCATGGTTTTGGCTGGCCCCGCATCCAATACCATGGTTTTGGCTGGCCTGCCTCCAATACCATGGTTTTGGCTGGACCCGCCTCCAGTCCCATGGTTTTGGTTGGCCCCGCCTCCAGTTCCATGGTTTTGGCTGGCCCCGCCTCCAATACCATGGTTTTGGCTGGCCCTGCCTCCAGTACCATGGTTTTGGCTGGCCCCGCCTCCAATACCATGGGTTTGTCTGGCCCTGCCTCCAATACCATGGTTTTGTCTGGCCCTGCCTCCAATACCATGGTTTTGGCTGGCCCCGCCTCCAGTTCCATGGTTTTGGCTGGCCCCGCCTCCAGTTACATGGTTTTGGCTGGCTCCGCCTCAGCTTCCATCGTTACAAGGTGTTCCATGGTTACAAGGTGTTCCATGGTTTTTGCTGGCCCCGCTTCCAGTTCAATGGTTTTGGCTGGCCACGCCTCCAATACCATGGTTTTGGCTGGCCCCGCCTCCAATACCATGGTTTTGGCTGGCCCCGCCTCCAGTTCCATGGTTTTGGCTGGCCCTGCCTCCAATACCATGGTTTTGGCTGGCCCCGTCTCCAATACCATGGTTTTGGCTGGCCCCGCCTCCAGTTACATGGTTTGGGCTGGCCCCGCCTCAACTTCCATGGTTGCAAGGTGTTCCATGGTTACAAGGTGTTCCATGGTTTTGGCTGGCTCTGCCTCCAGTTCCATGGTTTTGGCTGGCCCCCCTCCAGTTCCATGGTTTTGGCTGACCCTGCCTCCAATACCATGGTTTTGGATGGACCGCCTCCAATACCATGGTTTTGGCTGGCTCCCCCTCCAGTTAAATGGTTTTGGCTGGCCCCGCCTCCAATACCATGGTTTTGGCTGGCCCCGCGTCCAGTACCATGGTTTTGGCTGGCCCCGCCTCCAATACCATGGGTTTGTCTGGCCCTGCCTCCAATACCATGGTTTTGTCTGGCTCTGCCTCCAATACCATGGTTTTGGCTGGCCCCGCCTCCAGTTCCATGGTTTTGGCTGGCCCCGCCTCCAGTTACATGGTTTTGGCTGGCTCCGCCTCAACTTCCATGGTTACAAGGTGTTCCATGGTTACAAGGTGTTCCATTGTTTTGGCTTCCCTGGCCTCCAGTTACATGGTTTTGGCTGGCCCCGCCTCCAGTTCCATGGTTATGGTTGTCCCCGCCTCCAATACCATGGTTTTGGCTGGCCCCGCCTCCAGTTCCATGGTTTTGGCTCGCTCCACTTCCAATACCATGGTTTTGTATGGCCCCGCCTACAGTTCCATGGTTTTGGCTGGCCCCGCATCCAATACCATGGTTTTGGCTGGCCTGCCTCCAATACCATGGTTTTGGCTGGCCCCGCTTCCAGTTTCATGGTTTTGGCTGACCCCGCCTCCAATACCATGGTTTTGGCTGGCCCCGCCTCCAATACCATGGTTTTGGCTGGCCCTGCCTCCAGTTCCATGGTTTTGGCTGGCCCTGCCTCCAATACCATGGTTTTGGCTGGCCCCGTCTCCAATACCATGGTTTTGGCTGGCCCCACCTCCAGTTACATGGTTTTGCTGGCCCCGCCTGAACTTCCAGAGTTACAAGGTGTTTCATGGTTACAAGGTGTTCCATGGTTTTGGCTGGCTCTGCCTCAAGTTCCATGGTTTTGGCTGGCCCTACCTCCAATACCATGGTTTTGGCTAGTCCCGCCTCCCATACCATGGTTTTGGCTGGCCCCGCCTCCAATATCATGGTTTTGGCCGGCCCCACCTCCAGTTCCATGGTTTTGGCTGACCCTGCCTCCAATACCATGGCTTTGGCTGGCCCCGCCTCCAATTCCATGGTTTTGGCTGGCCCTGCCTCCAGTTCCATGGTTTTGACTGGCCCCGCCTCCAGTTCATTGGTTTTGGCTGGCCACACCTCCAATACCATGGTTATGGCTGGCCCCACCTCGAATACCATGGTTTTGGCTGACCCCGCCTCCAGTACCATGGTTTTGGCTGGCCCCGCCTCCAATACCATGGGTTTGTCTGGCCCTGCCTCCAATACCACGGTTTTGTCTGGCCCTGCCTCCAATACCATGGTTTTGGCTGGCCCCGCCTCCAGTTCCATGGTTTTGGCTGGCCGGCCTCCAGTTACATGGTTTTGGCTGGCTCCGCCTCAGCTTCCATGGTTACAAGGTGTTCCATGGTTACAAGGTGTTCCATTGTTTTGGCTTGCCCTGCCTCCAGTTACATGGTTTTGGCTGGCCCCGCCTCCAGTTCCATGGTTATGGTTGTCCCCGCCTCCAATACCATGGTTTTGGCTGGCCCGCCTCCAGTTCCATGGTTTTGGCTGGCTCCACTTCCAATACCATGGTTTTGTATGGCCCCGCCTACAGTTCCATGGTTTTGGCAGGCCCCGCATCCAATACCATGGTTTTGGCTGGCCTGCCTCCAATACCATGGTTTTGGCTGGACCCGCCTCCAGTTCCATGGTTTTGGCTGGCCCCGCCTCCAGTCCCATGGTTTTGGCTGTCCCCACCTCCAATACCATGGTTTTGGCTGTACCGCCTCCAATACCATGGGTTTGTCTGACCCTGCCTCCAATACCATGGTTTTGTCTGGCCCTGCCTCCAATACCATGGTTTTGGCTGGCCCCGCCTCCAGATCCATGGTTTTGGCTGGCCGGCCTCCAGTTACATGGTTTTGGCTGGCTCCGCCTCAACTTCCATGGTTACAAGGTGTTCCATGGTTACAAGGTGTTCCATTGTTTTGGCTTGCCCTGCCTCCAGTTACATGGTTTTCGCTGGCCCCGCCTCCAGTTCCATGGTTATGGTTGTCCCCGCCTCCAATACCATGGTTTTGGCTGGCCCGCCTCCAGTTCCATGGTTTTGGCTGGCTCCACTTCCAATACCATGGTTTTGTATGGCCCCGCCTACAGTTCCATGGTTTTGGCAGGCCCCGCATCCAATACCATGGTTTTGGCTGGCCTGCCTCCAATACCATGGTTTTGGCTGGACCTGCCTCCAGTTCCATGGTTTTGGCTGGCCCCGCCTCCAGTCCCATGGTTTTGGCTGTCCCCACCTCCAATACCATGGTTTTGGCTGTACCGCCTCCAATACCATGGGTTTGTCTGGCCCTGCCTCCAATACCATGGTTTTGTCTGGCCCTGCCTCCAATACCATGGTTTTGGCTGGCCCCGCCTCCAGTTCCATGGTTTTGGCAGGCTCCGCCTCAGCTTCCATCGTTACAAGGTGTTCCATGGTTACAAGGTGTTCCATGGTTTTTGCGGGCCCCGCTTCCAGTTCCTTGGTTTTGGCTGGCCATGCCTCCAATACCATGGTTTTGGCTGGCCCCGCCTCCAATACCATGGTTTTGGCTGGCCCCACCTCCAGTTCCATGGTTTTGGCTGGCCCTGCCTCCAATACCATGGTTTTGGCTGGCCCCGTCTCCAATACCATGGTTTTGGCTGGCCCCACCTCCAGTTACATGGTTTGGGCTGGCCCCACCTCAACTTCCATGGTTACAAGGTGTTCCATGGTTACAAGGTGTTCCATGGTTTTGGCTGGCTCTGCCTCCAGTTCCATGGTTTTGGCTGGCCCCACCTCCAATACCATGGTTTTGGCTGGCCCCGGCTCCAATACCATGGCTTTGGCTGGCCCCCCTCCAGTTCCATGGTTTTGGCTGACCCTGCCTCCAACACCATGGCTTTGGCTGGCCCCGCCTCCAATACCATGGTTTTGGCTGGCCCCACCTCCAGTCCCATGGTTTTGGCTAGCCCCACCTCCAATACCATGGTTTTGGATGGACCGCCTCCAATACCATGGTTTTGGCTGCCCCCCCCCTCCAGTTACATGGTTTTGGCTGGCCCCGCCTCCAATACCATGGTTTTGGCTGGCCCCGCCTCCAGTACCATGGTTTTGGCTGGCCCCGCCTCCAATACCATGGGTTTGTCTGGCCCTGCCTCCAATACCATGGTTTTGTCTGGCCCCGCCTCCAATACCATGGTTTTGGCTGGCCCCACCTCCAGTTCCATGGTTTTGGCTGACCCTGCCTCCAATACCATGGCTTTGGCTGGCCCCGCCTCAACTTCCATGGTTACAAGGTGTTCCATGGTTAAAAGCTTTTGGCTGGCCCTGCCTCCAGTTCCATGGTTTTGGCTGGCCCTGCCTCCAATACCATGGTTTTGGCTGGCCCCGTCTCCAATACCATGGTTTTGGCTGGCCCCACCTCCAGTTACATGGTTTTGGCTCCAATTCCATGGTTACAAGGTGTTCCATGGTTAAGAGGTGTTCCATTGTTTTGGCTTGCCCTGTCTCCAGTTACATGGTTTTGGCTGGCCCCGCCTCCAGTTCCATGGTTATGGTTGTCCCCGCCTCCAATACCATGGTTTTGGCTGGCCCTGCCTCCAGTTCCATAGTTTTGGCTGGCCCCGCCTCCAATACCATGGTTTTGGTTGGCCCCACCTCCAGTTCCATGGTTACAAGGTGTTCCATGGTTACAAGGTGTTCCATTGTTTTGGCTTGCCCCGCCTCCAGTTACATGATTTTGGCTGGCCCCGCCTCCAGTTCCATGGTTATGGTTGTCCCCACCTCCAATACCATGGTTTTGGATGGCCCAGCCTCCAGTTCCATGGTTTTGGCTGGCCCCGCCTCCAATATCATGGTTTTGGCTGGCCCGCCTCCAATATCATGGTTTTGGCTGGCCCTGCCTCCAGTTCCATGGTTTTGGCTGGCCCCGTCTCCAATACCATGGTTTTGGCTGGCCCCGCCTCCAGTACTATGTTTTAACCTGGCCCTGCCTCCAGTTCCATGGTTATGGATGGCCCCGCCTCCAATACCATGGTTTTGGCTGGTCCCACCTCCTGTTCCATGGTTTTGGCTGGCCCCGCCTCCAATACCATGGGTTTTGCTGGCCCCGCCTCCAATACCATGGTTTTGGCTGGCCCCGCCTACAGCTCCATGGGTACGGCTGGCCCCGCCTCTAATTCCATGGTTTTGGCTGGCCCCACCTCCAGTTCCATGGTTTTGGCTGGCCCTGCCTCCAATACCATGGTTTTGGCTGGCCCGCCCCCAATACCATGGTTTTGTCTGACCCCGCCTCCAATACCATGGTTTTGTCTGGCCCCACCTCCAAAACCATGGTTTTGGCTGGCCCCACCTCCAATTCCATGGTTTTGGCTGGCCCTGCCTCCAATACCATGGTTTTGGCTCACCCCGCCTCCAGTTCCATGGTTACAAGGTGTTCCATGGTTACAAGGTGTTCCATTGTTTTGGCTTGCCCGGCCTCCAGTTACATGGTTTTGGCTGGCCTCGCCTCCAGTTCCATGGTTATGGTTGTCCCCGCCTCCAATACCATGGTTTTGGCTGGCCCCGCCTCCAATACCATGGTTTTGGATGGCCCCGCCTCCAGTTCCATGGTTTTGGCTGGCCCCGCCTCCAATACCATGGTTTTGGCTGGCCCGCCTCCAATACCATGGCTTTGGCTAGCCCCGCCTCCAATACCATGGTTTTGGCTGGCCCTGCCTCCATTTCCATGGTTTTGACTGGCCCCGCCTCCAATACCATGGTTTTGGATGGCCCCGCCTCCAGTTCCATGGTTTTGGCTGGCCCCACCTCCAATACCATGGTTTTGGCTGACCCCCCTACAGTTCCATGGGTACGGCTGGCCCCGCCTCTAATTCCATGGTTTTGGCTGGCCCCACCTCCAGTTCCATGGTTTTGGCTGGCCCCGCCTCCAATACCATGGTTTTGGCTGGCCCCGCCTCCAGAACTATGGTTTAACCTGGCCCTGCCTCCAGTTCCATGGTTATGGATGGCTCGCCTCCAATACCATGGTTTTGGCTGGCCCCACCTCCAGTTCCATGGTTTTGGCTGGCCCCGCCTCCAATACCATGGGTTTTGCTGGCCCCGCCTCCAATACCATGGTTTTGGCTGGCTCCATCTCCAATACCATGGTTTTGGATGGCCCCGCCTACAGTTCCATGGTTTTGGCTGGCCCTGCATCCAATACCATGGTTTTGGCTGGCCTGTCTCCAATACCATGGTTTTGGCTGGACCCGCCTCCAGTTCCATGGTTTTGGCTGGCCCTGCCTCCAATACCATGGTTTTGGCTGGCCCCGCCTCCAGTTCCATGGTTTTGGCTGGCCCCGCCTCAACTTCCATGGTTACAAGGTGTTCCATGGTTACAAGGTGTTCCATGGTTTTGGCTGGCCCGCTTCCAGTTCCATGGTTTTGGCTGGCCCCGCCTCCAATACCATGGTTTTGGCTGGCCCCGCCTCCAATACCATGGTTTTGGCTGGCCCCGCCTCCAGTTCCATGGTTTTGACTGGCCCTGCCTCCAATACCATGGTTTTGGCTGGCCCCGTCTCCAATACCATGGTTTTGGCTGGCCCCGCCTCCAGTTCTGTGGTTTTGGCTGGCCACACCTCCAATACCATGGTTTTGGCTTGCCCCGCCTACAGTTCCATGGGTACGGCTGGCCCCGCCTCTAATTCCATGGTTTAGGCTGGCCCCGCCTCAGATTCCATGGTTTTGACTGGCCCTGCATCCAGTTCCATGGTTACAAGGTGTTAAATGGTTAAAAGGTGTTCAATGATTTTGGCTGGCCCCGCCTCCAGTTCCATGGTTTTGGCTGGCCCCGTCTCCAATACCATGGTTTTGGCTGGCCCTGTCTCCAATACCATGGTTTTGACTGACCCTGCCTCCAATACCATGGTTTTGTCTGGCCCCTCCAATACCATGGTTTTGGCTGGCCCCGCCTCCAGTTCCATGGTTTTGGCTGGCCCCACCTCCAATACCATGGTTTTGGCTGGCCCGCCTCCAATACCATGGTTTTGGCTGGCCCCGCCTCCAGTTCCATGGTTTTGCCTGGCCCCGCCTCCAGTCCCATGGTTTTGTCTGGCCCCGCCTCCAATACCATGGTTTTGGCTGGCCCGCCTCCAATACCATGGTTTTGGCTGGCCCTGCCTCCCATACCATGGTTTTGGCTGGCTCCGCCTCCAGTTCCATGGTTTTGGCTGGCCCCGCCTCCAATACCATGGTTTTGGCTGGCCCCGCCTCCAGTACTATAGTTTAACCTGGCCCTGCCTCCAGTTCCATGGTTATGGCTGGCCCTGCCTCCAATACCATTGTTTTGGCTGGCCCCACCTCCAGTTCCATGGTTATGACTAGCCCCGCCTACAATACCATTGTTTTTGCTGGCCCAGCCTCCAATACCATGGTTTTGGCTGGTACCGCCTCCAGTACCATGGTTTTGGCTGGCCCCGCCTCCAGTACCATGGTTTTGGCTGGCCCCACCTCCAGTTCCATGGATTTGAATGGCCCGCCTCCAATACCATGGGTTTTGCTGGCCCTGCCTCCAGTTCCATGGTTACAAGGTGTTCCATTGTTTTGGCTTGCCCTGCCTCAGGTTACATGGTTTTGGCTGGCCCCGCCTCCAGTTCCATGGATATGGTTGTCCCTGCCTCCAATACCATGGTTTTGGCTGGCCCCGCCTCCAGTTCCATGGTTTTGGCTGGCTCCACTTCCAATACCATGGTTTTGTATGGCCCCGCCTACAGTTCCATGGTTTTGGCTGGCCCCGCATCAAATACCATGGTTTTGGCTGGCCTGCCTCCAATACCATGGTTTTGGCTGGACCCGCCTCCAGTTCCATGGTTTTGGCTGGCCCCCCCTCCAGTCCCATGGTTTTGGCTGTCCCCACCTCCAATACCATGGTTTTGGCTGTACAGCCTCCAATACCATGGTTTTAGCTGGCCCCGCCTCCAATACTATGGTTTTGGCTGGCCCCGCCTCCAGTACCATGGTTTTGGCTGGCCCCGCCTCCAGTTCCATGGTTACAAGGTGTTCCATGGTTACAAGGTGTTCCATTGTTTTGGCTTGCCCGCCTCCAGTTACATGGTTTTGGCTGGCCCCACCTCCAATACCATGGTTTTTGGATGGCCCCACCTCCAATACCATGGTTTTGGCTGGCCCGCCTCCAATACCATGGTTTTGGCTGGCCCCGCCTCCAGTTCCATGGTTTTGACTGGCCCCGCCTCCAGTGTCATGGTTTTGGCTGGCCCCGCCTCCAATACCATGGTTTTGGCTGGCCCGCCTCCAATACCATGGTTTTGGCTGGCCCCGCCTCCAATACCATGGTTTTTGCAGGCCCCGCCTCCAGTTCCATGGTTTTGGCTGGCCCCGCCTCCAATACCATGGTTTTGGCTGGCCCCGCCTCCAGTACTATAGTTTAACCTGGCCCTGCCTCCAGTTCCATGGTTATGGCTTGCCCTGCCTCCAATACCATTGTTTTGGCTGGCCCCACCTCCAGTTCCATGGTTTTGACTGGCCCCGCCTCCAGTTCCATGGTTTTGGCTGGCCACACCTCCAATACCATGGTTTTGGCTGGCCCCACCTCCAATACCATGGTTTTGGCTGGCCCCGCCTCCAGTACCATGGTTTTGGCTGGCCCCGCCTCCAATACCATGGGTTTGTCTGGCCCTGCCTCCAATATCACGGTTTTGTCTGGCCCTGCCTCCAATACCATGGTTTTGGCTGGCCCTGCCTCCAGTTCCATGGTTTTGGCTGGCCGGCCTCCAGTTACATGGTTTTGGCTGGCTCCGCCTCAACTTCCATGGTTACAAGGTGTTCCATGGTTACAAGGTGTTCCATTGTTTTGGCTTGCCCTGCCTCCAGTTACATGGTTTTGGCTGGCCCTGCCTCCAGTTCCATGGTTATGGTTGTCCCCGCCTCCAATACCATGGTTTTGGCTGGCCCGCCTCCAGTTCCATGGTTTTGGCTGGCTCCACTTCCAATACCATGGTTTTGTATGGCCCCGCCTACAGTTCCATGGTTTTGGCAGGCCCTGCATCCAATACCATGGTTTTGGCTGGCCTGCCTCCAATACCATGGTTTTGGCTGGACCCGCCTCCAGTTCCATGGTTTTGGCTGGCCCCGCCTCCAGTCCCATGGTTTTGGCTGTCCCCACCTCCAATACCATGGTTTTGGCTGTACCGCCTCCAATACCATGGGTTTGTCTGGCCCTGCCTCCAATACCATGGTTTTGTCTGGCCCTGCCTCCAATACCATGGTTTTGGCTGGCCCCGCCTCCAGTTCCATGGTTTTGGCTGGCCGGCCTCCAGTTACATGGTTTTGGCTGGCTCCGCCTCAACTTCCATGGTTACAAGGTGTTCCATGGTTACAAGGTGTTCCATTGTTTTGGCTTGCCCTGCCTCCAGTTACATGGTTTTGGCTGGCCCCGCCTCCTGTTCCATGGTTATGGTTGTCCCCGCCTCCAATACCATGGTTTTGGCTGGCCCGCCTCCAGTTCCATGGTTTTGGCTGGCTCCACTTCCAATACCATGGTTTTGTATGGCCCCGCCTACAGTTCCATGGTTTTGGCAGGCCCCGCATCCAATACCATGGTTTTGGCTGGCCTGCCTCCAATACCATGGTTTTGGCTGGACCCGCCTCCAGTTCCATGGTTTTGGTTGGCCCCACCTCCAGTCCCATGGTTTTGGCTGTCCCCACCTCCAATACCATGGTTTTGGCTGTACCGCCTCCAATACCATGGGTTTGTCTGGCCCTGCCTCCAATACCATGGTTTTGTCTGGCCCTGCCTCCAATACCATGGTTTTGGCTGGCCCCGCCTCCAGTTCCATGGTTTTGGCTGGCTCCGCCTCAGCTTCCATCGTTACAAGGTGTTCCATGGTTACAAGGTGTTCCATGGTTTTTGCGGGCCCCGCTTCCAGTTCCTTGGTTTTGGCTGACCATGCCTCCAATACCATGGTTTTGGCTGGCCCCGCCTCCAATACCATGGTTTTGGCTGGCCCCGCCTCCAGTTCCATGGTTTTGGCTGGCCCTGCCTCCAATACCATGGTTTTGGCTGGCCCCGTCTCCAATACCATGGTTTTGGCTGGCCCCACCTCCAGTTACATGGTTTGGGCTGGCCCCGCCTCAACTTCCATGGTTACAAGGTGTTCCATGGTTACAAGGGGTTCCATGGTTTTGGCTGGCTCTGCCTCCAGTTCCATGGTTTTGGCTGGCCCCACCTCCAATACCATGGTTTTGGCTGGCCCCGCCTCCAATACCATGGCTTTGGCTGGCCCCCCTCCAGTTCCATGGTTTTGGCTGACCCTGCCTCCAACACCATGGCTTTGGCTGGCCCTGCCTCCAATACCATGGTTTTGGCTGGCCCCACCTCCAGTCCCATGGTTTTGGCTGGCCCCACCTCCAATACCATGGTTTTGGATGGACCGCCTCCAATACCATGGTTTTGGCTGGCCCCCCCCTCCAGTTACATGGTTTTGGCTGGCCCCGCCTCCAATACCATGGTTTTGGCTGGCCCCGCCTCCAGTACCATGGTTTTGGCTGGCCCCGCCTCCAATACCATGGGTTTGTCTGGCCCTGCCTCCAATACCATGGTTTTGTCTGGCCCCGCCTACAATACCATGGTTTTGGCTGGCCCCACCTCCAGTTCCATGGTTTTGGCTGACCCTGCCTCCAATACCATGGCTTTGGCTGGCCCCGCCTCAACTTCCTTTTTTTACAAGGTGTTCCATGGTTAAAAGCTTTTGGCTGGCCCTGCCTCCAGTTCCATGGTTTTGGCTGGCCCTGCCTCCAATACCATGGTTTTGGCTGGCCCCGTCTCCAATACCATGGTTTTGGCTGGCCCCACCTCCAGTTACATGGTTTTGGCTCCAATTCCATGGTTACAAGGTGTTCCATGGTTATAAGGTGTTCCATTGTTTTGGCTTGCCCTGCCTCCAGTTACATGGTTTTGGCTGGCCCTGCCTCCAGTTCCATAGTTTTGGCTGGCCCCGCCTCCAATACCATTGTTTTGGTTGGCCCCACCTCCAGTTCCATGGTTACAAGGTGTTCCATGGTTACAAGGTGTTCCATTGTTTTGGCTTGCCCCGCCTCCAGTTACATGATTTTGGCTGGCCCCGCCTCCAGTTACATGGTTATGGTTGTCCCCACCTCCAATACCATGGTTTTGGATGGCCCAGCCTCCAGTTCCATGGTTTTGGCTGGCCCCGCCTCCAATATCATGGTTTTGGCTGGCCCGCCTCCAATATCATGGTTTTGGCTGGCCCTGCCTCCAGTTCCATGGTTTTGGCTGGCCCCGTCTTCAATACCATGGTTTTGGCTGGCCCCGCCTCCAGTACTATGGTTTAACCTGGCCCTGCCTCCAGTTCCATGGTTATGGATGGCCCCGCCTCCAATACCATGGTTTTGGCTGGTCCCACCTCCTGTTCCATGGTTTTGGCTGGCCCCGCCTCCAATACCATGGGTTTTGCTGGCCCCGCCTCCAATACCATGGTTTTGGCTGGCCCCGCCTACAGTTCCATGGGTACGGCTGGCCCCGCCTCTAATTCCATGGTTTTGGCTGGCCCCACCTCCAGTTCCATGGTTTTGGCTGGCCCTGCCTCCAATACCATGGTTTTGGCTGGCCCGCCCCCAATACCATGGTTTTGTCTGACCCCGCCTCCAATACCATGGTTTTGTCTGGCCCCACCTCCAAAACCATGGTTTTGGCTGGCCCCACCTCCAATTCCATAGTTTTGGCTGGCCCTGCCTCCAATACCATGGTTTTGGCTCGCCCCGCCTCCAGTTCCATGGTTACAAGGTGTTCCATGGTTACAAGGTGTTCCATTGTTTTGGCTTGCCCCGCCTCCAGTTACATGGTTTTGGCTGGCCTCGCCTCCAGTTCCATGGTTATGGTTGTCCCCGCCTCCAATACCGTGGTTTTGGCTGGCCCCGCCTCCAATACCATGGTTTTGGATGGCCCCGCCTCCAGTTCCATGGTTTTGGCTGGCCCCGCCTCCAATACCATGGTTTTGGCTGGCCCGCCTCCAATACCATGGCTTTGGCTGGCCCGGCCTCCAATACCATGGTTTTGGCTGGCCCTGCCTCCAGTTCCATGGTTTTGACTGGCCCCGCCTCCAGTTCCATGGTTTTGGCTGGCCACACCTCCAATACCATGGTTTTGGCTGGCCCCACCTCCAATACCATGGTTTTGGCTGTCCCCGCCTACAGTTCCATGGGTACGGCCGGCCCCGCTTCTAATTCCATGGTTTTGGCTGGCCCCACCTCCAGTTCCATGGTTTTGGCTGGCCCTGCCTCCAATACCATGGTTTTGGCTGGCCCCGCCTCCAGAACTATGGTTTAACCTGGCCCTGCCTCCAGTTCCATTGTTTTGGCTGGCCCCGCCTCCAATACCATGGGTTTTGCTGGCCCCGCCTCCAATACCATGGTTTTGGCTGGCTCCATCTCCAATACCATGGTTTTGGATGGCCCCGCCTACAGTTCCATGGTTTTGGCTGGCCCTGCATCCAATACCATGGTTTTGGCTGGCCTGTCTCCAATACCATGGTTTTGGCTGGACCCGCCTCCAGTTCCATGGTTTTGGCTGGCCCTGCCTCCAGTCCCATGGTTTTGGCTGGCCCCACCTCCAATTCCATGGTTTTGGCTGGCCCGCCTCCAATACCATGGTTTTGGCTGGCCCCGCCTCCAGTTCCATGGTTTTGGCTTGCCCCGCCTCCAATACCATGGGTTTGTCTGGCCCTGCCTCCAATACCATGGTTTTGGCTGGCCCCGCCTCCAGTTCCATGGTTTTGGCTGGCCCCGCCTCCAATACCATGGTTTTGGCTGGCCCCGTCTCCAATACCATGGTTTTGGCTGGCCCTGCCTCCAGTTACATGGTTTTGGCTGGCCCCGCCTCAACTTCCATAGTTACAAGGTGTTCCATGGTTACAAGGTGTTCCATGGTTTTGGCTGGCCCGCTTCCAGTTCCATGGTTTTGGCTGGCCCCGCCTCCAATACCATGGTTTTGTCTGGCCCCGCCTCCAATACCATGGTTTTGGCTGGCCCCGCCTCCAGTTCCATGGTTTTGGCTGGCCCTGCCTCCAATACCATGGTTTTGGCTGGCCCCGTCTCCAATACCATGGTTTTGGCTGGCCCCGCCTCCAGTTACATGGTTTTGGCTGGCCCCGCCTCAACTTCCATAGTTACAAGGTGTTCCATGGTTACAAGGAGTTCCATGGTTTTGGCTGGCCCCGCATCCAGTTCCATGGTTTTGGCTGGCCCCACCTCCAATACCATGGTTTTGGCTGGTCCCGCCTCCAATACCATGGTTTTGGCTGGCCCCGCCTCCAATACCATGGTTTTGGCTGGCCCCGCCTCCAATACCATGGTTTTGGCTGGCCCGCCTCTAGTTCCATGGTTTTGGCTGACCCTGCCTCCAATACCATGGCTTTGGCTGGCCCTGTCTCCAATACCATGGTTTTGGCTGGCCCTGCCTCCAGTTCCATGGTTTTGACTTGCCCCGCCTCCAGGTCTGTGGTTTTGGCTGGCCACACCTCCAATACCGTGGTTTTGGCTTGCCCCGCCTACAGTTCCATGGGTACGGCTGGCCCCGCCTCTAATTCCATGGTTTTGGCTGGCCCCGCCTCAGATTCCATGGTTTTGACTGGCCCTGCATCCAGTTCCATGGTTACAAGGTGTTAAATGGTTAAAAGGTGTTCAATGATTTTGGCTGGCCCCGCCTCCAGTTCCATGGTTTTGGCTGGCCCCGTCTCCAATACCATGGTTTTGGCTGGCCCTGTCTCCAATACCATGGTTTTGACTGACCCTGCCTCCAATACCATGGTTTTGTCTGGCCCCTCCAATACCATGGTTTTGGCTGGCCCCACCTCCAGTTCCATAGTTTTGGCTGGCCCCGCCTCCAATACCATGGTTTTGGCTGGCCCCGCCTCCAGTTCCATGGTTACAAGGTGTTCCATGGTTACAAGGTGTTCCATTGTTTTGGCTTGCCCGCCTCCAGTTACATGGTTTTGGCTGGCCCCACCTCCAATACCATGGTTTTGGATGGCCCCGCCTCCAGTTCCATGGTTTTGGCTGGCCCCACCTCCAATACCATGGTTTTGGCTGGCCCGCCTCCAATACCATGGTTTTGGCTGGCCCCGCCTCCAGTTCCATGGTTTTGCCTGGCCCCGCCTCCAGTCCCATGGTTTTGTCTGGCCCCGCCTCTTATACCATGGTTTTGGCTGGCCCGCCTCCAATACCATGGTTTTGGCTGGCCCTGCCTCCAATACCATGGTTTTGGCTGGCTCCGCCTCCAGTTCCATGGTTTTGGCTGGCCCCGCCTCCAATACCATGGTTTTGGCTGGCCCCGCCTCCAGTACTATAGTTTAACCTGGCCCTGCCTCCAGTTCCATGGTTATGGCTGGCCCTGCCTCCAATACCATTGTTTTGGCTGGCCCCACCTCCAGTTCCATGGTTTTGACTAGCCCCGCCTACAATACCATGGTTTTTGCTGGCCCAGTCTCCAATACCATGGTTTTGGCTGGTACCGCCTCCAGTACCATGGTTTTGGCTGGCCCCGCCTCCAGTACCATGGTTTTGGCTGGCCCCGCCTCCAGTTCCATGGATTTGAATGGCCCGCCTCCAATACCATGGGTTTTGCTGGCCCTGCCTCCAGTTCCATGGTTACAAGGTGTTCCATTGTTTTGGCTTGCCCTGCCTCCAGTTACATGGTTTTGGCTGGCCCCGCCTCCAGTTCCATGGATATGGTTGTCCCTGCCTCCAATACCATGGTTTTGGCTGGCCCCGCCTCCAGTTCCATAGTTTTGGCTGGCTCCACTTCCAATACCATGGTTTTGTATGGCCCCGCCTACAGTTCCATGGTTTTGGCTGGCCCCGCATCAAATACCATGGTTTTGGCTGGCCTGCCTCTAATAACATGGTTTTGGCTGGACCCGCCTCCAGTTCCATGGTTTTGGCTGGCCCCGCCTCCAGTCCCATGGTTTTGGCTGTCCCCACCTCCAATACCATGGTTTTGGCTGTACAGCCTCCAATACCATGGTTTTGGCTGGCCCCGCCTCCAATACTATGGTTTTGGCTGGCCCCGCCTCCAGTACCATGGTTTTGGCTGGCCCCGCCTTCAATACCATGGGTTTTTCTGGCACCTCCAATACCATGGTTTTGGCTGGCCCCACCTCCAGTTCCATAGTTTTGGCTGGCCCCGCCTCCAATACCATGGTTTTGGCTGGCCCCGCCTCCAGTTCCATGGTTACAAGGTGTTCCATGGTTACAAGGTGTTCCATTGTTTTGGCTTGCCCGCCTCCAGTTACATGGTTTTGGCTGGCCCCACCTCCAATACCATGGTTTTGGATGGCCCCGCCTCCAGTTCCATGGTTTTGGCTGGCCCCACCTCCAATACCATGGTTTTGGCTGGCCCGCCTCCAATACCATGGTTTTGGCTGGCCCCACCTCCAGTTCCATGGTTTTGACTGGCCCCGCCTCCAGTGTCATGGTTTTGGCTGGCCCCACCTCCAATACCATGGTTTTGGCTGGCCCGCCTCCAATACCATGGTTTTGGCTGGCCCCGCCTCCAGTTCCATGGATATGGTTGTCCCTGCCTCCAATACCATGGTTTTGGCTGGCCCCGCCTCCAGTTCCATGGTTTTGGCTGGCTCCACTTCCAATACCATGGTTTTGTATGGCCCCGCCTACAGTTCCATGGTTTTGGCTGGCCCCGCATCAAATACCATGGTTTTGGCTGGCCTGCCTCTAATAACATGGTTTTGGCTGGACCCGCCTCCAGTTCCATGGTTTTGGCTGGCCCCGCCTCCAGTCCCATGGTTTTGGCTGTCCCCACCTCCAATACCATGGTTTTGGCTGTACAGCCTCCAATACCATGGTTTTGGCTGGCCCCGCCTCCAATACTATGGTTTTGGCTGGCCCCGCCTCCAGTACCATGGTTTTGGCTGGCCCCGCCTCCAATACCATGGGTTTTTCTGGCACCTCCAATACCATGGTTTTGGCTGGCCCCACCTCCAGTTCCATAGTTTTGGCTGGCCCCGCCTCCAATACCATGGTTTTGGCTGGCCCCGCCTCCAGTTCCATGGTTACAAGGTGTTCCATGGTTACAAGGTGTTCCATTGTTTTGGCTTGCCCGCCTCCAGTTACATGGTTTTGGCTGGCCCCACCTCCAATACCATGGTTTTGGATGGCCCCGCCTCCAGTTCCATGGTTTTGGCTGGCCCCACCTCCAATACCATGGTTTTGGCTGGCCCGCCTCCAATACCATGGTTTTGGCTGGCCCCACCTCCAGTTCCATGGTTTTGACTGGCCCCGCCTCCAGTGTCATGGTTTTGGCTGGCCCCACCTCCAATACCATGGTTTTGGCTGGCCCGCCTCCAATACCATGGTTTTGGCTGGCCCCGCCTCCAATACCATGGTTTTTGCTGGCCCCGCCTCCAGTTCCATGGTTTTGGCTGGCCCCGCCTCCAGTACTATAGTTTAACCTGGCCCTGCCTCCAGTTCCATGGTTATGGCTGGCCCTGCCTCCAATAACATTGTTTTGGCTGGCCCCACCTCCAGTTCCATGGTTTTGACTAGCCCCACCTCAAATACCATGGTTTTTGCTGGCCCAGCCTCCAATACCATGGTTTTGGCTGGTACCGCCTCCAGTACCATGGTTTTGGCTGGCCCCGCCTCCAGTACCATGGTTTTGGCTGGCCCCACCTCCAGTTCCATGGATTTGAATGGCCCGCCTCCAATACCATGGGTTTTGCTGGCCCTGCCTCCAGTTCCATGGTTACAAGGTGTTCCATTGTTTTGGCTTGCCCTGCCTCCAGTTACATGGTTTTTGCTGGCCCCGCCTCCAGTTCCATGGATATGGTTGTCCCTGCCTCCAATACCATGGTTTTGGCTGGCCCCGCCTCCAGTTCCATGGTTTTGGCTGGCCCCGCCTCCGATACCATGGTTTTGGCTGGCCCCGCCTCCAGTACCATGGTTTTGGCTGGCCCCGCCTCCAATACCATGGGTTTGTCTGGCCCTGCCTCCAATACTATGGTTTTGTCTGGCCCTGCCTCCAATACCATGGTTTTGGCTGGCCCCGCCTCCAGTTCCATGGTTTTGGCTGGCCCCGCATCCAGTTACATGGTTTTGGCTGGCTCCGCCTCATCTTCCATCGTTACAAGGTGTTCCATGGTTACAAGGTGTTCCATGGTTTTGGCTGGCCCCGCTTCCAGTTCCATGGTTTTGGCTGGCCCATCTCCGATACCATGGTTTTGGCTGGCCCCGCCTCCAATACCATAGTTTTGGATGGCCCCGCCTCCAGTTCCATGGTTTTGGCTGGCCCTGCCTCCAATACCATGGTTTTTGCTGGCCCCGTCTCCAATAACATGGTTTTGGCTGGCCCCGCCTCCAGTTACATGGTTTTGGCTGGCCCCGCCTCAACTTCCATAGTTACAAGGTGTTCCATGGTTACAAGGTGTTCCATGGTTTTGGCTGGCTCTGCCTCCAGTTCCATGGTTTTGGCTGGCCCCACCTCCAATACCATGGTTTTGGCTGGTCCTGCCTCCAATACCATGGTTTTGGCTGGCCCCGCCTCCAATACCATGCTTTGGCTGGCCTCGCCTCCAGTTCCATGGTTTTGGCTGACCCTGACTCCAACACCATGGCTTTGGCTGGCACCGCCTCCAATACCATGGTTTTGGCTGGCCCTGCCTCCAGTTCCATGGTTTTGACTGGACTGGCCTCCAGTTCCATGGTTTGGCTGGCCCCGCCTCCAGCCCCATGGTTTTGGCTGGCCCCACCTCCAATACCATGGTTTTGGCTGGACCGACTCCATTACCATGGTTTTGGCTGGCCCCGCCTTCAGTTCCATGGTTTTGGCTGGCCCCGCCTCCAATACCATGGTTTTGGCTGGCCCCGCCTCCAATACCATGGTTTTGGCTGGCCCCGCCTCCAGTTCCATGGTTTTGGCTGGCCCTGCCTCCAATACCATGGTTTTGGCTGGCCCCACCTCCAGTTCCATGGATTTGAATGGCCCGCCTCCAATACCATGGGTTTGGCTGGCCCTGCCTCCAGTTCCATCGTTACAAGGTGTTCCATGGTTACAAGGTGTTCCATTGTTTTGGCTTGCCCTGCCTCCAGTTACATGGTTTTGGCTGGCCCCGCCTCCAGTTCCATGGTTATGGTTGTCCCTGCCTCCAATACCATGGTTTTGGCTGGCTCCGCCTCCAGTTCCATGATTTTGGCTGGCTCCTCTTCCAATACCATGGTTTTGTATGGCCCCGCCTACAGTTCCATTGTTTTGGCTGGCCCCGCATCCAATACCATGGTTTTGGCTGGCCTGCCTCCAATACCATGGTTTTGGCTGGACCCGCCTCCAGTCCCATGGTTTTGGCTGTCCCCACCTCCAATACCATGGTTTTGGCAGTACAGCCTCCAATACCATGGTTTTGGCTGGCCCCGCCTCCAATACCATGGGTTTGTCTGGCCATGCCTCCAATACATGTTTTGTCTGGCCCTGCCTCCAATACCATGGTTTTGGCTGGCCCCGCCTCCAGTTCCATGGTTTTGGCTGGCCCCGCATCCAGTTGCATGGTTTTGGCTGGCTCCGCCTCAGTTTACATGGTTACAAGGTGTTCTATGGTTACAAGGTGTTCCATGGTTTTGGCTGGCCCCGCTTCCAGTTCCATGGTTTTGGCTGGCCCCGCCTCCAATACCATGGTTTTGGCTGGCCCCGCCTCCAATACCATCGTTTTGGCTGGCCCCGCCTCCAGTTCCATGGTTTTGGCTGGCCCTGCCTCCAATACCATGGTTTTGGCTGACCCCATCTCCAATAGCATGGTTTTGGCTGTCCCCACCTCCAGTTACATGGTTTTGGCTGGCCCCGCCTCAACTTCCATAGTTACAAGGTGTTCCATGGTTACAAGGTGTTCCATGGTTTTGGCTGGCTCCGCCTCCAGTTCCATGGTTTTGGCTGGCCCCTCCAGCAATACCATGGTTTTGGCTGGTCCTGCCTCCAATACCATGGTTTTGGCTGGCCCCGCCTCCAATACCATGGTTTTGGCTGGCCCCGCATCCAGTTCCATGGTTTTGGCTGACCCTACCTCCAACACCATGGCTTTGGCTGGCCCCGCCTCCAATACCATGGTTTTGGCTGGCCCCGCCTCCAGTTCCATGGTTTTGGCTGGCCCTGCCTCCAATACCATGGTTTTGGCTGGCCCCGTCTCCAATAGCATGGTTTTGGCTGTCCCCACCTCCAGTTACATGGTTTTGGCTGGCCCCGCCTCAACTTCCATAGTTACAAGGTGTTCCATGGTTACAAGGTGTTCCATGGTTTTGGCTGGCTCCGCCTCCAGTTCCATGGTTTTGGCTGGCCCCTCCTCCAATACCATGGTTTTGGCTGGTCCTGCCTCCAATACCATGGTTTTGGCTGGCCCCGCCTCCAATACCATGGTTTTGGCTGGCCCCGCATCCAGTTCCATGGTTTTGGCTGACCCTGCCTCCAACACCATGGCTTTGGCTGGCCCCGCCTCCAATACCATGGTTTTGGCTGGCCCTGCCTCCAGTTCCATGGTTTTGACTGGACCGGCCTCCAGTTCCATGGTTTTGGCTGGCCCCGCCCCCAGTCCCATGTTTTTGGCTGTCCCCGCCTCCAGTCCCATGGTTTTGGCTGGCCCCGCCTCCAATACCATGGTTTTGGCTGGCCCGCCTCCAATACCATGGTTTTGGCTGGCCCCGCCTCCAATACCATGGTTTTTGCTGGCCCCGCCTCCAGTTCCATGGTTTTGGCTTGCCCCGCCTCCAATACCATGGTTTTGGCTGGCCCCGCCTCCAGTACTATAGTTTAACCTGGCCCTGCCTCCAGTTCCATGGTTATGGCTGGCCCTGCCTCCAATACCATTGTTTTGGCTGGCCCCACCTCCAGTTCCATGGTTTTGACTAGCCCCGCCTCCAATACCATGGTTTTTGCTGGCCCAGCCTCCAATACCATGGTTTTGGCTGGTACCGCCTCCAGTACCATGGTTTTGGCTGGCCCCGCCTCCAGTACCATGGTTTTGGCTGGCCCCACCTCCAGTTCCATGGATTTGAATGGCCCGCCTCCAATACCATGGGTTTTGCTGGCCCTGCCTCCAGTTCCATGGTTACAAGGTGTTCCATTGTTTTGGCTTGCCCTGCCTCCAGTTACATGGTTTTGGCTGGCCCCACCTCCAGTTCCATGGATATGGTTGTCCCTGCCTCCAATACCATGGTTTTGGCTGGCCCCGCCTCCAGTTCCATGGTTTTGGCTTGCTCCACTTCCAATACCATGGTTTTGTATGGCCCCGCCTACAGTTCCATGGTTTTGGCTGGCCCCGCATCCAATACCATGGTTTTGGCTGGCCTGCCTCCAATACCATGGTTTTGGCTGGACCCGCCTCCAGTTCCATGGTTTTGGCTGGCCTCGCCTCCAGTGCCATGGTTTTGGCTGTCCCCACCTCCAATACCATGGTTTTGGCTGTACAGCCTCCAATACCATGGTTTTGGCTGGACCCGCCTCCAGTTCCATGGTTTTGGCTGGCCCCGCCTCCAATACCATGGTTTTGGCTGGCCCCGCCTCCAGTACCATGGTTTTGGCTGGCCCCGCCTCCAATACCATGGGTTTGTCTGGCCCTGCCTCCAATACCATGGTTTTGTCTGGCCCTGCCTCCAATACCATGGTTTTGGCTGGCCCCGCCTCCAGTTCCATGGTTTTGGCTGGCCCCGCATCCAGTTACATGGTTTTGGCTGGCTCCGCCTCATCTTCCATCGTTACAAGGTGTTCCATGGTTACAAGGTGTTCCATGGTTTTGGCTGGCCCCGCTTCTAGTTCCATGGTTTTGACTGGCCCATCTCCAATACCATGGTTTTGGCTGGCCCCGCCTCCAATACCATAGTTTTGGCTGGCCCCGCCTCCAGTTCCATGGTTTTGGCTGGCCCTGCGTCCAATACCATGGTTTTGGCTGGCCCCGTCTCCAATACCATGGTTTTGGCTGGCCCCGCCTCCAGTTACATGGTTTTGGCTGGCCCCGCCTCAACTTCCATAGTTACAAGGTGTTCCATGGTTACAAGGTGTTCCATGGTTTTGGCTGGCTCTGCCTCCAGTTCCATGGTTTTGGCTGGCCCCACCTCCAATACCATGGTTTTGGCTGGTCCTGCCTCCAATACCATGGTTTTGGCTGGCCCCGCCTCCAATACCATGCTTTGGCTGGCCCGCCTCCAGTTCCATGGTTTTGGCTGACCCTGACTTCGACACCATGGCTTTGGCTGGCCCCGCCTCCAATACCATGGTTTTGGCTGGCCCTGCCTCCAGTTCCATGGTTTTGACTGGACCGGCCTCCAGTTCCATGGTTTGGCTGGCCCCGCCTCCAGCCCCATGGTTTTGTCTGGCCCCACCTCCAATACCATGGTTTTGGCTGGACCGACTCCATTACCATGGTTTTGGCTGGCCCCGCCTTCAGTTCCATGGTTTTGGCTGGCCCCGCCTCCAATACCATGGTTTTGGCTGGCCCCGCCTCCAGTTCCATGGTTTTGGCTGGCCCTGCCTCCAATACCATGGTTTTGGCTGGCCCCACCTCCAGTTCCATGGATTTGAATGGCCCGCCTCCAATACCATGGGTTTGGCTGGCCCTGCCTCCAGTTCCATCGTTACAAGGTGTTCCATGGTTACAAGGTGTTCCATTGTTTTGGCTTGCCCTGCCTCCAGTTACATGGTTTTGGCTGGCCCCGCCTCCAGTTCCATGGTTATGGTTGTCCCTGCCTCCAATACCATGGTTTTGGCTGGCTCCGCCTCCAGTTCCATGATTTTGGCTGGCTCCTCTTCCAATACCATTGTTTTGTATGGCCCCGCCTACAGTTCCATGGTTTTGGCTGACCCCGCATCCAATACCATGGTTTTGGCTGGCCTGCCTCCAATACCATGGTTTTGGCTGGACCCGCCTCCAGTCCCATGGTTTTGTCTGTCCCCACCTCCACTACCATGGTTTTGGCAGTACAGCCTCCAATACCATGGTTTTGGCTGGCCCCGCCTCCAGTTCCATGGTTTTGGCTGGCCCCGCCTCCAATACCATGGTTTTGGCTGGCCCCGCCTCCAGTACCATGGTTTTGGCTGGCCCCGCCTCCAATACCATGGGTTTGTCTGGCCATGCCTCCAATACATGTTTTGTCTGGCCCTGCCTCCAATACCATGGTTTTGGCTGGCCCCGCCTCAAGTTCCATGGTTTTGGCTGGCCCCGCATCCAGTTGCATGGTTTTGGCTGGCTACGCCTCAGCTTACATGGTTACAAGGTGTTCTATGGTTACAAGGTTTTCCATGGTTTTGGCTGGCCCCGCTTCCAGTTCCATGGTTTTGGCTGGCCCCGCCTCCAATACCATGGTTTTGGCTGGCCCCGCCTCCAATACCATGGTTTTGGCTGGCCCCGCCTCCAGTTCCATGGTTTTGGCTGGCCCTGCCTCCAATACCATGGTTTTGGCTGGCCCCGTCTCCAATAGCATGGTTTTGGCTGTCCCCACCTCCAGTTACATGGTTTTGGCTGGCCCCGCCTCAACTTCCATAGTTACAAGGTGTTCCATGGTTACAAGGTTTTCCATGGTTTTGGCTGGCTCCGCCTCCAGTTCCATGGTTTTGGCTGGCCCCTCCTCCAATACCATGGTTTTGGCTGGTCCTGCCTCCAATACCATGGTTTTGGCTGCCCCCGCCTCCAATACCATGGTTTTGGCTGGCCCCGCATCCAGTTCCATGGTTTTGGCTGACCCTGCCTCCAACACCATGGCTTTGGCTGGCCCCGCCTCCAATACCATGGTTTTGGCTGGCCCTGCCTCCAGTTCCATGGTTTTGACTGGACCGGCCTCCAGTTCCATGGTTTTGGCTGGCCCCGCCTCCAGTACCATGGTTTTGGCTGGCCCCGCCTCCAATACCATGGGTTTGTCTGGCCCTGCCTCCAATACCATGGTTTTGTCTGGCTCTGCCTCCAATACCATGGTTTTGTCTAGCCCCGCCTCCAGTTCCATGGTTTTGGCTGGCCCCGCCTCCAGTTACATGGTTTTGGCTGTCTCCGCCTCAACTTCCATGGTTACAAGGTGTTCCATGGTTACAAGGTGTTCCATTGTTTTGGCTTGCCCTGCCTCCAGTTATATGGTTTTGGTTGGCCCCGCCTCCAGTTCCATGGTTATGGTTGTCCCCGCCTCCAATACCATGGTTTTGGCTGGCCCCGCCTTCAGTTCCATGGTTTTGGCTGGCTCCACTTCCAATACCATGGTTTTGTATGGCCCCGCCTACAGTTCCATGGTTTTGGCTGGCCCTGCATCCAATACCATGGTTTCGGCTGACCTGCCTCCAATACCATGGTTTTGGCTGGACCCGCTTCCAGTTTCATGGTTTTGTCTGGCCCCGCCTCCAATACCATGGTTTTGGCTGGCCCCGCCTCCAATACTATGGTTTTGGCTGGCCCTGCCTCCAGTTCCATGGTTTTGGCTGGCCCTGCCTCCAATACCATGGTTTTGGCTGGCCCGTCTCCAATACCATGGTTTTGGCTGGCCCCACCTCCAGTTACATGGTTTTGGCTGGCCCCGCCTGAACTTCCATAGTTACAAGGTGTTCCATGGTTACAAGGTGTTCCATGGTTTTGGCTGGCTCCGCCTCAAGTTCCATGGTTTTGGCTGGCCCCACCTCCAATACCATGGTTTTGGCTGGTCCCGCCTCCCATACCATGGTTCTGGCTGGCCCCGCCTCCAATACCATGGTTTTGGCTGGCCCCACCTCCAGTTCCATGGTTTTGGCTGACCCTGCCTCCAATACCATGGCTTTGGCTGGCCCCGCCTCCAATTCCATGGTTTTGGCTGGCCCTGCCTCCAGTTCCATGGTTTTGACTGGCCCCGCCTCCAGTTCCATGGTTTTGTCTGGCCCCACCTCCAATACCATGGTTTTGGCTGGCCCCGCCTCCAGTACCATGGTTTTGGCTGGCCCGCCTCCAATATCATGGGTTTGTCTAGCCCTGACTCCAATACCATGGTTTTGTCTGGCCCTGCCTCCAATACCATGGTTTTGGCTGGCCCCGCCTCCAGTTCCATGGTTTTGGCTGGCCCCGCCTTCAGTTACATGGTTTTGGCTGGCTCCGCCTCAACTTCCATGGTTACAAGGTGTTCCATGGTTACAAGGTGTTCCATTGTTTTGGCTTGCCCTGCCTCCAGTTACATGGTTTTGGCTGGCCCCGCCTCCAGTTCCATGGTTATGGTTGTCCCCGCCTCCAATAACATGGTTTTGGCTGGCCCGCCTCCAGTTCCATGGTTTTGGCTGGCTCCACTTCCAATACCATGGTTTTGTATGGCCCCGCCTACAGTTCCATGGTTTTGGCTGGCCCCGCCTCCAATACCATGGTTTTGGCTGGCCTGCCTCCAATACCATGGTTTTGGCTGGACCCGCCTCCAGTTCCATGGTTTTGGCTGGCCCCGCCTCCAGTCCCATGGTTTTGGCTGTCCCCACCTCCAATACCATGGTTTTGGCTGTACCGCCTCCAATACCATGGTTTTGGCTGGCCCCGCCTCCAGTTCCATGGCTTTGGCTGGCCCCGCCTCCAATATCATGGTTTTGGCTGGCCCTGCCTCCAGTACCATGGTTTTGGCTTTTTCAAGCCTCCAATACCATGGGTTTGTCTGGCCCTGCCTCCAATACCATGGTTTTGTCTGGCCCTGCCTCCAATACCATGGTTTTGGCGGGCCCCGCCTCCAGTTCCATGGTTTTGGCTGGCCCCGCCTCCAGTTACATGGTTTTGGCTGGCTCCGCCTCAGCTTCCATCGTTACAAGGTGTTCCATGGTTACAAGGTGTTCCATGGTTTTTGCTGGCCCCGCTTCCAGTTCCATGGTTTTGGCTGGCCACGCCTCCAATACCATGGTTTTGGCTGGCCCTGCCTCCAATACCATGGTTTTGGCTGGCCCCGCCTCCAGTTCCATGGTTTTGGCTGGCCCTGCCTCCAATACCATGGTTTTAGCTGGCCCCGCCTCCAGTTACATGGTTTGGGCTGGCCACGCCTCAACTTCCATGGTTACAAGGTGTTCCATGGTTACAAGGTGTTCCATGGTTTTGGCTGGCTCTGCCTCCAGTTCCATGGTTTTGGCTGGCCCCACCTCCAATACCATGGTTTTGGCTGGCCCCGCCTCCAATACCATGGCTTTGGCTGCCCCCCCTCCAGTTCCATGGTTTTGGCTGACCCTGCCTCCAACACCATGGCTTTGTCTGGCCCCGTCTCCAATACCATGGTTTTGGCTGGCCCCACCTCCAGTCCCATGGTTTTGGCTGGCCCCACC
Source organism: Ambystoma mexicanum (assembly GCF_040938575.1). Taxonomy (NCBI): domain Eukaryota; kingdom Metazoa; phylum Chordata; class Amphibia; order Caudata; family Ambystomatidae; genus Ambystoma; species Ambystoma mexicanum. The sequence goes on along the minus strand of NC_090922.1, from coordinate 705,306,847 downwards.
TCCAATACCATGGTTTTGGATGGACCGCCTCCAATACCATGGTTTTGGCTGGCCCCCCCTCCAGTTACATGGTTTTGGCTGGCCCCGCCTCCAATACCATGGTTTTGGCTGTACAGCCTCCAATACCATGGTTTTGGCTGGCCCCGCCTCCAATACTATGGTTTTGGCTGGCCCTGCCTCCAGTACCATGGTTTTGGCTGGCCCCGCCTCCAATACCATGGGTTTTTCTGGCACCTCCAATACCATGGTTTTGGCTGGCCTCACCTCCAGTTCCATAGTTTTGGCTGGCCCCGCCTCCAATACCATGGTTTTGGCTGGCCCCGCCTCCAGTTCCATGGTTACAAGGTGTTCCATGGTTACAAGGTGTTCCATGGTTACAAGGTGTTCCATTGTTTTGGATTGCCCGCCTCCAGTTACATGGTTTTGGCTGGCCCCACCTCCAATACCATGGTTTTGGATGGCCCCGCCTCCAGTTCCATGGTTTTGGCTGGCCCCACCTCCAATACCATGGTTTTGGCTGGCCCGCCTCCAATACCATGGTTTTGGCTGGCCCTACCTCCAGTTCCATGGTTTTGACTGGCCCCGCCTCCAGTGTCATGGTTTTGGCTGGCCCCACCTCCAATACCATGGTTTTGGCTGGCCCGCCTCCAATACCATGGTTTTGGCTGGCCCCGCCTCCAATACCATGGTTTTTGCTGGCCCCGCCTCCAGTTCCATGGTTTTGGCTGGCCCCGCCTCCAATACCATGGTTTTGGCTGGCCCCGCCTCCAGTACTATAGTTTAACCTGGCCCTGCCTCCAGTTCCATGGTTATGGCTGGCCCTGCCTCCAATACCATTGTTTTGGCTGGCCCCACCTCCAGTTCCATGGTTTTGACTAGCCCCACCTCAAATACCATGGTTTTTGCTGGCCCAGCCTCCAATACCATGGTTTTGGCTGGTACCGCTTCCAGTACCATGGTTTTGGCTGGCCCCGCCTCCAGTACCATGGTTTTGGCTGGCCCCACCTCCAGTTCCATGGATTTGAATGGCCCGCCTCCAATACCATGGGTTTTGCTGGCCCTGCCTCCAGTTCCATGGTTACAAGGTGTTCCATTGTTTTGGCTTGCCCTGCCTCCAGTTACATGGTTTTTGCTGGCCCTGCCTCCAGTTCCATGGATATGGTTGTCCCTGCCTCCAATACCATGGTTTTGGCTGGCCCCGCCTCCAGTTCCATGGTTTTGGCTGGCCCCGCCTCCGATACCATGGTTTGGCTGGCCCCGCCTCCAGTACCATGGTTTTGGCTGGCCCCGCCTCCAATACCATGGGTTTGTCTGGCCCTGCCTCCAATACCATGGTTTTGTCTGGCCCTGCCTCCAATACCATGGTTTTGGCTGGCCCCGCCTCCAGTTCCATGGTTTTGGCTGGCCCTGCATCCAGTTACATGGTTTTGGCTGGCTCCGCCTCATCTTCCATCGTTACAAGGTGTTCCATGGTTACAAGGTGTTCCATGGTTTTGGCTGGCCCATCTCCGATACCATGGTTTTGGCTGGCCCCGCCTCCAATACCATAGTTTTGGATGGCCCCGCCTCCAGTTCCATGGTTTTGGCTGGCCCTGCCTCCAATACCATGGTTTTTGCTGGCCCCGTCTCCAATAACATGGTTTTGGCTGGCCCCGCCTCCAGTTACATGGTTTTGGCTGGCCCCGCCTCAACTTCCATAGTTACAAGGTGTTCCATGGTTACAAGGTGTTCCATGGTTTTGGCTGGCTCTGCCTCCAGTTCCATGGTTTTGGCTGGCCCCACCTCCAATACCATGGTTTTGGCTGGTCCTGCCTCCAATACCATGGTTTTGGCTGGCCCCGCCTCCAATACCATGCTTTGGCTGGCCTCGCCTCCAGTTCCATGGTTTTGGCTGACCCTGACTCCAACACCATGGCTTTGGCTGGCACCGCCTCCAATACCATGGTTTTGGCTGGCCCTGCCTCCAGTTCCATGGTTTTGACTGGACTGGCCTCCAGTTCCATGGTTTGGCTGGCCCCGCCTCCAGCCCCATGGTTTTGGCTGGCCCCACCTCCAATACCATGGTTTTGGCTGGACCGACTCCATTATCATGGTTTTGGCTGGCCCCGCCTTCAGTTCCATGGTTTTGGCTGGCCCCGCCTCCAATACCATGGTTTTGGCTGGCCCCGCCTCCAATACCATGGTTTTGGCTGGCCCTGCCTCCAGTTCCATGGTTTTGGCTGGCCCTGCCTCCAATACCATGGTTTTGGCTGGCCCCACCTCCAGTTCCATGGATTTGAATGGCCCGCCTCCAATACCATGGGTTTGGCTGGCCCTGCCTCCAGTTCCATCGTTACAAGGTGTTCCATGGTTACAAGGTGTTCCATTGTTTTGGCTTGCCCTGCCTCCAGTTACATGGTTTTGGCTGGCCCCGCCTCCAGTTCCATGGTTATGGTTGTCCCTGCCTCCAATACCATGGTTTTGGCTGGCTCCGCCTCCAGTTCCATGATTTTGGCTGGCTCCTCTTCCAATACCATGGTTTTGTATGGCCCCGCCTACAGTTCCATTGTTTTGGCTGGCCCCGCATCCAATACCATGGTTTTGGCTGGCCTGCCTCCAATACCATGGTTTTGGCTGGACCCGCCTCCAGTCCCATGGTTTTGGCTGTCCCCACCTCCAATACCATGGTTTTGGCAGTACAGCCTCCAATACCATGGTTTTGGCTGGCCCCGCCTCCAATACCATGGGTTTGTCTGGCCATGCCTCCAATACATGTTTTGTCTGGCCCTGCCTCCAATACCATGGTTTTGGCTGGCCCCGCCTCCAATACCATGGTTTTGGCTGGCCCCGCCTCCAGTTCCATGGTTTTGGCTGGCCCTGCCTCCAATACCATGGTTTTGGCTGACCCCGTCTCCAATAGCATGGTTTTGGCTGTCCCCACCTCCAGTTACATGGTTTTGGCTGGCCCCGCCTCAACTTCCATAGTTACAAGGTGTTCCATGGTTACAAGGTGTTCCATGGTTTTGGCTGGCTCCGCCTCCAGTTCCATGGTTTTGGCTGGCCCCTCCAGCAATACCATGGTTTTGGCTGGTCCTGCCTCCAATACCATGGTTTTGGCTGGCCCCGCCTCCAATACCATGGTTTTGGCTGGCCCCGCATCCAGTTCCATGGTTTTGGCTGACCCTACCTCCAACACCATGGCTTTGGCTGGCCCCGCCTCCAATACCATGGTTTTGGCTGGCCCCGCCTCCAGTTCCATGGTTTTGGCTGGCCCTGCCTCCAATACCATGGTTTTGGCTGGCCCCGTCTCCAATAGCATGGTTTTGGCTGTCCCCACCTCCAGTTACATGGTTTTGGCTGGCCCCGCCTCAACTTCCATAGTTACAAGGTGTTCCATGGTTACAAGGTGTTCCATGGTTTTGGCTGGCTCCGCCTCCAGTTCCATGGTTTTGGCTGGCCCCTCCTCCAATACCATGGTTTTGGCTGGTCCTACCTCCAATACCATGGTTTTGGCTGGCCCCGCCTCCAATACCATGGTTTTGGCTGGCCCCGCATCCAGTTCCATGGTTTTGGCTGACCCTGCCTCCAACACCATGGCTTTGGCTGGCCCCGCCACCAATACCATGGTTTTGGCTGGCCCTGCCTCCAGTTCCATGGTTTTGACTGGACCGGCCTCCAGTTCCATGGTTTTGGCTGGCCCCGCCCCCAGTCCCATGTTTTTGGCTGTCCCCGCCTCCAGTCCCATGGTTTTGGCTGGCCCCGCCTCCAATACCATGGTTTTGGCTGGCCCGCCTCCAATACCATGGTTTTGGCTGGCCCCACCTCCAATACCATGGTTTTTGCTGGCCCCGCCTCCAGTTCCATGGTTTTGGCTTGCCCCGCCTCCAATACCATGGTTTTGGCTGGCCCCGCCTCCAGTACTATAGTTTAACCTGGCCCTGCATCCAGTTCCATGGTTATGGCTGGCCCTGCCTCCAATACCATTGTTTTGGCTGGCCCCACCTCCAGTTCCATGGTTTTGACTAGCCCCGCCTCCAATACCATGGTTTTTGCTGGCCCAGCCTCCAATACCATGGTTTTGGCTGGTACCGCCTCCAGTACCATGGTTTTGGCTGGCCCCGCCTCCAGTACCATGGTTTTGGCTGGCCCCACCTCCAGTTCCATGGATTTGAATGGCCCGCCTCCAATACCATGGGTTTTGCTGGCCCTGCCTCCAGTTCCATGGTTACAAGGTGTTCCATTGTTTTGGCTTGCCCTGCCTCCAGTTACATGGTTTTGGCTGGCCCCACCTCCAGTTCCATGGATATGGTTGTCCCTGCCTCCAATACCATGGTTTTGGCTGGCCCCGCCTCCAGTTCCATGGTTTTGGCTGGCTCCACTTCCAATACCATGGTTTTGTATGGCCCCGCCTACAGTTCCATGGTTTTGGCTGGCCCCGCATCCAATACCATGGTTTTGGCTGGCCTGCCTCCAATACCATGGTTTTGGCTGGATCCGCCTCCAGTTCCATGGTTTTGGCTGGCCTCGCCTCCAGTGCCATGGTTTTGGCTGTCCCCACCTCCAATACCATGGTTTTGGCTGTACAGCCTCCAATACCATGGTTTTGGCTGGACCCGCCTCCAGTTCCATGGTTTTGGCTGGCCCCGCCTCCAATACCATGGTTTTGGCTGGCCCCGCCTCCAGTACCATGGTTTTGGCTGGCCCCGCCTCCAATACCATGGGTTTGTCTGGCCCTGCCTCCAATACCATGGTTTTGTCTGGCCCTGCCTCCAATACCATGGTTTTGGCTGGCCCCGCCTCCAGTTCCATGGTTTTGGCTGGCCCCGCATCCAGTTACATGGTTTTGGCTGGGTCCGCCTCATCTTCCATCGTTACAAGGTGTTCCATGGTTACAAGGTGTTCCATGGTTTTGGCTGGCCCCGCTTCTAGTTCCATGGTTTTGACTGGCCCATCTCCAATACCATGGTTTTGGCTGGCCCGCCTCCAATACCATAGTTTTGGCTGGCCCCGCCTCCAGTTCCATGGTTTTGGCTGGCCCTGCCTCCAATACCATGGTTTTGGCTGGCCCCGTCTCCAATACCATGGTTTTGGCTGGCCCCGCCTCCAGTTACATGGTTTTGGCTGGCCCCGCCTCAACTTCCATAGTTACAAGGTGTTCCATGGTTACAAGGTGTTCCATGGTTTTGGCTGGCTCTGCCTCCAGTTCCATGGTTTTGGCTGGCCCCACCTCCAATACCATGGTTTTGGCTGGTCCTGCCTCCAATACCATGGTTTTGGCTGGCCCCGCCTCCAATACCATGCATTGGCTGGCCCGCCTCCAGTTCCATGGTTTTGGCTGACTCTGACTTCGACACCATGGCTTTGGCTGGCCCCGCCTCCAATACCATGGTTTTGGCTGGCCCTGCCTCCAGTTCCATGGTTTTGACTGGACCGGCCTCCAGTTCCATGGTTTGGCTGGCCCCGCCTCCAGCCCCATGGTTTTGGCTGGCCCCACCTCCAATACCATGGTTTTGGCTGGACCGACTCCATTACCATGGTTTTGGCTGGCCCCGCCTTCAGTTCCATGGTTTTGGCTGGCCCCGCTTCCAATACCATGGTTTTGGCTGGCCCCGCCTCCAATACCATGGTTTTGGCTGGCCCCGCCTCCAGTTCCATGGTTTTGGCTGGCCCTGCCTCCAATACCATGGTTTTGGCTGGCCCCACCTCCAGTTCCATGGATTTGAATGGCCCGCCTCCAATACCATGGGTTTGGCTGGCCCTGCCTCCAGTTCCATCGTTACAAGGTGTTCCATGGTTACAAGGTGTTCCATTGTTTTGGCTTGCCCTGCCTCCAGTTACATGGTTTTGGCTGGCCCCGCCTCCAGTTCCATGGTTATGGTTGTCCCTGCCTCCAATACCATGGTTTTGGCTGGCTCCGCCTCCAGTTCCATGATTTTGGCTGGCTCCTCTTCCAATACCATTGTTTTGTATGGCCCCGCCTACAGTTCCATGGTTTTGGCTGACCCCGCATCCAATACCATGGTTTTGGCTGGCCTGCCTCCAATACCATGGTTTTGGCTGGACCCGCCTCCAGTCCCATGGTTTTGGCTGTCCCCACCTCCACTACCATGGTTTTGGCAGTACAGCCTCCAATACCATGGTTTTGGCTGGCCCCGCCTCCAGTTCCATGGTTTTGGCTGGCCCCGCCTCCAATACCATGGTTTTGGCTGGCCCCGCCTCCAGTACCATGGTTTTGGCTGGCCCCGCCTCCAATACCATGGGTTTGTCTGGCCATGCCTCCAATACATGTTTTGTCTGGCCCTGCCTCCAATACCATGGTTTTGGCTGGCCCCGCCTCAAGTTCCATGGTTTTGGCTGGCCCCGCATCCAGTTGCATGGTTTTGGCTGGCTACGCCTCAGCTTACATGGTTACAAGGTGTTCTATGGTTACAAGGTGTTCCATGGTTTTGGCTGGCCCCGCTTCCAGTTCCATGGTTTTGGCTGGCCCCGCCTCCAATACCATGGTTTTGGCTGGCCCCGCCTCCAATACCATGGTTTTGGCTGGCCCCGCCTCCAGTTCCATGGTTTTGGCTGGCCCTGCCTCCAATACCATGGTTTTGGCTGGCCCCGTCTCCAATAGCATGGTTTTGGCTGTCCCCACCTCCAGTTACATGGTTTTGGCTGGCCCCGCCTCAACTTCCATAGTTACAAGGTGTTCCATGGTTACAAGGTTTTCCATGGTTTTGGCTGGCTCCGCCTCCAGTTCCATGGTTTAGGCTGGCCCCTCCTCCAATACCATGGTTTTGGCTGGTCCTGCCTCCAATACCATGGTTTTGGCTGCCCCCGCCTCCAATACCATGATTTTGGCTGGCCCGCATCCAGTTCCATGGTTTTGGCTGACCCTGCCTCCAACACCATGGCTTTGGCTGGCCCCGCCTCCAATACCATGGTTTTGGCTGGCCCTGCCTCCAGTTCCATGGTTTTGACTGGACCGGCCTCCAGTTCCATGGTTTTGGCTGGCCCCGCCCCCAGTCCCATGTTTTTGGCTGTCCCCACCTCCAATACCATGGTTTTGGCTGGACCACCTCCAATACCATGGTTTTGGCTGGCCCCGCGTCCAGTTCCATGGTTTTGGCTGGCCCCGCCTCCAATACCATGGTTTTGGCTGGCCCCGCCTCCAGTACCATGGTTTTGGCTGGCCCCGCCTCCAATACCATGGGTTTGTCTGACCCTGCCTCCAATACCATGGTTTTGTCTGTCTCTGCCTCCAATACCATGGTTTTGGCTGGCCCCGCCTCCAGGTCCATGGTTTTGGCTGGCCCCGCCTCCAGTTACATGGTTTTGGCTGGCTCCGCCTCAACTTCCATGGTTACAAGGTGTTCCATGGTTACAAGGTGTTCCATTTTTTTGGCTTGCCTTGCCTCCAGTTACATGGTTTTGGCTGGCCCCGCCTCCAGTTCCATGGTTATGGTTGTCCCCGCCTCCAATACCATGGTTTTGGCTGGCCCGCCTCCAGTTCCATGGTTTTGGCTGGCTCCACTTCCAATACCATGGTTTTGTATGGCCCCGCCTACAGTTCCATGGTTTTGGCTGGCCCCGCATCCAATACCATGGTTTTGGCTGGCCTGCCTCCAATACCATGGTTTTGGCTGGACCCGCCTCCAGTTCCATGGTTTTGGCTGGCCCCGCCTCCAGTCCCATGGTTTTGGCTGTCCCCACCTCCAATACCATGGTTTTGGCTGTACTGCCTCCAATACCATGGTTTTGGCTGGCCCCGCCTCCAGTTCCATGGTTTTGGCTGGCCCCGCCTCCAATACCATGGGTTTGTCTGGCCCTGCCTCCAATACCATGGTTTTGTCTGGCCCTGCCTCCAATACCATGGTTTTGGCTGGCCCCGCCTCCAGTTCCATGGTTTTGGCTGGCCCCGCCTCCAGTTACATGGTTTTGGCTGGCTCCGCCTCAGCTTCCATCGTTACAAGGTGTTCCATGGTTACAAGGTGTTCCATGGTTTTTGCTGGCTCCGCTTCCAGTTCCATGGTTTTGGCTGGCCTCGCCTCCAATACCATGGTTTTGGCTGGCCCCGCCTCAAATACCATGATTTTGGCTGGCCCCGACTCCAGTTCCATGGTTTTGGCTGGCCCTGCCTCCAATACCATGGTTTTGGCTGGCCCCGTCTCCAATACCATGGTTTTGGCTGGCCCCGCCTCCAGTTACATGGTTTGGGCTGGCCCCGCCTCAACTTCCATGGTTACAAGGTGTTCCATGGTTACAAGGTGTTCCATGGTTTTGGCTGGCTCTGCCTCCAGTTCCATGGTTTTGGCTGGCCCCACCTCCAATACCATGGTTTTGGCTGGCCCCGCCTCCAATACCATGGCTTTGGCTGGCCCCCCTCCAGTTCCATTGTTTTGGCTGACCCTGCCTCCAACACCATGGCTTTGGCTGGCCCCGCCTCCAATACCATAGTTTTGGCTGGCCCCACCTCCAGTCCCATGGTTTTGGCTGGCCCCACCTCCAATACCATGGTTTTGGATGGACCGCCTCCAATACCATGGTTTTGGCTGGCCCCCCCTCCAGTTACATGGTTTTGGCTGGCCCCGCCTCCAGTACCATGGTTTTGGCTGGCCCCGCCTCCAATACCATGGGTTTGTCTGGCCCTGCCTCCAATACCATGGTTTTGTCTGGCCCCGCCTCCAGTTCCATGGTTTTGGCTGGCCCCGCCTCCAGTTACATGGTTTTGGCTGTCTCCGCCTCAACTTCCATGGTTACAAGGTGTTCCATGGTTACAAGGTGTTCCATTGTTTTGGCTTGCCCTGCCTCCAGTTATGTGGTTTTGGCTGGCCCCGCCTCCAGTTCCATGGTTATGGTTGTCCCCGCCTCCAATACCATGGTTTTGGCTGGCCCCGCCTTCAGTTCCATGGTTTTGGCTGGCTCCACTTCCAATACCATGGTTTTGTATGGCCCCGCCTACAGTTCCATGGTTTTGGCTGGCCCTACCTCCAGTTCCATGGTTTTGGTTGGCCCTGCCTCCAATACCATGGTTTTGGCTGGCCCCATCTCCAATACCATGGTTTTGGCTGGCCCCGCCTCCAGTTACATGGTTTTGGCTGTCTCCGCCTCAACTTCCATGGTTACAAGGTGTTCCATGGTTACAAGGTGTTCCATTGTTTTGGCTTGCCCTGCCTCCAGTTATGTGGTTTTGGCTGGCCCCGCCTCCAGTTCCATGGTTATGGTTGTCCCCGCCTCCAATACCATGGTTTTGGCTGGCCCCGCCTTCAGTTCCATGGTTTTGGCTGGCTCCACTTCCAATACCATGGTTTTGTATGGCCCCGCCTACAGTTCCATGGTTTTGGCTGGCCCTGCATCCAATACCATGGTTTCGGCTGACCTGCCTCCAATACCATGGTTTTGGCTGGACCCGCTTCCAGTTTCATGGTTTTGTCTGGCCCCGCCTCCAATACCATGGTTTTGGCTGGCCCCGCCTCCAATACTATGGTTTTGGCTGGCCCTGCCTCCAGTTCCATGGTTTTGGCTGGCCCTGCCTCCAATACCATGGTTTTGGCTGGCCCGTCTCCAATACCATGGTTTTGGCTGGCCCCACCTCCAGTTACATGGTTTTGGCTTTCCCCGCCTGAACTTCCATAGTTACAAGGTGTTCCATGGTTACAAGGTGTTCCATGGTTTTGGCTGGCTCCGCCTCAAGTTCCATGGTTTTGGCTGGCCCCACCTCCAATACCATGGTTTTGGCTGGTCCCGCCTTCCATACCATGGTTCTGGCTGGCCCCGCCTCCAATACCATGGTTTTGGCTGGCCCCACCTCCAGTTCCATGGTTTTGGCTGACCCTGCCTCCAATACCATGGCTTTGGCTGGCCCCGCCTCCAATTCCATGGTTTTGGCTGGCCCTGCCTCCAGTTCCATGGTTTTGACTGGCCCCGCCTCCAGTTCCATGGTTTTGGCTGGCCCCACCTCCAATACCATGGTTTTGGCTGGCCCCGCCTCCAGTACCATGGTTTTGGCTGGCCCGCCTCCAATATCATGGGTTTGTCTAGCCCTGACTCCAATACCATGGTTTTGTCTGGCCCTGCCTCCAATACCATGGTTTTGGCTGGCCCCGCCTCCAGTTCCATGGTTTTGGCTGGCCCCGCCTTCAGTTACATGGTTTTGGCTGGCTCCGCCTCAACTTCCATGGTTACAAGGTGTTCCATGGTTACAAGGTGTTCCATTGTTTTGGCTTGCCCTGCCTCCAGTTACATGGTTTTGGCTGGCCCCGCCTCCAGTTCCATGGTTATGGTTGTCCCCGCCTCCAATAACATGGTTTTGGCTGGCCCGCCTCCAGTTCCATGGTTTTGGCTGGCTCCACTTCCAATACCATGGTTTTGTATGGCCCCGCCTACAGTTCCATGGTTTTGGCTGGCCCCGCATCCAATACCATGGTTTTGGCTGGCCTGCCTCCAATACCATGGTTTTGGCTGGACCCGCCTCCAGTTCCATGGTTTTGGCTGGCCCCGCCTCCAGTCCCATGGTTTTGGCTGTCCCCACCTCCAATACCATGGTTTTGGCTGTACCGCCTCCAATACCATGGTTTTGGCTGGCCCCGCCTCCAGTTCCATGGTTTTGGCTGGCCCCGCCTCCAATATCATGGTTTTGGCTGGCCCTGCCTCCAGTACCATGGTTTTGGCTTTTCCCCGCCTCCAATACCATGGGTTTGTCTGGCCCTGCCTCCAATACCATGGTTTTGTCTGGCCCTGCCTCCAATACCATGGTTTTGGCGGGCCCCGCCTCCAGTTCCATGGTTTTGGCTGGCTCCACTTCCAATACCATGGTTTTGTATGGCCCCGCCTACAGTTCCATGGTTTTGGCTGGCCCCGCATCCAATACCATGGTTTTGGCTGGCCTGCCTCCAATACCATGGTTTTGGCTGGACCCGCCTCCAGTTCCATGGTTTTGGCTGGCCCCGCCTCCAGTCCCATGGTTTTGGCTGTCCCCACCTCCAATACCATGGTTTTGGCTGTACCGCCTCCAATACCATGGTTTTGGCTGGCCCCGCCTCCAGTTCCATGGTTTTGGCTGGCCCCGCCTCCAATATCATGGTTTTGGCTGGCCCTGCCTCCAGTACCATGGTTTTGGCTTTTCCCCGCCTCCAATACCATGGGTTTGTCTGTCCCTGCCTCCAATACCATGGTTTTGTCTGGCCCTGCCTCCAATACCATGGTTTTGGCGGGCCCCGCCTCCAGTTCCATGGTTTTGGCTGGCCCCGCCTCCAGTTACATGGTTTTGGCTGGCTCCGCCTCAGCTTCCATCGTTACAAGGTGTTCCATGGTTACAAGGTGTTCCATGGTTTTTGCTGGCCCCGCTTCCAGTTCCATGGTTTTGGCTGGCCACACCTCCAATACCATGGTTTTAGCTGGCCCTGCCTCCAATACCATGGTTTTGGCTGGCCCCGCCTCCAGTTCCATGGTTTTGGCTGGCCCTGCCTCCAATACCATGGTTTTAGCTGGCCCCGCCTCCAGTTACATGGTTTGGGCTGGCCACGCCTCAACTTCCATGGTTACAAGGTGTTCCATGGTTACAAGGTGTTCCATGGTTTTGGCTGGCTCTGCCTCCAGTTCCATGGTTTTGACTGGCCCCACCTCCAATACCATGGTTTTGGCTGGCCCCGCCTCCAATACCATGGCTTTGGCTGCCCCCCCTCCAGTTCCATGGTTTTGGCTGACCCTGCCTCCAACACCATGGCTTTGTCTGGCCCCGTCTCCAATACCATGGTTTTGGCTGGCCCCACCTCCAGTCCCATGGTTTTGGCTGGCCCCACCTCCAATACCATGGTTTTGGATGGACCGCCTCCAATACCATGGTTTTGGCTGGCCCCCCCTCCAGTTACATGGTTTTGGCTGGCCCCGCCTCCAATACCATGGTTTTGGCTGGCCCCGCCTCCAGTACCATGGTTTTGGCTGGCCCCGCCTCCAATACCATGGGTTTGTCTGGCCCTGCCTCCAATACCATGGTTTTGTCTGGCTCTGCCTCCAATACCATGGTTTTGGCTGGCCGCGCCTCCATTTCCATGGTTTTGGCTTGCCCTGCCTCCAGTTACATGGTTTTGGCTGGCCCCGCCTCCAGTTACATGGGTATGGTTGTCCCCGCCTCCAATACCATGGTTTTGGCTGGCCCCGCCTCCAGTTCCATGGTTTTGGCTGGCTCCACTTCCAATACCATGGTTTTGTATGGCCCCGCCTACAGTTCCATAGTTTTGGCTGGCCCCGCATCCAATACCATGGTTATGGCTGGCCTGCCTCCAATACCATGGTTTTGGCTGGCCCCGCTTCCAGTTTCATGGTTTTGGCTGGCCCCGCCTCCAATACCATGGTTTTGGCTGGCTCTGCCTCCAATGCCATGGTTTTGGCTGGCCCTACCTCCAGTTCCATGGTTTTGGTTGGCCCTGCCTCCAATACCATGGTTTTGGCTGGCCCCATCTCCAATACCATGGTTTTGGCTGGCCCCGCCTCCAATTCCATGGTTTTGGCTGGCCTTGCCTTCAGTTCCATGGTTTTGACTGGCCCCGCCTCCAGTTCCATGGTTTTGGCTGGCCACACCTACAATACCATGGTTTTGGCTGGCCCCACCTCCAATACCATGGTTTTGGCTGGCCCTGCCTACAGTTCCATGGGTATGGCTCACCCCGCCTCTAATTCCATGGTTTTGGCTGGCCCCGCCTCCCATTCCATGGTTTTGACTGGCCCTGCCTTCAGTTCCATGGTTACAAGGTGTTCCATGGTTACAAGGTGTTCCATGGTTTTGGCTGGCCCCGCCTCCAGTTCCATGGTTTTAGCTGGCCCTGCCTCCAATACCATGGTTTTTGCTGGCCCCGCCCCAATACCATGGTTTTGTCTGACCCCGCCTTCAATATCATGGTTTTGTCTTGGCCCACCTCCAATACCATGGTTTTGGTTGGCCCCACCTCCAGTTCCATAGTTTTGGCTGGCCCCACCTCCAATACCATGGTTTTGGCTGGCCCCACCTCCAGTTCCATGGTTACAAGGTGTTCCATGGTTACAAGGTGTTCCATTGTTTTGGCTTGCCCCGCCTCCAGTTACATGGTTTTGGCTGGCCCCGCCTCCAGTTCCATGGTTATGGTTGTCCCCACCACCAATACCATGGTTTTGGATGGCCCAGCCTCTAGTTCCATGGTTTTGGCTGGCCCCGCCTCCAATACCATGGTTTTGGCTGGCCCGCCTCCAATATCATGGTTTTGGCTGGCCCTGCCTCCAGTTCCATGGTTTTGGCTGGCCCCGCCTCCAATACCATGGTTTTGGCTGGCCCCGCATCCAGTACTATGGTTTAGCCTGTCCCTGCCTCCAGTTCCATGGTTATGGATGGCCCCGCCTCCAATACCATGGTTTTGGCTGGCACCACCTCCAGTTCCATGGTTTTGGCTGGCCCCGCCGCCAATATCATGGGTTTTGCTGGCCCTGCCTCCAATACCATGGTTTTGGCTGGCCACGCCTACAGTTCCATGGGTACGGCTGGCCCCGCCTCTAATTCCATGGTTTTGGCTGGCCCCGCCTCCCATTCCATGGTTTTGACTGGCGCTACCTCCAATTCCATGGTTACAAGGTGTTCCATGGCTACAAGGTGTCCCATGGTTTTGGCTGGCCCCACCTTCAGTTCCATGGTTTTGGCTGGCCCTGCCTCCAATACCATGGTTTTGGCTGGCCCCGCCCCCAATACCATGGTTTTGTCTGACCCCGCCTCCAATACCATGGTTTTGTCTGGCCCCACCTCCAAAACCATGGTTTTGGCTGGCCCCACCTCCAATTCCATAGTTTTGGCTGGCCCTGCCTCCAATACCATGGTTTTGGCTTGCCCTGCCTCCAGTTCCATGGTTACAAGGTGTTCCATAGTTACAAGGTGTTCCATAATTTTGGCTTGCCCCGCCTTCAGTTACATGGTTTTGGCTGGCCTCGCCTCCAGTTCCATGGTTATGGTTGTCCCCGCCTCCAATACCATGGTTTTGGCTGGCCCCGCCTCCAGTTGCATAGTTTTGGCTGGCCCCCACCTCCAATACCATGGTTTTGGATGGCCCCGCCTCCAGTTCCATGGTTTTGGCTGGCCCCGCCTCCAACACCATGGCTTTGGCTGGCCCCGCCTCCAATACCATAGTTTTGGCTGGCCCCACCTCCAGTCCCATGGTTTTGGCTGGCCCCACCTCCAATACCATGGTTTTGGATGGACCGCCTCCAATACCATGGTTTTGGCTGGCCCCCCCTCCAGTTACATGGTTTTGGCTGGCCCCGCCTCCAGTACCATGGTTTTGGCTGGCCCCGCCTCCAATACCATGGGTTTGTCTGGCCCTGCCTCCAATACCATGGTTTTGTCTGGCTCTGCCTCCAATACCATGGTTTTGTCTGGCCCCGCCTCCAGTTCCATGGTTTTGGCTGGCCCCGCCTCCAGTTACATGGTTTTGGCTGTCTCCGCCTCAACTTCCATGGTTACAAGGTGTTCCATGGTTACAAGGTGTTCCATTGTTTTGGCTTGCCCTGCCTCCAGTTATGTGGTTTTGGCTGGCCCCGCCTCCAGTTCCATGGTTATGGTTGTCCCCGCCTCCAATACCATGGTTTTGGCTGGCCCCGCTGTTAGGCAGAAACCTGTGCAGTTCCCTTGGGGAACACTGCAAAAGATTTAAGACTACAGGTAGAGCAGTAAACCCCTTTGGTAGCAGTCTGTACCACCCAGATTTACCTGGTAGCTGTGGCTGAGCAGTCAGACTTCTCTCAAGAAGAGTTAGGCAGTATGCAAAGTATACACAATATGTACCAAAATACAATAGCACAAGCAAACACTGACCAGAGCTTGGTTTCAAAAGTATATAGTTATTTATTTAAAATACACATAAGTTAAAAACACTCTAGCAAAATATAGTAAACACTTCAAACACAGTTATAACGAAAGTAGATTCAATCCTTTCTCCTATCTAGACAACTCTAGGTTAACACCACTTAATTAAAACAGAGGTGAGTGCTTAACGTTAGATGACACTCTAGTAGTTTCCAAGAAAGGGAGAGAAAAAGCAGAAATGGGTTAAACACACCACTCTAAGGTCCAGAACACTTGCAATAGGCTCAAAGAAGCACAAAGTCACAGGTGAGCAAAAGTCACTGGGCAGGGCCCACTCTTAGAGCAGCCGGAGCGAAAATGTGCCCAAGATCACACTGTTATTAGGGATTCAAAGTCTTGCAAAGAGTTAGAAAGAGTTTAGAGTGGCTTAGAAAGTTTAGCCAGGGTGTCCCAGGCACTCCCAGGTTCGAAAGCCGGGGGCTAAATCTACCCCGTACAGTCGGTGGCAAGGGAAGCCAGGCGGAACACGGTACCTTAAGTGGAAAGGATCCTCCAGCGGTGGCAGTTGTTCCAGGCAGTGGCAGCAAGGCTCGACGTCGGTCAGGGGAGAAGAAGTTCTCGCTGAAGAGCAGAAGAAGAAGGTCGTTGCACTGCCCGGGAAGAAACCAGCCGCGGAGTCCTCCGGTAAAAGGGTTGTACCGACTTTCGTGGTTGGGGTAAAAGTGGTGGGGTTCCGGTTGCCGGGGTGCTTGGCACTGGCAAGGCGGCCACGAGATACCTCGAGAAGCGAAAAGAAGGCGAAAACTGGTTGTCCCCACCAGTCAAGGGAAGGAGCCACTCTGTTAGGAGTTCTCCTCGGTCGTCGGGAAAAGTGGTGAGACGGTTCAGCAGGGCTCCACCGGGTGGTGTCGTCGAAGCAGGTCGGCTCAGCTCTTCCCTCGTCGGATTCTTGGTCCTGTGGCGACTTCTGAAGTCCCAGTCCCCAAAGCCCTGCTTTTATGCAGCAAACCCCCATTCACCCAGCCTAGCTGTCACTCAAACATGCTAAGTGGTGAGCCGGGCGGCTCACCACTTGGGCCAATCAGGATGGAGTGCGACTTGAGTTACCAAGGTAACTCAGTCCAGGGTGCCTAAATCCCCCTCCACCCCTCCTAAGTACCCCAGACAGAGTGGCACCACTTTGGAGGGCTTCTGTGGAGAAGCCCGCCAAAAGTGGAACAAAGGGCTCCACTTTGGGTCAGAGTTACAGAGGCGAACACCAACGCCATTTTAGAATCAAGTTTTGGCAAAAAGTCCCAACCGGAGTTATAAAAATAAATATATAAACCGGCGGTATGTTTAAGGCTACCGTAAATAAATAATTAAATGTGTTAGCCTAAAACAATGGGAAATCCCATAGGAAAATATTCGCGGTCGAATATAAAACGTAGTTTCCACTGCCACCAGCCAAAACTCGATCAGGGGGGACGGAGACGTGCCCCCTCGACTAACAGACCCTGGGGCAATCGAATTGCCCCAGCCAGTACGTCCACAATATGATGGTTTGTACTGGTTCTGTTCAGGATTCAAGACTAGCAAAGTCTTTGGTGACTTTACATGCCCTGGGAGACAGTAGTCAGTCCCAGGGTATGGAGTCTATGTTGGGGAGTCCCTAGGACACCCCTGGGTCACGGCACAGAGGGTGCTGTGTAACCCACATCACAAAAATACATGAGGCCCTATGGAGTAAAAGACCCCATAGCCCATTCAACACAAGGTTTGTCCAAGATAACACAGTTCAACATGTCCAAGAGTGAGGGTAAAAGAGTCTCACTCTTGGCAGGAGAAAAAATTAAACCCCAGAAATCCAGCAAAGCTGCTGGGGGACTCACTAGGGAGGGAAATTCAGCCTAAACAGAGAATTCTCCCTAACACTCGCCCCCCCCAGACTAAGGGACAGGAGGATTTAATCCACTCCTGGATGAACCTCATACCTCTAGTCGATGATATACATCCTAGAGAGTCCATCAGCATTTTGATGGTGACACCTTGACCTATGTTCAATGGAGAACTCAAAGGTTTTCTTTTGCAAGCTAACGGACCTACAGACCCTTTGAGGAACATCAGTCTTTTTGTTATAGGGGATCTGGTTGACCAGTCCCTCAGAAGTGGGTACAACTTCTGAACCTATGTTAGGCTTTTTCAAGGGGTCCTTATAAAGGATTCCCTTAGATCTAGAGGGGCCTCCAAGGTTCCTCACCACCTCTCTTGTGGGAGCAGGTTGGGTCTTAGGCCTCTTGGTTGGAGGGGTTGGGGTTAGGCAATGTACCTGCTTCCCCTTCCTCTTAGATCTACCCTTACCTATTTTAGGAGTTTCCCCCCTAATATTAGGATTTGAGTTGGGGTCTTCAGTAGAAGGCCCAACAGTCTGAAGGTTTTTGGCCTTAGACTTTTCTTTTCTGGTTTTCCACCAGCACTGAGAATTACCAGTTCTCTCAGGTCCAGATAGGGGCCTAGTTGGTCTATCCACCTCTTCCTCAGAAGCAGGGGGAGTCAGAGACTCTGAGACTAGGGGAACAATGATGGAGCTTGGTTGGGGCTCCCATGTTCCTAGCATACTATCCTGAAATGTGCCTGGGTTAGAGGTCAACTTACTAACCCCAGGGCTTGTAGTGGGGTTCTCAGTAGAGGGTCCCACAGGCTTAGAAGGGTCCTTCAAGGTAGCCTGTCTAGCCAATTTGGTTAAGTTCTGCTTCTCCATACTGGGAGGCCTGGGGGTATGTGACACTACTCCTAGAGTTCTTAGGTCATTCCCTAACAGAACCTTCCCAGGTACCTCAGCCTGAACACTGACAGGGATCCTTACTGTCATGTTGTTACATTGAATGAGGGCTGGTAGAATAGGAACCATTTGGACAGGGCCTCCAGACATCTTAGTGGGACCTTTGGGTGCTTTGGCCACATCCTCAGGTTGAAAGAAGCTTTCATCCACTACTGTTCTGCTGGCCCCAGTGTCTCTCCTGGCAGGAGTATCCTGGCCATTGACAAGAACACTGTCCACATAATACACCTTAGAGTTAACAGGTAGGGAGTTATACACAACCCTATTCTGGGGACTAACCAGACCCATAGGCTCTAAGTTTACAGTTGCTTGAAGACCCAAGGGTTCTTCAGCAAAGAGTTCAAAGTGGGCACTAGCCATCTGTACTTCATCCTCAGGAGTGAAGGCTAAGGAGACTGTGCTGATCCCTGCAGGTTTACCCTTGCACTTGGGATCTCCTTTGATATGGTCAGTACCCTGACAGACATAGCATTGTCCAAATGCTCTCTGGAAGGGTGGCTTGTTCTGACCTCCTTCTGGCTTGTGGCCAGAAGGTACAGTAGCCTGACTAGGTTTCCCATGTGGCTTACCCTGGTTATTTTGTGGTTTGGGGCCCTCTTTGGGATAGGAATTATTAGAATTCTCTTTGGAGTCTTTTTTAGGCTGTTTCTCCCCATCCTTCTTCTGAGTGACCCCAGAATCCTTGTGAGTGGCCCTGTTGGCAACCCACAAGTCAGCAGCCCTAGCTAGTTTCCGGGAATCCAATTCCCTGGAATCAGCCAAGTGTTGTCTGAGCTCAGGAGAGCAGGCATCATAAATAGTCTCCAACATAAACAAATTCTTCATACCTTCATAAGTGTTCACCTTGTAACCCTTAATCCATCCCTCTAAGTTTTTCAAACATTCACTCACCCAGGTAGCCCAAGGGGTACCATCATGCTTTTTGAGGTTCCTAAACCTCTTAAGATACTGGGAAGGGGTCTTCCCAAACCTAGCTATCAAAGCTAGTTTCACACATTCATAGTCCTTCCTATCCTCCTCCCCCATCTCCATTACCACATCAGTTGCAACAGGGGGAAGCCTAGAGAACAACCAGGTGAGTAAGTCATTTCCTGTGATGTTCTGGAGCCCATGATTATATTCAAACAGAGACAACCAATCCAACACATCCAACTTAGGCTCATACATACCAACCAATTCTTTAGGCATCCGGGGTCTTTTAGGACTGGAACTTCTAGAGGAGCCAGAGAGAGAAACATTCTCAACAGATAATTTCTTCATTTCTAAGTCATACTTGAGCTCCATTTCCCTTAGCCTTAGTTCTTTGTCAGTTTGAGCATTAAGTTTCTTATACTCCAATTCTAGCTTCATTTTCTCCAGTTCAAAGTACTGAGGACTAAATGTGGGACCTGGTAAAGGTCCAGTAGGCACAGCAGGTAGAGCAGGCAGAGGCCTAGGGGGGACAGTTACAACAGCCTCACCCTCCTCTTCTGACTCTTCCTCAGAATCATCAACATTTTGCTCCATGTTAACTTCAACACTGTCATCTACAGTTGCTGGAGTGGTAGGTTCCCCTGAACCATCACCCAGACTTTGGTTAGCTAACAATCTTTCAATCAGCTCCATTTTCTTGCCCTTAGTCAGGAGATCCTTATGTTTACAGAGCACTCTTAAACAATCAGCAGTTTTGGCTGCAAGGGACTCTTGACTATAGCTTTCTATAACTGACATGTTAGAGGTTTTACTTTTTCAGTGCTAAGCTTTGTGGTTAGTTGCACTAAGGTATCTAAAGCACAATAAAATGTATACTCAATACAAATCCCACCGCTGTACACCAGTGTTAGGCAGAAACCTGTGCAGTTCCCTTGGGGAACACTGCAAAAGATTTAAGACTACAGGTAGAGCAGTAAACCCCTTTGGTAGCAGTCTGTACCACCCAGATTTACCTGGTAGCTGTGGCTGAGCAGTCAGACTTCTCTCAAGAAGAGTTAGGCAGTATGCAAAGTATACACAATATGTACCAAAATACAATAGCACAAGCAAACACTGACCAGAGCTTGGTTTCAAAAGTATATAGTTATTTATTTAAAATACACATAAGTTAAAAACACTCTAGCAAAATATAGTGAACACTTCAAACACAGTTATAACGAAAGTAGATTCAATCCTTTCTCCTATCTAGACAACTCTAGGTTAACACCACTTAATTAAAACAGAGGTGAGTGCTTAACGTTAGATGACACTCTAGTAGTTTCCAAGAAAGGGAGAGAAAAAGCAGAAATGGGTTAAACACACCACTCTAAGGTCCAGAACACTTGCAATAGGCTCAAAGAAGCACAAAGTCACAGGTGAGCAAAAGTCACTGGGCAGGGCCCACTCTTAGAGCAGCCGGAGCGAAAATGTGCCCAAGATCACACTGTTATTAGGGATTCAAAGTCTTGCAAAGAGTTAGAAAGAGTTTAGAGTGGCTTAGAAAGTTTAGCCAGGGTGTCCCAGGCACTCCCAGGTTCGAAAGCCGGGGGCTAAATCTACCCCGTACAGTCGGTGGCAAGGGAAGCCAGGCGGAACACGGTACCTTAAGTGGAAAGGATCCTCCAGCGGTGGCAGTTGTTCCAGGCAGTGGCAGCAAGGCTCGACGTCGGTCAGGGGAGAAGAAGTTCTCGCTGAAGAGCAGAAGAAGAAGGTCGTTGCACTGCCCGGGAAGAAACCAGCCGCGGAGTCCTCCGGTAAAAGGGTTGTACCGACTTTCGTGGTTGGGGTAAAAGTGGTGGGGTTCCGGTTGCCGGGGTGCTTGGCACTGGCAAGGCGGCCACGAGATACCTCGAGAAGCGAAAAGAAGGCGAAAACTGGTTGTCCCCACCAGTCAAGGGAAGGAGCCACTCTGTTAGGAGTTCTCCTCGGTCGTCGGGAAAAGTGGTGAGACGGTTCAGCAGGGCTCCACCGGGTGGTGTCGTCGAAGCAGGTCGGCTCAGCTCTTCCCTCGTCGGATTCTTGGTCCTGTGGCGACTTCTGAAGTCCCAGTCCCCAAAGCCCTGCTTTTATGCAGCAAACCCCCATTCACCCAGCCTAGCTGTCACTCAAACATGCTAAGTGGTGAGCCGGGCGGCTCACCACTTGGGCCAATCAGGATGGAGTGCGACTTGAGTTACCAAGGTAACTCAGTCCAGGGTGCCTAAATCCCCCTCCACCCCTCCTAAGTACCCCAGACAGAGTGGCACCACTTTGGAGGGCTTCTGTGGAGAAGCCCGCCAAAAGTGGAACAAAGGGCTCCACTTTGGGTCAGAGTTACAGAGGCGAACACCAACGCCATTTTAGAATCAAGTTTTGGCAAAAAGTCCCAACCGGAGTTATAAAAATAAATATATAAACCGGCGGTATGTTTAAGGCTACCGTAAATAAATAATTAAATGTGTTAGCCTAAAACAATGGGAAATCCCATAGGAAAATATTCGCGGTCGAATATAAAACGTAGTTTCCACTGCCACCAGCCAAAACTCGATCAGGGGGGACGGAGACGTGCCCCCTCGACTAACAGACCCTGGGGCAATCGAATTGCCCCAGCCAGTACGTCCACAATATGATGGTTTGTACTGGTTCTGTTCAGGATTCAAGACTAGCAAAGTCTTTGGTGACTTTACATGCCCTGGGAGACAGTAGTCAGTCCCAGGGTATGGAGTCTATGTTGGGGAGTCCCTAGGACACCCCTGGGTCACGGCACAGAGGGTGCTGTGTAACCCACATCACAAAAATACATGAGGCCCTATGGAGTAAAAGACCCCATAGCCCATTCAACACAAGGTTTGTCCAAGATAACACAGTTCAACATGTCCAAGAGTGAGGGTAAAAGAGTCTCACTCTTGGCAGGAGAAAAAATTAAACCCCAGAAATCCAGCAAAGCTGCTGGGGGACTCACTAGGGAGGGAAATTCAGCCTAAACAGAGAATTCTCCCTAACACCCGCCTTCAGTTCCATGGTTTTGGCTGGCTCCACTTCCAATACCATGGTTTTGTATGGCCCCGCCTACAGTTCCATGGTTTTGGCTGGCCCTGCATCCAATACCATGGTTTCGGCTGACCTGCCTCCAATACCATGGTTTTGGCTGGACCCGCTTCCAGTTTCATGGTTTTGTCTGGCCCCGCCTCCAATACCATGGTTTTGGCTGGCTCTGCCTCCAATGCCATGGTTTTGGCTGGCCCTACCTCCAGTTCCATGGTTTTGGTTGGCCCTGCCTCCAATACCATGGTTTTGGCTGGCCCCATCTCCAATACCATGGTTTTGGCTGGCCCCGCCTCCAGTTACATGGTTTTGGCTGTCTCCGCCTCAACTTCCATGGTTACAAGGTGTTCCATGGTTACAAGGTGTTCCATTGTT
The DNA here is from genome assembly GCF_040938575.1 of Ambystoma mexicanum. Classification (NCBI taxonomy): domain Eukaryota; kingdom Metazoa; phylum Chordata; class Amphibia; order Caudata; family Ambystomatidae; genus Ambystoma; species Ambystoma mexicanum. The sequence continues at coordinate 705,284,891 of NC_090922.1, read as the reverse complement.
TTGGCTTGCCCTGCCTCCAGTTATGTGGTTTTGGCTGGCCCCGCCTCCAGTTCCATGGTTATGGTTGTCCCCGCCTCCAATACCATGGTTTTGGCTGGCCCCGCCTTCAGTTCCATGGTTTTGGCTGGCTCCACTTCCAATACCATGGTTTTGTATGGCCCCGCCTACAGTTCCATGGTTTTGGCTGGCCCTGCATCCAATACCATGGTTTCGGCTGACCTGCCTCCAATACCATGGTTTTGGCTGGACCCGCTTCCAGTTTCATGGTTTTGTCTGGCCCCGCCTCCAATACCATGGTTTTGGCTGGCCCCGCCTCCAATACTATGGTTTTGGCTGGCCCTGCCTCCAGTTCCATGGTTTTGGCTGGCCCTGCCTCCAATACCATGGTTTTGGCTGGCCCGTCTCCAATACCATGGTTTTGGCTGGCCCCACCTCCAGTTACATGGTTTTGGCTGGCCCCGCCTGAACTTCCATAGTTACAAGGTGTTCCATGGTTACAAGGTGTTCCATGGTTTTGGCTGGCTCCGCCTCAAGTTCCATGGTTTTGGCTGGCCCCACCTCCAATACCATGGTTTTGGCTGGTCCCGCCTCCCATACCATGGTTCTGGCTGGCCCCGCCTCCAATACCATGGTTTTGGCTGGCCCCACCTCCAGTTCCATGGTTTTGGCTGACCCTGCCTCCAATACCATGGCTTTGGCTGGCCCCGCCTCCAATTCCATGGTTTTGGCTGGCCCTGCCTCCAGTTCCATGGTTTTGACTGGCCCCGCCTCCAGTTCCATGGTTTTGGCTGGCCCCACCTCCAATACCATGGTTTTGGCTGGCCCCGCCTCCAGTACCATGGTTTTGGCTGGCCCGCCTCCAATATCATGGGTTTGTCTAGCCCTGACTCCAATACCATGGTTTTGTCTGGCCCTGCCTCCAATACCATGGTTTTGGCTGGCCCCGCCTCCAGTTCCATGGTTTTGGCTGGCCCCGCCTTCAGTTACATGGTTTTGGCTGGCTCCGCCTCAACTTCCATGGTTACAAGGTGTTCCATGGTTACAAGGTGTTCCATTGTTTTGGCTTGCCCTGCCTCCAGTTACATGGTTTTGGCTGGCCCCGCCTCCAGTTCCATGGTTATGGTTGTCCCCGCCTCCAATAACATGGTTTTGGCTGGCCCGCCTCCAGTTCCATGGTTTTGGCTGGCTCCACTTCCAATACCATGGTTTTGTATGGCCCCGCCTACAGTTCCATGGTTTTGGCTGGCCCCGCATCCAATACCATGGTTTTGGCTGGCCTGCCTCCAATACCATGGTTTTGGCTGGACCCGCCTCCAGTTCCATGGTTTTGGCTGGCCCCGCCTCCTGTCCCATGGTTTTGGCTGTCCCCACCTCCAATACCATGGTTTTGGCTGTACCGCCTCCAATACCATGGTTTTGGCTGGCCCCGCCTCCAGTTCCATGGTTTTGGCTGGCCCCGCCTCCAATATCATGGTTTTGGCTGGCCCTGCCTCCAGTACCATGGTTTTGGCTTTTCCCCGCCTCCAATACCATGGGTTTGTCTGGCCCTGCCTCCAATACCATGGTTTTGTCTGGCCCTGCCTCCAATACCATGGTTTTGGCGGGCCCCGCCTCCAGTTCCATGGTTTTGGCTGGCTCCACTTCCAATACCATGGTTTTGTATGGCCCCGCCTACAGTTCCATGGTTTTGGCTGGCCCCGCATCCAATACCATGGTTTTGGCTGGCCTGCCTCCAATACCATGGTTTTGGCTGGACCCGCCTCCAGTTCCATGGTTTTGGCTGGCCCCGCCTCCAGTCCCATGGTTTTGGCTGTCCCCACCTCCAATACCATGGTTTTGGCTGTACCGCCTCCAATACCATGGTTTTGGCTGGCCCCGCCTCCAGTTCCATGGTTTTGGCTGGCCCCGCCTCCAATATCATGGTTTTGGCTGGCCCTGCCTCCAGTACCATGGTTTTGGCTTTTCCCCGCCTCCAATACCATGGGTTTGTCTATCCCTGCCTCCAATACCATGGTTTTGTCTGGCCCTGCCTCCAATACCATGGTTTTGGCGGGCCCCGCCTCCAGTTCCATGGTTTTGGCTGGCCCCGCCTCCAGTTACATGGTTTTGGCTGGCTCCGCCTCAGCTTCCATCGTTACAAGGTGTTCCATGGTTACAAGGTGTTCCATGGTTTTTGCTGGCCCCGCTTCCAGTTCCATGGTTTTGGCTGGCCACGCCTCCAATACCATGGTTTTGGCTGGCCCTGCCTCCAATACCATGGTTTTGGCTGGCCCCGCCTCCAGTTCCATGGTTTTGGCTGGCCCTGCCTCCAATACCATGGTTTTAGCTGGCCCCGCCTCCAGTTACATGGTTTGGGCTGGCCACGCCTCAACTTCCATGGTTACAAGGTGTTCCATGGTTACAAGGTGTTCCATGGTTTTGGCTGGCTCTGCCTCCAGTTCCATGGTTTTGGCTGGCCCCACCTCCAATACCATGGTTTTGGCTGGCCCCGCCTCCAATACCATGGCTTTGGCTGCCCCCCCTCCAGTTCCATGGTTTTGGCTGACCCTGCCTCCAACACCATGGCTTTGTCTGGCTCCGTCTCCAATACCATGGTTTTGGCTGGCCCCACCTCCAGTCCCATGGTTTTGGCTGGCCCCACCTCCAATACCATGGTTTTGGATGGACCGCCTCCAATACCATGGTTTTGGCTGGCCCCCCCTCCAGTTACATGGTTTTGGCTGGCCCCGCCTCCAATACCATGGTTTTGGCTGGCCCCGCCTCCAGTACCATGGTTTTGGCTGGCCCCGCCTCCAATACCATGGGTTTGTCTGGCCCTGCCTCCAATACCATGGTTTTGTCTGGCTCTGCCTCCAATACCATGGTTTTGGCTGGCCGCGCCTCCATTTCCATGGTTTTGGCTTGCCCTGCCTCCAGTTACATGGTTTTGGCTGGCCCCGCCTCCAGTTACATGGGTATGGTTGTCCCCGCCTCCAATACCATGGTTTTGGCTGGCCCCGCCTCCAGTTCCATGGTTTTGGCTGGCTCCACTTCCAATACCATGGTTTTGTATGGCCCCGCCTACAGTTCCATAGTTTTGGCTGGCCCCGCATCCAATACCATGGTTATGGCTGGCCTGCCTCCAATACCATGGTTTTGGCTGGCCCCGCTTCCAGTTTCATGGTTTTGGCTGGCCCCGCCTCCAATACCATGGTTTTGGCTGGCTCTGCCTCCAATGCCATGGTTTTGGCTGGCCCTACCTCCAGTTCCATGGTTTTGGTTGGCCCTGCCTCCAATACCATGGTTTTGGCTGGCCCCATCTCCAATACCATGGTTTTGGCTGGCCCCGCCTCCAATTCCATGGTTTTGGCTGGCCTTGCTTTCAGTTCCATGGTTTTGACTGGCCCCGCCTCCAGTTCCATGGTTTTGGCTGGCCACACCTACAATACCATGGTTTTGGCTGGCCCCACCTCCAATACCATGGTTTTGGCTGGCCCTGCCTACAGTTCCATGGGTATGGCTCACCCCGCCTCTAATTCCATGGTTTTGGCTGGCCCCGCCTCCCATTCCATGGTTTTGACTGGCCCTGCCTTCAGTTCCATGGTTACAAGGTGTTCCATGGTTACAAGGTGTTCCATGGTTTTGGCTGGCCCCGCCTCCAGTTCCATGGTTTTAGCTGGCCCTGCCTCCAATACCATGGTTTTTGCTGGCCCCGCCCCAATACCATGGTTTTGTCTGACCCCGCCTTCAATATCATGGTTTTGTCTTGGCCCACCTCCAATACCATGGTTTTGGTTGGCCCCACCTCCAGTTCCATAGTTTTGGCTGGCCCCACCTCCAATACCATGGTTTTGGCTGGCCCCACCTCCAGTTCCATGGTTACAAGGTGTTCCATGGTTACAAGGTGTTCCATTGTTTTGGCTTGCCCCGCCTCCAGTTACATGGTTTTGGCTGGCCCCGCCTCCAGTTCCATGGTTATGGTTGTCCCCACCAACAATACCATGGTTTTGGATGGCCCAGCCTCTAGTTCCATGGTTTTGGCTGGCCCCGCCTCCAATACCATGGTTTTGGCTGGCCCGCCTCCAATATCATGGTTTTGGCTGGCCCTGCCTCCAGTTCCATGGTTTTGGCTGGCCCCGCCTCCAATACCATGGTTTTGGCTGGCCCCGCATCCAGTACTATGGTTTAGCCTGGCCCTGCCTCCAGTTCCATGGTTATGGATGGCCCCGCCTCCAATACCATGGTTTTGGCTGGCACCACCTCCAGTTCCATGGTTTTGGCTGGCCCCGCCGCCAATATCATGGGTTTTGCTGGCCCTGCCTCCAATACCATGGTTTTGGCTGGCCACGCCTACAGTTCCATGGGTACGGCTGGCCCCGCCTCTAATTCCATGGTTTTGGCTGGCCCCGCCTCCCATTCCATAGTTTTGACTGGCGCTACCTCCAATTCCATGGTTACAAGGTGTTCCATGGCTACAAGGTGTCCCATGGTTTTGGCTGGCCCCACCTTCAGTTCCATGGTTTTGGCTGGCCCTGCCTCCAATACCATGGTTTTGGCTGGCCCCGCCCCCAATACCATGGTTTTGTCTGACCCCGCCTCCAATACCATGGTTTTGTCTGGCCCCACCTCCAAAACCATGGTTTTGGCTGGCCCCACCTCCAATTCCATAGTTTTGGCTGGCCCTGCCTCCAATACCATGGTTTTGGCTTGCCCCGCCTCCAGTTCCATGGTTACAAGGTGTTCCATGGTTACAAGGTGTTCCATAGTTTTGGCTTGCCCCGCCTTCAGTTACATGGTTTTGGCTGGCCTCGCCTCCAGTTCCATGGTTATGGTTGTCCCCGCCTCCAATACCATGGTTTTGGCTGGCCCCGCCTCCAGTTGCATAGTTTTGGCTGGCCCCCACCTCCAATACCATGGTTTTGGATGGCCCCGCCTCCAGTTCCATGGTTTTGGCTGGCCCCGCCTCCAATACCATGGTTTTGGCTGGCCCGCCTCCAATACCATGGCTTTGGCTGGCCCCGCCTCCAATACCCTGGTTTTCGCTGGCCCGGCCTCCAGTTCCATGGTTTTGACTGGCCCCGCCTCCAGTTCCATGGTTTTGGCTGGCCACACCTCCAGTTCCATGGTTTTGGCTGACCCCGCCTCCAGTTGCATGGTTTTGGCTGGCTCCGCCTCAACTTCCATGATTACAAGGTGTTCCATGGTTACAAGGTGTTCCATTGTTTTGGCTTGCCCTGCCTCCAGTTACATGGTTTTGGCTGGCCCTGCCTCCAGTTCCATGGTTATGGTTGTCCCCGCCTCCAATACCATGGTTTTGGCTGCCCCCGCCTCCAGTTCCATGGTTTTGGCTGGCTCCACCTACAATACCATAGTTTTGTATGGCCCCGCCTACAGTTCCATGGTTTTGGCTGGCCCCGCATCCAATACCCAGGTTTTGGCTGGCCTGCCTCCAATACCATGGTTTTGGCTGGCCCCGCTTCCAGTTTCATGGTTTTGGCTGGCCCCGCCTCCAATACCATGGTTTTGGCTGGCCCCGCCTCCAATACCATGGTTTTGGCTGGCCCCGCCTCCAGTTCCATGGTTTTGGCTGGCCCTGCCTCCAATACCATGGTTTTGGCTGGCCCCGTCTCCAATACCATGGTTTTGGCTCGCCCCACCTCCAGTTACATGGTTTTGGCTCGCCCCGCCTGAACTTCCATAGTTACAAGGTGTTCCATGGTTACAAGGTGTTCCATGGTTTTGGCTGGCTCCGCCTCCAGTTCCATGGTTTTGACTGGCCCCACCTCCAATACCATGGTTTTGGCTGGTCCCGCCTCCAATACCATGGTTTTGGCTGGCCCCGCCTCCAATTCCATGGTTTTGGCTGGCCCTGCCTCCAGTTCCATGGTTTTGACTGGCCCCGCCTCCAGTTCCATGGTTTTGGCTGGCCTGCCACCAATACTATGGTTTTGGCTGGCCCCGCTTCCAGTTTCATGGTTTTGGCTGGCCCTGCCTCCAATACCATGGTTTTGGCTGGCCCCGCCTCCAATACCATGGTTTTGGCTGGCCCCGCCTACAGTTCCATGGGTATGGCTGGCCCCGCCTCTAATTCCATGGTTTTGGCTGGCCCCGCCTCCCATTGCATGGTTTTGACTGGCCCTGCCTTCAGTTCCATGGTTACAAGGTGTTCCATGGTTACAAGGTGTTCCATGGTTTTGGCTGGCCCCGACTCCAGTTCCATGGTTTTGGCTGGCCCAGCCTCCAATACCATGGTTTTTGCTGGCCCAGCCCCAATACCATGGTTTTGGCTGGCCCCGCTTCCAGTTTCATGGTTTTGGGTGGCCCCGCCTCCAATACCATGGTTTTGGCTGGCCCCGCCTCCAATACCATGGTTTTGGCTGGCCCCGCCTCCAGTTCCATGGTTTTGGCTGGCCCTGCCTCCAATACCATGGTTTTGGCTGGCCCCGTCTCCAATACCATGGTTTTGGCTCGCCCCACCTCCAGTTACATGGTTTTGGCTGGCCCCGCCTGAACTTCCATAGTTACAAGGTGTTCCATGGTTACAAGGTGTTCCATGGTTTTGGCTGGCTCCGCCTCCAGTTCCATGGTTTTGACTGGCCCCACCTCCAATACCATGGTTTTGGCTGGTCCCGCCTCCAATACCATGGTTTTGGCTGGCCCCGCCTCCAATTCCATGGTTTTGGCTGGCCCTGCCTCCAGTTCCATGGTTTTGACTGGCCCCGCCTCCAGTTCCATGGTTTTGGCTGGCCTGCCTCCAATACCATGGTTTTGGCTGGCCCGGCTTCCAGTTTCAAAGTTTTGGCGGGCCCTGCCTCCAATACCATGGTTTTGGCTGGCCCCGCCTCCAATACCATGGTTTTGGCTGGCCCCGCCTACAGTTCCATGGGTATGGCTGGCCCCGCCTCTAATTCCATGGTTTTGGCTGGCCCCGCCTCCCATTCCATGGTTTTGACTGGCCCTGCCTTCAGTTCCATGGTTACAAGGTGTTCCATGGTTACAAGGTGTTCCATGGTTTTGGCTGGCCCCGAATCCAGTTCCATGGTTTTGGCTGGCCCCGCCTCCAATACCATGGTTTTTGCTGGCCCAGCCCCAATACCATGGTTTTGTCTGACCCCACCTTCAATACCATGATTTTGTCTTGGCCCACCTCCAATACCATGGTTTTAGTTGGCCCCACCTCCAGTTCCATAGTTTTGGCTGGCCCCGCCTCCAATACCATGGTTTTGACTGGCCCCACCTCCAGTTCCATGGTTACAAGGTGTTCCATGGTTACAAGATGTTCCATAGTTTTGGCTGGCCCCGCCTCCAATACCATGGGTTTGTCTGGCCCTGCCTCCAATACCATGGTTTTGTCTGGCTCTGCCTCCAATACCATGGTTTTGGCTGGCCGCGCCTCCATTTCCATGGTTTTGGCTTGCCCTGCCTCCAGTTACATGGTTTTGGCTGGCCCCGCCTCCAGTTACATGGTTATGGTTGTCCCCGCCTCCAATACCATGGTTTTGGCTGGCCCCGCCTCCAGTTCCATGGTTTTGGCTGGCTCCACTTCCAATACCATGGTTTTGTATGGCCCCGCCTACAGTTCCATAGTTTTGGCTGGCCCCGCATCCAATACCATGGTTTTGGCTGGCCTGCCTCCAATACCATGGTTTTGGCTGGCCCCGCTTCCAGTTTCATGGTTTTGGCTGGCCCCGCTTCTAGTTCCATGGTTTTGACTGGCCCATCTCCAATACCATGGTTTTGGCTGGCCCCGCCTCCAATACCATAGTTTTGGCTGGCCCCGCCTCCAGTTCCATGGTTTTGGCTGGCCCTGCCTCCAATACCATGGTTTTGGCTGGCCCCGTCTCCAATACCATGGTTTTGGCTGGCCCCGCCTCCAGTTACATGGTTTTGGCTGGCCCCGCCTCAACTTCCATAGTTACAAGGTGTTCCATGGTTAAAAGGTGTTCCATGGTTTTGGCTGGCTCTGCCTCCAGTTCCATGGTTTTGGCTGGCCCCACCTCCAATACCATGGTTTTGGCTGGTCCTGCCTCCAATACCATGGTTTTGGCTGGCCCCGCCTCCAATACCATGCTTTGGCTGGCCCGCCTCCAGTTCCATGGTTTTGGCTGACCCTGACTTCGACACCATGGCTTTGGCTGGCCCCGCCTCCAATACCATGGTTTTGGCTGGCCCTGCCTCCAGTTCCATGGTTTTGACTGGACCGGCCTCCAGTTCCATGGTTTGGCTGGCCCCGCCTCCAGCCCCATGGTTTTGGCTGGCCCCACCTCCAATACCATGGTTTTGGCTGGACCGACTCCATTACCATGGTTTTGGCTGGCCCCGCCTTCAGTTCCATGGTTTTGGCTGGCCCCGCTTCCAATACCATGGTTTTGGCTGGCCCCGCCTCCAATACCATGGTTTTGGCTGGCCCCGCCTCCAGTTCCATGGTTTTGGCTGGCCCTGCCTCCAATACCATGGTTTTGGCTGGCCCCACCTCCAGTTCCATGGATTTGAATGGCCCGCCTCCAATACCATGGGTTTGGCTGGCCCTGCCTCCAGTTCCATCGTTACAAGGTGTTCCATGGTTACAAGGTGTTCCATTGTTTTGGCTTGCCCTGCCTCCAGTTACATGGTTTTGGCTGGCCCCGCCTCCAGTTCCATGGTTATGGTTGTCCCTGCCTCCAATACCATGGTTTTGGCTGGCTCCGCCTCCAGTTCCATGATTTTGGCTGGCTCCTCTTCCAATACCATTGTTTTGTATGGCCCCGCCTACAGTTCCATGGTTTTGGCTGACCCCGCATCCAATACCATGGTTTTGGCTGGCCTGCCTCCAATACCATGGTTTTGGCTGGACCCGCCTCCAGTCCCATGGTTTTGGCTGTCCCCACCTCCACTACCATGGTTTTGGCAGTACAGCCTCCAATACCATGGTTTTGGCTGGCCCCGCCTCCAGTTCCATGGTTTTGGCTGGCCCCGCCTCCAATACCATGGTTTTGGCTGGCCCCGCCTCCAGTACCATGGTTTTGGCTGGCCCCGCCTCCAATACCATGGGTTTGTCTGGCCATGCCTCCAATACATGTTTTGTCTGGCCCTGCCTCCAATACCATGGTTTTGGCTGGCCCCGCCTCAAGTTCCATGGTTTTGGCTGGCCCCGCATCCAGTTGCATGGTTTTGGCTGGCTACGCCTCAGCTTACATGGTTACAAGGTGTTCTATGGTTACAAGGTGTTCCATGGTTTTGGCTGGCCCCGCTTCCAGTTCCATGGTTTTGGCTGGCCCCGCCTCCAATACCATGGTTTTGGCTGGCCCCGCCTCCAATACCATGGTTTTGGCTGGCCCCGCCTCCAGTTCCATGGTTTTGGCTGGCCCTGCCTCCAATACCATGGTTTTGGCTGGCCCCGTCTCCAATAGCATGGTTTTGGCTGTCCCCACCTCCAGTTACATGGTTTTGGCTGGCCCCGCCTCAACTTCCATAGTTACAAGGTGTTCCATGGTTACAAGGTTTTCCATGGTTTTGGCTGGCTCCGCCTCCAGTTCCATGGTTTAGGCTGGCCCCTCCTCCAATACCATGGTTTTGGCTGGTCCTGCCTCCAATACCATGGTTTTGGCTGCCCCCGCCTCCAATACCATGGTTTTGGCTGGCCCGCATCCAGTTCCATGGTTTTGGCTGATCCTGCCTCCAACACCATGGCTTTGGCTGGCCCCGCCTCCAATACCATGGTTTTGGCTGGCCCTGCCTCCAGTTCCATGGTTTTGACTGGACCGGCCTCCAGTTCCATGGTTTTGGCTGGCCCCGCCCCCAGTCCCATATTTTTGGCTGTCCCCACCTCCAATACCATGGTTTTGGCTGGACCACCTCCAATACCATGGTTTTGGCTGGCCCCGCGTCCAGTTCCATGGTTTTGGCTGGCCCCGCCTCCAATACCATGGTTTTGGCTGGCCCCGCCTCCAGTACCATGGTTTTGGCTGGCCCCGCCTCCAATACCATGGGTTTGTCTGACCCTGCCTCCAATACCATGGTTTTGGCTGGCCCCGCCTCCAGGTCCATGGTTTTGGCTGGCCCCGCCTCCAGTTACATGGTTTTGGCTGGCTCCGCCTCAATTTCCATGGTTACAAGGTGTTCCATGGTTACAAGGTGTTCCATTTTTTTGGCTTGCCTTGCCTCCAGTTACATGGTTTTGGCTGGCCCCGCCTCCAGTTCCATGGTTATGGTTGTCCCCGCCTCCAATACCATGGTTTTGGCTGGCCCGCCTCCAGTTCCATGGTTTTGGCTGGCTCCACTTCCAATACCATGGTTTTGTATGGCCCCGCCTACAGTTCCATGGTTTTGGCTGGCCCCGCATCCAATACCATGGTTTTGGCTGGCCTGCCTCCAATACCATGGTTTTGGCTGGACCCGCCTCCAGTTCCATGGTTTTGGCTGGCCCCGCCTCCAGTCCCATGGTTTTGGCTGTCCCCACCTCCAATACCATGGTTTTGGCTGTACTGCCTCCAATACCATGGTTTTGGCTGGCCCCGCCTCCAGTTCCATGGTTTTGGCTGGCCCCGCCCCCAATACCATGGGTTTGTCTGGCCCTGCCTCCAATACCATGGTTTTGTCTGGCCCTGCCTCCAATACCATGGTTTTGGCTGGCCCCGCCTCCAGTTCCATGGTTTTGGCTGGCCCCGCCTCCAGTTACATGGTTTTGGCTGGCTCCGCCTCAGCTTCCATCGTTACAAGGTGTTCCATGGTTACAAGGTGTTCCATGGTTTTTGCTGGCCCCGCTTCCAGTTCCATGGTTTTGGCTGGCCTCGCCTCCAATACCATGGTTTTGGCTGGCCCCGCCACAAATACCATGATTTTGGCTGGCCCCGCCTCCAGTTCCATGGTTTTGGCTGGCCCTGCCTCCAATACCATGGTTTTGGCTGGCCCCGTCTCCAATACCATGGTTTTGGCTGGCCCCGCCTCCAGTTACATGGTTTGGGCTGGCCCCGCCTCAACTTCCATGGTTACAAGGTGTTCCATGGTTACAAGGTGTTCCATGGTTTTGGCTGGCTCTGCCTCCAGTTCCATGGTTTTGGCTGGCCCCACCTCCAATACCATGGTTTTGGCTGGCCCCGCCTCCAATACCATGGCTTTGGCTGGCCCCCCTCCAGTTCCATTGTTTTGGCTGACCCTGCCTCCAACACCATGGCTTTGGCTGGCCCCGCCTCCAATACCATAGTTTTGGCTGGCCCCACCTCCAGTCCCATGGTTTTGGCTGGCCCCACCTCCAATACCATGGTTTTGGATGGACCGCCTCCAATACCATGGTTTTGGCTGGCCCCCCCTCCAGTTACATGGTTTTGGCTGGCACCGCCTCCAGTACCATGGTTTTGGCTGGCCCCGCCTCCAATACCATGGGTTTGTCTGGCCCTGCCTCCAATACCATGGTTTTGTCTGGCTCTGCCTCCAATACCATGGTTTTGTCTGGCCCCGCCTCCAGTTCCATGGTTTTGGCTGGCCCCGCCTCCAGTTACATGGTTTTGGCTGTCTCCGCCTCAACTTCCATGGTTACAAGGTGTTCCATGGTTACAAGGTGTTCCATTGTTTTGGCTTGCCCTGCCTCCAGTTATGTGGTTTTGGCTGGCCCCGCCTCCAGTTCCATGGTTATGGTTGTCCCCGCCTCCAATACCATGGTTTTGGCTGGCCCCGCCTTCAGTTCCATGGTTTTGGCTGGCTCCACTTCCAATACCATGGTTTTGTATGGCCCCGCCTACAGTTCCATGGTTTTGGCTGGCCCTGCATCCAATACCATGGTTTCGGCTGACCTGCCTCCAATACCATGGTTTTGGCTGGACCCGCTTCCAGTTTCATGGTTTTGTCTGGCCCCGCCTCCAATACCATGGTTTTGGCTGGCTCTGCCTCCAATGCCATGGTTTTGGCTGGCCCTACCTCCAGTTCCATGGTTTTGGTTGGCCCTGCCTCCAATACCATGGTTTTGGCTGGCCCCATCTCCAATACCATGGTTTTGGCTGGCCCCGCCTCCAGTTACATGCTTTTGGCTGTCTCCGCCTCAACTTCCATGGTTACAAGGTGTTCCATGGTTACAAGGTGTTCCATTGTTTTGGCTTGCCCTGCCTCCAGTTATGTGGTTTTGGCTGGCCCCGCCTCCAGTTCCATGGTTATGGTTGTCCCCGCCTCCAATACCATGGTTTTGGCTGGCCCCGCCTTCAGTTCCATGGTTTTGGCTGGCTCCACTTCCAATACCATGGTTTTGTATGGCCCCGCCTACAGTTCCATGGTTTTGGCTGGCCCTGCATCCAATACCATGGTTTCGGCTGACCTGCCTCCAATACCATGGTTTTGGCTGGACCCGCTTCCAGTTTCATGGTTTTGTCTGGCCCCGCCTCCAATACCATGGTTTTGGCTGGCCCCGCCTCCAATACTATGGTTTTGGCTGGCCCTGCCTCCAGTTCCATGGTTTTGGCTGGCCCTGCCTCCAATACCATTGTTTTGGCTGGCCCGTCTCCAATACCATGGTTTTGGCTGGCCCCACCTCCAGTTACATGGTTTTGGCTGGCCCCGCCTGAACTTCCATAGTTACAAGGTGTTCCATGGTTACAAGGTGTTCCATGGTTTTGGCTGGCTCCGCCTCAAGTTCCATGGTTTTGGCTGGCCCCACCTCCAATACCATGGTTTTGGCTGGTCCCGCCTCCCATACCATGGTTCTGGCTGGCCCCGCCTCCAATACCATGGTTTTGGCTGGCCCCACCTCCATTTCCATGGTTTTGGCTGACCCTGCCTCCAATACCATGGCTTTGGCTGGCCCCGCCTCCAATTCCATGGTTTTGGCTGGCCCTGCCTCCAGTTCCATGGTTTTGACTGGCCCCGCCTCCAGTTCCATGGTTTTGGCTGGCCCCACCTCCAATACCATGGTTTTGGCTGGCCCCGCCTCCAGTACCATGGTTTTGGCTGGCCCGCCTCCAATATCATGGGTTTGTCTAGCCCTGACTCCAATACCATGGTTTTGTCTGGCCCTGCCTCCAATACCATGGTTTTGGCTGGCCCCGCCTCCAGTTCCATGGTTTTGGCTGGCCCCGCCTTCAGTTACATGGTTTTGGCTGGCTCCGCCTCAACTTCCATGGTTACAAGGTGTTCCATGGTTACAAGGTGTTCCATTGTTTTGGCTTGCCCTGCCTCCAGTTACATGGTTTTGGCTGGCCCCGCCTCCAGTTCCATGTTTATGGTTGTCCCCGCCTCCAATAACATGGTTTTGGCTGGCCCGCCTCCAGTTCCATGGTTTTGGCTGGCTCCACTTCCAATACCATGGTTTTGTATGGCCCCGCCTACAGTTCCATGGTTTTGGCTGGCCCCGCATCCAGTACCATGGTTTTGGCTGGCCTGCCTCCAATACCATGGTTTTGGCTGGACCCGCCTCCAGTTCCATGGTTTTGGCTGGCCCCGCCTCCAGTCCCATGGTTTTGGCTGTCCCCACCTCCAATACCATGGTTTTGGCTGTACCGCCTCCAATACCATGGTTTTGGCTGGCCCCGCCTCCAGTTCCATGGTTTTGGCTGGCCCCGCCTCCAATATCATGGTTTTGGCTGGCCCTGCCTCCAGTACCATGGTTTTGGCTTTTCCCCGCCTCCAATACCATGGGTTTGTCTGGCCCTGCCTCCAATACCATGGTTTTGTCTGGCCCTGCCTCCAATACCATGGTTTTGGCGGGCCCCGCCTCCAGTTCCATGGTTTTGGCTGGCTCCACTTCCAATACCATGGTTTTGTATGGCCCCGCCTACAGTTCCATGGTTTTGGCTGGCCCCGCATCCAATACCATGGTTTTGGCTGGCCTGCCTCCAATACCATGGTTTTGGCTGGACCCGCCTCCAGTTCCATGGTTTTGGCTGGCCCCGCCTCCAGTCCCATGGTTTTGGCTGTCCCCACCTCCAATACCATGGTTTTGGCTGTACCGCCTCCAATACCATGGTTTTGGCTGGCCCCGCCTCCAGTTCCATGGTTTTGGCTGGCCCCGCCTCCAATATCATGGTTTTGGCTGGCCCTGCCTCCAGTACCATGGTTTTGGCTTTTCCCCGCCTCCAATACCATGGGTTTGTCTGGCCCTGCCTCCAATACCATGGTTTTGTCTGGCCCTGCCTCCAATACCATGGTTTTGGGGGGCCCCGCCTCCAGTTCCATGGTTTTGGCTGGCCCCGCCTCCAGTTACATGGTTTTGGCTGGCTCCGCCTCAGCTTCCATCGTTACAAGGTGTTCCATGGTTACAAGGTGTTCCATGGTTTTTGCTGGCCCCGCTTCCAGTTCCATGGTTTTGGCTGGCCACGCCTCCAATACCATGGTTTTGGCTGGCCCTGCCTCCAATACCATGGTTTTGGCTGGCCCCGCCTCCAGTTCCATTGTTTTGGCTGGCCCTGCCTCCAATACCATGGTTTTAGCTGGCCCGCCTCCAGTTACATGGTTTGGGCTGGCCACGCCTCAACTTCCATGGTTACAAGGTGTTCCATGGTTACAAGGTGTTCCATGGTTTTGGCTGGCTCTGCCTCCAGTTCCATGGTTTTGGCTGGCCCCACCTCCAATACCATGGTTTTGGCTGGCCCCGCCTCCAATACCATGGCTTTGGCTGCCCCCCCTCCAGTTCCATGGTTTTGGCTGACCCTGCCTCCAACACCATGGCTTTGTCTGGCCCCGTCTCCAATACCATGGTTTTGGCTGGCCCCACCTCCAGTCCCATGGTTTTGGCTGGCCCCACCTCCAATACCATGGTTTTGGATGGACCGCCTCCAATACCATGGTTTTGGCTGGCCCCCCCTCCAGTTACATGGTTTTGGCTGGCCCCGCCTCCAATACCATGGTTTTGGCTGGCCCCGCCTCCAGTACCATGGTTTTGGCTGGCCCCGCCTCCAATACCATGGGTTTGTCTGGCCCTGCCTCCAATACCATGGTTTTGTCTGGCTCTGCCTCCAATACCATGGTTTTGGCTGGCCGCGCCTCCATTTCCATGGTTTTGGCTTGCCCTGCCTCCAGTTACATGGTTTTGGCTGGCCCCGCCTCCAGTTACATGGGTATGGTTGTCCCCGCCTCCAATACCATGGTTTTGGCTGGCCCCGCCTCCAGTTCCATGGTTTTGGCTGGCTCCACTTCCAATACCATGGTTTTGTATGGCCCCGCCTACAGTTCCATAGTTTTGGCTGGCCCCGCATCCAATACCATGGTTATGGCTGGCCTGCCTCCAATACCATGGTTTTGGCTGGCCCCGCTTCCAGTTTCATGGTTTTGGCTGGCCCCGCCTCCAATACCATGGTTTTGGCTGGCTCTGCCTCCAATGCCATGGTTTTGGCTGGCCCTACCTCCAGTTCCATGGTTTTGGTTGGCCCTGCCTCCAATACCATGGTTTTGGCTGGCCCCATCTCCAATACCATGGTTTTGGCTGGCCCCGCCTCCAATTCCATGGTTTTGGCTGGCCTTGCCTTCAGTTCCATGGTTTTGATTGGCCCCGCCTCCAGTTCCATGGTTTTGGCTGGCCACACCTACAATACCATGGTTTTGGCTGGCCCCACCTCCAATACCATGGTTTTGGCTGGCCCTGCCTACAGTTCCATGGGTATGGCTCACCCCGCCTCTAATTCCATGGTTTTGGCTGGCCCCGCCTCCCATTCCATGGTTTTGACTGGCCCTGCCTTCAGTTCCATGGTTACAAGGTGTTCCATGGTTACAAGGTGTTCCATGGTTTTGGCTGGCCCCGCCTCCAGTTCCATGGTTTTAGCTGGCCCTGCCTCCAATACCATGGTTTTTGCTGGCCCCGCCCCAATACCATGGTTTTGTCTGACCCCGCCTTCAATATCATGGTTTTGTCTTGGCCCACCTCCAATACCATGGTTTTGGTTGGCCCCACCTCCAGTTCCATAGTTTTGGCTGGCCCCACCTCCAATACCATGGTTTTGGCTGGCCCCACCTCCAGTTCCATGGTTACAAGGTGTTCCATGGTTACAAGGTGTTCCATTGTTTTGGCTTGCCCCGCCTCCAGTTACATGGTTTTGGCTGGCCCCGCCTCCAGTTCCATGGTTATGGTTGTCCCCACCACCAATACCATGGTTTTGGATGGCCCAGCCTCTAGTTCCATGGTTTTGGCTGGCCCCGCCTCCAATACCATGGTTTTGGCTGGCCCGCCTCCAATATCATGGTTTTGGCTGGCCCTGCCTCCAGTTCCATGGTTTTGGCTGGCCCCGCCTCCAATACCATGGTTTTGGCTGGCCCCGCATCCAGTACTATGGTTTAGCCTGGCCCTGCCTCCAGTTCCATGGTTATGGATGGCCCCGCCTCCAATACCATGGTTTTGGCTGGCACCACCTCCAGTTCCATGGTTTTGGCTGGCCCCGCCGCCAATATCATGGGTTTTGCTGGCCCTGCCTCCAATACCATAGTTTTGGCTGGCCACGCCTACAGTTCCATGGGTACGGCTGGCCCCGCCTCTAATTCCATGGTTTTGGCTGGCCCCGCCTCCCATTCCATGGTTTTGACTGGCGCTACCTCCAATTCCATGGTTACAAGGTGTTCCATGGCTACAAGGTGTCCCATGGTTTTGGCTGGCCCCACCTTCAGTTCCATGGTTTTGGCTGGCCCTGCCTCCAATACCATGGTTTTGGCTGGCCCAGCCCCCAATACCATGGTTTTGTCTGACCCCGCCTCCAATACCATGGTTTTGTCTGGCCCCACCTCCAAAACCATGGTTTTGGCTGGCCCCACCTCCAATTCCATAGTTTTGGCTGGCCCTGCCTCCAATACCATGGTTTTGGCTTGCCCCGCCTCCAGTTCCATGGTTACAAGGTGTTCCATGGTTACAAGGTGTTCCATAGTTTTGGCTTGCCCCGCCTTCAGTTACATGGTTTTGGCTGGCCTCGCCTCCAGTTCCATGGTTATGGTTGTCCCCGCCTCCAATACCATGGTTTTGGCTGGCCCCGCCTCCAGTTGCATAGTTTTGGCTGGCCCCCACCTCCAATACCATGGTTTTGGATGGCCCCGCCTCCAGTTCCATGGTTTTGGCTGGCCCCGCCTCCAATACCATGGTTTTGGCTGGCCCGCCTCCAATACCATGGCTTTGGCTGGCCCCGCCTCCAATACCATGGTTTTCGCTGGCCCGGCCTCCAGTTCCATGGTTTTGACTGGCCCCGCCTCCAGTTCCATGGTTTTGGCTGGCCACACCTCCAGTTCCATGGTTTTGGCTGACCCCGCCTCCAGTTGCATGGTTTTGGCTGGCTCCGCCTCAACTTCCATGATTACAAGGTGTTCCATGGTTACAAGGTGTTCCATTGTTTTGGCTTGCCCTGCCTCCAGTTACATGGTTTTGGCTGGCCCTGCCTCCAGTTCCATGGTTATGGTTGTCCCCGCCTCCAATACCATGGTTTTGGCTGCCCCCGCCTCCAGTTCCATGGTTTTGGCTGGCTCCACCTACAATACCATAGTTTTGTATGGCCCCGCCTACAGTTCCATGGTTTTGGCTGGCCCCGCATCCAATACCCAGGTTTTGGCTGGCCTGCCTCCAATACCATGGTTTTGGCTGGCCCCGCTTCCAGTTTCATGGTTTTGGCTGGCCCCGCCTCCAATACCATGGTTTTGGCTGGCCCCGCCTCCAATACCATGGTTTTGGCTGGCCCCGCCTCCAGTTCCATGGTTTTGGCTGCCCCTGCCTCCAATACCATGGTTTTGGCTGGCCCCGTCTCCAATACCATGGTTTTGGCTCGCCCCACCTCCAGTTACATGGTTTTGGCTCGCCCCGCCTGAACTTCCATAGTTACAAGGTGTTCCATGGTTACAAGGTGTTCCATGGTTTTGGCTGGCTCCGCCTCCAGTTCCATGGTTTTGACTGGCCCCACCTCCAATACCATGGTTTTGGCTGGTCCCGCCTCCAATACCATGGTTTTGGCTGGCCCCGCCTCCAATTCCATGGTTTTGGCTGGCCCTGCCTCCAGTTCCATGGTTTTGACTGGCCCCGCCTCCAGTTCCATGGTTTTGGTTGGCCTGCCACCAATACCATGGTTTTGGCTGGCCCCGCTTCCAGTTTCATGGTTTTGGCTGGCCCTGCCTCCAATACCATGGTTTTGGCTGGCCCCGCCTCCAATACCATGGTTTTGGCTGGCCCCGCCTACAGTTCCATGGGTATGGCTGGCCCCGCCTCTAATTCCATGGTTTTGGCTGGCCCCGCCTCCCATTGCATGGTTTTGACTGGCCCTGCCTTCAGTTCCATGGTTACAAGGTGTTCCATGGTTACAAGGTGTTCCATGGTTTTGGCTGGCCCCGACTCCAGTTCCATGGTTTTGGCTGGCCCAGCCTCCAATACCATGGTTTTTGCTGGCCCAGCCCCAATACCATGGTTTTGGCTGGCCCCGCTTCCAGTTTCATGGTTTTGGGTGGCCCCGCCTCCAATACCATGGTTTTGGCTGGCCCCGCCTCCAATACCATGGTTTTGGCTGGCCCCGCCTCCAGTTCGATGGTTTTGGCTGGCCCTGCCTCCAATACCATGGTTTTGGCTGGCCCCGTCTCCAATACCATGGTTTTGGCTCGCCCCAACTCCAGTTACATGGTTTTGGCTGGCCCCGCCTGAACTTCCATAGTTACAAGGTGTTCCATGGTTACAAGGTGTTCCATGGTTTTGGCTGGCTCCGCCTCCAGTTCCATGGTTTTGACTGGCCCCACCTCCAATACCATGGTTTTGGCTGGTCCCGCCTCCAATACCATGGTTTTGGCTGGCCCCGCCTCCAATTCCATGGTTTTGGCTGGCCCTGCCTCCAGTTCCATGGTTTTGACTGGCCCCGCCTCCAGTTCCATGGTTTTGGCTGGCCTGCCTCCAATACCATGGTTTTGGCTGGCCCGGCTTCCAGTTTCAAAGTTTTGGCGGGCCCTGCCTCCAATACCATGGTTTTGGCTGGCCCCGCCTCCAATACCATGGTTTTGGCTGGCCCCGCCTACAGTTCCATGGGTATGGCTGGCCCCGCTTCTAATTCCATGGTTTTGGCTGGCCCCGCCTCCCATTCAATGGTTTTGACTGGCCCTGCCTTCAGTTCCATGGTTACAAGGTGTTCCATGGTTACAAGGTGTTCCATGGTTTTGGCTGGCCCCGACTCCAGTTCCATGGTTTTGGCTGGCCCCGCCTCCAATACCATGGTTTTTGCTGGCCCAGCCCCAATACCATGGTTTTGTCTGACCCCACCTTCAATACCATGATTTTGTCTTGGCCCACCTCCAATACCATGGTTTTAGTTGGCCCCACCTCCAGTTCCATAGTTTTGGCTGGCCCCGCCTCCAATACCATGGTTTTGACTGGCCCCACCTCCAGTTCCATGGTTACAAGGTGTTCCATGGTTACAAGATGTTCCATAGTTTTGGCTGGCCCCGCCTCCAATACCATGGGTTTGTCTGGCCCTGCCTCCAATACCATGGTTTTGTCTGGCTCTGCCTCCAATACCATGGTTTTGGCTGGCCGCGCCTCCATTTCCATGGTTTTGGCTTGCCCTGCCTCCAGTTACATGGTTTTGGCTGGCCCCGCCTCCAGTTACATGGTTATGGTTGTCCCCGCCTCCAATACCATGGTTTTGGCTGGCCCCGCCTCCAGTTCCATGGTTTTGGCTGGCTCCACTTCCAATACCATGGTTTTGTATGGCCCCGCCTACAGTTCCATAGTTTTGGCTGGCCCCGCATCCAATACCATGGTTTTGGCTGGCCTGCCTCCAATACCATGGTTTTGGCTGGCCCCGCTTCCAGTTTCATGGTTTTGGCTGGCCCCGCCTCCAATACCATGGTTTTGGCTGGCTCTGCCTCCAATGCCATGGTTTTGGCTGGCCCTGCCTCCAGTTCCATGGTTTTGGTTGGCCCTGCCTCCAATACCATGGTTTTGGCTGGCCCCATCTCCAATACCATGGTTTTGGCTGGCCCCGCCTCCAATTCCATGGTTTTGGCTGGCCTTGCCTCCAGTTCCATGGTTTTGACTGGCCCCGCCTCCAGTTCCATGGTTTTGGCTGGCCACACCTACAATACCATGGTTTTGGCTGGCCCCACCTCCAATACCATGGTTTTGGCGGGCCCTGCCTACAGTTCCATGGGTATGGCTCACCCCGCCTCTAATTCCATGGTTTTGGCTGGCCCCGCCTCCCATTCCATGGTTTTGACTGGCCCTGCCTTCAGTTCCATGGTTACAAGGTGTTCCATGGTTACAAGGTGTTCCATGGTTTTGGCTGGCCCCGCCTCCAGTTCCATGGTTTTAGCTGGCCCTGCCTCCAATACCATGGTTTTTGCTGGCCCCGCCCCAATACCATGGTTTTGTCTGACCCCGCCTTCAATATCATGGTTTTGTCTTGGCCCACCTCCAATACCATGGTTTTGGTTGGCCCCAAGTCCAGTTCCATAGTTTTGGCTGGCCCCACCTCCAATACCATGGTTTTGGCTGGCCCCACCTCCAGTTCCATGGTTACAAGGTGTTCCATGGTTACAAGGTGTTCCATTGTTTTGGCTTGCCCCGCCTCCAGTTACATGGTTTTGGCTGGCCCCGCCTCCAATACCATGGTTTTGGCTGGCCCGCCTCCAATATCATGGTTTTGGCTGGCCCTGCCTCCAGTTCCATGGTTTTGGCTGGCCCCGCCTCCAATACCATGGTTTTGGCTGGCCCCGCCTCCAGTACTATGGTTTAGCCTGGACCTGCCTCCAGTTCCATGGTTATGGATGGCCCCGCCTCCAATACCATGGTTTTGGCTGGCCCCACCTCCAGTTCCATGGTTTTGGCTGGCCCCGCCTCCAATACCATGGGTTTTGCTGGCCCTGCCTCCAATACCATGGTTTTGGCTGGCCCCGCCTACAGTTCCATGGGTACGGCTGGCCCCGCCTCTAATTCCATGGTTTTGGCTGGCCCCGCCTCCCATTCCATGGTTTTGACTGGCCCTACCTCCAATTCCATGGTTACAAGGTGTTCCATGGCTACAAGGTGTCCCATGGTTTTGGCTGGCCCCACCTCCAGTTCGATGGTTTTGGCTGGCCCTGCCTCCAATACCATGGTTTTGGCTGGCCCCGCCCCCAATACCATGGTTTTGTCTAACCCCGCCTCCAATACCATGGTTGCGTCTGGCCCCACCTCCAAAACCATGGTTTTGGCTGGCCCCACCTCCAATTCCTTAGTTTTGGCTGGCCCTGCCTCCAATACCATGGTTTTGGCTTGCCCCGCTTCCAGTTCCATGGTTACAAGGTGTTCCATGGTTACAAGGTGTTCCATAGTTATGGCTTGCCCCGCCTTCAGTTACATGGTTTTGGCTGGCCTCGCCTCCAGTTCCATGGTTATGGTTGTCCCCGCCTCCAATACCATGGTTTTGGCTGGCCCCGCCTCCAGTTGCATAGTTTTGGCTGGCCCCCACCTCCAATACCATGGTTTTGGATGGCCCCGCCTCCAGTTCCATGGCTTTGGCTGGCCCCGCCGCCAATACCATGGTTTTCGCTGGCCCGGCCTCCAGTTCCATGGTTTTGACTGGCCCCGCCTCCAGTTCCATGGTTTTGGCTGGCCACACCTCCAGTTCCATGGTTTTGGCTGACCCCGCCTCCAGTTGCATGGTTTTGGCTGGCTCCGCCTCAACTTCCATGATTACAAGGTGTTCCATGGTTACAAGGTGTTCCATTGTTTTGGCTTGCCCTGCCTCCAGTTACATGGTTTTGGCTGGCCCTGCCTCCAGTTCCATGGTTATGGTTGTCCCCGCCTCCACTACCATGGTTTTGGCTGCCCCCGCCTCCAGTTCCATGGTTTTGGCTGGCTCCACTTACAATACCATAGTTTTGTATGGCCCCGCCTACAGTTCCATGGTTTTGGCTGGCCCCGCATCCAATACCAAGGTTTTGGCTGGCCTGCCTCCAATACCATGGTTTGGCTGGCCCCGCTTCCAGTTTCATGGTTTTGGCTGGCCCCGCCTCCAATACCATGGTTTTGGCTGGCCCCGCCTCCAATACCATGGTTTTGGCTGGCCCCGCCTCCAGTTCCATGGTTTTGGCTGGCCCTGCCTCCAATACCATGGTTTTGGCTGGCCCCGTCTCCAATACCATGGTTTTGGCTCGCCCCACCTCCAGTTACATGGTTTTGGCTGGCTCCGCCTCCAATACCATGGTTTTGGCTGGTCCCGCCTCCAATACCATGGTTTTGGCTGGCCCCACCTCCAATACCATGGTTTTGGCTGGCCCCGCCTCCAATTCCATGGTTTTGGCTGGCCTTGCCTCCAGTTCCATGGTTTTGACTGGCCCCGCCTCCAGTTCCACGGTTTTGGCTGGCCCTGCCTCCAATACCATGGTTTTGGCTGGCCCCGCCTCCAATACCATGGTTTTGGCTGGCCCCGCCTACAGTTCCATGGGTATGGCTGGCCCCGCCTCCAATTCCATGGTTTTGGCTGGCCCTGCCTCCAATACCATGGTTTTGGCTGGCCCCGCTTCCAGTTTCATGGTTTTGGCTGGCCCTGCCTCCAATACCATGGTTTTGGCTGGCCCCGCCTCCAATACCATGGTTTTGGCTGGCCCCGCCTACAGTTCCATGGGTATGGCTGGCCCCGCCTCTAATTCCATGGTTTTGGCTGGCCCCGCCTCCCATTCCATGGTTTTGACTGGCCCTGCCTTCAGTTCCATGGTTACAAGGTGTTCCATGGTTACAAGGTGTTCCATGGTTTTGGCTGACCCCGACTCCAGTTCCATGGTTTTGGCTGGCCCCGCCTCCAATACCAAGGTTTTTGCTGGCCCAGCCCCAATACCATGGTTTTGTCTGACCCCACCTTCAATACCATGATTTTGTCTTGGCCCACCTCCAATACCATGGTTTTAGTTGGCCCCACCTCCAGTTCCATAGTTTTGGCTGGCCCTGCCTCCAATACCATGGTTTTGACTGGCCCCACCTCCAGTTCCATGGTTACAAGGTGTTCCATGGTTACAAGATGTTCCATTGTTTTGGCTTGCCCCGCCTCCAGTTACATGGTTTTGGCTGGCCCCGCCTCCAGTTCCATGGTTATGGTTGTCCCCACCTCCAATACCATGGTTTTGGATGGCCCAGCCTCCAGTTCAATGGTTTTGGTTGGCCCCGCCTCCAATACCATGGTTTTGGCTGGCCCGCCTACAATACCATGGTTTTGGCTGGCCCCGCCTCCAGTACTATGGTTTAAACTGGCCCTGCCTCCAGTTCCATGGTTATGGATGGCCCCACCTCCAATACCATGGTTTTGGCTGGCCCCACCTCCAGTTCCATGGTTTTGGCTGGCCCCGCCTCCAATACCATGGGTTTTGATGGCCCCGCCTCCAATACCATGGTTTTGGCTGGCCCCGCCTACAGTTCCATGGGTACGGCTGGCCCCGCCTCTAATTCCATGGTTTTGGCTGGCCCCGCCTCCCATTCCATGGTTTTGACTGGCACTACCTCCAATTCCATGGTTACAAGGTGTTCCATGGCTACAAGGTGTTCCATGGTTTTGGCTGGCCCCACCTCCAGTTCCATGGTTTTGGCTGGCCCTGCCTCCAATACCATGGTTTTGGCTGGCCCCGCGACCCAATACCATGGTTTTGTCTGGCCCCGCCTCCAATACCATGGTTTTGTCTGGCCCCACTTCCAAAACCATGGTTTTGGCTGGCCCTGCCTCCAATACCATGGTTTTGGCTGGCCCCGCCTCCAGTTCCATGGTTACAGGGTGTTCCATGGTTACAAGGTGTTCCATTGTTATGGCTTGCCTCGCCTCCAGTTACATGGTTTTGGCTGGCCTCGCCTCCAGTTTCATGGTTATAGTTGTCCCCGCCTCTAATGACATGGTTTTGGCTGGCCCCGCCTCCAGTTCCATAGTTTTGGCTGGCCCCCACCTCCAATACCATGGTTTTGGATGGCCCCGCCTCCAGTTCCATGGTTTTGGCTGGCCCCGCCTCCAATACCATGGTTTTGGCTGGCCCGCCTCCAATACCATGGTTTTGGCTGGCCCCGCCTCCAATACCATGGTTTTGGCTGGCCCTGCCTCCAGTTCCATGGTTTTAACTGGCCCCGCCTCCAGTTCCATGGTTTTGGCTGGCCACACCTCCAATACCATGGTTTTGGCTGGCCCCACCTCCAATACCATGGTTTTGGCTGGCCCCGCCTACAGTTCCATGGGTACGGCTGGCCCCGCCTCTAATTCCATGGTTTTGGCTGGCCCCACCTCCAGTTCCATGGTTTTGGCTGGCCCCGCCTCCAATACCATGGTTTTGGCTGGCCCCGCCTCCAGAACTATGGTTTAACCTGGCCCTGCCTCCAGTTCCATGGTTATGGATGGCCCCGCCTCCAATACCATGGTTTTGGCTGGCCCCACCTCCAGTTCCATGGTTTTGGCTGGCCCCGCCTCCAATACCATGGGTTTTGCTGGCCCCGCCTCCAATACCATGGTTTTGGCTGGTCCAGCCTCCAGTACCATGGTTTTGGCTGGCCCCGCATCCAGTACCAAGGTTTTGGCTGGCCCCGCCTCCAATACCATGGTTTTGGCTGGCCCCGCCTCCAGTTCCATGTTTTGGCTGGCCCTGCCTCCAATATCATGGTTTTGGCTGGCACCGCTTTCAGTTCCATGGTTTTGGCTGGCCCCGCCTCCAATACCATGGTTTTGACTGGCCCTGCCTCCAATACCATGGTTTTGGCTGGCCCTGCCTCCAGTTCCATGGTTTTGGCTGGCCCCGCCTCCAGTTACATGGTTTTGGCTGGCCCGCCTCAACTTCCATGGTTACAAGGTGTTCCATGGTTATAAGGTGTTCCATGGTTTTGGCTGGCCCTGCTTCCAGTTCCATTGTTTTGGCTGGCCCCGCCTCCAATACCATGTTTTTGGCTGGCCCCGCCTCCAATACCATGTTTTTGGCTGGCCCCGCCTCCAGTTACATGGTTTTTGCTGGCCCTGCCTCCAATTACATGGTTTTGGCTGGCCCCGTCTCCAATACCATGGTTTTGGCTGGACCCACCTCCATTTACATGGTTTTGGCTGGCCCTGCCTCAACTTCGATAGTTACAAGGTGTTCCATGGTCACAAGGTGTTCCATGGTTTTGGCTGGCCCCGCCTCCAGTTCCATGGTTTTGGCTGGCCCCACCTCCAATACAATGGTTTTTGCTGGCCCCGCCTCCAATACCATGGTTTGGCTGGCCCCGCCTCCAGTTTCATGGTTTTGGCTGACCCCGCCTCCAATACCATGGCTTTGGCTGGCCCCACCTCCAATACCATGGTTTTGGCTGGCCCTGCCTCCAGTTCCATGGTTTTGACTGGCCCCGCCTCCAGTTCCATGGTTTTGGCTGGCCACACCTCCAATACCATGGTTTTGGCTGGCCCCACCTCCAATACCATGGTTTTGGCTGTCCCCGCCTAAAGTTCCATGGGTACGGCTGGCCCCGCCTCTAATTCCATGGTTTTGGCTGGCCCCGTCTCCCATTCCATGGTTTTGGCTGGCCCCGCCTACAATTGCATGGGTACGGATGGCCCCGCCTCTAATTCCATGGTTTTGGCTTGCCCCGTCTCCCATTCTATGGTTTTGACTGGCCCTGGCTCCAGTTCCATGGTTACAAGGTGTTCCATAGCTGCAAGGTGTTCCATGGTTTTGGCTGGCCCCACATCCAGTTCCATGGTTTTGGCTGGCCCCGCCTCCAATACCATGGTTTTGGCTGGCCCCGCCCCCAATACCATGGTTTTGTCTGACCCTGCCTCCAATACCATGGTTTTGTCTGGCCCCACCTCCAAAACCATGGTTTTGGCTGGCCGCACCTCCAATTCCATAGTTTTGGCTGGCCCTGCCTCCAATACCATGGTTTTGGCTCGCCCCGCCTCCAGTTCCGTGGTTACAAGGTGTTCCATGGTTACAAGGTGTTCCATTGTTTTGGCTTGCCCCGCCTCCGGTTACATGGTTTTGGCTGGCCCCGCCTCCAGTTCCATGGTTATGGTTGTCCCCGCCTCCAATACCATGGTTTTGGCTGGCCCCGCCTCCAGTTCCATAGTTTTGGCTGGCCCCCACCTCCAATACCATTGTTTTGGCTTGCCCCGCCTCCAGTTACATGGTTTTGGCTGGCCCCGCCTCCAATACCATGGTTTTGGCTGGCCCGCCTCCAATATCATGGTTTTGGCTGGCCCTGCCTCCAGTTCCATGGTTTTGGCTGGCCCCGCCTCCAATACCATGGTTTTGGCTGGCCCCGCCTCCAGTACTATGGTTTAGCCTGGCCCTGCCTCCAGTTCCATGGTTATGGATGGCCCCGCCTCCAATACCATGGTTTTGGCTGGCCCCACCTCCAGTTCCATGGTTTTGGCTGGCCCCGCCTCCAATACCATGGGTTTTGCTGGCCCTGCCTCCAATACCATGGTTTTGGCTGGCCCCGCCTACAGTTCCATGGGTACGACTGGCCCCGCCTCTAATTCCATGGTTTTGGCTTGCCCCGCCTCCCATTCCATGGTTTTGACTGGCCCTACCTCCAATTCCATGGTTACAAGGTGTTCCATGGCTACAAGGTGTCCCATGGTTTTGGCTGGCCCCACCTCCAGTTCGATGGTTTTGGCTGGCCCTGCCTCCAATACCATGGTTTTGGCTGGCCCCGCCCCCAATACCATGGTTTTGTCTGACCCCGCCTCCAATACCATGGTTTTGTCTGGCCCCACCTCCAAAACCATGGTTTTGGCTGGCCCCACCTCCAATTCCTTAGTTTTGGCTGGCCCTGCCTCCAATACCATGGTTTTGGCTTGCCCCGCTTCCAGTTCCATGGTTACAAGGTGTTCCATGGTTACAAGGTGTTCCATAGTTTTGGCTTGCCCCGCCTTCAGTTACATGGTTTTGGCTGGCCTCGCCTCCAGTTCCATGGTTATGGTTGTCCCCGCCTCCAATACCATGGTTTTGGCTGGCCCCGCCTCCAGTTGCATAGTTTTGGCTGGCCCCCACCTCCAATACCATGGTTTTGGATGGCCCCGCCTCCAGTTCCATGGCTTTGGCTGGCCCCGCCTCCAATACCATGGTTTTCGCTGGCCCGGCCTCCAGTTCCATGGTTTTGACTGGCCCCGCCTCCAGTTCCATGGTTTTGGCTGGCCACACCTCCAGTTCCATGGTTTTGGCTGACTCCGCCTCCAGTTGCATGGTTTTGGCTGGCTCCGCCTCAACTTCCATGATTACAAGGTGTTCCATGGTTACAAGGTGTTCCATTGTTTTGGCTTGCCCTGCCTCCAGTTACATGGTTTTGGCTGGCCCTGCCTCCAGTTCCATGGTTATGGTTGTCCCCGCCTCCAATACCATGGTTTTGGCTGCCCCCGCCTCCAGTTCCATGGTTTTGGCTGGCTCCACTTACAATACCATAGTTTTGTATGGCCCCGCCTACAGTTCCATGGTTTTGGCTGGCCCCGCATCCAATACCAAGGTTTTGGCTGGCCTGCCTCCAATACCATGGTTTGGCTGGCCCCGCTTCCAGTTTCATGGTTTTGGCTGGCCCCGCCTCCAATACCATGGTTTTGGCTGGCCCCGCCTCCAATACCATGGTTTTGGCTGGCCCCGCCTCCA
Source organism: Ambystoma mexicanum (assembly GCF_040938575.1). Classification (NCBI taxonomy): domain Eukaryota; kingdom Metazoa; phylum Chordata; class Amphibia; order Caudata; family Ambystomatidae; genus Ambystoma; species Ambystoma mexicanum. The sequence continues at coordinate 705,257,435 of NC_090922.1, read as the reverse complement.
GTTCCATGGTTTTGGCTGGCCCTGCCTCCAATACCATGGTTTTGGCTGGCCCCGTCTCCAATACCATGGTTTTGGCTCGCCCCACCTCCAGTTACATGGTTTTGGCTGGCTCCGCCTCCAATACCATGGTTTTGGCTGGTCCCGCCTCCAATACCATGGTTTTGGCTGGCCCCACCTCCAATACCATGGTTTTGGCTGGTCCCGCCTCCAATACCATGGTTTTGGCTGGCCCCGCCTCCAATTCCATGGTTTTGGCTGGCACTGCCTCCAGTTCCATGGTTTTGACTGGCCCCGCCTCCAGTTCCACGGTTTTGGCTGGCCCTGCATCCAATACCATGGTTTTGGCTGGCCCCGCCTCCAATACCATGGTTTTGGCTGGCCCCGCCTACAGTTCCATGGGTATGGCTAGCCCCGCCTCCAATTCCATGGTTTTGGCTGGCCCTGCCTCCAATACCATGGTTTTGGCTGGGCCCGCTTCCAGTTTCATGGTTTTGGCTGGCCCTGCCTCCAATACCATGGTTTTGGCTGGCCCCGCCTCCAATACCATGGTTTTGACTGGCCCCGCCTACAGTTCCATGGGTATGGCTGGCCCCGCCTCTAATTCCATGGTTTTGGCTGGCCCCGCCTCCCATTCCATGGTTTTGACTGGCCCTGCCTTCAGTTCCATGGTTACAAGGTGTTCCATGGTTACAAGGTGTTCCATGGTTTTGGCTGGCCCCGACTCCAGTTCCATGGTTTTGGCTGGCCCCGCCTCCAATACCAAGGTTTTTGCTGGCCCACCTCCAATACCAGGGTTTTAGTTGGCCCCACCTCCAGTTCCATAGTTTTGGCTGGCCCTGCCTCCAATACCATGGTTTTGACTGGCCCCACCTCCAGTTCCATGGTTACAAGGTGTTCCATGGTTACAAGATGTTCCATTGTTTTGGCTTGCCCCGCCTCCAGTTACATGGGTTTGGCTGGCCCCGCCTCCAGTTCCATGGTTATGGTTGTCCCCACCTCCAATACCATGGTTTTGGATGGCCCAGCCTCCAGTTCAATGGTTTTGGTTGGCCCCGCCTCCAATACCATGGTTTTGGCTGGCCCGCCTACAATACCATGGTTTTGGCTGGCCCCGCCTCCAGTACTATGGTTTAAACTGGCCCTGCCTCCAGTTCCATGGTTATGGATGGCCCCACCTCCAATACCATGGTTTTGGCTGGCCCCACCTCCAGTTCCATGGTTTTGGCTGGCCCCGCCTCCAATACCATGGGTTTTGATGGCCCCGCCTCCAATACCATGGTTTTGGCTGGCCCCGCCTACAGTTCCATGGGTACGGCTGGCCCCGCCTCTAATTCCATGGTTTTGGCTGGCCCCGCCTCCCATTCCATGGTTTTGACTGGCACTACCTCCAATTCCATGGTTACAGGGTGTTCCATGGCTACAAGGTGTTCCATGGTTTTGGCTGGCCCCACCTCCAGTTCCATGGTTTTGGCTGGCCCTGCCTCCAATACCATGGTTTTGGTTGGCCCCGCGACCCAATACCATGGTTTTGTCTGGCCCCGCCTCCAATACCATGGTTTTGTCTGGCCCCACCTCCAAAACCATGGTTTTGGCTGGCCCTGCCTCCAATACCATGGTTTTGGCTGGCCCCGCCTCCAGTTCCATGGTTACAGGGTGTTCCATGGTTACAAGGTGTTCCATTGTTTTGGCTTGCCTCGCCTCCAGTTACATGGTTTTGGCTGGCCTCGCCTCCAGTTTCATGGTTATAGTTGTCCCCGCCTCTAATGACATGGTTTTGGCTGGCCCCGCCTCCAGTTCCATAGTTTTGGCTGGCCCCCACCTCCAATACCATGGTTTTGGATGGCCCCGCCTCCAGTTCCATGGTTTTGGCTGGCCCCGCCTCCAATACCATGGTTTTGGCTGGCCCGCCTCCAATACCATGGTTTTGGCTGGCCCCGCCTCCAATACCATGGTTTTGGCTGGCCCTGCCTCCAGTTCCATGGTTTTAACTGGCCCCGCCTCCAGTTCCATGGTTTTGGCTGGCCACACCTCCAATACCATGGTTTTGGCTGGCCCCACCTCCAATACCATGGTTTTGGCTGGCCCCGCCTACAGTTCCATGGGTACAGCTGGCCCCGCCTCTAATTCCATGGGTTTGGCTGGCCCCACCTCCAGTTCCATGGTTTTGGCTGGCCCCGCCTCCAATACCATGGTTTTGGCTGGCCCCGCCTCCAGAACTATGGTTTAACCTGGCCCTGCCTCCAGTTCCATGGTTATGGATGGCCCCGCCTCCAATACCATGGTTTTGGCTGGCCCCACCTCCAGTTCCATGGTTTTGGCTGGCCCCGCCTCCAATACCATGGGTTTTGCTGGCCCCGCCTCCAATACCATGGTTTTGGCTGGTCCAGCCTCCAGTACCATGGTTTTGGCTGGCCCCGCATCCAGTACCAAGGTTTTGGCTGGCCCCGCCTCCAATACCATGGTTTTGGCTGGCCCCACCTCCAGTTCCATGTTTTGGCTGGCCCTGCCTCCAATATCATGGTTTTGGCTGGCACCGCTTTCAGTTCCATGGTTTTGGCTGGCCCCGCCTCCAATACCATGGTTTTGACTGGCCCTGCCTCCAATACCATGGTTTTGGCTGGCCCTGCCTCCAGTTCCATGGTTTTGGCTGGCCCCGCCTCCAGTTACATGGTTTTGGCTGGCCCGCCTCAACTTCCATGGTTACAAGGTGTTCCATGGTTATAAGGTGTTCCACGGTTTTGGCTGGCCCTGCTTCCAGTTCCATTGTTTTGGCTGGCCCCGCCTCCAATACCATGTTTTTGGCTGGCCCCGCCTCCAATACCATGTTTTTGGCTGGCCCCGCCTCCAGTTACATGGTTTTTGCTGGCCCTGCCTCCAATTACATGGTTTTGGCTGGCCCCGTCTCCAATACCATGGTTTTGGCTGGACCCACCTCCATTTACATGGTTTTGGCTGGCCCTGCCTCAACTTCGATAGTTACAAGGTGTTCCATGGTCACAAGGTGTTCCATGGTTTTGGCTGGCCCCGCCTCCAGTTCCATGGTTTTGGCTGGCCCCACCTCCAATACAATGGTTTTTGCTGGCCCCGCCTCCAATACCATGTTTTGGCTGGCCCCGCCTCCAGTTTCATGGTTTTGGCTGACCCCGCCTCCAATACCATGGCTTTGGCTGGCCCCACCTCCAATACCATGGTTTTGGCTGGCCCTGCCTCCAGTTCCATGGTTTTGACTGGCCCCGCCTCCAGTTCCATGGTTTTGGCTGGCCACACCTCCAATACCATGGTTTTGGCTGGCCCCACCTCCAATACCATGGTTTTGGCTGTCCCCGCCTAAAGTTCCATGGGTACGGCTGGCCCCGCCTCTAATTCCATGGTTTTGGCTGGCCCCGTCTCCCATTCCATGGTTTTGGCTGGTCCAGCCTCCAGTACCATGGTTTTGGCTGGCCCCGCATCCAGTACCAAGGTTTTGGCTGGCCCCGCCTCCAATACCATGGTTTTGGCTGGCCCCACCTCCAGTTCCATGTTTTGGCTGGCCCTGCCTCCAATATCATGGTTTTGGCTGGCCCCGCCTCCAGAACTATGGTTTAACCTGGCCCTGCCTCCAGTTCCATGGGTACGGCTGGCCCCGCCTCTAATTCCATGGTTTTGGCTGGCCCCACCTCCAGTTCCATGGTTTTGGCTGGCCCCGCCTCCAATACCATGGTTTTGGCTGGCCCCGCCTCCAGAACTATGGTTTAACCTGGCCCTGCCTCCAGTTCCATGGTTATGGATGGCCCCGCCTCCAATACCATGGTTTTGGCTGGCCCCACCTCCAGTTCCATGGTTTTGGCTGGCCCCGCCTCCAATACCATGGGTTTTGCTGGCCCCGCCTCCAATACCATGGTTTTGGCTGGTCCAGCCTCCAGTACCATGGTTTTGGCTGGCCCCGCATCCAGTACCAAGGTTTTGGCTGGCCCCGCCTCCAATACCATGGTTTTGGCTGGCCCCACCTCCAGTTCCATGTTTTGGCTGGCCCTGCCTCCAATATCATGGTTTTGGCTGGCACCGCTTTCAGTTCCATGGTTTTGGCTGGCCCCGCCTCCAATACCATGGTTTTGACTGGCCCTGCCTCCAATACCATGGTTTTGGCTGGCCCTGCCTCCAGTTCCATGGTTTTGGCTGGCCCCGCCTCCAGTTACATGGTTTTGGCTGGCCCGCCTCAACTTCCATGGTTACAAGGTGTTCCATGGTTATAAGGTGTTCCATGGTTTTGGCTGGCCCTGCTTCCAGTTCCATTGTTTTGGCTGGCCCCGCCTCCAATACCATGTTTTTGGCTGGCCCCGCCTCCAATACCATGTTTTTGGCTGGCCCCGCCTCCAGTTACATGGTTTTTGCTGGCCCTGCCTCCAATTACATGGTTTTGGCTGGCCCCGTCTCCAATACCATGGTTTTGGCTGGACCCACCTCCATTTACATGGTTTTGGCTGGCCCTGCCTCAACTTCGATAGTTACAAGGTGTTCCATGGTCACAAGGTGTTCCATGGTTTTGGCTGGCCCCGCCTCCAGTTCCATGGTTTTGGCTGGCCCCACCTCCAATACAATGGTTTTTGCTGGCCCCGCCTCCAATACCATGTTTTGGCTGGCCCCGCTTCCAGTTTCATGGTTTTGGCTGACCCCGCCTCCAATACCATGGCTTTGGCTGGCCCCACCTCCAATACCATGGTTTTGGCTGGCCCTGCCTCCAGTTCCATGGTTTTGACTGGCCCCGCCTCCAGTTCCATGGTTTTGGCTGGCCACACCTCCAATACCATGGTTTTGGCTGGCCCCACCTCCAATACCATGGTTTTGGCTGTCCCCGCCTAAAGTTCCATGGGTACGGCTGGCCCCGCCTCTAATTCCATGGTTTTGGCTGGCCCCGTCTCCCATTCCATGGTTTTGGCTGGCCCCGCCTACAATTGCATGGGTACGGATGGCCCCGCCTCTAATTCCATGGTTTTGACTTGCCCCGTCTCCCATTCTATGGTTTTGACTGGCCCTGGCTCCAGTTCCATGGTTACAAGGTGTTCCATAGCTGCAAGGTGTTCCATGGTTTTGGCTGGCCCCACATCCAGTTCCATGGTTTTGGCTGGCCCCGCCTCCAATACCATGGTTTTGGCTGGCCCCGCCCCCAATACCATGGTTTTGTCTGACCCTGCCTCCAATACCATGGTTTTGTCTGGCCCCACCTCCAAAACCATGGTTTTGGCTGGCCCCACCTCCAATTCCATAGTTTTGGCTGGCCCTGCCTCCAATACCATGGTTTTGGCTCGCCCCGCCTCCAGTTCCATGGTTACAAGGTGTTCCATGGTTGCAAGGTGTTCCATTGTTTTGGCTTGCCCCGCCTCCGGTTACATGGTTTTGGCTGGCCCCGCCTCCAGTTCCATGGTTATGGTTGTCCCCGCCTCCAATACCATGGTTTTGGCTGGCCCCGCCTCCAGTTCCATAGTTTTGGCTGGCCCCCACCTCCAATACCATGGTTTTGGATGGCCCCGCCTCCAGTTCCATGGTTTTGGCTGGCCCCGCCTCCAATACCATGGTTTTGGCTGGCCCGCCTCCAATACCATGGTTTTGGCTGGCCCTGCCTCCAGTTCCATGGTTTTGGCTGGCCCCGTCTCCAATACCATGCTTTTGGCTGGCCCCGCCACCAGTACTATGGTTTAACCTGGCCCTGCCTCCAGTTCCATGGTTATGTCTGGCCCCGCCTCCAATACCATGGTTTTGGCTGGCCCCACCTCCAGTTCCATGGTTTTGGCTGGCCCCGCCTCCAATACCATGGTTTTTGCAGGCCCCGCCTCCAATACCATGGTTTTGGCTGGTCCCGCCTCCAGTACCATGGTTTTGGCTGGCCCCGCCTCCAGTACCATGGTTTTTGCTGGCCCCGCTTCCAATACCATGGTTTTGGCTGGCCCTGCCTCCAGTTCCATGGTTTTGGCCGGCCCTGCCTGCAATATCATGGTTTTGGCTGGCACCTCTTCCAGGTCCATGGTTTTGGCTGGCCCCGCCTCCAATACCATGGTTTTGGCTGGCCCCGCCTCCATTACCATGGTTTTGGCTGGCCCCGTCTCCAATACCATGGTTTTGGCTGGAACTGCCTCCAGTTCCATGGATACGGCTTGCCCGCCTCTAATTCCATGGTTTTGGCTGGCCCCACCTCCCGTTCAATGGTTTTGGCTGGCCCTACCTCCATTTCCATGGTTACAAGGTGTTCCATGGTTACAAGGTGTTTCATGGTTTTTGCTGGCCCCACCTCCAGTTCCATGGTTTAAGCTTGCCCCGCCTCCAGTACCATGGTTTTGGTTGGACCCGCCTCCAATACCATGGTTTTGTCTGGCCCTGCTTCCAATACCATGGTTTTGGCTGGCTCTGCCTCCAATACCATGGTTTTGGCTAGCCCTGCCTCCAGTTCCATGGTTTTGGCTCGCCCCGGCTCCAATACTATGGTTTTGGCTGGCCCCGCCTCCAATAAAATGGTTTTGGCTGGCCCTGCCTCCAATACCATGGTTTTGGCTGGCCCTGCCTCCAGTTCCATGGTTTTGACTGGCCCCGCCTCCAGTTCCATGGTTTTGGCTGGCCACACCTCCAATACCATGGTTTTGGCTGGCCCCACCTCCAATACCATGGTTTTGGCTGGCCCCGCCTACAGTTCCATGGGTACGGCTGGCCCCGCCTCTAATTCCATGGTTTTGGCTGGCCCCACCTCCAGTTCCATGGTTTTGGCTGGCCCCGCCTCCAATACCATGGTTTTGGCTGGCCCCGCCTCCCGTTCAATGGTTTTGGCTGGCCCTACTTCCATTTCCATGGTTACAAGGTGTTCCATAGTTACAAGGTGTTTCATGGTTTTTGCTGGCCCCACCTCCAGTTCCATGGTTTAAACTGGCCCCGCCTCCAGTACCATGGTTTTGGTTGGACCCGCCTCCAATACCATGGTTTTGTCTGGCCCTGCTTCCAATACCATGGTTTTGGCTGGCTCCGCCTCCAATACCATGGTTTTGGCTGGCCCTGCCTCCAGTTCCATGGTTTTGGCTCGCCCCGCCTCCAATACTATGGTTTTGGCTGGCCCCGCCTCCAATAAAATGGTTTTGGCTGGCCCTGCCTCCAATACCATGGTTTTGGCTGGCCCTGCCTCCAGTTCCATGGTTTTGACTGGCCCCGCCTCCAGTTCCATGGTTTTGGCTGGCCACACCAACAATACCATGGTTTTGGCTGGCCCCACCTCCAATACCATGGTTTTGGCTGGCCCCGCCTACAGTTCCATGGGTACGGCTGGCCCTGCCTCTAATTCCATGGTTTTGGCTGGCTCCGCCTCCAATAAAATGGTTTTGGCTGGCCCTGCCTCCAATACCATGTTTTTGGCTGGCCCTGCCTCCAGTTCCATGGTTTTGACTGGCCCCGCCTCCAGTTCCATGGTTTTGGCTGGCCACACCTCCAATACTATGGTATTGGCTGGCGCCACCTCCAATACCATGGTTTTGGCTGGCCCCGCCTACAGTTCCATGGGTACGGCTGGCCCCGCCTCTAATTCCATGGTTTTGGCTGGCCCCACCTCCAGTTCCATGGTTTTGGCTGGCCCCGCCTCCAATACCATGGTTTTGGCTGGCCCCGCCTCCAATACCATGGTTTTGGATGGCCCCGCCTCCAGTTCCATGGTTTTGGCTGGCCCCACCTCCAATACCATGGTTTTGGCTGGCCCGCTTCCAATACCATGGTTTTGGCTGGCCCCGCCTCCAGTTCCATAGTTTTGGCTGGCCCCACCTCCAATACCATGGTTTTGGATGGCCCCGCCTCCAGTTCCATGGTTTTGGCTGGCCCCACCTCCAATACCATGGTTTTGGCTGGCCCGCTTCCAATACCATGGTTTTGGCTGGCCCCGCCTCCAGTTCCATAGTTTTGGCTGGCCCCACCTCCAATACCATGGTTTTGGATGGCCCCGCCTCCAGTTCCATGGTTTTGGCTGGCCCCACCTCCAATACCATGGTTTTGGCTGGCCCGCTTCCAATACCATGGTTTTGGCTGGCCCCGCCTCCAGTTCCATGGTTTTGACTGGCCCCGCCTCCAGTCCCATGGTTTTTGCTGGCCCTGCCTCCAATACCATGGTTTTGGCTGGCCCGCCTCCAATACCATGGTTTTGGCTGGCCCCGTCTCCAATACCATGGTTTTGGCTGGCCCCGCCTCCAGTTCCAGGTTTCGGCTGGCCCCGCCTCCAATACCATGGTTTTGGCTGGCCCCGCCTCCAGTACTATGGTTTTGGCTGGCCCCGCCTCCAATAAAATGGTTTTGGCTGTCCCTGCCTCCAATACCATGGTTTTGGCTGGCCCCGCCTCTAATTCCATGGTTTTGGCTGGCCCCACCTCCAGTTCCATGGTTTCGGCTGGCCCCGCCTCCAATACCATGGTTTTGGCTCGCCCCGCCTCCAATACTATGGTTTTGGCTGGCCCCGCCTCCAATAAAATGGTTTTGGCTGGCCCTGCCTCCAATACCATGTTTTTGGCTGGCCCTGCCTCCAGTTCCATGGTTTTGACTGGCCCCGCCTCCAGTTCCATGGTTTTGGCTGGCCACACCTCCAATACCATGGTTTCGGCTGGCGCCACCTCCAATACCATGGTTTTGGCTGGCCCCGCCTACAGTTCCATGGGTACGGCTGGCCCCACCTCTAATTCCATGGTTTTGGCTGGCCCCACCTCCAGTTCCATGGTTTTGGCTGGCCCCGCCTCCAATACCATGGTTTTGGCTGGCCCCACCTCCAATACCATGGTTTTGGCTGGCCCCGCCTCCAGTACTATGGTTTTGGCTGGCCCCGCCTCCAATAAAATGGTTTTGGCTGTCCCTGCCTCCAATACCATGGTTTTGGCTGGCCCTGCCTCCAGATCCATGGTTTTGACTGGCCCCGCCTCCAATACCATGGTTTTGGCTGGCCCCACCTCCAATACCATGGTTTTGGCTGGCCCCGCCTACAGTTCCATGGGTACGGCTGGCCCCGCCTCTAATTCCATGGTTTTGGCTGGCCCCACCTCCAGTTCCATGGTTTCGGCTGGCCCCGCCTCCAATACCATGGTTTTGGCTCGCCCCGCCTCCAATACTATGGTTTTGGCTGGCCCCGCCTCCAATAAAATGGTTTTGGCTGGCCCTGCCTCCAATACCATGTTTTTGGCTGGCCCTGCCTCCAGTTCCATGGTTTTGACTGGCCCCGCCTCCAGTTCCATGGTTTTGGCTGGCCACACCTCCAATACCATGGTTTTGGCTGGCGCCACCTACTATACCATGGTTTTGGCTGGCCCCGCCTACAGTTCCAAGGGTACGGCTGGCCCCGCCACTAATTCCATGGTTTTGGCTGGCCCCACCTCCAGTTCCATGGTTTTGGCTGGCCCCGCCTCCAATACCATGGTTTTGGCTGGCCCCACCTCCAATACCATGGTTTTGGATGGCCCCGCCTCCAGTTCCATGGTTTTGGCTGGCCCCACCTCCAATACCATGGTTTTGGCTGGCCCGCTTCCAATACCATGGTTTTGGCTGGCCCCGCCTCCAGTTCCATAGTTTTGGCTGGCCCCACCTCCAATACCATGGTTTTGGATGGCCCCGCCTCCAGTTCCATGGTTTTGGCTGGCCCCACCTCCAATACCATGGTTTTGGCTGGCCCACTTCCAATACCATGGTTTTGACTGGCCCCGCCTCCAGTTCCATGGTTTTGACTGGCCCCGCCTCCAGTCCCATGGTTTTTGTTGGCCCTGCCTCCAATACCATGGTTTTGGCTGGCCCGCCTCCAATACCATGGTTTTGGCTGGCCCCGCCTCCCGTTCAATGGTTTTGGCTGGCCCTACCTCCATTTCCATGGTTACAAGGTGTTCCATGGTTACAAGGTGTTTCATGGTTTTTGCTGGCCCCACCTCCAGTTCCATGGTTTAAGCTGGCCCCACCTCCAGTACCATGGTTTTGGTTGGACCCGCCTCCAATACCATGGTTTTGACTGGCCCTGCTTCCAATACCATGGTTTTGGCTGGCTCTGCCTCCAATACCATGGTTTTGGCTGGCCCTGCCTCCAGTTACATGGTTTTGGCTCGCCCCGCCTCCAATACTATGGTTTTGGCTGGCCCCGCCTCCAATAAAATGGTTTTGGCTGGCCCTGCCTCCAATACCATGTTTTTGGCTGGCCCTGCCTCCAGTTCCATGGTTTTGACTGGCCCCGCCTCCAGTTCCATGGTTTTGGCTGGCCACACCTCCAATACCATGGTTTTGGCTGGCGCCACCTCCAATACCATGGTTTTGGCTGCCCCGCCTACAGTTCCATGGGTACGGCTGGCCCCGCCTCTAATTCCATGGTTTTGGCTGGCCCCACCTCCAGTTCCATGGTTTTGGCTGGCCCCGCCTCCAATACCATGGTTTTGGCTGGCCCCGCCTCCAGTACTATGGTTTAACCTGGCCCTGCCTCCAGTTCCATGGTTATGGATGGCCCCGCCTCCAATACCATGGTTTTGGCTGGCCCCGCCTCCAGTTCCATAGTTTTGGCTGGCCCAACCTCCAATACCATGGTTTTGGATGGCCCCGCCTCCAGTTCCATGGTTTTGGCTGGCCCCACCTCCAATACCATGGTTTTGGCTGGCCCGCTTCCAATACCATGGTTTTGGCTGGCCCCGCCTCCAGTTCCATGGTTTTGACTGGCCCCGCCTCCAGTCCCATGGTTTTGGCTGGCCCTGCCTCCAATACCATGGTTTTGGCTGGCCCGCCTCCAATACCATGGTTTTGGCTGGCCCCGCCTCCAATACCATGGTTTTGGCTGGCCCCGCCTCCAGTTCCAGGTTTCGGCTGGCCCCGCTTCCAATACCATGGTTTTGGCTGGCCCCGCCTCCAGTACTATAGTTTAACCTGGCCCTGCCTCCAGTTCCATGGTTATGGCTGGCCCTGCCTCCAATACCATTGTTTTGGCTGGCCCCACCTCCAGTTCCATGGTTTTGACTAGCCCCGCCTCCAATACCATGGTTTTTGCTGGCCCAGCCTCCAATACCATGGTTTTGGCTGGTCCCTCCTCCAGTACCATGGTTTTGGCTGGCCCCGCCTCCAGTACCATGGTTTTGGCTGGCCCCGCCTCCAATACCCTGGTTTTGGCTGGCCCCGCCTCCAGTTCCATGGTTTTGGCTGGCCCTGCCTCCAATACCATGGTTTTGGCTGGCCCCACCTCCAGTTCCATGGATTTGAATGGCCCGCCTCCAATACCATGGGTTTGGCTGGCCCTGCCACAGTTCCATAGTTACAAGGTGTTCCATGGTTACAAGGTGTTCCATTGTTTTGGCTTGCCCTGCCTCCAGTTACATGGTTTTGACTGGCCCCGCCTCCAATTCCATGGTTATGGTTGTCCCTGCCTCCAATACCATGGTTTTGGCTGGCCCCGCCTCCAGTTCCATGGTTTTGGCTGGCTCCACTTCCAATACCATGGTTTTGTATGGCCCCGCCTACAGTTCCATGGTTTTGGCTGGCCCCGCATCCAATACCATGGTTTTGGCTGGCCTGCCTCCAATACCATGGTTTTGGCTGGACCCGCCTCCAGTTCCATGGTTTTGGCTGGCCCCGCCTCCAGTCCCATGGTTTTGGCTGTCCCCACCTCCAATATCATGGTTTTGGCTGTACAGCCTCCAATACCATGGTTTTGGCTGGCCCCGCCTCCAGTTCCATGGTTTTGGCTGGCCCTGCCTCCAATACCATGGTTTTGGCTGGCCCCGCCTCCAGTACCATGGTTTTGGCTGGCCCCGCCTCCAATACCATGGGTTTGTCTGGCCCTGCCTCCAATACCATGGTTTTGTCTGGCCCTGCCTCCAATACCATGGTTTTGGCTGGCCCCGCCTCCAGTTCCATGGTTTTGGCTGGGCCCGCATCCAGTTACATGGTTTTGGCTGGCTCCGCCTCAGCCTCCATCGTTACAAGGTGTTCCATGGTTACAAGGTGTTCCATGGTTTTGGCTGGCCCGCTTCCAGTTCCATGGTTTTGGCTGGCCCTGCCTCCAATACCATGGTTTTGGCTGGCCCCGCCTCCAATAACATGGTTTTGGCTGGCCCCGCCTCCAGTTTCATGGTTTTGGCTGGCCCTGCCTCCAATACCATGGTTTTGGCTGGCCCCGTCTCCAATACCATGGTTTTGGCTGGCCCCGCCTCCAGTTACATGGTTTTGGCTGGCCCCGCCTCAACTTCCATAGTTACAAAGTGTTCCATGGTTACAAGTGTTCAATGGTTTTGGCTGGCTCCGCCTACAGTTCCATGGTTCTGGCTGGCCCCACCTCCAATACCATGGCTTTGGCTGGTCCTGCCTCCAATACCATGGTTTTGGCTGGCCCCGCCTCCAATACCATGGTTTTGGCTGGCCCCGCCTCCAGTTCCATGGTTTTGGCTGACCCTTCCTCCAACACCATGGCTTTGGCTGGCCCCGCCTCCAATACCATGGTTTTGGCTGGCCCCGCCTCCAGTACCATGGTTTTGGCTGGCCCCGCCTCCAATACCATGGGTTTGTCTGGCTCTGCCTCCAATACCATGGTTTTGTCTGGCCCTGCCTCCAATACCATGGTTTTGGCTGGTCCTGCCTCCAGTTCCATGGTTTTGGCTGGCCCCGCCTCCAGTTACATGGTTTTGGCTGGCTCCGCCTCAACTTTCATGGTTACAAGATGTTCCATGGTTACAAGGTGTTCCATTGTTTTCGCTTGCCCTGCCTCCAGTTACATGGTTTTGGCTGGCCCCGCCTCCAGTTCCATGGTTATGGTTATCCTCGCCACCAATACCATGGTTTTGGCTGGCCCCTCCTCCAGTTCCATGGTTTTGGCTGGCTCCACTTCCAATACCATGGTTTTGTATGGCCCCGCCTACAGTTCCATGGTTTTGGCTGGCCCCGCATCCAATACCATGGTTTTGGCTGGCCTGCCTCCAATACCATGGTTTTGGCTGGACCCGCCTCTAGTTCCATGGTTTTTGCTGGCCCCGCCTCCAGTCCCATGGTTTTGGCTGGCCCTGCCTCCAATACCATGGTTTTGGCTGACCCCACCTCCAGTTCTATGGATTTGAATGGCCCGCCTCCAATACCATGGATTTGGCTGGCCCTGCCTCCAGTTCCAAGGTTACAAGGTGTTCCATGGTTACAAGGTGTTCCAATGTTTTGGCTTGCCCTGCCTCCAGTTACATGGTTTTGGGTGGCCCCACCTCCAGTTCCATGGTTATGGTTGTCCATGCCTCCAATACCATGGTTTTGGCTGGCTCCGCCTCCAGTTCCATGGTTTTGGCTGGCCTCGCCTACAGTTCCATGGTTTTGGCTGGCCCCGCCTCCGGTCCCATGGTTTTGGCTGTCCCCACCTCCAATACCATGGTTTTGGCTGTACAGCCTCCAATACCATGGTTTTGGCTGGCCCCGCCTCCAGTTCCATGGTTTTGGCTGGCCCCGCCTAAAAATACCATGGTTTTGGCTGGCCCCGCCTCCAGTACCATGGTTTTGGCTGGCCCCGCCTCCAATACCATGGGTTTGTCTGGCCCTGCCTCCAATACCATGGTTTTGTCTGGCCCTGCCTCCAATACCATGGTTTTGGCTGGCCCCGTCTCCAGTTCCATGGTTTTGGCTGGCCCCGCATCCAGTTACATGGTTTTGGCTGGCTCTGCCTCAAATTCCATGGTTACAAGGTGTTCCATGGTTACAAGGTGTTCTATTGTTTTGGCTTGCCCTGCCTCCAGTTACATGGTTTTCGCTGGCCCCGCCTCCAGTTCCATGGTTATGGTTGTCCCCGCCTCCAATACCATGGTTTTGGCTGGCCCGCCTTCAGTTCCATGGTTTTGGCTGGCTCCACTTCCAATACCATGGTTTTGTATGGCCCCGCCTACAGTTCCATGGTTTTGGCTGGTCCCGCCTCCAGTTCCATGGTTTTGTCTGGCCCCGCCTCCAGTCCCATGGTTTTCGCTGTCCCCGCCTCCAATACCATGGTTTTGGCTGTACCGCCTCCAATACCATGGTTTTGGCTGGCCCGCCTCCAGTTCCATGGTTTTGGCTGGCCCCGCCTCCAATACCATGGTTTTAGCTGGCCCCGCCTCCAGTACCATGGTTTTTGCTGTCCCTGCCTCCAATACCATGGGTTTGTATGGCCCTGCCTCCAATACCATGGTTTTGTCTTGTCCTGCCTCCAATACCATGGTTTTGGCTGGCCCCGCCTCCAGTTCCATGGTTTTGGCTGGCCCCGCCTCCAGTTACATGGTTTTGGCTGGCTCCGCCTCAGCTTCCATCGTTACAAGGTGTTCCATGGTTACAAGGTGTTCCATGGTTTTGGCTGGCCCCGCTTCCAGTTCCATGGTTTTGGCTGGCCCCGCCTCCAATACCATGGTTTTGGCTGGCCCCGCCTCCATTTCCATGGTTTTGACTGGCCCCGCCTCCAATACCATGGTTTTGGCTGGCCCCGTCTCCAATACCATGATTTTGGCTGGCCCTGCTTCCAATACCATGGGTTTGTAAGGCCCTGCCTCCAATACCATGGTTTTGTCTTTTCCTGCCTCCAATACCATGGTTTTGGCTGGCCCCGCCTCCAGTTCCATGGTTTTGGCTGGCCCCGCCTCCAGTTACATGGTTTTGGCTGGCTCCGCCTCAGCTTCCATAGTTACAAGGTGTTCCATGGTTACAAGGTGTTCCATGGTTTTGGCTGGCTCCGCCTCCAGTTCCATGGTTTTGGCTGGCCCGACCTCCAATACCATGGTTTTGGCTGGCCCCACCTCCAATACAATGGCCTTGGCTGGCCACGCCTCCAATTCCATGGTTTTGGCTGACCCTGCCTCCAACACCATGGCTTTGGCTGGCCCCGCCTCCAATACCATGGTTTTGGCTGGCCCTGCCTCCAGTTCCATGGTTTTGACTAGACCGGCCTCCAGTTCCATGGTTTTGGCTGGCCCCGCCTCCAGTCCCATGGTTTTGGCTGGCCCCGCCTCCAATACCATGGGTTTGTCTGGCCCTGCCTCCAATACCATGGTTTTGTCTGGCCCTGCCTCCAATACCATGGTTTTGGCTGGCCCCGCCTCCAGTTCCATGGTTTTGTTTGGCCCCACCTCCAAATACATGGTTTTGGCTGGCTCCGCCTCAACTTCCATGGTTACAAGGTGTTCCATGGTTACAAGGTGTTCCATGGTTTTGGCTGGCCCCACTTCCAGTTACATGGTTTTGGCTGGCCCCGTCTCCAATACCATGGTTTTGGCTGGCCCTGCCTCCAATACCATGGTTTTGGCTGGCCCCGCCTCCAGTTCCATGGTTTGGGCTGGCCCTGCCTCCAATACCATGGTTTTGGCTGGCCCCGTCTCCAATACCATGGTTTTGACTGGCCCCACCTCCAGTTACATGGTTTTGGCTGGCCCCGCCTGAACTTCCATAGTTACAAGGTGTTCCATGGTTACAAGGTGTTCCATGGTTTTGGCTGGCTCCGCCTCCAGTTCCATGGTTTTGGCTGGCCCCACCTCCAATACCATGGTTTTGGCTGGTCCCGCCTTCCATACCATGGTTTTGGCTGGCCCCGCCTCCAATACCATGGTTTTGGCTGGCCCCGCCTCCAGTTCCGTGGTTTTGGCTGACCCTGCCTCCAATACCATGGCTTTGGCTGGCCCCGCCTCCAATAACATGGTTTTGGCTGGCCCTGCCTCCAGTTCCATGGTTTTGACTGGCCCCGCCTCCAGTTCCATGGTTTTGGCTGGCCACACCTCCAATACCATGGTTTTGGCTGGCCCCACCTCCAATACCATGGTTTTGGCTGGCCCCGCCTACAGTTCCATGGGTATGGCTGGCCCTGCCTCCAATACCATGGTTTTCGCTGGCCCCGCCCCAATACCATGGTTTTCGCTGGCCCTGCCCCAATACCATGGTTTTGTCTGACCCCGCCTTCAATACCATGGTTTTGTCTTGGCCCACCTCCAATACCATGGTTTTGGCTGGCCCCACCTCCAGTTCCATGGTTACAAGGTGTTCCATGGTTACAAGGTGTTCAATTGTTTTGGCTTGCCCCGCCTCCAGTTACATGGTTTTGGCTGGACCGCCTCCAATACCATGGTTTTGGCTGGCCCAGCCTCCAGTTCCATGGTTTTGGCTGGCCCCACCTCCAGTTCCATGGTTTTGGCTGGCCCCGCCTCCAATACCATGGTTTTGGCTGGCCCCGCCTCCAGTACTATGGTTTAACCTGGCCCTGCCTCCAGTTCCATGGTTATGGATGGCCCCACCTCCAATACCATGGTTTTGGCTGGCCCCACCTGCAGTTCCATGGTTTTGGCTGGCCCCGCCTCCAATACCATGGGTTTTGCTGGCCCTGCCTCCAATACCATGGTTTTGGCTGGCCCCGCCTTCAGTTCCATGGGTACGGCTGGCCCCGCCTCTAATTCCATGGTTTTGGCTGGCCCCGCCTCCCATTCCATGGTTTTGACTGGCCCTGCCTCCAAATCCATGGTTACAAGGTGTTCCATGGCTACAAGGTGTTCCATGGTTTTGGCTGGCCCCACCTCCAGTTCCATGGTTTTGGCTGGCCCCGCCCCCGATACCATGGTTTTGTCTGACCCCACCCCCAATACCATGGTTTTGTCTGGCCCCACCTCCAAAACCATGGTTGTGGCTGGCCCCACCTCCAATTCCATAGTTTTGGCTGGCCCCGCCTCCAATACCATGGTTTTGGCTCGCCCCGCCTCCAGTTTCATGGTTACAAGGTGTTCCATGGTTACAAGGTGTTCCATTGTTTTGGCTTGCCCCGCCTCCAATTACATGGTTTTGGCTGGCCCTGCCTCCAGTTCCATGGTTATGGTTGTGCCCGCCTCCAAAACCATGGCTTTGGCTGGCCCCGCCTCCAGTTCCATAGTTTTGGCTGGCCCCCACCTCCAATACCATGGTTTTGGAAGGCCCTGCCTCCAGTTCCATGGTTTTGGCTGGCCCCGCCTCCAATACCATGGTTTTGGCTGGCCTGCCTCCAATACCATGGCTTTGGCTGGCCCCGCCTCCAATACCATGGTTTTGGCTGGCCCTGCCTCCAGTTCCATGGTTTTGACTGGCCCCGCCTCCAGTTCCATGGTTTTGGCTGGCCACACCTCCAATACCATGGTTTTGGCTGGCCCCACCTCCAATACCATGGTTTTGGCTGGCCCCGCCTACAGTTCCATGGGTACGGCTGGCCCCACCTCCAGTTCCATGGTTTTGGCTGGCCCCGCCTCCAATACCATGGTTTTGGCTGGCCTGCCTCCAATACCATGGCTTTGGCTGGCCCTGCCTCTAATTCCATGGTTTTGGCTGGCCCCACCTCCAGTTCCATGGTTTTGGCTGGCCCCGCCTCCAATACCATGGTTTTGGCTGGCCCCGCCTCCAGTACTATGGTTTAACCTGGCCCTGCCTCCAGTTCCATGGTTATGGATGGCCCCGCCTCCAATACCATGGTTTTGGCTGGCCCCACCTCCAGTTCCATGGTTTTGGCTGGCCCCGCCTCCAATACCATGGGTTTTGCTGGCCCCACCTCCAATACCATGGTTTTGGCTGGTCCCTTCTCCAGTACCATGGTTTTGGCTGGCCCTGCATCCAGTACCATGGTTTTGGCTGGCCCCGCCTCCAATACCATGGTTTTGGCTGGCCCCGCCTCCAGTTCCATGGTTTTGGCTGGCCCTGCCTCCAATAAATAGGTTTTGGCTGGCACCGCTTTCAGTTCCATGGTTTTGGCTGGCCCTGCCTCCAATACCATGGTTTTGGCTGGCCCCACCTCCAGTTCCATGGATTTGAATGGCCCGCCTCCAATACCATGGATTTGGCTCGCCCTGCCTCCAGTTCCAAGGTTACAAGGTGTTCCATGGTTACAAGGTGTTCCAATGTTTTGGCGTGCCCTGCCTCCAGTTACATGGTTTTGGCTGGCCCCACCTCCAGTTCCATGGTTATGGTTGTCCCTGCCTACAATACCATGGTTTTGGCTGGCCCCGCCTCCAGTTCCATGGTTTTGGCTGGCTCCACTTCCAATACCATGGTTTTGTATGGCCCCGCCTACAGTTCCATGGTTTTGGCTGGCCCTGCATCCAATACCATGGTTTTGGCTGGCCTGCCTCCAATACCATGGTTTTGGCTGGACCCGCCTCCAGTTCCATGGTTTTGGCTGGCCCCGCCTCCAGTCCCATGGTTTTGGCTGTCCCCACTTCCAATACCATGGTTTTGGCTGTACAGCCTCCAATACCATGGTTTTGGCTGGCCCTGCCTCCAGTTCCATGGTTTTAGCTGGCCCCGCCTAAAAATACCATGGTTTTGGCTGGCCCCGCCTCCAGTACCGTGGTTTTGGCTGGCCCCGCCTCCAATACCATGGTTTTGTCTGGCCCTGCCTCCAATACCATGGTTTTGGCTAGCCCTGCCTCCAGTTCCATTGTTTTGGCTGGCCCCGCATCCAGTTACATGGTTTTGGCTGGCTCCGCCTCAACTTCCATGGTTACAAGGTGTTCCATGGTTACAAGGTGTTCCATTGTTTTGGCTTGCCCTGCCTCCAGTTACATGGTTTTGGCTGGCCCCGCCTCCAGTTCCATGGTTACGGTTGTCCCCGCCTCCAATACCATGGTTTTGGCTGGCCCGCCTCCAGTTCCATGGTTTTGGCTGGCTCCACTTCCAATACCATGGTTTTGTATGGCCCCTCCTACAGGTCCATGGTTTTGGCTGGCCCCGCATCCAATACCATGGTTTTGGCTGGCCTGCCTCCAATATCATGGTTTTGGCTGGACCCACCTCCAGTTCCATGGTTTTGGCTGGCCCCGCCTCCAATACCATGGTTTTGGCTGTACCGCCTCCAATACCATGGTTTTGGCTGGCCCGCCTCCAGTTCCATGGTTTTGGCTGGCCCCGCCTCCAATGCCATGGTTTTGGCTGGCCCCGCCTCCAGTACCATGGTTTTGGCTGGCCCTGCCTCCAATACCATGGGTTTGTCTGGCCCTGCCTCCAATACCATGGTTTTGTCTGGTCCTGCCTCCAATACCATGGTTTTGGCTAGCCCCGCCTCCAGTTCCATGGTTTTGGTTGGCCCCGCCTCCAGTTACATGGTTTTGTATGGCTCCGCCTCAGCTTCCATCGTTACAAGGTGTTCCATGGTTACAAGGTGTTCCATGGTTTTGGCTGGCCCCGCTTCCAGTTCCATGGTTTTGGCTGGCCCCGCCTCCAATACCATGGTTTTGGCTGGCCCCGCCTCCAGGTCCATGGTTTTGGCTGGCCCTGCCTCCAATACCATGGTTTTGGCTGGCCCCGTCTCCAATACCATGGTTTTGGCTGGCCCTGCCTCCAGTTACATGGTTTTAGCTGGCCCCGCCTCAACTTCCATAGTTACAAGGTGTTCCATGGTTACAAGGTGTTCCATGGTTTTGGCTGGCTCCGCCTCCAGTTCCATGGTTTTGGCTGGCCCCTCCTCCAATAACATGGTTTTGGCTGGCCCCACTTCCAATACAATGGCTTTGGCTGGCCCCGCCTCCAATTCCATGGTTTTGGCTGACCCTGCCTCCAACACCATGGCTTTGGCTGGCCCCGCCTCCAATACCATGGTTTTGGCTGGCCCTGCCTCCAGTTCCATGGTTTTGACTCGACCGGCCTCCAGTTCCATGGTTTTGGCTGGCCCCGCCTCCAATACAATGGCCTTGGCTGGCCACGCCTCCAATTCCATGGTTTTGGCTGACCCTGCCTCCAACACCATGGCTTTGGCTGGCCCCGCCTCCAATACCATGGTTTTGGCTGGCCCTGCCTCCAGTTCCATGGTTTTGACTAGACCGGCCTCCAGTTCCATGGTTTTGGCTGGCCCCGCCTCCAGTCCCATGGTTTTGGCTGGCCCCGCCTCCAATACCATGGGTTTGTCTGGCCCTGCCTCCAATACCATGGTTTTGTCTGGCCCTGCCTCCAATACCATGGTTTTGGGTGGCCCCGCCTCCAGTTCCATGGTTTTGTTTGGCCCCACCTCCAAATACATGGTTTTGGCTGGCTCCGCCTCAACTTCCATGGTTACAAGGTGTTCCATGGTTACAAGGTGTTCCATGGTTTTGGCTGGCCCCACTTCCAGTTACATGGTTTTGGCTGGCCCCGTCTCCAATACCATGGTTTTGGCTGGCCCCGCCTCCAATACCATGGTTTTGGCTGGCCGCGCCTCCAGTTCCATGGTTTGGGCTGGCCCTGCCTCCAATACCATGGTTTTGGCTGGCCCCGTCTCCAATACCATGGTTTTGACTGGCCCCACCTCCAGTTACATGGTTTTGGCTGGCCCCGCCTGAACTTCCATAGTTACAAGGTGTTCCATGGTTACAAGGTGTTCCATGGTTTTGGCTGGCTCCGCCTCCAGTTCCATGGTTTTGGCTGGCCCCACCTCCAATACCATGGTTTTGGCTGGTCCCGCCTTCCATACCATGGTTTTGGCTGGCCCCGCCTCCAATACCATGGTTTTGGCTGGCCCCGCCTCCAGTTCCGTGGTTTTGGCTGACCCTGCCTCCAATACCATGGCTTTGGCTGGCCCCGCCTCCAATAACATGGTTTTGGCTGGCCCTGCCTCCAGTTCCATGGTTTTGACTGGCCCCGCCTCCAGTTCCATGGTTTTGGCTGGCCACACCTCCAATACCATGGTTTTGGCTGGCCCCACCTCCAATACCATGGTTTTGGCTGGCCCCGCCTACAGTTCCATGGGTATGGCTGGCCCTGCCTCCAATACCATGGTTTTCGCTGGCCCCGCCCCAATACCATGGTTTTCGCTGGCCCTGCCCCAATACCATGGTTTTGTCTGACCCCGCCTTCAATACCATGGTTTTGTCTTGGCCCACCTCCAATACCATGGTTTTGGCTGGCCCCACCTCCAGTTCCATGGTTACAAGGTGTTCCATGGTTACAAGGTGTTCAATTGTTTTGGCTTGCCCCGCCTCCAGTTACATGGTTTTGGCTGGACCGCCTCCAATACCATGGTTTTGGCTGGCCCAGCCTCCAGTTCCATGGTTTTGGCTGGCCCCACCTCCAGTTCCATGGTTTTGGCTGGCCCCGCCTCCAATACCATGGTTTTGGCTGGCCCCGCCTCCAGTACTATGGTTTAACCTGGCCCTGCCTCCAGTTCCATGGTTATGGATGGCCCCACCTCCAATACCATGGTTTTGGCTGGCCCCACCTGCAGTTCCATGGTTTTGGCTGGCCCCGCCTCCAATACCATGGGTTTTGCTGGCCCTGCCTCCAATACCATGGTTTTGGCTGGCCCCGCCTTCAGTTCCATGGGTATGGCTGGCCCCGCCTCTAATTCCATGGTTTTGGCTGGCCCCGCCTCCCATTCCATGGTTTTGACTGGCCCTGCCTCCAAATCCATGGTTACAAGGTGTTCCATGGCTACAAGGTGTTCCATGGTTTTGGCTGGCCCCACCTCCAGTTCCATGGTTTTGGCTGGCCCCGCCCCCAATACCATGGTTTTGTCTGACCCCACCCCCAATACCATGGTTTTGTCTGGCCCCACCTCCAAAACCATGGTTGTGGCTGGCCCCACCTCCAATTCCATAGTTTTGGCTGGCCCCGCCTCCAATACCATGGTTTTGGCTCGCCCCGCCTCCAGTTTCATGGTTACAAGGTGTTCCATGGTTACAAGGTGTTCCATTGTTTTGGCTTGCCCCGCCTCCAATTACATGGTTTTGGCTGGCCCTGCCTCCAGTTCCATGGTTATGGTTGTCCCCGCCTCCAAAACCATGGCTTTGGCTGGCCCCGCCTCCAGTTCCATAGTTTTGGCTGGCTCCCACCTCCAATACCATGGTTTTGGAAGGCCCCGCCTCCATTTCCATGGTTTTGGCTGGCCCCGCCTCCAATACCATGGTTTTGGCTGGCCTGCCTCCAATACCATGGCTTTGGCTGGCCCCGCCTCCAATACCATGGTTTTGGCTGGCCCTGCCTCCAGTTCCATGGTTTTGACTGGCCCCGCCTCCAGTTCCATGGTTTTGGCTGGCCACACCTCCAATACCATGGTTTTGGCTGGCCCCACCTCCAATACCATGGTTTTGGCTGGCCCCGCCTACAGTTCCATGGGTACGGCTGGCCCCACCTCCAGTTCCATGGTTTTGGCTGGCCCCGCCTCCAATACCATGGTTTTGGCTGGCCTGCCTCCAATACCATGGCTTTGGCTGGCCCTGCCTCTAATTCCATGGTTTTGGCTGGCCCCACCTCCAGTTCCATGGTTTTGGCTGGCCCCGCCTCCAATACCATGGTTTTGGCTGGCCCCGCCTCCAGTACTATGGTTTAACCTGGCCCTGCCTCCAGTTCCATGGTTATGGATGGCCCCGCCTCCAATACCATGGTTTTGGCTGGCCCCACCTCCAGTTCCATGGTTTTGGCTGGCCCCGCCTCCAATACCATGGGTTTTGCTGGCCCCACCTCCAATACCATGGTTTTGGCTGGTCCCTTCTCCAGTACCATGGTTTTGGCTGGCCCTGCATCCAGTACCATGGTTTTGGCTGGCCCCGCCTCCAATACCATGGTTTTGGCTGGCCCCGCCTCCAGTTCCATGGTTTTGGCTGGCCCTGCCTCCAATAAATAGGTTTTGGCTGGCACCGCTTTCAGTTCCATGGTTTTGGCTGGCCCTGCCTCCAATACCATGGTTTTGGCTGGCCCCACCTCCAGTTCCATGGATTTGAATGGCCCGCCTCCAATACCATGGATTTGGCTCGCCCTGCCTCCAGTTCCAAGGTTACAAGGTGTTCCATGGTTACAAGGTGTTCCAATGTTTTGGCGTGCCCTGCCTCCAGTTACATGGTTTTGGCTGGCCCCACCTCCAGTTCCATGGTTATGGTTGTCCCTGCCTACAATACCATGGTTTTGGCTGGCCCCGCCTCCAGTTCCATGGTTTTGGCTGGCTCCACTTCCAATACCATGGTTTTGTATGGCCCCGCCTACAGTTCCATGGTTTTGGCTGGCCCTGCATCCAATACCATGGTTTTGGCTGGCCTGCCTCCAATACCATGGTTTTGGCTGGACCCGCCTCCAGTTCCATGGTTTTGGCTGGCCCCGCCTCCAGTCCCATGGTTTTGGCTGTCCCCACTTCCAATACCATGGTTTTGGCTGTACAGCCTCCAATACCATGGTTTTGGCTGGCCCTGCCTCCAGTTCCATGGTTTTAGCTGGCCCCGCCTAAAAATACCATGGTTTTGGCTGCCCCCGCCTCCAGTACCGTGGTTTTGGCTGGCCCCGCCTCCAATACCATGGTTTTGTCTGGCCCTGCCTCCAATACCATGGTTTTGGCTAGCCCTGCCTCCAGTTCCATGGTTTTGGCTGGCCCTGCATCCAGTTACATGGTTTTGGCTGGCTCCGCCTCAACTTCCATGGTTACAAGGTGTTCCATGGTTACAAGGTGTTCCATTGTTTTGGCTTGCCCTGCCTCCAGTTACATGGTTTTGGCTGGCCCCGCCTCCAGTTCCATGGTTACGGTTGTCCCCGCCTCCAATACCATGGTTTTGGCTGGCCCGCCTCCAGTTCCATGGTTTTGGCTGGCTCCACTTCCAATACCATGGTTTTGTATGGCCCCTCCTACAGGTCCATGGTTTTGGCTGGCCCCGCATCCAATACCATGGTTTTGGCTGGCCTGCCTCCAATATCATGGTTTTGGCTGGACCCACCTCCAGTTCCATGGTTTTGGCTGGCCCCGCCTCCAATACCATGGTTTTGGCTGTACCGCCTCCAATACCATGGTTTTGGCTGGCCCGCCTCCAGTTCCATGGTTTTGGCTGGCCCCGCCTCCAATGCCATGGTTTTGGCTGGCCCCGCCTCCAGTACCATGGTTTTGGCTGGCCCTGCCTCCAATACCATGGGTTTGTCTGGCCCTGCCTCCAATACCATGGTTTTGTCTGGTCCTGCCTCCAATACCATGGTTTTGGCTAGCCCCGCCTCCAGTTCCATGGTTTTGGTTGGCCCCGCCTCCAGTTACATGGTTTTGGATGGCTCCGCCTCAGCTTCCATCGTTACAAGGTGTTCCATGGTTACAAGGTGTTCCATGGTTTTGGCTGGCCCCGCTTCCAGTTCCATGGTTTTGGCTGGCCCCGCCTCCAATACCATGGTTTTGGCTGGCCCCGCCTCCAATACCATGGTTTTGGCTGGCCCCGCCTCCAGGTCCATGGTTTTGGCTGGCCCTGCCTCCAATACCATGGTTTTGGCTGGCCCCGTCTCCAATACCATGGTTTTGGCTGGCCCTGCCTCCAGTTACATGGTTTTAGCTGGCCCCGCCTCAACTTCCATAGTTACAAGGTGTTCCATGGTTACAAGGTGTTCCATGGTTTTGGCTGGCTCCGCCTCCAGTTCCATGGTTTTGGCTGGCCCCTCCTCCAATACCATGGTTTTGGCTGGCCCAACTTCCAATACAATGGCTTTGGCTGGCCCCGCCTCCAATTCCATGGTTTTGGCTGACCCTGCCTCCAACACCATGGCTTTGGCTGGCCCCGCCTCCAATACCATGGTTTTGGCTGGCCCTGCCTCCAGTTCCATGGTTTTGACTCGACCGGCCTCCAGTTCCATGGTTTTGGCTGGCCCTGCCTCCAGTCCCATGGTTTTGGCTGGCCCCACCTCCAATACCATGGTTTTGGCTGGACCGCCTCCAATACCATGGTTTTGGCTGGCCCCGCCTCCATTTACATGGTTTTGGCTGGCCCCACCTCCAATACCATGGTTTTAGCTGTCCCCGCCTCCAGTACCATGGTTTTGGCTGGCCCCGCCTCCAATACCATGGGTTTGTCTGGCCCTGCCTCCAATACCATGGTTTTGTCTGGCCCTGCCTCCAATACCATGGTTTTGGCTGGCCCCACCTCCAGTTCCATGGATTTGAATGGCCCGCCTCCAATACCATGGATTTGGCTCGCCCTGCCTCCAGTTCCAAGGTTACAAGGTGTTCCATGGTTACAAGGTGTTCCAATGTTTTGGCGTGCCCTGCCTCCAGTTACATGGTTTTGGCTGGCCCCACCTCCAGTTCCATGGTTATGGTTGTCCCTGCCTACAATACCATGGTTTTGGCTGGCCCCGCCTCCAGTTCCATGGTTTTGGCTGGCTCCACTTCCAATACCATGGTTTTGTATGGCCCCGCCTACAGTTCCATGGTTTTGGCTGGCCCTGCATCCAATACCATGGTTTTGGCTGGCCTGCCTCCAATACCATGGTTTTGGCTGGACCCGCCTCCAGTTCCATGGTTTTGGCTGGCCCCGCCTCCAGTCCCATGGTTTTGGCTGTCCCCACTTCCAATACCATGGTTTTGGCTGTACAGCCTCCAATACCATGGTTTTGGCTGGCCCTGCCTCCAGTTCCATGGTTTTAGCTGGCCCCGCCTAAAAATACCATGGTTTTGGCTGGCCCCGCCTCCAGTACCGTGGTTTTGGCTGGCCCCGCCTCCAATACCATGGTTTTGTCTGGCCCTGCCTCCAATACCATGGTTTTGGCTAGCCCTGCCTCCAGTTCCATGATTTTGGCTGGCCCCGCATCCAGTTACATGGTTTTGGCTGGCTCCGCCTCAACTTCCATGGTTACAAGGTGTTCCATGGTTACAAGGTGTTCCATTGTTTTGGCTTGCCCTGCCTCCAGTTACATGGTTTTGGCTGGCCCCGCCTCCAGTTCCATGGTTACGGTTGTCCCCGCCTCCAATACCATGGTTTTGGCTGGCCCGCCTCCAGTTCCATGGTTTTGGCTGGCTCCACTTCCAATACCATGGTTTTGTATGGCCCCTCCTACAGGTCCATGGTTTTGGCTGGCCCCGCATCCAATACCATGGTTTTGGCTGGCCTGCCTCCAATATCATGGTTTTGGCTGGACCCACCTCCAGTTCCATGGTTTTGGCTGGCCCCGCCTCCAATACCCTGGTTTTGGCTGTACCGCCTCCAATACCATGGTTTTGGCTGGCCCGCCTCCAGTTCCATGGTTTTGGCTGGCCCCGCCTCCAATGCCATGGTTTTGGCTGGCCCCGCCTCCAGTACCATGGTTTTGGCTGGCCCTGCCTCCAATACCATGGGTTTGTCTGGCCCTGCCTCCAATACCATGGTTTTGTCTGGTCCTGCCTCCAATACCATGGTTTTGGCTAGCCCCGCCTCCAGTTCCATGGTTTTGGTTGGCCCCGCCTCCAGTTACATGGTTTTGGATGGCTCCACCTCAGCTTCCATCGTTACAAGGTGTTCCATGGTTACAAGGTGTTCCATGGTTTTGGCTGGCCCCGCTTCCAGTTCCATGGTTTTGGCTGGCCCCGCCTCCAATACCATGGTTTTGGCTGGCCCCGCCTCCAGGTCCATGGTTTTGGCTGGCCCTGCCTCCAATACCATGGTTTTGGCTGGCCCCGTCTCCAATACCATGGTTTTGGCTGGCCCTGCCTCCAGTTACATGGTTTTAGCTGGCCCCGCCTCAACTTCCATAGTTACAAGGTGTTCCATGGTTACAAGGTGTTCCATGGTTTTGGCTGGCTCCGCCTCCAGTTCCATGGTTTTGGCTGGCCCCTCCTCCAATACCATGGTTTTGGCTGGCCCCACTTCCAATACAATGGCTTTGGCTGGCCCCGCCTCCAATTCCATGGTTTTGGCTGACCCTGCCTCCAACACCATGGCTTTGGCTGGCCCCGCCTCCAATACCATGGTTTTGGCTGGCCCTGCCTCCAGTTCCATGGTTTTGACTCGACCGGCCTCCAGTTCCATGGTTTTGGCTGGCCCCGCCTCCAGTCCCATGGTTTTGGCTGGCCCCACCTCCAATACCATGGTTTTGGCTGGACCGCCTCCAATACCATGGTTTTGGCTGGCCCCGCCTCCATTTACATGGTTTTGGCTGGCCCCACCTCCAATACCATGGTTTTAGCTGTCCCCGCCTCCAGTACCATGGTTTTGGCTGGCCCCGCCTCCAATACCATGGGTTTGTCTGGCCCTGCCTCCAATACCATGGTTTTGTCTGGCCCTGCCTTCAATACCATGGTTTTGGCTGGCCCCGCCTCCAGTTCCATGGTTTTGGCTGGCCCCGCCTCCAGTTACATGGTTTTGGCTGGCTCCGCCTCAACTTCCATGGTTACAAGGTGTTCCATGGTTACAAGGTGTTCCATGGTTTTGGCTGGCCCCGCTTCCAGTTACATGGTTTTGGCTGGCCCCGCCTCCAATACCATGGTTTTGGCTGGCCCTGCCTCCAATACCATGGTTTTGGCTGGCCCTGCCTCCAATACCATGGTTTTGGCTGGCCCCGCCTCCAGTTCCATGGTTTGGGCTGGCCCTGCCTCCAATACCATGGTTTTGGCTGGCCCCGTCTCCAATACCATGGTTTTGACTGGCCGCACCTCCAGTTACATGGTTTTGGCTGGCCCCGCCTGAACTTCCATAGTTACAAGGTGTTCCATGGTTACAAGGTGTTCCATGGTTTTGGCTGGCTCCGCCTCCAGTTCCATGGTTTTGGCTGGCCCCACCTCCAATACCATGGTTTTGGCTGGCCCCGCCTCCAATACCATGGTTTTGGCTGGCCCCGCCTCCAGTTCCGTGGTTTTGGCTGACCCTGCCTCCAATACCATGGCTTTGGCTGGCCCCGCCTCCAATAACATGGTTTTGGCTGGCTCTGCCTCCAGTTCCATGGTTTTGACTGACCCCGCCTCCAGTTCCATGATTTTGGCTGGCCACACCTCCAATACCATGGTTTTGGCTGGCCCAACCTCCAATACCATGGTTTTGGCTGGCCCCGCCTACATTTCCATGGGTATGGCTGGCCCCGCCTCCAATACCATGCTGTTCGCTGGCCCCGCCCAAAATCATGGTTTTCGCTGGCCCCGCCCCTATACCATGGTTTTGTCTGACCCCGCCTTCAATACCATGGTTTTGTCTTGGCCCACCTCCAATACCATGGTTTTGGCTGGCCCCACCTCCAGTTCCATGGTTACAAGGTGTTCCATGGTTACAAGGTGTTCCATTGTTTTGGCTTGCCCCGCCTCCAGTTACATGGTTTTGGCTGGACGGCCTCCAATACCATGGTTTTGGCTGGCCCCGCCTCCAGTTCCATGGTTTTGGCTTGCCCCACCTCCAGTTCCATGGTTTTGGCTGACCCCGCCTCCAATACCATGGTTTTGGCTGGCCCCGCCTCCAGTACTATGGTTTAACCTGGCCCTGCCTCCAGTTCCATGGTTTTGGCTGGCCCCACCTCCAATACCATGGTTTTGGCTGGCCCCGCCTCCAATACCATGGTTTTGGCTGGCCCCGCCTCCAGTTCCGTGGTTTTGGCTGACCCCGCCTCCAATAACATGGTTTTGGCTGGCTCTGCCTCCAGTTCCATGGTTTTGACTGACCCCGCCTCCAGTTCCATGATTTTGGCTGGCCACACCTCCAATACCATGGTTTTGGCTGGCCCAACCTCCAATACCATGGTTTTGGCTGGCCCCGCCTACATTTCCATGGGTATGGCTGGCCCCGCCTCCAATACCATGCTGTTCGCTGGCCCCGCCCCAAAATCATGGTTTTCGCTGGCCCCGCCCCTATACCATGGTTTTGTCTGACCCCGCCTTCAATACCATGGTTTTGTCTTGGCCCACCTCCAATACCATGGTTTTGGCTGGCCCCACCTCCAGTTCCATGGTTACAAGGTGTTCCATGGTTACAAGGTGTTCCATTGTTTTGGCTTGCCCCGCCTCCAGTTACATGGTTTTGGCTGGACGGCCTCCAATACCATGGTTTTGGCTGGCCCCGCCTCCAGTTCCATGGTTTTGGCTTGCCCCACCTCCAGTTCCATGGTTTTGGCTGACCCCGCCTCCAATACCATGGTTTTGGCTGGCCCCGCCTCCAGTACTATGGTTTAACCTGGCCCTGCCTCCAGTTCCATGGTTATGGATGGCCCCGCCTCCAATACCATGGTTTTGGCTGGCCCCACCTCCAGTTCCATGGTTTTGGCTGGCCCCGCCTCCAATACCAAGGGATTTGCTGGTCCCGCCTCCAATACCATGGTTTTGGCTGGCCCCGCCTTCAGTTCCATGGGTACGGCTGGCCCCGCCTCTAATTCCATGGTTTTGGCTGGTCCCGCCTCCCATTCCATGGTTTTGACTGGCCCTGCCTCCAAATCCATGGTTACAAGGTGTTCCATGGCTACAAGGTGTTCCATGGTTTTGGCTGGCCCCACCTCCAGTTCCATGGTTTTGGCTGGCCCTGCCTCCAATACCATGGTTTTGGCTGGCCCCGTCCCCAATACCATGGTTTTGTCTGACCCCACCTCCAATACCATGGTTTTGTCTGGCCCCAGCTCCAAAACCATGATTTTGGCTGGCCCCACCTCCAATTCCATAGTTTTGGCTGGCCCCGCCTCCAATACCATGGTTTTGGCTCGCCCCGCCTCCAGTTCCATGGTTACAAGGTGTTCCATGGTTACAAGGTGTTCCATGGTTACAAGGTGTTCCATTGTTTTGGCTTGCCCCGCCTCCAGTTACATGGTTTTGGCTGGCCCCGCCTCCAGTTCCATGGTTATGGTTGTCCCCGCCTCCAATACCATGGTTTTGGCTGGCCCCGCCTCCAGTTCCATAGTTTTGGCTGACCCCCACCTCCAATACCGTGGTTTTGGATGGCCCTGCCTCCAGTTTCATGGTTTTGGCTGGCCCCGCCTCCAATACCATGGTTTTGGCTGGCCTGCCTCCAATACCATGGCTTTGGCTGGCCCCGCCTCCAATACCATGGTTCTGGCTGGCCCTGCCTCCAGTTCCATGGTTTTGACTGGCCCCGCCTCCAGTTCCATGGTTTTGGCTGGCCACACCTCCAATACCATGGTTTTGGCTGGCCCCACCTCCAATACCATGGTTTTGGCTGGCCCTGCCTACAGTTCCATGGGTACGGCCGGCCCCGCCTCTAATTCCATGGTTTTGGCTGGCCCCACCTCCAGTTCCATGGTTTGGCTGGCCCCGCCTCCAATACCATGGTTTTGGCTGGCTCCGCCTCCAGTACTATGGTTTAACGGGGCCCTGCCTCCAGTTTCATGGTTATGGATGGCCCCGCCTCCAATACCCTGGTTTTGGCTGGCCCCACCTCCAGTTCCATGATTTTGGCTTGCCCTGCCTCCAATACCATGTGTTTTGGCTGGCCCTGCATCCAGTACCATGGTTTTGGCTGGCCCCGCCTTCAATACCATGGTTTTGGCTGGCTTCACCTCCAGTTCCATGGTTTTGGCTGGCCCTGCCTCCAATAAATAGGTTTTGGCTGGCACCGCTTTCAGTTCCATGGTTTTGGCTGGCCCCGCCTCCAATACCATGGTTTTGTCTGGCCCTGCCTCCAATACCATGATTTTGGCTGGCCCCGCCTCCAGTTCCATGGTTTTGGCTGGCCATGCCTCCAGTTACATGGTTTTGGCTGGCCCTGCCTCCAATACCATGGTTTTGGCTGGCCCTGCTTCCAGTTCCATGGTTTTGGCTGGCCCTGCCTCCAAAACCATGGTTTTGGCTGGCCCTGCCTCCAATACCATGGTTTTGGCTGGCCCCGCCTCCAGTTACATG